>NW_026294802.1:35628548-36228548 GCF_026119805.1 Tympanuchus pallidicinctus
GTTTGCAGTATGAGTGCTCAGTTTGTAATATTTCAATTCCGTTATATGCATTCATATGCAGAGAATTATCTGTTTCTGCTTCTTCTGTGTCAAGAAATTCTTGTTTAACAGGCAAGAAAGATCTGTTTATTATTTCAGGCTCTTTTGGACTTTCAGCTGGCACAATGATAGCAATGACAGATTCCTCGCTTCCATTGAGTTGTTCAAAAGTTTGTGTGACTGTACTGACCAAAACTGCATTTTCAGTTGTTGGTTGCACTTCAACAGAACAGCCTACAACATGAGAGTTTGGATTTTCAAGTGAATAGTCAGTAACTGAACCCAAAGTATTTTTCAGTTTCACAGATGAATTCAAGTAGTCAGGGTCTGAAAACTGCAAGACTGTAGCTGTACAATTTACTGGAACTTCTACAGAAGCATGAACATCAGTAGCTTCCACATTCTGGTCTGCTGCTGCCATTAAAACAGGCTCAGGTTGAAGTATACACTGCTGAGATGAATTACCAAGAACGATACTGTCTGTTTCAAAGTCTTCTCTGTTTTCAAGTTGTAGTTTCTGTACTTGTAAAGATTTACTCAATACAGTTGAGCAAATTACTTCTTTTTTATCTGGGTCTTCTGCAGTTGCAGAACTTTTCTTTGGTGTACAAAGTTCAAGTGATAACGGTACTTTCTTAGACTCAACATTTTTAGTGGTTTCTTCCAGGACTTCTCTCTTTATCTCTTGTGGGCTGTTTTGAGAAGAGTCTTTTTCCTGAAGGAGAAAAAAAAAATCACAAAAAATTACACCATGTAACTAGAAAAACACTCCAGACTGATGACCATTCCTTATTACAACTGAAACACTGTATTAAATACACAGGTATTAAAGATCCATAAAGGTGCAACAAAGTTGTTTCAGCAACTATTTTTTAGTCAGGCAGTCTACCTCAGGGAGAACTTATGAATAGCAGAAGAAAAGATAAAAACTCACAGAACAGTAAGCTTTATCACCACATGATTAAATTTAAGATCAGTATCCAAACAAGCTTTTTAAAGGCAGTCACTGAAACAAAAATATTCAGTATATTTTTTCACAGCTCTATCACAGGACAGATGAAACAGCCTTTGTAGCATATCTTCACTAGCCTACAAGTGCTTGAGAGGCTATTAACAGGAATAAGAAACATGGAGTTTGAAAATAAAATATTCTGTAGTCAGTAAATACGTATAGTTTGTTAATAGAAGGCTTTAAAAGAGCATTCGATTATAAGGAATAATTACACAGTAAATATAATAGTCTCATAGGAAATTATTTTCTTCCTAAAGGAAATATTTCTTCAATTTCCAGTTATAAAACAATACTGAACCTCCAGTCAAAGCAGCAGTTTTTCCTTTACAGTATGGAATTACATGCTAGTTTTGTGTCAGTTTCATTAACAAAATATTTTGATGGAGAGACTTTTATTTTTAAAACAAACTGTGATTATATTAAAGATAACTAGAACATATTATTGCAGAAACAGTTGGTTAGATTTCTGCTATTGTAAAAAAGATAGGAAAACATTACCTCGTCATCCGGGGAAGAGAAAATTGTTGGTACAGCTGTGTGTTTCAAGTATCTTATACCCCATCGCACATCAAGGGAATCAGGGGTAAAATGATCACTGCACAGAAGCTGGTGCTTACTCGGAGTCCACGCATCGCGTTTCATGTTCCGCAACCATTTCTCAAGTCTCTCTTTATCATGAAGTGGAAATCTTTTTTAAAACAGTTGGGGGGGGGGAAAGCAAAGAAATGTTATTTTTTAGAAGTTTCTTTATGTTAAAAAGAAACCAAAGAGCATATTATTATTTCTTACAAGACTGTCCTTTCTTATTTGAATTCCGTTCAGAGAATTCAATTCCTTTCTTTTTCATTTTAATCCAGCTCCTCCCTCCCTCAGAAAATATTGTCACTTACATGTTAATCCACTATTCAACCAAATGATTTCTGGTGGATATCAGCTCAAGAGTCCAGCAGAATTTCTATTGTTTTCTTCTGGCCAAGGACTACAGACCTTTAGGCTAGTGTGTTCAAAACTCTCAAGTCTGTAATGCTTGCTCAAAAAGATCTCCTGATGCCAGGAAATACTCATTTCATTAAGAAAATGCAAGATCTAGTCCTTACTCTAATAATACTATTTGTGGAGCTTTTATTTTTTTAATCTTTCTGTACAAGTTAAGCATAAAAAACTTTAGTTTTTTTTGTTTTGTTTTGTTTAACGAAGTACTGCTTAGTGTACATCATACTTACGACTGTCGAGTCACTTAGAAGTGTGAATATTTCCACTGCAGGATTTAACTTTTGTTAAAGACATAAATACACACCAAAACAAAATATTTCTCCATGTTGTTTCAGAACTTCAGCTTTCTCACAGTGTTCAGTATCCAATGTTGTGTAATCCATAACTAGCTTTGCAACCATCTAAGCTAACTGAAAATGAAGACTATACAGTGTAATTGAAATATGTATATAAAAAAATTGATTTTGAAAGTATATGCAAGCAGTCAAATTATGTGAGAAAGAGAACTAAATTAAAACAAAGTGAGCAAAGATGTGTAGTTTACTCAATGAATAACAATACACAAAAGTTAAAGAGAAACTAAATGCTTGTTATGATGTATGAAAAGCCAGGTTATTGTGGTAATGGCAATACAAACATCCAGAACACTATGAGCTCTTGTACCAATCCCCAGCCATGGGCAGGATTGCTAGGCACTAGACCAGGATGCCCAATGTCCCACCCAACCTGGCCTTGAACACCTCCAGAGATGGGGTATCCACAACCTCTCCAGGCAACCTGTTTCAGCACCTCACCATCCTCTGAATGAAAAATTTTCCCCTGACCTCTAATCAAAATCACTACTCTTCTAGTTCAAAGCCATTCCCTCCTTGTACTTCCACTATCTACCAATGTAAAAAGTTGATTCCCTCTATTTATAATTTCCCTTTAAATACTGGAAGACCACAAGGTCTCCCCAGAGCCTTCTCTTCTCCAGGCTGAACAAGACCAGCTCCCTCAGACTGACTTCATAGGAGTGGTGCTACAGACCTATGATAATCTTTGTGCCCTTCTCTGGATCCACTCCAAGAGATATTTCTTGTGCTGGGGCCCCAAGCCTGGACACAGTACTCCACATTGGGTTTCACAAGGGCAGAGTAGAGAGGGACAATAACCTCCCTCTCCCTGCTCTTCTGATGCAGTCCAGGATTCAGTTGGCCTTCTAAGCTGTGAGTACACACTGCTGGCAGATGTTAGGTTTTTCATCCTTCCACAATCCCTAAGTCTTTCACAGCAGAGCTGTCATGAATAATAACAGTAAAAAACAAAAACAAAAAAAGAAAAACCTACGCTTTTGAATAAATCATATCATAAGTGACAAATTCATTGGGTCATCAAATCTGACCTGACTGTAACCGTAGGACATAAAGAGAATCAGATACTGGCAGTGTGAAGGACAACATCCACATGTTAACAAGTGCCTGTAGCTTCATTAAAGCAGTTTTACTATCTAAATAGATGATTTGTCCTTTTAATTAGCAACCAATTCTTTTAGTAGTATTTATTACCATACATAAATACACCACAGTAACATTAACCCAAATTCAGTGTGCAAAAAAATTGTTCATAAGTAAGGTGCTCACACAAAGCTGAAGAGAGAACATAGAGTGGCAAGAGGTTACGTGCCACACAAATTCTATGAAAGGTCAACTCTTGGCAAACCCTTGAACTTCTGAGCCTGTGGGTTTCCTCAATAGTCACACATGGCAATAACTCCCCTCTGCAGACCCACAAATGTCCTAAAACTCCAAACTTAGCTGATTTTGAGAGAAAGATATCTGAGATTTACAGGATAAACGTGCAGTTCTTCTTACCCTATCTCTTACCCCATCTTTCATATTTGTTGCCATTTAAATTTCCAAGTTATCAAGAACAGAGAGCAAACTGATGATCCATTTGGCTCAGAGTATATGCAGGAACGCACAGAACAGTGCTAGCAAAACCTACATAACCTCTCAAGGACAGGTGAGAGGCTTGGTCTTCTCAAATTCTGTCTGCTTAGATTGTGTGCACCCAGTAGCAACACTACATATATTATACAGCATGTTTCATGAATAACAGAGTTTAGCCCAGGATGGTTCTGCATAGTCCAAACAAGTTTCTCAGAAAGAGGATGACGTCTTTCAGCTGAAGGTGACGTCACCAAGCACAGCCTCTCAAGAAGGCCTTGAGAGCGTTTGATTCCTTTGCCAGAATCATAGCAACACAGCACCCACTGCCTTCTGTACCATCAGGCAGCTTCAGATCGAGAAACAAACAAACAAAAAATCCGCAGTGAGAGATAAGGTCTGACAGCAAAATTTGTTATTTTAGCCAAAGAGTAACTTTACCAGAACTTGCTCTTGCTCTCAATGCCCCCTTGCCCCATCATCAGAACCTGTTCTCTGTTGTGAATGAGTCTCAGCACCTCTTCTGCAGGACTGTGTTACTCATAACACAGCACAATTCAATGGCTGCATAAAACAGCTGTGTATTTGAAATCATCTTTGTATTGATGGCATACATTTGAATACAAATATGTACCATAACTCAAACTTGTTCTGATTATCCATGTGGCACTCACATTCCCTAAAGCAATATAAATGATTTATTTCCACTCATTTTCATGATCATTTTATGGCGATAACATGTACTGCTGTATCACTGTATCACGTGCTATATACATTCAAGGTTACCTAGTTTCCTTCAATTGAAACTAAAGCCCTTTTCAAAGCTGTCTTCCTGTGGGTATTCCTACATGGCCCTCCTCATCCTGGAATAACAATGACTGCAACAAACTTACAAGTCAGAATCATAGAATCCTTAAAGTTGGAAGGGACCTTTAAAGATCGACTAGTCCAGCTCCCCTGCAATGAACAGGGACACCACAGCTAGATCGGGTTGCCCAGGGCCTGATTCAGCCTTGCCTTCAAAGTCTCCAGGGATGGAGACTTTCATCTCCACATCTCTGGGCAATCTGTTCCAGTGCCTTACCACCCTCACCGTAGAAGACTTTTTCCTTATATCTAACTTAAATTTACCTTCCTTAAGCTTGAAACCATTTCTCCTTGCTCTATCAGAGCAGACCCTGAATTAAAGTAGCCCTGCTGAAAGAGATTGGGGGTCTTTGTTGACAGTGAGTTGAACATGAATCAACAGTGTGCTTAGGTTTCTTCAGCCTAGAGAAGAGCAGACTGAGGGGAAGCCTAATGACAACCTACAGTTTCCTCAGGAAGGGAGCAGAGGGGCAGGGGCTGATCTCTGCTCTCTGTGACAGCACAGGGCTGAATGGAACAGCATGGTGCTGCATCAGAGGAAGCTCAGTTTGGGGATTAGGAAAAAGTTCTTCACCACAGGGCACTGGGCATGGAACAGGCTGTGCCCAGGGCAGTAATCGTGTCACTTGGCTGCCAGAGTTCAAGAAGTACCTGGACAGCACTGTTAGATATACACTCTGATTTTTGGGTGGTCCTGTGAGGAGCCAACAGTCAGACTCAAACATTCCTATGGGTCTTTTCCAACTTGGGATATTCTAAAACTTAGAGAGTCATATCAAAACAAGCTTTTCCAGTTGACTGTGAAATCGATTTCTCGATCTATATTTTTTAAATGCTAGAAAATTCCCCGTACAAACAGCTGCTCACTGCGTTTTCCTTCAGCAGAAACGCACCAACATTTTGCTACACCCCTCCCCCCTTCCCCCCCCAGGGCTGACGCCGGAGCGCTGAGCTCTGGGACCGATACCAGCACGGAGTTGTTTTGATAAGCAGGCTGGTGAGCCTGCAGGCAGCCCAGCGGCCTCCATCCGCCCACCGAGGCTCCTGGCTGCAGCGCAGACCAGACAGCGATTGTAGCGGTGGCGCGTCCCGCGAAGGACGGGACTCGCAAGCAGCCAGGCTCGGGGCTGCCCCCAGCTCCCCCCGCTCAGCCCACGCCTCCGGCATCGCGGCTCCCGTCGAAGCATCCCCAGAGCGAGGAGAACGGAACCGCGCGGCGGCGGCGCAGATGGCACTTCGACACCTTCCCCTCATCCTTTCAGCCCCGGTCTGTAAGCACGAGCGTCGCCTCCCGCGGCCTCGCTCTGTTTCTCGCTCTCCCGAGGGTCGGGCCTCACCCAGCGATGCCCACCAGCGATGCCCACCCGCAGTTCGCCACCTCCGGGGGCGGCTCAGCGATCCCCGTCCCCCTACGCGCTTACTCACGGGTAGAAGCTGAGTTTGCGTTGGTCCCTGGCGCTCTGCCCGCCGCGGTTCTTGCAGCAGGACGCGGCACAATACCGAGGCATGGCGGCGCGGCCGGACGGGGCCCGGAACCGTCCGGGCAGCGGCGGGGGCGGCGGGGGCGGCGGTCACGAGGACGACGGCCACCGCTCCCGCCCCTCGTGCCGGGGGACGCCCCGCCCGGCAAGGCCCCGCGTCACGTGGCGCCGGCGGGCCAATGGCGGAGCGCTTCGTGTAGGAACGGCCGATGGGGCGCGGAGGGACGCTCTGCGCGCGCGCTGGCGACTGTTGGGCGGGAGCGGCGCGAGACGCTGCGGGGCAGCGGCCTCAGTGCGGGCAGCGCTGAGGCGAGGCGAGGCGAGGTGAGGTGAGGTGAGGTGAGGGGCGACGGGGCTGCAGCTGGAGGGCTGGGAGGAGGCGAAGCGGGTGGCGGTGCGCGGAGGGAGCAGAAGGGTTACGAGGCGCTGAGGGGGCGGTGCGGGGTCGCCGGGCCTCCTGGGATGGGTTTGTTCGCTCCTCTGGGCTGCGGCTCCTCGGTAGGCCCGCCCGCTGTAGCCCGGCTTGGAGCAGCGTCCCGCCGCGCTCTGTTACCCTCAACTCAGGGTCTGCCTGCGGGCCGGGGGGGGAGAGGTTGGGAGAATCCGATTGCAGGGGGCTGCAGGAGGTCTGTGCTGGCCGCGGGGCGGGCTGAATCATCGCGTTACTCCTAATGGCAGCCACGGGGAAACTTGGGGAACTTTGTTGCCGGTAACAAATCGCTTGCGAAGGTAGTAACGCGAAATGAAACTCGCGCTGTACGTAGTCAGAGCAGTGATGTGTGGGGTTTATGAGCGTGCGAGACTTGACGAGCGTCGAAATAAATGGGGAGCTGGCGTTGCGAGCTGGAAGGGGCTGCTCTATTTTCTGCGTGTGACAAACGCTGCCTGCCGTGCCTGGATGAAACCCGCACTACTGATAAACTGATAACCAATTGGGCACTGTCATGTCTTCAGTGCTTCTGATAGACGTTACTGTGCTTTTTGCACCGAGCTGAATAGCAGTTGAGATCTGTAATTACTTATCTAATAGAGTGAAGTGCTTAATCCGTGTTCATAAAACCTCCCATTTTGTTGCTAGATGTACCCAAATAAAATCTGGCTCCTAATAGTGTTCTGCACTGTAGCTGTGGGGGGCTGTTCTGTTGAATAAGCTTAACGTCAGGCAGCTTGTAGAACTTATTTGAGAATTCATAATTACTGGAGAAAGCCTAGAAAGTGAAACATTTCCCTTTGCTGGGGAAACTGAGGGAGAAGAAACATGCGGAGTAAGTATTTAAAGGAGACTTCATTATGAAAGCAGTTGTGAAAATAGTGGGAAGTCAAACCTGGCCTTTAGTTTTGTCTTAATTGGCAATAGCACCACTGAGATGCTGACTGCATATCAAACAGCTGTTCTCTGGGGGAAAAAAATCCAATATCTTTGATTAATTCAAAATATGTTATCTAAATACAGGACTTAGGATAAAACGCTGTTTACGTTTGAGTTCCATTTATATTTGATTTTCATTTGTTGTATCGCTTCATTTGAGCCTCTCTTTTTTCTTCCTGGCTTAAAAGATTTGAGAGGTTTCCAGGAGCATCTTCTTGAATGCAAAGAAATTTTTGATTGACTTCACAAATTAATGGGGAAAAAGCCTATACAGAATTAAGTAGAACTAGGAGCAATGGAGCATAGAATGGCATTGCCAAAATCCTAAAGTAAAACTGTAGTGAAAGAGAAACCTAAGTATAATTCTTATAAAGAGTAATATAAATGGAGAGGCTTGTGCAGAGCAAAAAACTAGTGAGTGACTTGATGTTCTCGGACTGGAAATCGTGGGTTCTGAGAGAGTTTGTCCTTAATGAAGAAGGTAGACAACTCTTCAGCTCCATTTAGTGTTTAATAGTAGAAGCAGGGAGGTCAGCCACCTCCCTGCCATTCCAGGAGAATGGAGCAGCATGTCTTTGTTTCCTCATATTCCTCACATTGTGCATACATAATTGGTCTCTGCATACACAATTGGTCTCTGGCACATTAAGAAGACAAATCTGTATGTGCAAAGCAGAAGGAAAGCACAGAAGGTGGGGAGGGATGGGTGTGTGTGTAGGTCTTGATGTCCAGGTGGGAAAGTTTCAGATGAGTGAACTGGTGGGAAAGAATATGTGGAAAAATGTGGGAAGCTTCTTGTGCTGAAAATCTGTCTGGTGTCATGCAAGAAGAGTAAAGCAAAGAGCTGCCCATTTGGTGTCTAGATATACTGATGAAAATACAATTTGTTTCAACTGCTACTCCATAACACTTGATATCATGCAGGCTGCTAGCCAAATAAATGCTTAAGAGGGCATGGGTACGTTAATCTTCCATGAGCTTTTTGCTCTGACCTCACTACATTCATTTTAGCCCCTTGACCTATCTCTTAGAAACGTGTTTGTTTTTTTTTTTTTTATGTTTTTTGTGCTTGTATATGAATTTAGTTTAGAGGGACTTCCTATTTAAAGGCTCAGTTGTCTCATTTACCTGATATGCATTGTTTAAAAGACTTTGAAGAACAAATATTTGAGTTGCGTACCAGCTAAAGTTAAAGCATGCTAGCTTTTGTGATGCTCAGACTGTAAGATTCGCTTATTAAACTTTCAGCAAATGGCAGCATATTTTGCCTTGTGTAGAGAACTGCTTTTTGAGTTCAGTTAATGCATTGAGAATTGGGTGTGTATACCTATTTTTGCAGTGATATTTATCAGATAAATTCCTTTTATCAGAGGTTTGATAGGTGTTTTTATTTCAAACACAGTCTATTATGAAAGCAAATTAAATCCAGCTTATTGTAAGCAGTGGAAGAAGTTTTTCATCTATTTGTCTGAACTCTGTACTCTAGTTGAGTGTTCTGCTTTTATTGTGTTCGACGTAGGCCAGTTAAATGACCTGAAGTTGAGCATTAGTGTCTAACAATCTTGGTTTAAAGTTGATTTTTAGTCCTGCCGTGTTTCCAGATTCTTATTGTTGCTCAAGCTCATCAGTGAATTGTTCTGCCAGTATATTCAGTATATTTTGAAAATTGCACTGTAATTCAGAGCCACTGCGTTTATGATCCTAATACTCAAGATTTAGTTTGATGTTAGTCCAGGTATGTCAGCATAAACTGTTTCTTGTTGCAGTGAAAGGCATTGTGAATTTAATTCATAGTCCAGTTTCTAGCTGTTGAGGGAATGCATAGGTAATGTTTTAAAAACAAAAACAACAAACAAACAAACAAAAAAACCCAGCAAAACATAGCAGTAATCTGTGATAGATGTGGAATATGAATTTGCAGGATTTCCATTCATGTATTTTTTTGTTTATAAAGCTAAAGGATGGAACTTTTTAACCTGTGTGAAAAAACTTGTTTACATATCTGTCAGAGTGACTCATGAAAAATACACGTCATACTCTTTCAGCTTATAGTTATACCTTTTCTTTAAGTTGCTGTGGAACCTGAAATAACTTGTTTGAGTATGTTTATTTTTTCTTTCTAGAAACCACAGAAATGGCAACTATGCAATCTATCTTCACATTTGCTCTCTGCATTTTGATGATAACTGAGCTAATACTGGCTACAGAGAGCTATTACGATATCTTAGGAGTTCCGAAAAATGCATCTGACCGCCAGATCAAGAAGGCGTTTCACAAACTGGCGATGAAATACCACCCAGATAAAAATAAGAGTCCTGGTGCGGAAGCAAAATTTAGAGAAATTGCTGAAGGTAACGTATACTAACCTTAATCTTATAATAACTGGACACATGGCTTGTATATTGACTTTTTACGTGGGTAGATGGTGATAAGACAGAGGGAGAGTGGTTTTAAACTGTAAGAGAGGGAGATCTAGGTTAGATGGTATGGCAGTTTTTTGTTTTTTTACTGAGAGAGTGGTAAGGTACTGGAACAGGTTGCCCAGAAAACTGTGGATGCCCCATCCCTGCAGGTGTTCAAGGCCAGGATGGATGGGGCTCTAGGCAGTCTGATCTGCTAGCAGCCCTACCCATGATGAGGGGGTGGAACTGGGTGATCCTTGAGTCCCTTCTGACATAAGTTGTTCTGTTATTCTGTTCAATAATTATATCTATGAACAAATACGTTAACTTAAGTATACTGCTTTAGTGCATAAGATAAGAAAAATTATGTATTTTTACTTGTTGTGGTGGCAAATGTCACGTGTCAGTATTTGACTCATGTCTGTTTTTGTATGTAGGCAGGCTTCTTAAGCAGTTTATGCATTTCTACCTATTGAACATCTAGGCTGAAGTCTCTTTTCACAAGAGTATGTGGGAGTAGGACAACTTTAGCCCTAGGAGTTTACTTCAGTGACTGTACCTTTGATCTGCCTGATAAGATCCAGTTCAGGATTACTATGGCTTCAAGAAGAAACAAAAAAAACCTTCAGAAAAGCTCTCTGGTGGCTTGTGGTGGAAATACAAGAGACATTAGGCGCAGGAGTTTCGTTGTGGCTACAAGGCGAAGCTTTCTTTGCCTAGGGGGTGGGCAACACTTGGAACAGGTTGCCCGGACAGTCTGTGCACATTCCATCCTTGCAGACTTTTCAGGAATGAGAAGATAAAGCTATGAGGAACTAGATTGATCTCATAACTGATTTAATTGAGCAGAGCAGTAAACAAGAGGTCACTTCCAACCTGAACTATCCTAAGAATGCACCTTTCATGAGTGTTCTGTGATGAAAATACATTGGTGGAAGTGAATAACCAAGAACATGACATTATTTGCTGAAGAATAAGATGTTCTCACTTATGCTCCCCGTAGGTTTTTATCACATCCATCCATCTTGTGTGTTTCTATCAAATGTGAGCTTTATCTTCTTGTCTACAGAACAGTTACTTTGAGAGAGGGGTAATAATGTAGTTAAAAGAAAGGGTGGTCTGTTTAGAAACGGCAGCTGTTACAGTGCTAAAGGAGGAAGTGGGAGTTCTAAGTATGTGTTGAGCTGTATAGAAAAATTGGGAAACCCTTGACAGGTAAGAGAGTGGTAGTGCTCCAAATGCATATTCTAATTACAAGGAGTATTTTATATGTCAGTTTCTGCCTTGAAACAGCTGTAGCTGTAGTTTTGGACCAAGGAACAGATGGAAATCTAATTCCATTTTGGTTATACCCAATCAAAAAATGTGGGTTTATTGGTAAGCTTCTGAAATGTTGAGAGTTTAGACAAATAAGTAATTCATTTCCTTTGTTTTACTTTTGCCCTTAATGTTTAGCTTATCACTTAATTCTGAGTCCTGCATAGCTAGTACTGCCTGTCTGCAAGTAGCTTTGCAGATACTGCACTGTTTCTGTGATAAGAGTGCAGCAGGCAATTTACTTGTTCAGGGAGAGCTTCTAGCACATCCTCTTACCTTCAGTCTTTTGCATTGCCATATCTTGCTGCTGTTTTCTTTCAAATATAAGCAATAATATCTTTATTGCTAGCTAAACAGTGTTTTGTGAATTAAAAATTTTGAGGCTGTAATCTGCCATCATAGTATAACTATTACTATAAGTAAATAGCTGTAATTAATTTGAAACAACTGATTTTGGATTGTAGGAAGTTAAATATTAATCTTGATTGGACTTGAGCATTCAATTAAAGTCTAGCTTGGAGAATATCTCATTGCAGGAGGGGGGAAAGGCCGTTCTGTGTGTTTGGTTGTAGTCTTCATGTGCATGCAATTGACATTTTAAAACGTTTTTTTCTTTTGAATTGGAAATAGCATATGAAACATTATCAGATGAGAATAAACGAAGAGAATATGATCAATTTGGCCGTCACGGAGGACAAGGAAGTAATGGAAGCCCATTTCATCAGTCATCATTCAACTTCAACTTTGATGATCTGTTCAAAGACTATGACCTGTTCAGTCAGTACTCACGGTCGAAAAAGCACTTTGAAAATCACTTCCGAAGTCATCGGGAAGCTCACAATCGGCAAAGACGGTCTTTCCAGGAGTTCTCCTTTGGAGGTGGACTGTTTGATGATGTGTTTGAAAATATGGAAAAGATGTTTTCTTTTAGTGACTTTGAAAATGCACACCGACACGCAGTGCGAACTGACAACAGGTTCCATGGATCCAGCAAGCACTGCAGGACTGTCACTCAGAGACGAGGAAACATGGTTACTACATACACAGACTGTTCTGGACAATAATGTTTCCTTTCTTTTCATCTCTTCTTCTTTCGATGCCTCCATAATTCTCCGTGGTTATGTGCTAATATTGAAAGAGATCTTTGAACTGTGTATTCTTAAAAACACTTAACTGCTATAAAGAATTTATAGATGGAACTAATTCTCAGAATAGAAGCAACATGCAATTAAGAGCTAAACGCCTCAGTAACTACTTAAAAGAGGAGAGAAATAATCTTGCAACAGAGGAAATTTTGTATTTCAATTTAGTAAGCGCTCAGTAAATTCATCATATGATATATTTTTTTTAATTTTAGAAATATAATATAATTGTATGCCAATTCAGGAATGTTTGAGTTACTGGTGCATGGATTTCTAGCAGTGGTGATACTTTATTCTGAAGTGCTGCTTTTTTTATTATGCCTTTCAGATTTTCGGTAGTGGTTTTTACTGAATGTGGACTTAGTCCACAAGTTCAACAATTTGCACAAAATAGCAGCGGAAATAAAACTGTGTCTTTGCAACTTTGTCCAGCATTGCAAATCTGTTAGAAACAAAGCATGTATATTCCAACTTAAAAACAAATGAAAAAGGAAATATACTAAGATTGTTCATCACCTAGGAGAGCGATGTAGGTTGAGGATATGAATAACCCTTCACTCGCTTAAGGGCTATTGATGTATGCAAGTTTGTGTATGCACATAGTATGTTTCTTAGTCCACCTCTCCAAAACACAAATATCTCTTAAGATTCAGAAGAGCATATTGAATACAATCCTTACAATCCCGCTTTATGCTTCTCATAATTATCATGTGTGCACTGTAGTTGCCATAGTTCCATTTGTTGAACTTAAGTTCTCCTTTGTGCTTTGGCAAACTTAAACAAATAAGCTTACTTTCAGATTCCTAGTGTTTCTGGAACAGTCTAAATAAGAAAGAGGTTGTGTTTGGATATATTTATTACCTGTCAGCAGAGATTATTCAGCTTTGTGATTTGAAAGGTAAACTCTTGGCATAAAGGAATAGTGAAACTGGAGGTTACAGTTCCCATATTCACCTAATACTTTGTGGTGCTGGTGTCTGATAACAGGCAGGGCTAATAGGTAACAACTTCAGTGCTATGGAAATCTGTAACCAGTATAAACTCCTTTTTTTTAAAAAAAAAACAAAAAAACAAACAAAAAAAAAAAACAAAAAAAAACCAACAAAAAAAAACCACAACTCTTAATACATATTAACTGAAGTTAATATGTATCAACCCAAAAGTTCTTTAGTAAGGTTATCACACACATGTTGCTATCTGTTGAAAATTATGAGAATTTACCTTTCAAATGGATTGCATGAGCAAAATAAGTTTTTGAATAGCAGTGTTATAAATAGGCTTTGAATTCTTAAGATCTTTAAAGAAAAGTTTAACTCTTTGCTTCTTGAACTGATACTGAAAGTGAACTGATACTGAAAGCTGACTATTTGCTAAGTAATATTAACCTTTCCCGCAAGGGTGCGTATTATCACTTGTTCTGTTTTCACTCACTAAATACTTGGAATGGATTATTGCATTATATTAAGTGCTTTTCCATATTTTTTTATTTATTAATGGACTAATACCTCATACATGGTCTTTATAAAAAGCCAGTAATTTGTGCAACATTGTTGGAATGTGCAATATTATAGATGGAAAAATGATGGGGTGTATGTGAATGTCTGTTATTTCCACTCTTTTTCTGTGCAAATAGATGTTTTAGTTTCCTCTGTGTAATTAATATGATTGAACTGAAAATTGTAATTCATGCAGATTTCTGACTCCATCAGTCCTGACTCCATCGAGTCAGTTTGTCTGATTTGTACCACATGGACATCCGACTGAACAAATTACTAACCGAGAGACCTGAATTACTTTCTCACAGATACCTGCGTTCTTGTTTGTTCTTTTTGGTCACATGAATAAAAGACAGACAAGTTAATTATGTGTCATGGGAAAGCAAGTAAATACATACTGTAATTCCTAGAGCTTCTAAAATTGACCTTTTTGCTTGCTTTGATCATCAAAGGTAACATCCAAAGGAGAACCTTACAGGTAGGACAGAAGCTCCCAGCGTTTATCTATCTCTAGCTTTCTGCAGTGGATATGTTTTAAGTACACTCTAAATTAAGAGATTCAGGCAGGCTTTCCTCAGGCAGCTGTCTTCAGTTTGTGGCTATCAGAACGCAAGCTTGCAAAACATGTTGTGCATCTCACTTACTTGGAGCTCTTGCACATTCTTTTCCTATTTATAGTGTTTGCTTCATGGTAGGCTTGTTAACAGAAGTCCTCATATAACCTTCAGAAGTTTGAAATGATTGATTCTTGTCATCTTTGATATCTTGTGAGAAGACCCAGCTAAAGCTATTTTTTTAATGTAAGAGTGAAAAGTACAAATCATAATTCTTGAGAAGGCGTTTATGCATATGCAACTCTGAATAGTTGAGTTCTTAAAACTTTCAGGATAACTAGTATTTTTTTTTCCCTTTTTTCCCATTATACTTTTGAAACACAGTATCTAGTGGAGACAAAAAGTACTGTAAACTTGATTAGGGTGCCGTTACATTAAATATGTGAAAATTGCTTGTGTGTGAAGGCCTTTTTTTTTTTTTTTTTTTTTTTTTTTTCTTCCCCCCCTCCCCTTCCTCTTACAGTTGATTAAAGCTGGGTTAAAATGCATTATGTGGGGCATGTGTTGTATAGAACATCTTGACTGCTACATTTTCTCCAGGAAATTGATGGGATGACTGGGAAAAGCAGCTGGAATTGAAAGAAATAGACAATTCTCTCTGGTCTGGTTTTTTGTTTTTTTTTTTTTGTTTGTTTTTTGTTTTTTTTTTTTTTTTTTTTTTTTAGAGGTGTTTGGAGTTAGTTGGTGTTCAGGGATTATGTCTGTAAACCAAGCACACAGAAGAGCCTGTGCAAGAGGATCCTAATTTCTTTTGGGATGCCATAGGTATATCAGTTGAAAACCTCCGCCTTCAACTGTGGGATCTTTCCCTGATGTCTGTGCTGTCTACTCAGCTGAGCTGTGTGAGATTAGTATGACAGGCATGGGTTGGTGCTGAAAAGCATAAATTCTGAAGGAGCACTGAGAATGCTGTCATGTTGATTCAGAAGCTGTCTGCATAACTGCTTGAAAGTTGTTGTGTTCTGGGCCTAATACTTAGAAGGTGAAGTTGAAAGTCTTACAAAGCAATGTGTCTCATTGGGCCGTATCTTGTTAGATCTGGCTTTCCTGGAATATAAACAAGTCTTCCATCTTGATATAGAACCAAATTGTTAGGACTGAATGTATTTTAAGACAAGAAAGTTTGTGTTGTTTTTGTGCTAAAGGGTGGTTGATTGTGTTTAGCTCACATTGAGATTGTCTCTTCCTGGTATTTGAAGCGAAAGCTTCATGTAGAATACTGTTCCACATATGGAGCTCATTTCAGAAAAAATGCTCTTCAGAGCTCCATGTGACTTTGCTGATGTGGTTGAGCCTGACTGGCCTGCCCTTTAATAGTGATTCACACAGATTCATGCTGTTAGCTTATGCAGTGTGGGTGCTTGTGTGAATTTTTTTGCCTTAGAGACCAAACAGGGGCCAGGTATTTCTTGTGATGGCTACTTAACTTTGATATCAGTTGACAGCCACTTGTAGTGTGTCTGCATCAATTCTAAAGCAAGGCTATAACTCATCCTCGATTCCGGTTCAGTTTAAACAACTGCTTTTAAGTGATAAATTCTAAAGCTTTGGCGCTGTGGAAAACAACTTTTTATATGGTGTGTGTTACCTTTTAAAATGCTGGCTTTTGGTTCAGCAGCTTTGAAGTAAAGGTTAGAAACAAATGTTGCTGCGTTTATAGTTTCTAGTGTAATTGCGCACCAAAGGATGCTGTTGAGGGGCTCAGATCACTAGGGTTGACTACAGAGTTCTGCTGACTTGGGATCCCTAACTGAAGGTGGTGGACCATCTTCTCCAGCCAGTGTTTCTCAGACAATTGACCACAGAATGACTGCACACGCAGGATCGACATACATATTCATTGCTTTTTAAGGGATCTGCTGACAGTCTGAGGTGTGACTCTGCGTTGTGTCTTTGCGTTGGCAAGAACTGTTGCACTTCTCTAAAGTGTGATGAGAAAATGAGAAAACTGGTAAAACAGTGCTGAGTTCTGCGTAGAGGGCCTCTGTCAATAGTACATTTCATGAGTGGTATTTTTGGGACCATACTGCCCTAAGTCCTCAGCTGAGGAATTCTGCATAGTGTTACTTTGAAAGTCAGAAGCAGAGACAGTTACAAGCTGAACTCAGAGGAACTGGAAGAAATATCGGTGATGATTGTTCTGGTGTTACTGTTTTTAAGGTGTTTTAAGCTGTTACAGACCCAGCTTTTTACGGATTGCTGCACTCACTGCATAAGCATGGCAACCTTTACCCTGGTACTTCTCCGGGAAGTAGTCAGGCTGAAAATGCGTGTTTCTGTTTCAGTTGCTGGTGATGACCAGCAATAGGTACAAGAAAAAAATATGAATAAGGACTTTCCTTTCTCCATACATGGCTGTCTGAATAGTGGGTGGTGCCTGCTGTTGTGCATGCTGTTGAACTGATTCAAGGAGACTAATGTTCACTGGGGGATTGGGGGAATTGTCTTGACCCAGGGGAAGACTTACAACTGCATATGACTCTAGTGACATGCAGTGGTGATGCAGCTTATCCTCCAAAATTTGAATTTCCTGCAACGCAAAATGGAATACTGTTAGAATAATTTTTACTGTGCAGGGGATGGCATAAGGAGGTGAGTCTTTGTGTCATTTCAGGGATACTCTGGATGTATTGCAGAGCATAGATGAGCTGCAGGATGTTACTCTCAGCCTGATCTAGAGTATAGAGGTAGTTTTTTTCAGCGCAGATCATCTACCATTCACACAGAGAATGTAACAATGTTGCTATTTTCTGAAGCTGTTAGTTTCACATCAAGAGGGAAATGTACAAGCTGGAGAAGTGGGCCCATGTGAACCTAATGAGGTTCAACAAGGCCAACTGTGAGGTGTTGCACTTGGGCTGGGCAATCCCAGGTATTTATACAAAATGGGGGAAGGACTCCTTGAGAGCAGCCCTGCTCTTGGAGGATCCTGGTGAACGAGAAGCTGGACATGAGCCAGCAGTGTGCACTTGCAGCCCGGATGGCTAACTGTTCTGGGCTGCATTAAAGAAGGGGTGGCCAGCACAGGGAGGGAGGTGATTGTTCCCCTCTGCTTGGCTCTTGTGAGGCCCCATCTGCAGTACAGCGTCCAGACCTCGGGCCTCCAGAACAGCAAGGATGTGGAGCTCTTAGAGCGGGTCCACAGGAGGGCCACTGAGATGATCACAGGGCTGGAGCACCTCTGCTATGAGGAAAGATTGAGGGAACTGGGCTTGTTTAGGTTGGAGAAGGCTTCAGGAAGACCTCATTGTGGCCTTCCAGTACTTGAAGGGAGCATATGAGCAGGAGTGGGAATGGCTGTTTACAAGGGTGGATAGTGACAGGACAAGGGGAAGTGGTTCTAAACTAAGACAAGGGGAGGTTTAGGTTAGATATCAGGAAGGAGTTTTTCACACAGAGGGTGGTGACGCACTGGAACAGGTTGCCCAAGGAGGCTGTGGATGCCCCATCCCTGGAGGCATTCAAAGCCAGGCTGGATGTGGCTCTGGGCAGCCTGGTCTGGTGGTTGGCGACCTGCACATAGCAGGGGGGTTGAAAATAGATGATCTTAGAATGGTCTGGGTTGAATAGGATCAAACTTTAGGCATTACTAGCAATTACTTATTACTAGCAATTACTTAGCAAAATTTTATCTAGATATAAGGAGAGAAAATACATTTTAGGTTGTTACTTGTTGATAATACTGCTATTATCTGTTCTTCATTTCCCTCTGGCACAGAGGTGAGTATGCTAACTGGGAAATAAGAAAGATGAAGTGAGTCTTGTCTGAAGGGTCCCGCTTGACTTCACACCATTTTGCTTCAACACCTGGCGCACACAAGTGTTTTACCTTTGAATATGCAGGTAATGATTTGAAGAAGTCCACAGGGCAGGAGTAACATACATTTTTCTTCTGTCATGCAACAATAGGCACTTCAGAAAACTCAATTAAATTATAAAGTGGATCCAAAATGCTTGTCCTGGGGCAGTATTCTCCTTACTCCACCTGTCTAATGAACGAGAACTCTTTGTAATGCCATGATCTTAATGCCGAGCATGCAGATTTCCAGCAGAGAGGGAAGATTCTCTATCCCTTAATTTCTTAATGAATCCA
This sequence comes from Tympanuchus pallidicinctus, assembly GCF_026119805.1. Taxonomy (NCBI): domain Eukaryota; kingdom Metazoa; phylum Chordata; class Aves; order Galliformes; family Phasianidae; genus Tympanuchus; species Tympanuchus pallidicinctus. The sequence goes on from NW_026294802.1 coordinate 35,647,302, forward strand.
AACAATGCCTTTGATTCAGTCATTCTGCTCTAGTATGTACATTTGAAGTAACTTTAAAATAGACTGGGCCTTTGGCCTATTAGGCAGTTAAAGCAGCTGCCTGGGGGCTGATGGTTCTGCCATCTCTTGGTAGCTCAGATTTGGAGACAAAAGGAGAGGCAGTGTGGAGAGAGGAATGCTAATTGTGTTGCCAGGATCCGTTCAGCAAGCTGATGTTAGCACTTCCTTATGAAGAAATAAAGTAATTGCCTGTGTAGGTGGAGCATATATAGAACTTGCTTCAGCTAGGAACTGAACGCAAATGTTGTGGTTTGTTGGTAGAAATGTTATTAAAATCAAGCAACACATTCTCTCTTCCTCATATAACCCCTCCCCACCTGATTTTCTTTTTCTTTCAATGTCTTGGGCTTTGCTCTAGTACTACTTCTTTTCCTATTTGGCAATTACTATAGTTACTATAGTAATTTCTATTTGCATTTTAGTCTGTACGACATATGAAAAATAAGTTGCAATCCGAAGAAATTTTATCAAGTGGTACAAACCATTTCAGTGCAACCTGATTTCCTCTTCCCCATCTTTCCCCATATCCTGCTGTTTAGTAAAATAAACAATATGGAGTTTCATACTGGTTTTCTGCTTTTATTCTGTCTGTGGTAGGACAAATGATACCTAGTTTTGCAGGAAGCCAGACAGGTGCTGACAGATGATCTCCCACATGAAATCTGCTGGTTTAAATTTAACCTATCCACATAAAAATAAACAAGTGACCTGGCAGAGCAAATTTACATTAAATCAACACTTTACATGATAACCTTGAAGTAAATAAAAACAAAAAGGAAATGTTGGTGAGTGCAGACTAATTTGAGAAGGGTATCTTTCCTCTTATTAATCCCTTTTGTGTTGAGGGAATAGAAAGTTACACCATTTGATAAATGAATAGGATTCTGTATGAGATAATGGAAGGAAGTGACTGTGACGCTCAGACCTCCACTGATACTTCTGTGCTATTTAAAACAATGATTAATTTCAACTTATGGGCACCTAACGAAAGCAACATATGGCACATCATTAAATTATCCCTGTCATCTGAATTTTAACTATTTCTAAGTGTTGTCTTGTGCCTTCTCAGTTTCAAGTCATGGGGATTAGCTTATGTGTCCTTTGCTGGCAATGCAAGTTGTTACCATGAGTTATCCCCGCTTAGACACACAGTCACTTATTAGATGCTCATAATTCAGTCTTGCATTTGAGCCCTGACCTGAGTAACCCGTGGTTTTGTAAATAATCTGAGACAGAGCTGCAAGGATTTCTTGGCTCCTGACTTCTCCTTATCATGAGTTAATTCTGGCTCTACTCAGTGTTTGCTTCAATCAGTTGCTGTCTGAATCAGAGTTAAATTAACAGGCTGCATCAGATAATGACTTGTGGCTGCATTATAAAACATGTCCTGTGTGTGCAGTGCCTCTGTTGAAACATCTTTCTTCTGTTGTGATGAAGGTAAATGTGATGGTTTCAGGCTGATGAGCGGATAATTCTGCCACATTGTTCTCTCTGTCCCACTGTTTAAAAAAAACTGTGAGAAAACACAATGGGGAAAAAAAGCCTGGGGTTGAAATGAACACAGGGTGATCACTCAACAATTACTGTGATGGGCAAAAGTGACTCAGCATAGGAAGTTTAAAGTAGTTCATTGCCTATTACTAACATACTAGAGCAGTGAGAACTGAAAGCCAACTACAAACAACATCCCCCATCCACCCTCAGACACATGTTTATTTTCACATCTTTAGATTTACTGCTAATTCAGTTGGTCTGTGTTTTGAAAATGATTTGAGTGGGAAAACTGCAAATGTAACAGAACTCTTGAAAAAGGGTAGGCCCTGCCATAAAGAATGGCAAAGTGTGAAGAATGGGCAATTTGTCACGGAACATCACAGGTGCCCAGTGAGCAGTCTGGATGTGCCAAGGAGAGTGCTTCTGAAAAAGGGCATATGACTGCATCATTGTGTTTATATGCTGCAGAAATCATGTGGATACACGTTATTTATGCCTGTAGGTATCATTTCCAGTATGTGTCTGACTGTCACTTCACACTGACTTAAATACTATGAAATAACAGCTGTCACACCTCATGAGAACCACAGTCTATTCTAACAATCCCATAAATTTGTTTACTTGCGATCCGTGAAGGCTGAGGGCAACACAGATACTACATCTCACAGCAGTGCTTCCCTGTGAAATAAGCAACAAGCCATTTTTTACTGCATTTTTTGTAAGCCAAACAGTATATTTCAAGGCAAATAAATAAGAATAGATTCAGAAAGTATGTTATTTACCCATCACATTCCAGAAAGCATGAATACACTCAAAGGTTTTATTCCGTTTCAAATCTCAAAAAACAGCCAGCAGCCATATTCCCAACACAGTGTCTAGGAGATTATTCTGCCTTGGAAAGCTTCTTGCTCTTCAAATTCACTGAAATCCACTGATGTACCAGTCCTTATGTGCAGACTGTGTTTATTCTTGCTGGAAACATTCTAATGACCAATTTTAAGACAAAAAAAACCCAAACACTTCAAAATTCTGATTGAACTGAAAACATTAAAAAGAACAGCTGTAATAGGAATCTCTTCATAGCTATTTCTTATATAAATAAATTAGCAATATTAGTAAATATTTTAACTCTGTGAAAAATTAACCTCTTGTGAATAGAGCAATTCCTAAGGAATAAAACCTGACATATTTTCTCAGTTGATCTGTTGATCTCTATGAAGCAGTAGTACACAGAAACCAATAGTAAAATTCTGAAAGAGTAAAGTGCAAAATTAACCTCTTGAGGCATGTGTAATTGTGGACAAATTTTATGAAAACTCTTTCTTTCTTTTTTTTTCCACCTGGTGAGGATTCTCATTGATGTTTGCTGAATGTTTATGGGGACCAAACAGTGGATTTGAGCACAGTGAAGTGAGGGGTGGTGTGTTTCAGCAGTGGTGACAGCGACAGTGGGTCACCTCTGGATGGTACAGGTTCTGACAAGCATGGCATGCAGGCTCTTGTTCATCGCTGGTGAAAATGCAGAGCTAATTGTGCCTATGTTGAAAAATAGTGTTCTGTAGCTGAGAATTTTCTCTATCAAATAGTTTTATTGTGTTCTTTGTATCAGTGATCGTTTCCATGGAAATAATTAGGAGGCATAACTTTCAGAGCAACCTATGTGTACAAGGGCAATTCCTCTTCAATTGGTGAGGCTCAGACAAGCCAAAATGTTGAACACCCATGAGTTACAAGGACCAACCAGTTTCAAGGAAATGAAGAAAGTTAGCAGTTCTTCATGGAAGATATTAGACACACAGAACTTGCAAGAAAAAAAAACAACATGGAGAGAATATGAGACAAATTCAAGGTGAAACTGGGCAAATCTTGGAAGAAATTTCTGTCAGGAATTAATAAATAGATAAGCCTCTTTAACTCAGGAATTCCCTGAACAGACAATATTTGGAGCTGCTGGAGCAGAAGAGAAAAACAAAATACACTCTCACCTTTTGCTAACATTTCTAGGCATTTCCATGTTGGAATGGTTGTAGACAGAGTACTAGTCTTGGAAGATCCTAGGTTTGAGCTAGTACAACTATTCTGATCTTCTAAGACTTTAAAGCCCATATTATGATGAAGTTAATTAATGGTACTTTCGCTTTCTGAAAATAACTATGTATTTGTTAGCATGGTTTCTAGTAAGAATAGACTTGCAGATGCATTCGTGCTCTGTTTGATAAGATGTTCTTTATGCAGGTACAATAATCTCTAATAGTCATTTCTTATAGCCTCCTTGAGCAAATTCAGGTTTCAGTTCTGTCTTCTGTCACTCCTAATACTTTCAGTACTGCAGTTTTTGAGAGCAAATCATGACTCTGCACACTTAACGTTATTTTTCATTGGAATGAATAACTTCAGTTTAATTTTCTTTTTCATTCATGTTCATCATCTCTTATGATTTGGATTTCTGGGCCTGCTCTTCTGAGGGATAGATTATACAATAAAGGACTACCATAAATAGTACAGTCTGAATTACACAGGTTTAAGGCTGATATATCTAAAGGAATAATATAAAAAATTGAGTCTTATTTACATTCCTCATCTTTTCTTACAGTTTGCTGTGAAACTGTACAGGCAACACTATAGAAAATCAGGAACAGACATGTACTGTGTCTATTTGACACCCAGTCCTGGCTTGTGGAGTTGAAAAATGCCATTGAGCAGGTTTGGTCAATTAACTATTGCTGACCTAAAATTACTTCAGCTAATTTGCAGAGACCAGCGGTTAAGATGAAGTGCAGCTTCCTCAGTTACTTGACATATCAGTAAGATTATGTCTAAAGTCTTCATCTTATGAATTCTCTTAGAATATATATTTCACTCTCTCTAAGTCACCAAGCATATGGATAAGAAAGCTTCTCAGAAAAGATATGTGTCCAGGTTTGTTAGTTTATAAAGCCTACGGATTGTTCAAGCACATCTAAGATAGTCCTTTCTTTTGTACTCGCTCATACACACATGCATATGCACTTACAGTACCTTGTGCTGCTGCATGGTGAGTTACTGAAAAAAGTTTTGGTTATGAGGGTAACAAAAATAATTTATTAGTCACTGATTAAGTAGAATTAATGATCAAATATAGATGGCAGCTAAGCACTCTATTATGGTTAACTCAAAACTACTTATGAGATTCCTAGTCATTAAGCTGGCTTGATGTATAGAAAATATCACTTTAACTTGATATATATGGATGTTGCCTGCATATAACAGTGACTTTTTCTTGCTGGAAACATCAAATGCCAGATAAGGGATCCCTCAACCTCAAGGAGCAAACCTGAGATGAGTCCCTGCTCAAAGAGAGATCACTATGCAGCTCTCCGCTGTGCCCAACGGGCTGTGTTGGCTACAAATATTCATAGTGAAAAGTTATTGACTTGTAGTCAAACTTCTTCCTTTTACTGTCTCGCAGTACAGGCTGTTAACCTGACCCTTTCTTAGTAGTTTCTCAATGACACTGGCTCTGCATAGGAATTCATGTCTTTAGACAAGCAGCTTAGTTCCTGACAAGGTATGACTGTACAATTTTACAATGTTTGTGTCCAATTAAGCCTGCCTATCAGCAGTGCCTGAGCCAGAGTGCTGCTAGCATGAAATAAAAGAGGAATACAACCATCACACATGGCTGTCAGGTCTTCTAGTTACTAGCTCTAGTTAGAACTACACTCTGAGATTATACCTCTAGGATGCAGAGCCCATAAGTGCAGGCATAGCCACGTGTAACTGACATAACGGGGAGTGCTGTTCAGAGGGCTCTGTCATCCTTGCACTACCCCCTCTCAGCCCCACATAAATCTGAGCATGTCCAGAATTGCCTTTTGTTTTGAGAGGAAAAAAGATCAATGGTGAACTGAGTTCCCAACAAAGAGATACGTCTTAATTTGGGAATGCTGGAATAGAGGAGGAGAAATTCCAGCTACCAATAATGCAGTAATGATATGTCAGAAAAATTTCAAATGAGTAATATTTTTTTCCTCAAGTACCAGTTTTTTTTTTAATCACAGGCTGTAATTATAAGAATTCAGTTGGTTGGCTTGGCATAGGAAGGAAGTCAGTTTATCAGCTCCTGTAGCTAATGATATACTGTAAGGGATCCAAGTATTCATACTTAGCACAAAACAGCACGGTGATGTCAGAGCAGACATGGAAGGCAGGGAGCAAGGTAACAAGGTTTGCTTTGGTATTACAGCCAGCTGTGAGTAGGGAGAATGGACTCTCTGGAAGCTCTTTCAGGGTTGCTGTTGCCTGCTGTTTATTGTCTTTTTAAGTCAGTCGTTAATGCAGACTTATAAGCGAGTTTGGGCAGTTCAGAGCCTTTTCTCAAAGGCATTGCACATTGGCCAGTTACTTCTGTGTAAAGTATGGAGAACTCTCAGATCAGTGTAGGCTGCTGGTGGGGCCAGAAATTTGTGAGTTCCTGGGAGCAAGTTTGGGAACTGGTAAATCAGCTGAGTATTGCAGTCAGCCTCTGTCTTATCTGCAGGAGTGCACAGTATACATTTATGGATACTGGAATAGGCTAGAAAAGTAGGCAGGTGACTGCAGGTACCTCCATATAGCAAATGGAATGCATCTGTTAAAAAAGATTTTTAAAAACGGAGAAAGGGAGAAATAAAAGAGATGAGAGGGGATTAGATCCTGAGATCACCCTCCATGCTGGGTACAAACTGTTCAGGAAGGAATGTGTGGTTTACCTGCACTTGCTGGTAGATCCAACATTAATTAATAACTGAACTGCCTCTTTGCCATTATACTTTTCTTCCTTGGATGATAAGGATGGCAGGGGTAAGAGCCTCTGCTTAAGTGCAACTTTGTTCCAATAGCACTGTTGATGAATTTCCAGGGCTTCTTTCCAGCAGAGGAGACTGCTCTCAGTCTCCTGTTGCAGGTGTGTAGATGTCCTTCAGACTCTTCTCTCTTCTTTAGAGCCAGCAAAAATGCCTGAATGCATTCCTTGAAAGTGAAGCCTGAAGATGGTAGGTGTATGTGAATATAGAGCTGGCCAGGAAGAGGTACAAAAATGTCCTGGGTATTTGGAGAATTTTTTTTTAGGTTATATCTTTTTGAAGAATTGGATTATTTGAAATAAATATATCTGAAATAATAGAAAAAGGAAGATTGCTTAATTCTTTGTTTTTCTGTAAACTAATACATTCCCTGACAAAGGTAGATTTCCTTGTATATAAATTTATAGCTTTCTTCAGTACTTCAACAACTAGAAGAGAAATATTCTCGGTGCTCTGGCACTAAGCCAAAGTGCTTAATGAGAGCTTTAAACTAGACTAGGAACATATTTTCACACATAACTTTACGTGCTCTTAGTGCCTTGCCAGCCGTGTTCAGTGCAGTAGGGCCATTTGAATGAATGAGGTTGTTTGCTAAGGTTATAAAGGAGGTGGTCCGAACAATCCTGAACTTTCTGGCTAGACTCATTTCAAAACTTTCTGGAATCAAGGGTACTGCCTGACAGATGATGGAAATAGCAACTGAGCATTCAGAGGCAAGCCCTTTGGTCAAATGTCTCAGGCTGAGCTATGTTGCTGGCTCTTTTGATCAACTTCAGAGCTATGATACCTTCAAAAGAGAAGAGACCATGCATGGATTTAAAATGCTGAAATGTGATGTTGGATAAATTGATTTATCCCCAATCCCTTTCTTCAGCTATGCACATACACAGTAGGTAGTGTGTGCCTGTACAGGCTTCAGTAGCATCCTCAGAATAGGAAGATCTCCACCCTGAGCTCTGCCAGCACTGCTGTGAGGGTTACCCAAGGAGATGGGTTACAAATAGAGTTGCATTGTCTCTTTGCTCTTGGTTTCTGGAGATGAGCCAGACATTGGCATACTTCAAAGCAATTAGGGAAAGCAAAACAAAACAAAAAGCAGGTCAGTGTAACATTGCTGAGAGTCTGGCACAGGCCATATATTGTCTGAATTAACCTTTCACACTGTTTTTTGATAAAGATCCTGTTGTCTTACACAGACAGCATCATTTTTTCTCTTCTCTGTGAGGAGAATCTGGGACCAAATATTTGCTGAGGCCGTGCCAAAATGAAGAGAAGGGAAAACAAGAATGTATTCCTGGAGGGCAAGGTAAGAGTCAAGCTGAGGCATCTTGGCTCTGAAAGACAAAGCACCAGCTGCAGTAGTGAGGAATAAACTTGGCATTTCTCAGGTACTGACAGCCGACTCTGCCTGCATTTTGTTCTTTTCTATCCATGGCATCTAAAATCAACATGGCATAAGAAAGGCAGTGAAGCTGGAGCTTAACTGATTACCATGTCTCTGCTGGCGAAGTTGTGTTCGCTTCTCTAACCCAGCCCACTCCATAGTGGAGCTCTCTGTCTGAAAAATGTGAACTGACAGAAGCACTCTGTCTAACATTAGCAAGAGGAGGTTATTGATGTAGCTGCATAAAACTGGAGGAGGAACAAGAGAGGGAGGTGGGCGAGTCCCTCCTTTCTTGTATCCAGACACTGTTATGTTGTCAGAAGAGCATCAGCTTTCAAAGGGAATTTTGAGAACAGAAGGAGGATAAGAATTAAAACACACAGCTTTTAGCATGGAGATTTTTTATAAAAACAAATACCACATTTTTTAATAGATTGAATGCATTTTTAGATCGCATATATTAAGTTTCAATGTAGTTATCCAGTTAATAGTTGCACATTTTAAGATGAGCACTAAATGTATTTCTTCCTTAAAAATAAGTCTGACAAATTGAAATTCCAGAAAAGCTGCATTTTTTATGTTTCACCACTGGATGGAGGTAGCACTCCAAAACTTATAAGTAACTACTAATGGGACTGTAATGAAATCCCTCTCGATAAAGAGATTGAATAGATTAGCAGACACTGCAGCAGCAAACAGTGGAACATCAGCTAGATTTATGGCAAAAAATGTATTGAAGACACATCCTTTAGATTTGTGCTTGACCTATTTTTACAATGAGAAAAGATTTCGTTCTCAAAAAAATTAATTCCACTTCTCTCTCTACGCACACAAAGCTGTGGTAACATAGACCAGCAAAAAAAGAAGGGAAGATAAAGTGAAGCTTTGTAGGGCACTCCTTGTTTCTGCCAGGTCAAAGCATGTTTTTAGGTGACGTTCATTGGCAGTGGGATCCTGTGTGTCTGGCCTCCAGAGCCTGATGATGGTGGTAGCAGCTGAGGTTGCTCCAGCAATTGTTGCCCTCAGTGGGGAGCTTCCCATGGGCAGGGCTATGGGGAGGATGCAGGAGCAGTTCCCATCAATCTGCCTGTGCTGTAGGAAGAAATCACTGCAGTTCATGGATGGAGCCATAGACAGGGAAGAACATACTCTATTGAGGTTCAGTCTTTTCCTCAGATATTTTAGGGTATTTTTACATGCTTTTTTCCTCCCTGAATGTTCTTCTGCGGAGAAGGAAGGAGGAAAGGCCTGCAGTGATTTTTAGCTCAGTTTCTTAAGTAATCCCACTGTGCTTCTCTGTTGCCAGCAATAACTTTTGAATTTCTTGGATAAATTAGTGGTGAATGAAATGAATTCAGACAGCTGGATAGAATGGAGAATCTTGAAATGTCTGACTGAAGGAAAGGCTGGAGCTCATATACTAGAGAACCCACTCTGTAAAGATCTCTGATAAATGCCCCTGCCCTGGGAGAAACTTTAATCAGAGTTTGCAATCAACCATGAGGGAAAAAAACCCACAGGCAGATGGATTCATTAGTTCAACTAGAACATTTTTCTAAAAGCAACAAACAGAAAATCTGACCTGCTCCACTATCATCTCTTCTCTGTCTCCAGGTCACAGAGTCCACACAGAATTTAAAAGCTGAGAGTTCCACATAGAAAAGCAGCCATGAAGAAAATAATATACACTAGAGCTGATTTCTTTATGGATCTGCTTGTTATATTCAGGAAATGTATTTTCAGACAGCTGCGACATTGTATAGTGGTTAATGGAGTGGAGCTCTTTGGGGAGAAGGAATAGAGAAGAAATGTTGAAAGCAGTGTGTGACAGCTGCTGATGTACACCTGACGCTTTTGTTCTCCAAATGCAATTTCTGTATGTACAATGATTTACAGGAAAATCCTCTTATTTTCTCTTAAATCGAGGTTTTAAGTGTAATTGGCCTGCAGCTAAGTACTGTGTAGACCTTCAAGGCTAGATCCTTATAGGAGTGAAAATCACTATATAACTTCAACATTTAGGATCTCTAGGGAATGAAGATGGAGTCTGATGCTGAGGTAGGAAAGCTGGTCAGTTTGATGAACAGAGACAGTGTTAAAGCACGAGGGGGGACTGACCTTCTGCAGGTAGGATTTGATGGCAATCAGACAGATGTTTGCAAGCATGAGCCTTGTTATTTACTTATCTGACTGCTTAGCTGTTGGATATGTTCCTACCTCATCTGTTATTCATCTGGTATGTTGCTGTTTACAGAAAAAGGTGAATACAGAAAGTCTCAAAAACAAAACTTTCCTTCACTGTGCTGTAGGAATGCTCTGACTTGCAGCAGGCTCAGGATAAAGAGAACTAGTCTTATTTCTCCTGCCCCCAGTTTTTTACTGTTTGTGAGGAAAGCTCTGATGTGAGGGCTGGTCAGGAAAGGGGTCATGCCGTTATGTGGCTAGTCAATGTGAAATTACAGACTGGAGCTTTGGTCAGAGGTGATAGACTTTAATTCAGAGGAGAAGCTCTCTGAAGAAAGAGATATGTCAAAAGCCCAAATCTGCTCTAGGTGCTTGGTATGGGAGCAGGAAGATTTACTGGATGGAATTAAAAACCTAGATTTAGACATGACAAATGGAAGGCTGGAACTTTGGCAGTATAGGCTTATAGTGGCAAAAAGCACTGATGTGCAGTAGATACACTGGAAAAATGATGTTCAGGATTGGTAGAAGTCAAGACCGGGGCTCTGAACAGTGGCTGCTCAGGCTCAGCAATCAGTGATAGTGAGACATGACCCACAAGTGTAGGAGCCTGATCATTGTTAGCCATGACAATTGGCAGGAACTTGAACACTTTTGACCTGCCTCATTTTCTTAATCCCTCTTCTACACTTCGATGTCTGCTTTGTGGTTGTTTTCTGTGTGTGTGAACTGACAAACCAATATATCAGTACCCACTTTCAATCCCTGCGGCACAGTGGCATGTGGTAATTTGCAGCTCTACAGATACCACGTAGAGTACCACCGAGTGATGACTGAAGCTGCTTTTGTTAGATGGGCTTCCAGGTAACTGCAGAACAGTGTCTTGCACTCTATCATTGCTCTCCAGCTGCCAAAGACAGAACTGAATATCTTCACAGTTCTCTGCTTCTGTGCAGATAAGTATAACAATCAGCAGTGATCACCAGATGGTGGAGTTCAAGATCTTGTGTGGAAGAAGCAAAGCAATAGCTAGAATTACTGCCCTGAACTTCAGGAGAGCTGACTTTGACTTCTTCAAAGACCTACTTGGAGGAATCTCATGGGCTAGAGCATTAGACATTAAGGGGCACATGAGAGCTGGTTGACACTTAAGCACCACTTCTTCCAAGATCAAGATCGGTGCATTGCTAAGAATAAGAAACTGGGGAAAGGTGGCAAGAGGCCTGCATGGATGAGCAAGGAACACGTGGATAAACTGAAAGGAAAGAAGGTCCATGAAATGTGGAAAAATGGTCTGTCCACCTGGAAAGAATATGGAAATGTTGTCAGGGCTTGTAGGATTGTAACGAGGAAGGCTAAATCCCTCTTGGAATTAAACCTTGCAAAGGAAGTAAAGGATAACAAGAAAGGTTTTTTTTGAGTATACCAACAGTAAAAGGAAGACTAGGGAAAATATAGTGGGTACCTTGGTAACAGGGGATACTGAGAAGGCAGATCCTGGCCTCTCCTTTGCTTCGGTCTTTAATGCTAAGACTAGTCCTGAGGAATCCCAGACCCGGCAGGTAAGAGAAAGAATCTGGGTAAAGGAAGACTTTCCATTGGTTGAGATGGATCTGATCATAGAGAGTCTAGTTAAAATCAATGCATACAAATCCATGGGCCCCAATGGCATGCATCCATGTGTACTGACAGAACTGGCAGAGGTGATTGCTGAACCACTCCCTAGCATCTAAGAAAGATCCTGGCAAATGGGAGAGTTGCCTGAAGACTGGAGAAGGGTAGCCAATGTCACTCCAGTCTGCAAAAAGTGCAAGAAGGAGGATCCGAGAAATTACAAGCCAGTCAGCCTCACCTCTGTCCCTGGGAAGTCAATGAAACAACTTGTTCCGGATGCTATCTCCGAGCATCTGGAAGAGAAGAAGGTTATCAGGAGCAGTCAATATGGATTCACCAAGAGGAAATCATGCTTGACCAACCCAGTAGCCTTCTGTGATTTTATCACTGTCTGGGTAGATGGGGAGAGAGCAGTGGATGTTGCCTACCTTGACTTCAGCAAGGTGTTTGGCACCATTTGCCACAACATTCCTGTTATGAAACTTAGAAGAAGTGGGGTGAATGAATGGATGGTGAAATGGATTGAAAACTGGCTGACTAGCAGAGCTCAGAGGGTGGTCATCAGTGGGGCAGAGTTTGATTGAAGGCATGTAACTAGCAATGTTAGTGCTGGGTCTGATCTTGTTCAACATCTTCATCAACAACCTGGATGTAGGGATAGAATCCACCCTCATCATGTTTGCTCATGATACAAAGATGGAAAGACTAACTGGCAAGCTGAAGGCTGTGCTACCATTCAACATGATCTGGACAGATTAAAGAGTTCAGAAGGGGGGAACCTGATGAAGTTTAACAAGAGCAAGTGTAGAGTCTTGCACCCGGGGAGAAACAACTGCATGCAACAGTACAAATTAGGGGATAATCTGTTGAAGAGGAGCTCTGTGGAGAAGGACCTGGAAGTCCTGGTGGACAACAGGTTGCTCTTGTAGCAGTGTGCCCTTGTAGCCGAAAAGGCCAGTGATATCCTGGGATACATTTAAAAAAAGTATGGCCAGCAGGCGGAGGGAGGTAATTCTCCCCCTCGACTCTGCCTGTTGAGGCCATATTTAGACTACTGTGTCCAGTTCTGGGCTCCCCAGCTCAAAAAAGACAGAGATCCTCTAGAATGAGTCCAGCAGAGGGCCAGAAAAATGATAAAGTGCCTGGAACATCTTCCACATAAGGAAAGGTTGAGTAGCCTGGGTCTGTTCAGCCTGGGGAAAAGAAGACTGAGAGGGGATATGATAAATGTTTATACATATCTAGAGTGAGGTAGGAGGCAAATGAATGATGCCAAGCTCTCCTCAGTTGTGTGTAGCAATAGGACAGGGAGTAATGGCTTAAAACTTGCACATAGGATGTTTTATAATAACATGCAGAACTTTTTTTGCACTAAGTGTGGCAGAGCACTGGAACAGGTTACCCAGAGAGGTGGTGGAGTCTCCTTCTATGGAGATATTCAAAATCTGTTTGGATGCCTACCTGTGTGACCTATTGTAGCAAATCTGCTTTAGCAGAAGTGTTGGACTCTTGATGGTGGTGGTCTCTTGAGGTCCCTTCCAACCCCGGTGACTCTGTGATTACAAACCTTCACGCTGGCAATCAGCTTTGGAAGTGGTTAGGGTCAAGTAATACTTTGCACTAACCAACTTGAGTAGAGGAGAGCATCTACTTATATACAGTTATGATTTATTTTCTGGTTTTTCCTTGAGTTGTGACTGTGGTACAGGTGCTGCAGATATGTTTATGAAAGTTTGCAACTTCATAGGGAAGATCAGGGGCTGTGTCTATTAAACAGTGGTACTTTGCTGTTCACTGTCCTTTCTCCTAATGTGGAAATGCTAGTGAATTCCTGAGGAGGAGAACTGACAAAGATGCATATTATGGCAAACAGGAAAACCTTGCATTTCAGCGCTGGAAAACCAAATCACAGACTTTCTTAGCATCTATGATGCACGTGCATGTACAGACAGAATTTCAAGAATTTGCAGTCAGTTCTGCAGTATACATACATCTGCCAGAGCAGTCATAACAAGATGAATCTAGATATTTACTCCCAGTGAATGTTTCAATTTGTATCCTCTGTTTGGGCTAGATACTTAAACACTGTTTTATTCTCAGTAGTAGAAAGGGAGAGGGAGATACTGTAATATCTAATAATGCTGAAAGCATTGTAGGGTAGGTCTTTCTGATGGCACCTGCAGTTTTTTTCTTGCTTAAAGGCCTTCCTGTTTTTCCTTGCACTGGATCTTCACTCCATTCATTAGACAACGTTATTCTCTAAAACGCTTTTCTGTATGATGGATGATGGAAACAGTTCTCATTCCGCTTAGCAGCCTTTGTGACATGATAGATGCTGGAGAAGGTTCTTGAGAAGCTCCATGAGGAAGTAATATCCCACAGAATCTTGTTTTACTACACAAGGGGTGAGTATATACTTTTATTACAATTTGTATCAGGAGTATAGCTTTGGTGCACTTGTCAGATTTACCCTCCTGATTGAGTTTTAGAGCTGAAGTAACAAATTTTGGGTAGACCATGAACCTCCAAAATGAAATATGACCTCAATGTCCTTGAATTGGGCCTGGATCTAGGGGTTATCAAACTACTAAAGTGTTTTTCCTAAACCCACTTTCAATCAGATTTGGAAGCTTTGCAAGAAAAAATCATCACAATTTTATTAGAATTTTTTCTTGAAAAGTTTGTCTTAAGACAAGCTGATGTCAAATCATGAACATGAAATTTTTATCTTTTTTTAAGGAAACAGGTTATTGTGTAGAAGACCTGTAACCCAAAGCAGCAAGTGTTATGGCTTTTTTTTTAGTTTGTTTTGTTTTGTTTTTGTGCTTGCCTTCTTTAAAATGAAAGATCTAAATTAAAATAGAAAGATTTTGAAATTTACATAGAAAAGTAGAGAATAGCATACATTAAAAATGCATAAAGATTATTGTGAAGTGTTCCAGTCTGGCTCAGAGCAAATTTCCACACTTTTTATGAATCTATTTATGATATATAAGTTTTTAAAGGTGCTTGTACTCGTATGTAAAATGCCAATCACGTAGATGGTTTCATCTATTGAATGTAGAGCTATACAAAGTACAAACACTGGCTTTCTACAGATGCTGTATTTGCTTGCTTTGTGTTGTTGCATGTAATTATTGTAGGAAACTACCATTTTCTCATCCATTTGGCCTGTAACACACATTTGTGTACCCACACCTTTTTTTTTTTCTTCATGTTCTGCTTCGGGTTGAATTCCTTCACCAGTGCCTAAATGTAGGGCCTGATTGCTCAGTACTCCCAGAGGATGGACGTGCAGCTGTTTGACCAGCAAGCCCCTCGCTTCTGAGAAGAGCACTGGAAATTCTTGGTCCATTCATGGCATGGCCAAATGCCAGAACTCTGGTCTGTTTGTGACACTGCTTTGGCCAAAGACCCTGTGGACCACCAGAGCATTCATAATGATTGATACAGGTAGCCCTTTGATAAGGCTTAACAAAATTTCTGCTCAGAGAGGGTGATAACTCATGGGGTGAGGTGAGAGGAGAAGCATGCTCAGCATAAGTACTCAGCTCTGAGACTGCCAGGAGAGAGATTAGGATGAGTACAGGCTGCCTGAAAGATACCATTCTTTGTGCAGGCTTTCTGCTAATGTCTGGTAGTAGCAGCTGCTCCTAGGGTAAATGTGAAGGATTCTTTAGGAATGTAACAGCTTTTTAATGCTATTTTATGATTAGTGCAGTTAAACACCCCAGAAAGATCTATAGAGAAATCATTGTTTCCACCCGTCATTGAAAATTACAGCAGTATCATTGCAAAGGAGAAGCTCCTTCTGCATTAGCAGCTCATACTTCTGATGTAGGACACTAACAAGTCCTTCTGCCTCTGCCTATGTGTTCAAAGAGCCCAGATATGCTAGGATGATCTTTCTGGAGGCAGTGACACCCTATCTTTTCCTGACAGAGCCCACTTACTCTGAAACCTACACAAAAATGAGTCATTGGTTAAAAACTCTTTGTAAGTAATCCTCAGCTGCCATACACAAAGTAAAAGCTCTCCATTCTGCTAATGTTGCAATTAACCAGAGCCAGATAGATGATTAGAGGAGAGCTACAGACAGAGAATACAATAGCAAGAAGAAACTTCCTAACGTGCTTTACTAGTGATAGAAGTAGAACAGAATATTGTCTTAGAGGAGGCTGCTTCTTCTTCCTCTCCCTTCTTTCTTTTGCACCACGTTTTCCATAGATTATTTTCTGAAATTAATTCCTATATAATGGCAGTAGCCTTTAATTCAGTGATTTTTCCTTACAGAGTAGGAATTAAGATTCCAATCTGCAGGTCTTAGGGCTAATTTTGGAAAACATATGTACCTCATTGAGGGCTTGCTGTACAAATGGTACCAATAAATTTGTGTGGTCTCTCTGGATCCAATTTAAAAAACAAATAAATCAAATTTGCAAAAATTTGCTAGTCTCCCTGTGGGTGCTACTGGGATCCTATTGTATAATATATAGCATAAAAAATAATGTGTTTATACATGTGAATATCTGAGGTATATGCAAATAGATATATATTATCTATATGTATGTATATATTCTCTCATGCATATAAAGCAGCTTCCTCTCGAGGGCTATTACACTTTAATGTGTCACAGACACACAGAATGTAATCATTAGGCACGGAAAGAAACAATTAGAGAGAGTTCATTCCCTTTGCAACAGGAGGTTATAATCCTCTGTGGATAATGTGAATGCTATTAAACTGATAGCTTAGAACTTACCAGAATGGTTTCCCAAGTGAAGATGCTGACAGGATTATTTGGTTTTATCACTTTTGTGCAGGACCTAGTAATGCAGAGTTGTCTGAAGAGGAAGTCAAAGTTCAGTACGGTTTACTTCTGTTCTTTGCACTAATTATGCTTATTTTATTTCTGCTTTATCTTCCTTCCTTTGCTATATTCACTTATTTATCTCTAAGAATAGAGCAAGACTCTCTTTTTAAACCTTGGAAGAGTGCCTACTGCCATGGAGATAACTTTAGAGCCCTTATTTTAAGATTAAGCTATGTCTTGCCCAGAATTTGAGAGTGGGGCAAGGTGACCAGTGTGGTGTTGACTCCGTTTCGGTTTGTGCTCACTACTCCTTGCCCTTTCACTGGCCACTGCTGTGAGTCATCTGGACTCCTTACCTCCTTCATCACGTATTTATATGCACAGATACGGTCTCCCCGAGACTTCTCTGGGCTTCACATCCCTACCTCTATCAGTACCTCCCTCTATGCTAGATGTTCTTAACCTTCCATCAGTTTAAGGCCTTTTTCTGAACTTAATCCCATATGTTCACATCTCTTTTTCGCTGGGGAGACCAGAGCTAGACCAAGCACTCCAGGTGCTGAGCAGAAGGGGTGAATAACCTTCCTCATGCTGGCAGTACTTCTTGTAATGCTGTCCTGGATGCAGTTGACCCTTTTTGTACAAAAGGTACATTGCTAGCTGATATTCCTCGTGCCTGCCAGGACCCCCTGCCAAACTCAGTGCCCCCCTCATCCCTCCTGCTCCCAGCCCTCATTGGTACATGTGGATGTTTCCTCCAAGGTACTGGACTTTGTATTTGTTTACATTAGCTGAACTTCCTGAGATTCCTATTCATCCGCTTCAAAGGGAAACATTCACCCTTCACCTTCATTTCAAACAGCAAAAATGACAAACAAGAAAAAAAAGAAACACCAAAAAAAGAGCAAAATTGTTTTTCCTACTTAAGGAGGATTAAAAAGTAAACACAGTAAGGCAACCCACCTCTTTAGCTGTAATAGGATTTACCACATGTACTTTCCTTCCCGGTGTTAGACTTTGTTGATGTAAATCCCTTTATGCTTAATAGCTATACAGATTAGAGAGCCTTCTAAAAGGGACTGAGCAGTATGAAGTAGCAAAATTTGAATACCTGATGTATATCTGAATCTGAAAACTGAATAAATAACATGCATTCCTTAAAAAGATTTTTCTGTGGTTAGCACGGATCTCTGTGCCCCTTGATAAAAAAAATATATATTTTTTTTTCAATGGAAGAAAAGTAGAGAAAGGTTGCTGCTTATAATATTTCAAGACCTGGAAAAGAAGGCAGAATAAATAATCCCTGTGGAGAATCAACTAATAAGATTATTTCATTGTGAAAAAATCTGGGTTATTGTAATCTGCACAATGTTTTAAGACATGGAGATAGAAGAGAGAATAACACTGATAGTTTGCATCACAGAAGACTTCTTACGGTATAAGGTTGGAATCAGTGTGGAAGACACACAAGTGAAAATAATACAAATGTGTATTTTCATATAATAAAAATTGGTAGTGGAATCTACATGCTAGTACATTACTGCTGACTTGCACTTCTCATAGTAGCCCCCTACAGCCCCAGTGGCATCAGTAACACTGTAGGTGGCGCTTCAGAAACATCAAACCTGCCCTTCATCTTTTTGTTAATCTTTTTCAGTTTGACATAACTCCTTTTTGGTACTTGTCTTGAGGTTGTAAATCTTTTTGTTTTTGGTGTAGTGATCCAACTTCACCGGAAAGGAATGACAGCAGAATTTAGCTTAAGGTGTTCAGTTCACTTACTGTCTTCTGCCATGTTTCATTTGAAACTACTACTTAAAGAATTTTTCTCGATATAGTAGTGGTTTATTTCAAGGGAAAATCCTACGGCTAAAAATTCAAAATAAAATGTGCAGAGAGGATAACTTTGTCAGGAAACACTGTGTCGTCAAAAATTAAATAAAAAGAATCAAAAGAGAGTTACATCAGTGCAATATATCTCTGCAACATTATCTAGTATTCAGGCACTAGTGGACACCAAAGAGATAACTACTTAAAGAATGCATTCTGACTTAAAATGTTTGTCTGAATGCCTGGAAATTGGATGCAAAGAGGGCAATAGCAACCTAGAAAGAGCAATTGAATGGTGTAAATCAATATAGCACCATGGAAATCAATAAGAAATTCAACAAACTGAGCATCAGCCTTCCCTTAGCCTCTCAATACGATATTGTTTCCTATTCAAGAAAGTGTATTTAACACTTTGAGTGACTTCTGCATTTAAAGTAGACAAGCATTAAAGCAGACATGTAGCCACTTATTTTGAATCAACAAAATTCTCAGGTAGTTCTATACGAGTCTGTGTTTTGTTTTTTACAGAAAATACTAAAAAGCCCATCTTTTAAAAGTATGTCACCTTTAATTTAAAACATAATTTTTATTAAGTTGCAATGCTGTTTTCTCATTCAGGGGTATTTGAGGGGGCTAGAAATAGCCCATGATTTTGCAGTGTAGACATCAGTACTCAGGCAAGGGCAATGCAAAAATGTAATAAAATTAGAGAAGTTAAATACTGAAAAATTGAACAGAAGGCTTTATTGATGTACGTGTTCAGCATCGTGTCTCTAGGAAGAGCAGGCATGGAAATCACAGCACATAATTAAAATTATTGCTTAATTGGAATGATAGAAGCTCTAGAGAATAACTCACATGGCTGTAATGTTGATATACATGGGTATAGCTGGCTCAGGAAAATTGGTCTGATAAAAGAAGGAAAAATTATTACTTTGTGACTAAGAGTATGTGGAGAAAGAGGAGACAGAAACATAAACACGCATTAATGGAAGTCACTGCAAACAATAAAAAGAACCAGACAATAGTCCATATAAATGTTACCTGTGATGATCATTTTAAAGAGATAAAGCAGATGGAGTGAGAATGGTACTTCTCTCGGGGAAGGAAGACACTGGATATGCAGATTGCTTCTATCCTGTTAGACAAGACAGGCTTCCATGCTGAGTGAGAGCATGAATTTACTATAAATTATTTGAAATTGGTAGTTTTGAGATGGCATGGTCTATAATTCTGGGAGAAAACACGGAGTATCTTTGGTCTTTCTTTTCAGGCATAGAAACTTCTAAGGTTGCATGTGTTCTCACCACAATACTGGGTGATGGATATGATCAGACAGGCTACCCTGGGCCCCGGGAGGGCCTCCAACGAGTGAGTATGGCATTCCTGGATACCTCCAAGGAAAGTGTAATGTGATTGAAGGCTGTAGGAGTCCAGAGATATCACCTGAGGTGTAGATGTAGCCTAACTGTACAGAAAGTTCTCACAGTGTGCTGGAAGCAATTTCTTAATGCTGAAATTTAAAGTAATTAAAAGTTGTTATACTTGATAATGAATAATAGAGAAAAATGAAATGATAATGTAAATATAAAAGGCATGATTCTTTGTAAAGAAAGGGCAGAAGAGAAAAGAAGAAAGAAAATGGGCAGACTTTAAAAAGCTAGATCATCGCCTTTGTACAGAAGGAAGGTCAAGGAAAAAAGATTTCAAGAGTTAGCAATTTTAGAAAGAAATGTGAGCTGTGCCTGTGCAGAAAGGATGAGGAAACAACTTCACTAAATCATGTGGACTTGCAAGTACCAAGTCAGACAGTCTGGTACTGAGAATGGGAAGAGTTTGTACGTATAGCACCAAGAATGTAGAAACTAAAATACAAATAGCAGAAGTGTAAAATGAAACAAGAAGATATTTTACAAGTACATTAGTATTAAGGTGAAAACCAATATTTATTATTATTATTGCTAGTGACAGGTAATAGAAAGATGGAGAGAGGTTGGCATACAGCCTGTTTTGGCCCTTGCATTGTGTGTGCTTTGACTAGGTGGTTAATCTACACCATTAACACCAGTGACAGGAAGAACTGTAGAGCAGACTGGTGGAAAAAACTGCCTTTGAATTTTTGGGTGGGTTAGTACCTTTACACTAAATGGACTTGAAACTTATTCAAGAGTACCTCAACAACAAACAGAAACAATATTAGAGCTATTAGTATTATTCTGTAAACTTCTTCAGAAAGCATGACATTCAAGAAAAGGCAAACATATTACTCGCCTTTGAATGTAGCAAAAAAAACCCCAAAATAATCATTTCACATCAACTACATTTATTTACGTAAAGAATAGCAGGCTTTGCAGATAGAGAAATTAATCAACAGACTTAGTAGTCTGGTTGGCTCTGCCATTTCCCATTCTCTAAAAACACTTAGGCAAAACCTGTATTGAGGAAGTTGCAATGACATGAAGAAGGGACTGGAGAAGTAAACACGAAAGCTCTTGGTCAAGAGAAAAATACTGAAAAGTATGTCCTACATGGATTTTTGATCGTCAGTTACTACTTCAATTAATGACACTATTAAAAATATATATTTAATTTATGCGTAAACCTCAGGGAGCTGGAAGAAGTATGGCAGACTGTGTTTAGAATTCAGGACAACTGGCAAATTGCATATGTGTTTTGAGAAACAGTAAAGGTATGACCTTACATGGACAAATACACGTCCAAGAGAGAACACAGAAAGTAGTTCAGGATGGAAGATTTGGGAAAGCTGAGAAAACTGGTTTAAGCATAAACAACTAGGAAAACTCTGTAATTACTGTTTGTGGTCAGGATCCTCCTTTGAGGACTGTGTAACCAGTTTTGACTGATGTTCTGTTCCTCATGGATATGCTGAACTCCCAGCAGTGCTCACTTGTTCCTGGTGGATCAGATAGCAGACTTTGCTATTTTTATAGTGGGAAAACGAACAAAAAAGAAAAAAGATGGCTTTTCTGATGTGCTTTACGTTAATAAATATAATTTTTACTTTCAGAGCACAACGCAAGGTATCAAAATGCCCCTTCAGAAGATAAAAAAGAAATACACAAATGCTCCAAGTTCATTTACCTGGAACTCATTTACATGTAAGTATTATAAGTTCAGTATCGTAGCACCATGTAGGATAGATATGCTTTGCATGTTTTGGTGTCAGCTCTAGAATCTAGTGAATAGAGTCGTGTCTGACGTCAAACTTCTCCTATTTTCACTAATAGCATAATCCTATAAATTTTGTTAAATGATCTCTGAAGAAACTCTTGTCCTTTTCATTGTTCTTTATGGATGTTTTGTAGCTCTATATTAAAATGGGCAAATAGTTTCAGAAAGAAATACGATGTCTTCTGGTGACAAGGATAAAAGGACATAAAATGAAACTGAGATAAGCTGTGAAGAAATGGAAGAGTGGCAGTCATATCTCACTAATCAAGAGAGAATGGTTTAGTTACTGTGTTCCTTTGGCTTTTATCCTTGTCATTTAGATACATACTTCCAGCTTTAGTTGCCACTGTAACTAGTAAACTTCTGTGATGAGTTTCTGTAATAATGCTACACCTTTTTTAGACATATTTGTATGAATCTCTGTATCAGAACACCTGAGCATCTGCTGCAGATGATGAAATAAAATTAACTGAAATTCCATTTAATTTCCTGCACTGTAGGATGCTCTATCCAATTCAACAACATTGTCAGAGCCAAAGCTTTGCAAAATTAAAAGAATCTGAGTGTATTTCAGATCTCAGTCATTTCACTCTATTTGTATATTCTTTGCCTTTATTTATTTTAAAGACTTTCAATCTCACTGTTTTGGGTTGTTGGTTTTTGTTTTTTTTTTTGTTTGTTTGTTTGTTTTGGTTTTGGGGGTATAAAATGAAAAATACGTATGAAGAAGTGCCTCATATGTTCTTCTTGGCTACTGTGATCTGCTTCAGTCATCTGCATTAGGAGGTGCAGGAGAGTTAAACATCCTAAGTGGCAGCAGGCAGAAGATAAAATTAAAACTCTGCTTGAGGTCTCTTGCTATCTTGTCAAGGATGAAATGAAGTGCCCATTAAGCTCAAGAGAGTATCAGAAGTCTCAGGCTGTTGGGTATGTACATCCTCCCTGAGTATAGGAAGGAAAGAAGAGCAGCAGTGAGATTTAGCTGCGCAAGCTTTGCATTGCTCTGTTCATTACCTTGCACACTGACCCCTGGCTCAGAAATGCTGTTGAAGCTGCCTGCAGCAGCTGAAGCAGCCAGCAGGGCAGCAGTCAGGTGGTCACGAACCACAGGCTCATCCCTGTCAGCCCCTACTGCGGAGTCATAGCTGATGTTGTGTTAGTTAACATATCCCCTCAAGTCTTGCTCTCATACAGCTCATTAGGCACTCTCCAGCTTTTTATATTGACTGAGATTCACACTGCCAATTGCATCTGCAGTTTGTAACATGCTAATTTTTTACAGGTCAGCTGTGTAAAAGGTGTTTATGCCCTTTCACTGGTTTGTACAGATATCTTAAAATTACCTCAGTACACAAGTTGTTAGGTGTTCCTTCACAGTATGATAGAAGTTCATAAAAAGGCCAAGATCAGAAACAGAACAGCTTGGGGTCTTTAACCTAAAGAAATTCCAAGCCTTTGTGAAGAAAAATAAAGATTGCATGACAAGCTGAATATTTATCATTTCTTGTTTGGAAAGTATTTTCCTGGAAAGTTGCAAGAGCTTTTTCTAGAAGCTGACATTTCGCAAGGCTAACAGCCCTTCCCTTCCTCACCTTTCTTCTTCTTCTTTTTTTTTTTTTTTGTCAAAATAATTTATTTTATTTAGTTACAATCCAATTTTTCATTGAAATAGTGAGTATGGAAATTTTTCTACCACTGCAGCAGAGAAGAAAAAACTGGTACTGAATTCTCTGACAGATTACTTCAAGATAGCAGCCTACTATCAAGTCAGTGTAAGGTGAAATAATTACAAGTATCCAGCCTAGTAAGGAATGAAATGCCTGCAGAGTTCATTTGCATCTGGACACTGTGGCTTCAGAAAATATTTTTGATAGTAAATGTTCCTGCTTCTTCTGAACAGACAGTCTATCAATTTTATTTTCATCTTGCAATATCTTTAAACAGGTAAAATTCTAGTCATCCTCATTCTGTTGCTTTCCAGTTGATATCAATTCCTATATTTAATTAAAGGTACATTAAAATATTAATAGAAAAAATAATGAGCACCCAACAATAGTTTTGGGTTATAGGTAGAGGCCAATTTCTTTTCTTGGTTGGCAAAATGGAACACATCTGGGCACTCTTGTGATCTGAAATAAAAACAGAATACTTTAAATACAATTTAAGAACAACTGTTTGGAATGGATTGTGTAGCAGGCAGATTGTCTTGGAAAGAAAGAGAAAAGGATAGAGGTGACAAGATATTTCGATCTTTGAAAGGGAGAATGACATCAGGCTGTTGATTGCATCTCTGGGGTAGGGGGGAGGGGGAGGAATCTTGTAATATGCTGTACAGCTGTTAGCTCTGCTGAATCCCTGTTTTTTGTGTCCAGGGGATTTATGAAGTTTAGCTCCCATGCTCAGTTTTGAAAGGTTTTGTGGGTTTTCCCTAAGCTGCAATGCTGAGGATTAGGAACAGAATGATTATTCTGTGAGAAATATTCATCTGCTGGCAACTGCCTAATCCTTTATAGATTGCTTGGGTGAGTTCATTCTGTTGTGAAGTGTTTGCTTAGTTTCTCTGACATAATTACCCTGAGAGCATCTAATGTGCTAGGTAAGGAATATCACATGCCTGGATGTGCAAGGGTAGTTTGGCCCACAGCAGTTCTACACCCATTGTCCTGCTACCTCTGCCAGCAGTGGAGATGGAAAGTGCTGCTGTGATGACAGCATACTCCTTGTGCAAAGGGGATAAGAACCTTTCATCTTTTGTGCTCAGTTTTTCCTGATAAGAGCCATAGGGCTGCAAATTGGCCTCAGAAACACGGTGTTTTCTCAGAATATCTTGGGCCAGAAAGGCCTAGGTTATATGCAGCCATGTTTCCTTTACCAGCAGGACTCCTCTAAGCATGAATCTGATTCTTCTTCAGGAAACTCAATGCCAATCAATCATAAAACAGTAAAGGTATCTAAGCTGGCTGTACCCTGCTTTGCACTCTTTTGATCTGTCACTTTTTTTCCAAAGGACAGTCAAGGAGAGCCAAGAAGGGGTCAGGTGGTGCTGGCAAAATATGACAGCTGTGGCGACAGCATAGCCTGTCCGTAACACACAAATACTTTTATATTTAAAATTAGTGAGAGATGATCCATCAGCAGATGCAACTATGGCTAATGGCTGTTCTGCTCTTTGTGTTAATTATTTCCAATTCACATGTTTGTGACCATGCTTGGCAATTTTTATTTAGGATGTATTTTGGCTAGAATTAGATATTAGTAGCCACAGTGATGTGAGGAACTAGAAACAAAGTTTGTAGAGATTAATTAAGTTTAAAGCCCTGTAATGACTCTTTGCCACCTGTTATTTGATCGCTGAGGGCTATGGGTGCCCTCAGAGGGCTCTGGTTGCATGCATGTGTCATGTCCCATGGAATGCCTTGGACATGCCAAGACTTCTGAGGCCCTTTAATGGCTCCTAAACGTTCAGCTGTGACCAACTTACCTGCATCATGCCTGATTCCCTTCGCTGTACTCAACTAGGGACATTTATCTATCAGCAGTTTATTATTGGAATGAATCATAGCAGCTCCAGTGGACATGGCACTGGTTGGCTTGGAAATTGATCCCTAATTTTATGTGGGTAGATAAATTTGAATCTGTGTTACTTCCTGAGAATGTAATTAATCAAATGTCATGGATGTAATTCTGGCAGTTTTCTCCAAACCTTACTCTCTAGGACTTCCTTCCCTTTTCTCATATAGACTATGATCAAAGAAAATGGGCCCTCCCTGGCTTTTTCAGACATGTAGATACTAGGAACAACAGACATCTAATCTGTCTGTCCCAGAGTCTTTATGGACTGAAATGACTATAAGCAGAAAAGATATGTCCCCGCAGCACCCCTCATGGAAATTTTTCCCTCCGAAAATCCCCCTGTATAGAAGTTCCCTTGAAGATAAGCTCCTAATTGGAGCATTTCTTTTCCTCTAGTTTGGAACCTCCAGTAATTGTGGTATCCTGAAATTGAAGAATTTGGAGCTGGATGCATAAACTATACCTTTGAGGGGTGGTACAGGGGTCTTTTTAAGAAGGAATAAAAGAACAAACAACATATTTAAATCTCAGAATGAATAAAGGGTGTGGCAAAATCAGCTATGAGAGAATTTTTCACTCATTCATTGAGGTCCAATCTCCATGTACAAAGCTTTCCCAAATTTCCCAGAAGTGTATATTCTAGAGATGGTTAGGCAGAAATGAAGCTTGACATTCCATGCAAGAAGCAGACTGACAAGCATGTTTATTTTGGAACCATCCTACACTATCTCTAGGAGTGTTAGGAGCATGTGTGGTTTCACGTATGCTGGCTGTGTTGTCTCATCTGGAATGTGATTGATGAACAAGGACTGAAAATTGGCTACTACAGTAAATCCTGGAAATGTTCTGTAGGAATAGTACTGAAGTTATGGATTTGGCTGTTCAAAGGCTGAGTGAGGCCAAATCTGGGAAGTACAAATACCAAGCAAATCAAGAAACATTTTTAGACTGAAGCAGTGACTTTACAAGCTCAAAACACCCCATGAACTTCAGCTTCATTAGGAAATATGATATGAAAAAGGCAGCAAAATGCCTGCATCCACTAAATTTATCTCTAATTCTCTATTACTGCAGTAAGGGCCTCTGTGGGAACCATTAGGTCACAGACTGAACGTGGAGCATTTGGTGAAGGAGTGTAGCCAGCCCTGAGAGCACAGGTGTGAGCAATTCACCTGTGTGACTGTGGAGGACCATGGGTCCACCCCCCCTAATCTCATTTAAGGGCTGGCTGCCAAAGGGGAAGCATGCCTATCTGGAGATTGCCTCCTTTGGGAGTTTTCTTGTGAGACCATCAGAAAAGGGTGAGCTATTGCTTCTTTATTACTGAATTCTGAACAATACCTTTCTTGAGTGATCCAAGAACTAGTCAGTGGCAGCTGTGCCCTCTGCCTTGTATGATACAGGGCCCTATGGAGAATTATGTATAGAATACATATATTTTTTAAAAAAGTTCTATAGGTTATATATAGAACAATTATGTCAGTTTGGCTCATAGGTAGGAGTTGCACTGAGGTTTGACATTCCATGCTTCCCCACGGATGTACTCTTCCTAGAGAAAACACCGTTAGGTGATATTGTTGTACAATACAGGTGATGTCACTGTATAGAAGTACATGGAACTACTTTAATAGCTTGGACACTTGGACTATTCAACAGATAGTAGGGTTGAACTAAGACCCCATATTTTTGTCAATATGACATTTATGGAAGTTTTGTATTGTGACCAAAATCTTCCACAGTGGAAAATATTCACTCATGCTTTATAGGAAATGCAAAAAAAAAAAAAAAAAAAAAAAAAAAAGGAAACAAAACAGACAACAACAGAAAAATTAACAAAAAACTCCAGCACTAGACACTTCTGCATTTAGGGAATTCCAGAGTGTTCAAGATGTAAATGCTTCATAAAGGCAACATACAACAAGATCCTCCCTTGGCATACTGTCTGCTCACATAAAATCTCCAGTGTGGTTCAAGGCCAAGAACACATCAGTTACTACAAAGTTTGATTTTGATCATGTTTAAAGGGGGTTATTTCAACACAGAATAGTTCAGCCTTAGTAGTCCTGGCATCTGATGAATTCTACTCGTTTATCCTGGCATCAGTTCTTAAACGGGGGATGAAATTATTTTTAACTGGTATTGTTTTGTCTTTACTGTTTCAATAGTGTTTTAATGCTCTATTAAAGCAATAAGCAAAGGCCTGGAAGTAAAAATTCACAGCAGAAATTAAAAAACTCAAATAGAAATAATTAGAATGAACTTTATGAGGACTCATATCCTGGTTTACTTGCAGAAATCAGTTGGTCAAATAAATATACAGTAAGCATCAAAAGAATACTTTCCAAGTACATTTTCATCATCTACTGTCATTTTTTTATGATCCTCTTTAAATTTTCAGGCAATATTAATATGCATCATCAAGATTTCTTGAGTGCTTTGTTTAATTAGTTTGCAAAGGACTGACAGCTGACATGACTTCCATTAATCAGTTCTGATACTCTACATTAAATTTTCTATTGCCTTGTGTATTAATTCATTGCTGAGAGGCTGTCAGGAAGTGGTTGAGAATCTCTCTGGGATTATACATTTGCTAGAAACTGAAGTGTAGGAAGATAATAAATCATGTGAATTTCTGGCACTTCTCCCCCTTTGTCATTAGACTTTTAGAACAATTAATGCTTGACAGTTCAGCAACACTGATTCACTTGTTTTTCTTCAAAAATAAAAACCAATCCTTTCATTTTGTCTAACAGAATCTTTGTTTTTATGGATTTTTTCAGCTGTGTTTGTAAACAACTCATTCCCCTGCTTAATCAATTATTTTCTGTCAGGAATATATATATATACTTGTACTCAATTTTTAAAAAAGGAGTAATCAGAAGAACTGATAAACTGGAGAAAGGGAAGAATAATACAGCCAGCTTTGATAATTTAGAATTCTGTGTTTTTATCTCATTTGCTCAATATGTAGTCAGAATGTTCATAATTAAATATTTTTGTTTGTGGGTAGTTCCCCATAGAGACTAAGGGCACAGAGAGTTCAGCTTTATTGGGTCTTAAATGTCTATCTTTTGAAAATGTCTTTCTTCAGAAAATGTGGGAAGTCACACAGTAGAAACATACAAATACATGTATTGACTGTCTGATGGCCTTTTGCCTCAGGATTGATACCAAATGTATTCTCACTTATCTGCTATTAAGATGTATTATCTGATATGCATAAGATACAACAGGGTTTCTCAGTTTGAAAGGAAAAATATTCTTGGTTCTGAACTAATGTCATGCACTTTGAGAATACTACTTTTTCCTCCTTTTTCCTTTCATAGCTAAACTACTAGTAACAGTGAAGAGATGCTACTAATAGAAGATTAGATTAAGATTTAGGCTTGGATAAGATAGAAAAGCTTTATTGTGTGTGTATATTACGTATGTAGTAACATAAACATCCTTATTGTATGTATATATACTGTCACAAAATTATGATAATATGCAGTATGTTTGAAACAACACTAGATGACATAAATTTGGCAGTTCAGTTTACTTTATCATATATATATGATCATAATATATTTGGTCATAATATATTTGTATAAATCTTCCTCTACTTTCACAGAGCTAAGAATCTCATTCCCACTGGCTTTAGACAGACTTCACATTTCAGTAATTGTGTAACATACATGACTCCTTTGGTGGTTACTGCACTCTATGTTTTGCATTTCCAATGACTGCCACTTTGTTCCTCACATTTCAGCTGAAATGAAGTCTCACATTACTCAATGATGCATATACTTTGCAGTATTAATAAAAAAAAAAAAAAAAAAAAAGACTGAGGCAATGACCACTTAAAATCTAAGAGAACTTGCCCTGTTTTTACATAGCAGAACTTCTGGAAGATACAGATTTTTTCAAGGAAATAAGCTGATGCATTGAAAAACTACTGTACCCGATATTTCAGGTGCAAGTTTTGTATCCAAGTTGTAAAGGAGCTCAGTACAGCCCAAACCTTTCAGTGCTTTATAGTCTAATATTTCTACTGAAAACATATTATTTTATGATTCAAGGAGCAAGATGGTTGAAATTATAAAGTCTTTCATGCTAATTTAATTGCAAACAAAATTAAGTATTCATAGCTGAAACATCAAGAAAAATCTTTAAGAAATCCAGCAAGTTTAATATTTATTATTAATTAAAGGAGTCACTAGAAAAGTCAGCTGCAGTATAATTTGAACTAAATATGGAAATTGGTCACAATCAATAAAGAATTTGTCAGCTGCAGAAAGCTTTCTTGAAGTATTAGTTACAGCAATAAATATTTTATATACATCTGAACCGCTAAAAATTTGAGGGCAAATGGAATTAGCTTACACTTGTGCAGTATATAAAATATTTTTCACAGTAATATAAAAACATAGTGTTGCTGAAAAATACCACTTTGGGATATAATATAAGAACTCTATTCATTATTTAATTATAAAATATAATAAGTCACCAGCAGATAAGGTTACTAATTCTGACAAATGTTGGGTAAAGATGTGTTTGCTACTTCCCTGGGAGTAACATGTTCATTTCTACGTGCTTTAGGTTGGAGTTTATGCTCTGCTACGTGTCTTCTCTTTTGTCCTGTAGCTTGTCCTGGTTACTTTCAGTAACAGTGCAAGTCACTTGCCCATGATGATGCCATGTGTAGTGTAGTGTAGATAATGTAACAGGGTAAATAACTTCAAAGTTATCCTGGCCTTTTTTTTTTTTCTTTCCCTGCACTTGATATCTGTGATCTGAGAGCAGAATGCTATGCGTGTAATGGAAGCAAACTGAGAATATTTGTGGATTATTTTTGTGAAAAAATTATGAGACAATAGATAGTAATTCTATACACGTTACTTCATGTAACTCCTTTCGCCTACGTTTCATTGATGTACTTTGCTAGCAACATGTAATCTCCCATCCAATTTTACCTCACAGATGACCTTACAGGTCACGTGGTGCCCATCAGGTGGCTGTGTGCCCCTTCAGTTCTCCCACCCAAAGAGATGGGAATACCATCTTTAGCTCTTTCCCTGCTCCATCACGAGCAAATTGAAGACACTGAATCATATTTTGGAAACAAGGAGCTTCCAAGCTTCTAGCCTGAAACAGTGATATATTTGCTCGGAGTTCATAGCATTTCTGAACAAGTTCATAGCCAGGGACAATTCTATTAGCAGGGTTGAAGTGGTAGTCTAAGTAGCACACAATGTTTCCAGCAGGAAAAGATAGGAAAAATAGATTATTCCATTAAAATTTCCAGTATTTTTCTGTTGTAATAAAGAAATGATAGGAGAACCTTCTTGTGTCTACTTTAAAAGCTGTAAGTGTCTTGGTTGATTGGTGAAATTCATCAGCTTAGTAGATTAAGTTATTCTATATAACCTGCAGAACATTTCAAATGTAAGAAAACCAACAAACAAAAAGCTCCCAAAACAAATATGAAAGACCTTCTAACAATTAAATGGAAGAAAATGACATGAAAGAAAACAAAATACTCCACAACTGAGACATTACTTAAGGAAACAAATATTAAACAATGAATATAAGAAGTACTCAGTTAAAATGATTCAGTCAGAGTAGTGGTATGACTGGAGCCCTACTGATCAGCTACTACAGTTCTGTTTTGGTTGCCAGCTCTGCTTGCACTGATTTGCTTGATCTTCATCTACTTTTTCCCTACCATATGAAACTTGTTGCCATTTGTGATGTTAATTACATGACTAACAGCTGGTTAGAGTAATGGCTTAAATAGGTAAATTTCTTCAGTTTACAGGAAAACATCAAGATTTTAAATAAGCCCTGTCAGTTTAGAAAATATGGTGTCTTCGACGATCATTCTGAGGAGCTCAAGTTACTCAGTATTTTGGATGGGTGATCTTGAAGTCCAAAACAGGTCACTAAGACATGAATCTTTATGTATAAAATGAAGACCGATAATAACATGATATCATCAATTTTCAAAACTTGACTTGATTTATATTTGCACTGTTTCCTTAAGGCAAAAGGATTATAGTTATTCTCATTAAGATGCAACTGCTAATAATATGGTATTATATTAGTTAGCCATTTTGGCAAGTAAAGTTTTGAGATTTACTCTGAAACAAATTTTCAACACTCCTTACCAGTCTGCAGCCTTCAGTGACATAAAATACAGTTTTTGTTCCTCTCTTCTCAGGTTAAGACACTTCTGAAATCAGATGGCTAAATGTGGAAGTGTCTTCCATACATTTCCACAGAAATCTTGCTACAAAAGGGAATCTGACTACTGAAATGCTCTTTGAAAATGGATACCATAGTGCAAATAATTGGCAGTGATATTAAAAGAGAGTTGATAGCACTACAAGATTGAAGAGAAACAAATGGAGTTTGGGTTTAGGAGGAGAAAGCACTGCAGCGGAGGGTTGACTTGATGATATAACAATCATTTGAGCAGAAAACTTGGATACTGTGTTGTCAGTCTTTCTGAATGAACTAATGGATGTATTAAATATGCAGTTGGGACACTTCAGCAACATTTCTTCAGACATTTCTGGATCCCTTAAATCAAAATTTCAGCTCACTAATAAATCTACTCAAAAGTAATGATTCCAATCACTACAGTGGTTAGGGGCATTTTTTTGCCTTGAGATTAATGGAATTGCTTTGTATTACTTAGCAGCAGTAAAGATATCAACTCTTTGAACTAATAATAATGTAGGGCAGAGTTGTGGAGCCCAAGAACTCAGACTTCAGTGGGGCTCTGGGGTTTCTGTGGTAGAATCTTAACCACAGAATCAGAATCTAATGGAGCAAAAAAAGCATATTCAGGGAAGACAAAATAACTTGAGGCAACAAAAATAGAAATGCACAAATTACCAGCTATAAAGAAGCAACTATGATACTTATTTTGCCATCAGTGGCTGTTTTAATTTTTTACTTTCACAATTGGCTATGATGTCTACATCTATTATTTTCCACCTCTGCATTGTGATTTCTAAATGTGGCATTTTATTGAAATTCTAATTGCTTAGAGAAGGGCTAAGTTGTTTGATGTATAGCGGTGTTGGATTGTGTGCAGATTTAGAAATGTAGATTATACACACATTTCCTGAAATAAAAAAGCCCCTAGATTTATTTTCCTTTTAAATGCATACATTACTGGCTGTGTTAATGTTCATTATTCCAGTTCTTCTGGGAAATCTGGAAACTGGAAGAGAGATCCTTTGATCAGACCCAATCCTTCAGCTTTGTCTGTCTGAAGAAGAGAATTCTGAATGCCTGGAGAGACTGAAGTTCTCTTCAAAAGCTTTTGGAACATAATTTGCTTCTTTTAGAGCCGCCTCCATAATTCTCTACAGAAATAAGGGAAATTCCAAAGTATTTGAAAGGTGGTGAAGTTAAACTTTGCTACAGTGGCAGCTGGATAGAATTAGGCAACATGCATTTTACAAAAAAACTGTCTTAAAAAAAAAAAAAAAGCATGTATAGTTTGTATTTAAAGCTGAAACATCATTATATTGCTAAAGTAAATTTAACATTCAAAATAAAACAATGTTGAAACTATATATCTATTTAATGCAAGAATTTCAATATACAGCTCTGTCAGATGACTGTTAGATGTTTGTCAGATAACAAATAGATTTTGCAAGAGTGTGGCTGTTTCTTAAACATGTTCTCTCCAAGTTACCAGAGTGATGATGCTTTTTTTTTTCTTCATAGTACTTCGATATATTCAAAGGTAATGGCTCCAGGGCAGACACTGAATGGATTGGAGTTAGATGTGAGCATACTTTTTCATATGGTCATTATACCAATGGCACTTCTTGAAGAAAGTCAGCACGAGTGACTTCTGGGGTTTCTGTATGTAAGAAATATATGCATATTGGATATGCATGGATCAGTTGGAATATGTGACATGAGGGATTATCTCAGAACCTAAGATTGTTTTATCATACTGAAATTGTAAGGTTTAATCTAGCCTCTAGGAAATGATAAAGGAGAAAGTGTTTAGTATGCTGGGGGTTAGTAGCTCTAAGAGGGATGACCGATGCAGTTTTTTTTTTTTTTTTATAAAGTAATAAGTAACAACTACCAAATAGGACATTTCTTGAAATGTGTTTGTGATCTGCTGAATGTCAGATTTTTAAAGACTTCCCACAAGTTGCTGAGTCAGAGCCTTTCAGGCTCTTCAGTTCAGGTTGGGAAAAGGGAGGTGAAACAGGAAGGACAGATGTTTTTACCAAGGTTGAGAATGGCTGTGGGTGGCAGGGATCTCTGTGTTCATCTGGCCCAATCCCTGCTCCAGCAGAGACTCCCAGAGCAGGGTGTCCAGGAGACTGCTGAAGATTTGGTGAGAACTGTCCAGAGTCGTCTTCAGGAAAGATAAGAAAGTGAAGAAAGGGCTATGATCGTTCAAAATATTGTGGAAAATTTTCCTTCACAGAGGGAGGGAAAGCATGCAGTTAAAGAGATTTCAGGATAGGCTTCAGTTTATGTTAGGATTTGCTTACAGTGCAAGCACAAGTAAAGGGTGCTCAAAGCCTCTTTGAATTGCACGTATAGGCATATTATACTTATTTGATGTTGCTTAAGCAGTGTAAAAGGAGGTTGGTGGTTAAAGTGGTGTAATCAAAAGAGGTTAAACTGTCACAGTATATGAAGATACTGGGCTACAATCATTGAAATGAGGGTATGAGATCCTAATCGTCCACTGTCATGAAGTAATCTTGCTTAAATCACTTTGCTTTGCAGCTGCTGCTTTTTGGTTCCAGAAACTACGTTGTACAGTCTCAGAGCCAAAATAATTAATTTAAGGAGATGCAGAAAAGAAAGATGGACCTTTTCCATTTTTTTTCCTGTATCTATAATTGACTATTTTGGAATGAAAACAGAAGAAGGAAATAACAAAGACCTGCTTTGCACTGTGCTATGGGGAGGGGGACTAGAGACAGAGAGAGGATTCAGACTTCTTACTGGATCTCAGTAGTAAAGGCTCAGAAGTAGATGTCTTAATAAAACATCTGCTTAGACAGAATAAGAAGAGAAATGCGTATAGTGAATAAATCTTACATATCTTCAGATGCTCAAGGCCTTTCATTCATGCAGCACTGTGTGGTCCCTGGCTGAATTTTCCCAAGGCATGTCTCTGTCTGCTGTGGGGTGATTTTTGAAGGTTCCTTCCAACCAAACTCTTCTAGGATTTTTATGTTGTGCAGATCCTATCTGTGGTTCTATTTTTTTAGTTATTTGAGATATTATATAATCAATTTACCAGAAAACAACTGAACTTGTGAAGGATGTTTCTTTGAGAATGTAATATTGAACTTTAATTAAAGGCAAAGCCATACACATTGCATAGCCATCAGCACCAATGGGAGTTGTCTGCATTCTCCTCTGTGACAGAGAGCTGAGCTCATCTGCAGCTGAGGATTTGAGCAGCACAAAGCAACTTGAAGACTACACTGGACCTGTGGCACAGAGTAGCACCGGCTTATGTCTCTCCAGACTAGCTGTTCTATGGATCACTGGGTCCTCAATGCACAGTGGTTTTCCTGAATGGCTCAATATAGGACCTTTCCTACTGAGAGATGATGCAGGAAATGTAATCTGAAACATGAGAACCTGAGGTTGGTTGTATGCTAGCATAGGAAAGATAATTAAAATCTAATTGCGTTTAAAATATGACTTTTTTTTTTGCAACAAGATATTACCAGATTAGCATTCATCTCATACAAAATATACATTATATGCTCATTATTCCTATGTCTCTATCATCTGAAAAAATGAGATTGATAATAGAAATGGTGG
Organism: Tympanuchus pallidicinctus; assembly: GCF_026119805.1. Classification (NCBI taxonomy): domain Eukaryota; kingdom Metazoa; phylum Chordata; class Aves; order Galliformes; family Phasianidae; genus Tympanuchus; species Tympanuchus pallidicinctus. The sequence continues at coordinate 35,682,082 of NW_026294802.1, forward strand.
TGAGAAGAATCTGTTATTGCCTTGACAACAGCCCATTTTAAAACTTTCCTTCTCTATATTCTCCTTCAATTACCCAGAAACCATCATGGAGATACAATTATACCTCACAAGGGATCCATGAATTCAGGAAATGAAACAATCCATTCTTTTTAGACTCTGCAGACAGCAACAAGAGAGGCACTCTGTGGATCTAATCTGTTTTCCTTATATTCCTGTCATGGATTGCAGGCAGTTGTTACAAACTTTGTCTAATGGTTTGTTTTAGCCATATTTTCTATGTACATAGAAAAGAATCAACCATTGGAAGTTAGCATGTTGAGATTTTTTTTAATGTAAAAGGCAAGCATTCTGTAGGAAGATGAGGAAAAAACTGGTGTTACAGGAATTTAACTTGGTACAGTGACAAAAGCCATCAATAAAGTTGTGATTTATAAACTTTACAGGATAAAAAGCAAAAAAGCTTGACTTGTGCTTAGCTTTTACCAGATTGAGAAAGCGCAGACTGACTGGCAGCAAGTAGAGCTTGGAAGTAGTTCACAAATCCTGAACAGATTGTGCTAAACCCACTGATTTTCTGCAGTCATGAAGGCCTACTGTTTCTTTGTTTAAAAAGAAATAAATCTGTTTTCCCAGGCTGAATCATTTAAATGAATTTTCATGGGTATTTTCAGACACTAGTGCTTCAGAATAATGTCCTTAATTAATGTTTTCTGGAAGGAAGACAAAACAGAATGAAATTAGTGACATCCAAGACTCTGACAGTAATAGTTTATCTAACTTTGAGAGCCAACAGCTATGGGGTTTCTAAAAAGCTCCTGAGAAAATAGGAGCTTCTGTAGAAAGTGTCACTTTCAAAAAGATCTTTAACATTTCTATGGAATGTAAAATACATATTTTCACATGACTGTATAAAGAAGTGACAAATTTGTTGTTTATCCTATGTCATATCCACATGCTGTTGGCATTGGTTGAGTTTTCAAGCAGGGGATGTCAGGTACACAGTACGTATTTAGTGCTGTTTGAATTGCTTAGTGGGAGCTCTCACGTGAATACGTTTATATTTAAAAAAAAAAAAAAGAGGTTTTGTAGTCATATGCAGATTTGAAATGGACGTATAGGATTTCTTGTCACACAGAGAGCTTGATATAATAGCGTACCCAGTAACACAGTACTAGAGCATGACATAGGAGACTAGGATGTAGGAAAAAAAAATCAGGGCTGTTCTTTTTCTTCATGTTCTAACTGGTTTCTCAAACTTGTGTGTATTTAATGGTTAGCTGGTTGTGGCAGTCTCGGCCTCAGGCCAGATAGAGGGAGAGTAGCATCAGTGTTTGTGTCCTTGATGTAGACTACACAAAGCTAGGGTTTGCATCTTGGTTTTCTCTGTTACCAACAAGTACCAGTTCTGATGAGCAGCCTGCTGTTCTGTCTCCTACATCAGAAGGTTTTGGCTTTGTGAATTTCCAGAAATAAACTTCTTTTGAATATTGAAATTCCCATTGAAAGGGAAACCATATACTTCTCCAGATGCAATGAGTGGTTGTATCTTGCTAAGAAACAACTGCTGCATATCTAGTTGAAAGCTGTGAGTAGGTTCTTAGCACATCCTCAGAAGGGAAGGGGCTAGAAGAAAAATGTATCCAGAAATTTGATGTGGAAATGTGCTACAGAGCTGAGAAATGCTTAATGATATGCTTGGAAAAATTGAGCTGTTTTCTTTTCCACCTGGAAAAATCTGCAAAGAAAGGACTAATATTTGTCTTTAACATGATATCCTTAATTAGGGACCTTTGATCACTCTTTTCTTTCCCATCTCTTCAGATCTTTTCCCACACCACTCTTCTCTGCATAAAGTGTATGTCTCAATTCAGTAGAGTAGTTTAAGCTCATATTTAAATCCTAATAACTGCTGGCCAACAGCATGCTTAAATAAAAGGATTTTTATGAGTAGATATACTGGACTAGACCAGCCCTGTGATAAAGGAAAATGAACAGAGTCAATGCTTGTTCAATGAAGTAACACAAGTATCAGTGAGATCAAAAGCTGGAGAACGGGATTAGGCTCTTGCAAGAAAGGCATTCCATTATTTTCCTGAAGCTGCTGTTTGAGTAGACTCACTACAACCTGTTCCGCGTGATTAGTCATTAGTTTTCTTTAATAAAAGCAAAGCAAGTCATTACTACACATCTTGGTGTTTCTTCATTTTGACATGAGCAGAATTACAGCAGCAGTGTATAGGTTTAAGTTCCTCTAAAAAAGGTGAGGGGAAAAAAAAAAAAACTGGTCAGTACAGAACCAAATCTGATATCTGCATCACAGAAGAGCAATAACAGCTCTGTTTTGTGTGATTCCTTTGCATTATTCTCCCCCTGTGCAGCAATACAATGGTAAGATTTGGTTAATTGCAATAGAGAGAAATATGTTTTCAGTGAGATGTGAAACTAGATATGTTCTTTCATTATGTAGAAAATGGGAGCACTGCAATCAAATTTTGGACTACAATAACTTACACTTTGCCACTGTTTTTTTTTTTTTTTTTTTTTTGTTGGTAAAGCTGACATCTCCATGTAAACAGAAGAGGAAACACCAACATTTTTGGATCCCAATCGGGACCTGCCTGTCTTTAGGGTCCAGGGCTGGCTGTACTTTGAAAATATGTGGGACAGAACAGAAGCGAACTGATGGGAGGGTATAGTCTGAGTTCTGAGTAGAGATTTATGATTGCTTTGAGAAAAAGCTTTTGGCTTGGAGATTACAACTGCTTTGTGTTGTGCAATGGTACTATTTTCCTAAAATATATAATAATACAAATTGTGAAGATCTATAATCTATTTTTTTCTGAACTATTAATATCCATACTTTTAATTACTCTTTTTAATTAACATTTCTACCTTGATACTAAACTCTCAGCTGTCAGTGTAAAGATGTCTTTCAAAAATGAACGTTGGTAAGTGGCATGCTTAGTAAATGATAGTAGTGAAGATGTCTGGAAGGAATATGCTGTAAAATAAACTAATAACATTTAACTGAAGATGCTGTCAAGTGGCAAGCTTCTGCATTTATTTCAAAATTATTAAATTGTGTTTAATTTTTTACCTGTACTACAAACTTGGAAGAATCTAGTATGTGCATTTTGTCATACAGCAACAAATATGTTGGCAAAGTTTGTACAGTGAAGCTGTGTTCAGTACACATGTGAACATACCTCATCTACAGGAAAAAATGGCACAAAAAAAAGCTTCTCAAAATTCAGAGATATGCATTTCTAAGGGATGCCAGTGGTTTTGAAAAGATAATATGTATTCTTATAATGTGCCAAACACACTGTTCAGGTTATGGTTTGGAGTAACACTGTATTAAGATTTTTAGCTAACAAAACTCTCTCATTTTACATTTCAATTAAAACCAGGAATACTTTTTCACTGATAGTGAGAAACAATTGTAGGCACCTTTTTTTTTTTTTTCCTAATTTTAACCAGCAAAGATGAATGACAATAATAATTCAGAATTTATTTAAGACTGATTTTCATTACCATATAATCATTCCCATGATGCCTGGATCAAAAGTAGAAAGTGATAACTGAACAACAGTACTGCAAACCTGAACTATTAGACATCTGAGTCTTCTCTTGTGCAAGAACAGAAAGTGCCAAAATAAAAGAAGTTTATTGAAACTATAAATATTCAAATTCTAACCCTACTCTTACTCTTACCAAGTAGTATGCCTTGTATGTTTTGATGGATGAAAATTTTGCCCTTAAGGTTGATTTCCACACTTGAATTGACATAATTGGAAAATAAAGACAAAATAAAAAAATATTTTTACAAGGGACAGCTTTATAAAATTTTTATGAAACCTATCATAGCATCTCAGTGACAACCAATCATAGCACAAGGGGTGATGAGTGCAAGCTGGAATATGGGAGATTCCACATAAGTATGGAAAAGAACTGTAAGGATAACAGAACACTGGAACAGGCTGTCCAGGCAAATTGTGCAGTTGGCTTCTTTGCAAACATGCAAAACGCACCTGCATGCGTTCCTGTGTGACCTAATCTAGGTGTTCCTGCTCTGGGGATTGGACTAGATGATCTTTCAAGGTCCCTTCCAATCCTGATATTCTGTGATCTATACAGATCCAGGATAAAATGTCTGAGTAGGGATAAAGTTACAGCCTGGAGAAAAGTAATTTCTTGTTTTGGATTTGGAAAATAATCTTTCGAAATTCAGAAATATTTCAAAATATTTAATTTGTTATCTCCCTGGGAAGTTAAGCTCTTGTTTAAGAAAAAAACTTTCCCTTCTGGACGCTGCTAAACCTTTGTTTTATGCTGTATTACATTGGTGCGATAGAGGGAGAGTCAAAACTGCATGAAAAGTTTCAGAAGTTTAACATTTAAAATTGAATCTTGATGAAGCAGGAGTACTATCTGAAAAAGTGTTGAAATAAGTGTTAATTAATAATGCAGGCTATTAGAACTTATGATGAATTATTAAGTTTTCATGAAAATATTGACCAGGCATTTGTCACAGAAAGGTAATTATATTTCCAAGATAGAAAAATAAGATAATATGAACGGTAAACTATACTGGAAAAATAGATCCAATTGAAAATATTCTGTAACTATTGAAAAGTTTGAATCTGTGTCAAAATGTATATATACTTTTTTTTTTTACAAGTAGTGGAGAAATAGAGATGCTGCACTGAATTTGTAGAATGATGATGGAAAATACCTGAACAGAACAGCAAAGCAACATAACGTTCTCTAAGCCAGCCACATTGCAGTTTTACTAGCTAAATGTATGTGCATTGTTTTAAAAGACAAATGATGAGAATAGACATGTTCTAATCCAGAATCATTCATAGTAAAAACTTACAGCAATAGCTACTCTTTCCCTGATCTTATATATTCACTACTGTCTCTCTCTTTCATTTATTGTTCTGTTGTTTTAAGAGATCTTGTGAAATTTTGAGAGAAGAAATTTCACTTGATTGAAGTGAAAGGGAAGATCTGAATGGTATTTGAAAGTTATGGACTAAATTTACTGATCTGCACCAAAGATCATGATAATTTTTAAAGCCAACTGTCTTTTAATCTAATGAAAAAATAAAGGTGTCAAAGTATGGAGTTTTGTAAGTGGTAAAATGGAAACTGTAAATGCACATACACTCCTTACATGTCATTTTCTATGTTTGTATTCACAAATATCTTTTACTGGTATTATGTTGTTCTTTGTGTTAGTTATTATTGTCTCTCCATGAGCCTTATCTAATAAGAGATTTTTTTTTGCTGTACAACACTAACAGAATTCTAGACTCCAAATTTGCAATGTACTTCTCTATCAGTTTCCTTTCCCCTAATTAATTTTGGACTCTTGGAAGAAAACAAAATAAAAGCTATCAGGTCAAAATGCAGTTTTATATGAAATGTTGTTTTCAAGAATTTTTTAAATTGAATTTTATTAATTTAAAGTAGTAATGGTTTTATGATTTTCCTTTATGCGATTTTCATTCTAATTGACTTTTTTTTTTTTTTTTCCTTTCTTGATCTATAGTACTAAATTTAACTGCTGGGATATGCAGCCAATCATATGGCATGTAATTAAAAAGATAATAGGAAAAGTCTTTATAAACTTTGTTTTGACTACTATCTAGTGAAGCATTAATATTTTTGAAGAATATCTGGCATCTTATTTTTCTTAATAAAAATTAACATGAAAAGAGAAAATGTCCTTATTAATCTGCTCAAGTGCCAATAACTGTAATTTCAGTAGTGAAAACTGACAGCATGAGATGTTTTTATCACACATAATTTGCATAGTTTTACTAGTTTTTAACATGCCGAAAAGAGTTTGTATCCCTTAAAATACTCTACAAACTGTTGGTTGCACTCACTGTTAAACCTCTATGTCACCAAAACCCTTGAAAAGCCAAGCCAGCATTCAGAGTTGATCTTGCGCAGCAGCAACCAAGTCTCTTAAGAGGAAGAGGAGGTTGCAGGGCTTGTGGGAGCACTTAGCACCCTTCCAGCACTCGTAATCTCTGAACTCACCTCTCTGATTTTAGCCCAGTGTGCTCTCAAGGAAACCAGAGATATGGATATCTGGAAATGGATTGCCTGGCTTTCAGTATTCCCCACTGACCTTGCAGGTCTGAATGAGATACTCAACATTTCTCAGGCTTGGCACGTGTGAGTGCTTCCAGAGGACCAGCCCCCATTACCAGAGGCTTCTTGGTTAGATCTCCCCTCTGCCATGTTCTTGGTGGGTGATAAGAATAGGCTGACCACCCTTGCCTTGGAAGCAACCCACATGCTTGGCCGAATAATTACCCTCCTATGTAGCATAGGCCAGCAGGCTTTGACGAAGGCATTCACTGAGTTAAGGATAAATAGATTTAGGTAAAGTCATTTGTCAGGATAACAAGTCAGCAAGCAAGAGACTAGCTGTTCTACAGTTTATGTCTAACAAAAGCCACATACTTTTACAAACTGATTGTCTTTGCTCTTCTCATTTCATTAGGTAAATGAAAGACCTTATTGGATACACAACACTCTCACGATCTCAGTGCCTTGTTGCTATCCAGAAACTGTGCAAAGTATCTGACTGAGAGATTTTTGACTGTATCTAGGCTGCTAAAGACATTGCAGGGAGCAGAAAATATGAAGGACAAGTATCACCAAATGGTTCTTGTTTGTGAGCACTAGTTCTACTGAGAATGCAAGAGGGTCTTGCTCCACTTGCAAAATTTTGTCATTCTTTCCTAAACATTTCCTGGAAATGGCTTTGAAGATTATTTACTCAAGGATATATCTCAAGTCTTCCCCAGTCCTTTTTTTTAAGAAAGAATTTTGATTAGCTCTGTTTCCCTTGAGGCACACAAGTGGATGTTAATTGTGCTGTTATCCTTGAATGCCCCATTGCTTACATCCTGTGATATCATTCATGGCTAGCCACTAGACAGACAAGTCTAAGATCAGTTTATTATTTTTCTTGTCTACCTTTCTGAATTATCACTGCAAAATTACTATTTTTATGCTTAGAAAGACATTCTCAGTGTTTGAAGTGCCTGGTTTTTGTATCAGCTGTCTATGCTAGTTCAAATTTGTTACGTTTTTTTGTCTTATGGCCAGATTTCAGTGGAGATACTTCTTTTCAGAATGTATGAACTGAATCTCCATCCAAATTCAATCCACAATTTGAAGGGACATGCCTTCTGTGTTTCTATTTTTCTTTCAGATAAAAACTTTCAATCAAGGCATCAGTGTTGTAATCAGTTGCTATTGCTACTCTCTGCTTGCTCTAGGCAGGAGCTCTGTTTTCTCCTTCTCTGGGTAGATACTGGTTGACTTGTATCATTGCTGGAATATTTACACCCTACTGCCATGGCTGGTTGGGACTGTAAGAGATGGAGAGCCATAATTTACCAGGAACTTTAGCTCAACCTTAGAGAAATGTAATGTCTATTGGCATGGATGGCTGAGGGTTTAGGTAACATGGCATGAGTGGTCATTCAGCACACATAGCTGAAGTGAAATCATGTGGATTGCAACTTTGCTACTTTAAGTTCATTTTTTCTAACGTTAAATATTGTCTTAGATTTATCTTCTAAGATACTATCTTAAACTATACTTCTGAGGCAATATATTCAAACTATAACTGATCAAATCTGTTATTCTCAATTGTTAATGACTTTTTTTAGGTCCAGCATGTACTTCTGCGTTTACTGTGAACAATAATTTGCTGGGGAATATATTCTACTGATCACGCCTCACTTACATGTCTCTCTTTAGTTAAAAGAGAGGTTTTAGACCTTACAGCTGAAAATGTACTTACTGCCAATCCAAGATTTTTTACTTGGAGAGTGCTTCTTCTACCAATGTGGATTTTGAGCTCTTTAAGAATGTTGGCTTAAAACTGGAATTTTCTTGTGGGAAAATCTGATATTGCAGAATTGGTTTCTTCTCTAAACTGGAAAAAAAAAAAAAAATTCATCAACAGTAAAAATCTGAAAAAAAAACCAACAAGACTTCTTTTAAATTTGCACTTTCTAATAGAAATATTTCAGTCTTTCAATTCTAACAAATTAAGGCCCAGTTTCTTGGTTTGTTACATGTTTTTGATTACCTCAGAGGAGTTTTTCCTTTAGTATTTCATTTTCCTATTCTTCACTGTGGACTGGTCTCTGGGCAACTTCTGTTGTTCATGATGTAGCAAACCTCACTATAAGTTGGTGAAAAAGCCAGAGCACCCTGAGGTATATAAATCTGCTTGGAGATCTTTTACAGATGAACGAAATGATAACAAAAGTCATAATGCTGTTTCCCCTGAAGCACTATAGCAGATCAGTAAACACCCAGTAAAGACAGAGAAAACTTAAAATGCAAATTGTTAATGTAACATCAAATTGCAGGATTTCACACCAAAATTTCTCACACTGATTACTAAATTCAGAGAGGAACTGGAAGCAAGTCTGAACATTTGAATTCAATGAAAAATTTATGTGTAGTGAAAGAGTTATTTGGGGTAAATTTTCCATCAGAGCTCAGCTTTCAATAGCTCAATTATGACTGCTATCGATGTTTAAAACGGTTAATTCAAAATTTGCATGTATGTATTTGCATGCAGATATTCATTCCTAAGGCTCTCCAGATGCAGTAGTAGCAAGGCATAGTGCTTTAGAAATATCATGATTCTGGAACTTATCTAAATGTTTAAGTTTTCAGCAATAGAGCTGTAGTCTGAGTTTGGAGGACTAAGCACTCACTGCTGTTTAGAATTGCTTTGACTGACTGATCTATAAGTTCTTTTCCCATGTCAGTATGATTGGCCTCATTAACATTATACTGTTGAATTCTTGTCTTCGCCCAGGTGTAGACTTGAAAATCACGCTGAGTTTCAAGACACCCGCTGTGTGGGCTCATCAAATCATGACAATGTGATTTTCTCTTCTCCTTGATGCTTTTACATTCCTAGAAATCAATTCTATTTGTGCCTATAGTTTTTATTTATTTCTACATTAATGCAAGTCTAGTCTTAAAAGCAGAGTTTTATAACCCTTTCTTTGAAATCCTTTGTGCATTCTAAAAAATGTTTGAAGTAATGTTTATTTACAGGTACATTCATAGAAATAGCTGATTGCAAGTGACTAGCAGAATAACACTGAAAGGAATGTTAAAAAAAAATCATTTGTTGGTAGTTTTTTAAGGTACTCTTATTTGAACTCAGTTGAGAAAAAAACTCTTGAGTTTCATAAAAATGGTACAACACCACGGACACAGTCTAGCTTTAAGAATAATTCTAAATATAAACATGTCAGAAGTGTCTTCGTGTATAACAGTGAATGATTGAGACAGTAATTATATGTGTACTTCCTTATGAAAGTTTAGAAGCTTAGTTGTTTTTGTATGTTAAAATACTGAGAAGTGTTTTGTGGTAAAGTACAAGGACTAAAAATATTTTTGGAACTACTATGTGCACATACAATACATTTTTAAATATATTTTGGTCTTTATAATGATTGGGAGCAGATTTACAAGCATGTCCTCAAGACAATGGATTAAATTATATAAAGTTTAGGAAAGATCAATAGTATTTATCCAGAGAAGTATAGTTTATTTCAGGAAATTCTACCTAGTTTAGAAAGAAATATATGTTTAAATTTGGATTTTTAACAATAGCTAGAAAAAAAAATGATTATAGATAGGTACCTTGTACCTCTCTTGCTAAAGAGTCTTGCAGTTGCAAAATTCCTGCTTTTTGATGGAAAGGAGAAAAAGCATCTGTAAGTATCTAAACATTATGTTGGCCTAAAAAGTAGTTACAAATTTATTTTGTGAAGCTTTATTTTGTTTAGGGTGGACTTCTTCCCAGCATGCAACTGTGAATTAGATAGCAATCATCTATAAGACAAGACTACATTTAACATATTAGTGTTCTTTTTTTTCTGTAACAGTGCTAATAGCAAATTATCATGTTATTTATCCTGTTTACATAAAAAGAAGAAAAGATGTCTTCCCCTTAGTGGTTTGCAATATTATAAAGAGGAAATCCCTAGAGTTTGAGATAAAAGCTTATTTTTTCTCTTGTGCCTATTCTATGTCACAGTATCTCCTTTACAGAGCAGGATACTGCCCTTTTAAAGCACGTCATCCTACATAAAGAAAGGTTGCCTTCACTTTTATTCTAAGGCTGTCAGGCAAATCTCAAGTCCTACCATTTTTCTAAGGCAGAGGAAATTATGCAGCTGTTGACTTGCCTCCAAAATAGTGAGAATGAATGTATTAATTCTTAAGAGCTGTTGGATGTAAGATTCTGGAAACAAAAGAATTATTATAATTAGTTGTAAAAAGAATTATGTTGAAATATAGACAATCTTTACCAGTTTCCATAGAATCATAGAAGCACAGTATCACCAAGGTTGGAAAAGATCTAACAAAGTCATCCAATCCAACCATCCACTTATCACCTATGTCAGTGCTTTGATTTATTTCATTCATTTTATTGGCTGCTTATGGAAGAAAGATGTAGTAATTAATACTATATCAAGAAAGCAGTAGACGAATGCTTTTCATTTTTTCCCCCTTCATTTCTGGCATTTTTTGTGAACTAGTTTTTTGTTAAAACTTTCTTTTTTTTTCACTTTCAATTTGCTTCTGTATCTCCTCAGGATTTTTTGACACATTTAAAAAGAAGTTGTCAAAACACTTCTGTTTAAACATGAAAGATACACTGCTCTATATCCTTATGCACTAAAAGTCCTTCACAATAATTTATCCTAAAGCTTGTGGCCCTCTGAATACCCTTGAGCATAGGATTACATATATTATATATATTTTTTTCCTCATGTGAACTGGCACCAGGAAATCTCATTAAAAACATGGGAGGTAGAAGAGTGCATGTGAAGAAGACAACACCCCTGAAGAGGTGATAAAGATGTTCTATTTTCTGCCTACATAAATTGTTGGAGCCATCTAGAAAAAGTCTTGCTTATTATTAAGAAAAAAAATGCTTTAAAACTGCTGGAGAATTAGAAATGAATTTGTAAGATTTATATACTTAAGCGTAATTAGAGAACAAAAATAAAACATAGATGATGTTTAATCTGTGTTTGACGCATGCATATGCAATGCTAATGCCATAAATGCAACAGATATTACTGTCATGGAAAACTAGGCATTATGCAGGAGAGCTGTCCTTGAGGAACAAGTAAGGCAATGCAGATTCTCCCATTAATCAGGGAAATCAATGTTCCTATGTATTCCTGCAGTATCATCTGCTCTGTTTTTTGTTTTTTTTTTAATTTATTTATTCTGAAAATGTTTATTAGATGAATGCTCATTTGCTGAGTATTTCATTACAAATGAGCAAATTTTTTGGCCTGGTCGTAGACACGCAACACTTATGTGTTATTCTGTGTCACTAACATTTTAACACAAGGCTGAAAAGGTTTTATGTTAGTCATGTAACTTTCTTGGGAAATGAATCTGCAGTGGGAATGATATTTTATCTTTCCTTCTTTCAGTAAAATAACATGGGCAGCAGGCTGTCTCAACCAATTAAATATCAATCCATTTGAATCTTACACACGCCTAGCAATATCGCTATTAGACCAATGTAATTTTAATAGGTGTCTTAGCAAGGACTCAGCAGAAACAGGAGTGTATACTGAATGTGCTGAAATCTATAGTGCTGTTTCCCTGATGGGCAAACTGTCATTGTAACTTCTTGGTTCCTAAATAAATGTCAGATCTTACAAAATACACTTTTTCTCTCTCCACTGCAGATAAGATTGGATGATGGCTCTGCATGAATTGGAGAAAAAAGGGGAGAGAAAGAGCTCTGCACACATGAGGCCAAATTGGACTGCTATTTCAGGAGTGATGAAAAATTATATTAGTTCTAAGTTCTCTTCAGGAAGGAATGGGCAGCTTGCCGTATGTATGTACATTAGCACATATCCTGTTTAGGGGGGATTAACTTGCTACATGAAGCATGCACAAAGCATGCTTTACTGTACGAGAGTTAGAATCTTAATTTTTCATCCTACTCAATAGCATTTACTTTCCCTGGAATAAATTAGGTAGAGTGCATAAGGGCTGTTAGGTCCCCCTGAAGAATTCTACTCAAGAATGCACTCCTTGTGCATTTTCAGTATTCAGTACTGAAACTACATTACAGATGAAGCCACCTCCTCCTAGAGTCACACCTATTCTTTGTCAATCAACTTCACTGAAGTATGTTGATGTGTTATGACACTAGTAATACAGTTGGGCTTCAGCAATTGTCTGCAAGTGCATCTACTTTACTGAATTTATTCATTTTAAAAGCAGGTTGCAAAATATATCTGCATCTGTCAGGTTTAAATGGAAGTTCTGAAGAATATATCAGAAGTCATGTTTGAATCAGAGGCTAATATAAGATCAAGCTGGTAACATCATTCTGTACATCTTCTACTGCCCGACTTCAAAAGATGACCATATATTCTTACAAGTAAACCAAAGTGACCTGGACTGATTCTTCTTAAGCAGTAAATAGCTCTCTTATTAAATCCTCTTCCTGACATGGTCAGCAAAAAAATTGCTCATGTTTTATTTTTTCAGTTTCCATTGGCTTTGGTTTTTGGAGGGAATACTGATACATGACTGAGTTTCTAGAGCCCAACAATACCCCCATAATGCTTAAAGCAGCAACTGACTACTGCAGTGTTATTGGTCCAATTCATACACATGTTGCTTATATGACAGTAAATTGAATCAGTACTTCAGCTTTTATATAGAACAAGAGAATCTAGAAAAAACATAAATGGGCAGTTGTAGGAGCAAAAATCATTATTTCTTACTCTTCAAATATTAACATCCCTTCACTATTGTACATTTTATAGCAAACAAGAACAAGAGCTGCATGCTGTGCTCATCAAAATCTCCACCAGCGGAGGTGACCCACTGTTGCTGTCAACACTGCTGAAGTGGTTGATTTGGGTGGTGGAAAAATCATTAGAACACAGGGCTACCCATCACCTCACTGTGCTCACATCCACTGGTTGGTCTCCAAAAATGTTCAGCAAGTATTGATGGGTGTCGGTGAGTGCAATTTTTTTTCATGTGGAGGAATTCAATGACACAGCTTTGCTTCATACACACTTCGAAGTTAGACACCATTTTGTCAGATTGCCCCGCTACTGCCATCTGTCACATGGCAATAAAACATAATGGAATATTGGTGTGAAGTTTGAACCTCTACTGCTACATCACTAATGTCTGCCTCTGTCATTATGGGCTGACATGGTAAAATAGGGAGTATTACTTTCAGAGAAGCCCTCATATTTGTTAATAACACATTAATATCACTTCAACATTAGCAATATCCTCATGAGTATTTAACTTTGCACATATCTTGTTTTTTTCATGTCAACAAAACTAATCCTCAAATTTGTGTTTTGAACATTTGAAGTGCTAAAGCAGCTCATTTTAATCTAATGAATTAATGGCATGAAAGCTGTTTGTCCTCTTTTATGCCAAAGCTAAATCACTGCATACTATCCTACATTCATTTCTATTATACAAATAGCAAGCTTCTTCTAGAACTGACTTTATGTTATTAAATGCTTTAATGCAGACAACAATACTTTATTTAATCATAAATATTACAAAAATGCCTATGAGGGGTAGTTAGATGCTGTTTCGCAACATAGACATTGCCTTCTGTTTAGCAATCTAATAGAGGTTTGCAAGCATATATTAATTAAGCATCAGAAGGGCCCTTTGAGGGAGATTTGCTAAGGAGCATTATCCTTGTTATACAAATAATAAAGAGGTTTCAACTTGCTGAAAGTTAGACAGTAATCTAGTTCTAGACATGGAATTAAAAATTAATTGCCCTGTGCTCTAATGATTCATCCACTATCCAGAATTGTATGGTGGTGATAATAAATAACAAACTAAATGCACAATGAATAGAGGATATTGTAGAAGGAACAATCTGATTGTTAGTATCTGTCCTTGGCTGCTTCATAGCAGAGAGGTTAATTCAAATGTGGTGCTTTGGGTAACAAACACCAATAAGGGATAAATTCCTTTCTCAGTATGTGTTTGCAAGTCTCATTAATGATAATGGAAGTTATATGCCTGCAGGAGAATGAAAGGAGAAGACATCTATCATGTCAATGATCCATGAAGTAAGAAGAAATTATATAGTCTACCATAAAGACACTGAAGGAGTCATTATAGCCTATTAGGTAAATAATGTGTTTTTTAAAAGTCTCTACATAGAATATGCATGTAGCTAACAAACTGTAAAGCTCAGAAGGAGCCATTGTATTATTATTGTATTAATATGCTTTAAGACAGTGATTTACAACTGAATATGAAGACAAAGTCTTCAGGAGAAGGACAAACAGTTTATTGCAGATTTCTGATGGCTGTGGAACATGTCCATGTGTTGGAGTGTGCCTATAACTATCTGCCTGGGGACTGATGACAGCAAGCATAGAAGAACTGTGGTTGTTGACTTTCATATCTTTTGACAGACTTGTTACTACAATTTGTATCCAAAAAAATCAGTTAAGTTTTGCAAAGCGGATAAATATTTAGTTGAGTCAATGCAGTAAGGACGTTAAGCCATTTGGTTGCCAACATATAGATACCAGAAGTAGTAGTACTTATGATCTGACTGAAAAAGTAATTTTGAATACTTGTCATTATTGGAAACTATACGCTTCATTTATAAGAGAGATGCAGCAATGTATTTATTAATATAAGACTGATTTAATAAGGATTAATTATGACTAAGACAGTGATTTTAGAGAATTTGAGATGGCAAGGTACACTTGATTGTTTAATGCATAGAGTTAAAAACACTCAACCATGGACCCTCCCTTTGAGTCACAAGGTTCAGAAAGGACTTCCTTGCTTTCTAAACTCCTTGAACTGAAAGAGCCTAGGTGAGGCTGGATTCAGTCTGAGTTTGAGACTCAGTCAAAAACTTATGTTTAAAGGATTGTACATTCATAAAGATATAAACTTAGCAAAGCTTCCAAAGTTTAGACAATTAGTCATTTACTGAGAATTCTATACCAGTGAGGAGACCAGAAGTCACAGCATAGGGAATCACTGAAGGAGGTGTAAGATAATACTGCAACAGGTGTAGGAAATCTCAGCAGCAGGCATAACCTTGAAAAGCGTGTCCCCCAGTGGTCTGTGCTGGGTCCGGTCTTGTTCAACATCTTCATCAATGACCTTGAGGAGGGGATAGTGGCCACCCTCAGCAAATATACTGATGATACGAAGTTGGGAGGATTGGCTGACATGCCTGAAGGCCGTGCTGCCATTCAGCAAGACCTGGACAGGCTGGAGAGCTGGGCAGTAAGAAATCGGATGAGGTTTAACAAAAGCAAGTGTAGAGTCTTGCATCTGGGGAGGAATAATTCCATGCATCAGTACAGGTTGGGGGATGAGCTGCTGGAGAGGAGCTCTGCGGAAAGGGACCTGGGTGTCCTGGTGGATGACAGGTTGGCCATGAGCCAGCAGTGTGCCCTCATGGCCAAAAAGGCCAATGGCATTCTGGGGTGCATTAAAAAGAGAGTGGCCAGCAGGTCGAGGGAGGCAATCCTCCCCCTCTACTCTGCCCTGGTAAGGCCTCATCTGCTTGAGAAAAGACGAATGAGAGGGGATCTGATCCAGGTCTATAAATATCTGAGGTGTGGGGGCCATAGTGGTGAGGCCAGTCTCTTTTCAGTGGTACGTGGAGACAGAACAAGGGGAAACGGACATAAGCTGCAGCATAGGAAGTTCTGCTTGAATGTGAGGGTGACGGAGCACTGGAACAGGCTGCCCAGAGAGGTGGTGGAGTCTCCTTTTCTGAAGATGTTCAAGACTCCCCTGGACACCTACCTGTGTGACCTGGTGTAGGGAACCTGCTTTGGCAGGGGGGTTGGACTTGATGATCTCTGGAGGTCCCTTCCAACCCCTACAACTCTGTGATTCTGTGAAATCCTGCTGTATAGTTCACAGTTGCAAAGGAGAGTTCAAGGGGCTCATGGGCTGTTTACTCTTTATGGGTGGAAAAAGACTGACTCATAGTCATATTGGATATCAACTGAGATTTTGAGCTAAACATTAGTTCTAATTAGTTCTAATCTACCTAAAACCATAAAGTGTTCAGTACCGTGGTAAGGTTGGTGCTGTCCCAGCTAGTCTTCAGCTGCTGAGCTAGAGAACAGGTTTTCCACCAGCCAGTCTGGCCTGCAAGGCAATCAGTATTACAGTCACTGACTGAACTTCCAAAATTGATGATGAGATGGTCAGACTGTAAAGAGGATGGCAAGGGAAGAGCACACTGTCACAGCATTTCTCTAAAGAGCCTGCAGTTTGTGTTTTGCTATACTTTTTCCAATATGAAGCATGTTTTCCAATATGAAGCATGGAGATTGTGGTTTTTAGGTTCCCTAATATGGAAATGTTAATGTCTTTGAAGCCCCATCTCTGAACACGTTACATGGAGCAGTGAACTGCTTTATAGCTAGCTATAAGGAAATTGGAAGTCCAGAACTCCCACTCTTCCAAGTGTTACAGCAGACTTCTGGGTGTATTACTGCAAAGGTGATTTTTCTTTCTAGCAGCCCAGAATCTCTGCCCTTTAGAATATCTCAAAACAGTAAGACAGATGGGACATGCCACAAGTTGTGAAGTAACTTGTCTGAAATCAAGTAGCTGAGAAAAGAGTAGCAGATCCAAGAATAAAGTGCAGGTCTGTCAGCATCTGCTTTGCTGTACTATCTCATAGAACCCAGTGCTTTCTAGTTCCTGAAGGTTGTTCCAATATAATATTAACTTCAAGTGAAAGCTTTTTTTAAAAAAATTAAAAATAAAAATGTATTTTTTTTACTGTGTCCCATTCATTCTGAGTGAGATGTGGCAAAATAACTCCAGAAACATTACAAGTAAGAACTTCATCTGTATCTTTTTAATATGATAATTACTGCAAAAAGTGGGATGTTTACATCTCCTTTTAGATCATAACTGTATCTGGGATAGGCCTTCCCTTTAGGGTAAGAGGGTATATATCTATTTAGATCTTCTAAAGAGAGCTTCTTTGCAGTACAAAAAAAAGCAATAGTGGAAGTAGATTGTTTCTCCCCACTTGGCACAGTGGTTGTGAATAATTACAAAAAAAAAATCTGTTTCCAGGATGTTGACTGAACCTCTTTTGCTGAACACAGAAGAAAGAAGGAGGAGAGAGAGTTGTTTAGGATCTCCATGCTTCTTTGGCATTGAAGCCATTGTTTGAAGTCAGTTGAAAAATCTGTGTTAGTGACTGCTATCACTGAAAAGCACTCTTTCCAGCAACTTGAAGTCTACCCTTGTAGAAATAGAAAAAAGACTGTTCAAAGCAGAAGCTGTGGAGCAAGATAAACAGCATGAGAACCAAGGACAACCTCTAGAAGAAGAAAGAACGTCTCACGGCTCTGATTGGATAAGTGCCTGTGTGAATGGTTGAAGAGTGTTTTGTAGAATGCTCTGTTGACATATAAAGGTGGATGGGAAAATTGTAGGGGTGGATGGGAAAGCTAGAAAAAGAAAACTTGTGAAGGTATGTAAATGATGTGAGAACTTGTAATAAAAGATTTGGATCATTCACATCTGAGTGTGCATCAGACACTGCACACTCTATTCATTGTATAAACATTTGTATTTCCATCATCTCTGTCCGCAAATTTTCTTCTGTCAGCTGGTTGAGGCTAAGCAAATGTTGCTGTTCCAAATGTAAAGCATTTGGAAATTGTTAGAAAATATGGAGGCAATTACTTTTACAAAGTTGGGGTGTGTGCCACTTACACATTTCTATGTAACATAATGTTTTTCATTATTATCATTATTTTTGTATGAAATTCTCAGTAAAATAAATATATGGGATTAACTTTCATCACAACATCTATGCCAGCATACTAAATGATTTTCTAGCACTGTGCTCAGTCAAAGCTTTACCAGTACTAAGCTGAAACAAAAAGTTTACAGCCAATTTGGATTCATCTGCACTGGCAAAATTGCTGCAATAAATTAAAAGAGATGCTGATTAATTCTGTCATCGAAGCTCTTCAGCATTTGAAAATTGAAGCTTAATCTTTTCTCATTAAAGTTTTGGAGAGGGGTTAACATTAACTTCTTCCAGAGAGGATCAAATCTTCAAATAGTGTTTCTTATTTCAGACTAGCAAGGTACTTTTCTTTTAGTGAATTTCAACTTACTAAATCTGTGGATTTCTATTTTTTTCTTTTTTGTAAATCAAAATCAGACAGTTTTGCCATGAGACCCATCAGAGCAAGAATGTGTGAAAGGTTGGTAATGATATACCTGAATAGATGTTACACTCCCATCATTCTAGGTTAATAGATCTCCCATAACAAATTGACTTCAGAGCATTTAAAAATGTGATGTACTATCTAAGAAAAATTTTTAGATTCAATATGACATGATGAGAGGAGAAATGGAGGGCAGGCTAAGAGATCAGAACTGTATTAGGATTTGGTAGAGGAAGGTAATAAGGAGATGAAAGTAGATAACCAAGGATAAGAAAGAATTAATGAAGCTCGACAGGAAAGAGATTTAGAGAAAAAATAATGTAT
Source organism: Tympanuchus pallidicinctus (assembly GCF_026119805.1). Taxonomy (NCBI): domain Eukaryota; kingdom Metazoa; phylum Chordata; class Aves; order Galliformes; family Phasianidae; genus Tympanuchus; species Tympanuchus pallidicinctus. The sequence continues at coordinate 35,700,705 of NW_026294802.1, forward strand.
CAGTGTTTAAGAACCTTCAAAATTTAACTCCCTTTATGATTTTTTCTCTTTAGAAAAAGTGACATTCAGTACCCTACCTAAGAGCTGTAGCAGCAGCAGAGGCATTGTCTAGAGATGAAGTTATAAATGCTTCTACAGAGACGTCTTGGAGTCCTTTTTGCCCTATGCAAGGGTAATGTCAAGAATCTTACAACAGAGGAACGAGTGTGGATTAAATTTTAAGACAAATTTTCAATTATTTATGAAACTGCATTATGAAACCAAGTTTTTAACCTGGTAGGGAGAGTTTCAGATGGATATTTTATGTATGCATTATTTATGGTAACTAGGTATTAACAAATCTCTCTATTTATGCATTTGTGCTGTGGCCATGTATGGAAATAGTGATTTGCATGTGCAGCCAGTAGCCAGGTCTAAAGCAAATTAGCAAGATTTTACAAAAATTTCTGAGGTTTGGCAAGGCCCATGAAATCTTGAACTGATGTATTTATTAAGAGGAGCATTTGTATGGGTGGAATACAGAGAATTTATTGTTCTAGTCTGCAGGTTGCCCATTAATTAGATGTTTGACCCATCAGTTGTTTTCATCCAATCAGTTTGATGAATTTGCACAGAAATGGATGAAATTACATTGACATCATTTTAGTACGAAAGTTTAATAATATTTAGATAAAATGCAATGAAAATATAATTCTTATCAGTTGATCTTATTGGAAAGTTTGTCATTGTGCCTTGATTAGTTTCTTTTCCAAGAACAGAAGAACCATTAATAAAACTTCTTGTTTATAAAAGTAGAGTTTAAAACAACGAGCAAAATACACCTGCCAATATTCTGCATAAAAATCAACTGAAGAACAAAAAATAATGCATTAATAAATTTACATTTTCTTGACAGTCTTTAGCTGTATATCAGTCACAATAACATATGTCAGATTGCCCCAAATTCCATTTGTGCATTTGAAAGTTGCTGTAATTTATCAAAGCTGCAATGCAAGTCAAGTTTTGGCAACAGATGAGGTTGGGGGGATCTAATCTCTATTCACAGTATGTTTTGTTCAACATCAAAAAAAGATTGTGATTTTTTCCCTATTAACACTGCAGATTTCTGAAGGCAAAGGGGAAATTAACAGAATCTCAACAGATAATTTTATCTGTGATTTGACACTTCATTGAATTCTTTTTTGCCTTTCCTCCTCCTATTTGAAATGACAGTGACCCAGTATCGTATGCTACCAATCATAAGCCCTATCCTAATGAATCACTGCATATCTGAGAACAGTCCACAAATACAGTTTCAATAAATAATGCATAATCTCGCAAAGCATTAGATTTGAAAAAAAAAAAAAAAACCAACAAACTGAATTCTTTAGTGTTGTGCTCTAAATTTTAAGAAACAGCCATGTTATTCAACATAACAGCTATGTTATTCATGACTTTGGTCATTCATTTTTTTTTTTTTTTTTCCCCATAAAAAGCAAACAGAAAAAGCACAAAGTGTTAGTACAAAAGTAGCAATTTCCTAAATAATCTATTTCCATTGCACAATGGAACTGAAAAAGAATTACCTGATTTAGAAAAAACAAAACAAAACACCATGAGTCAGAAACTATCCTGGTTTCCCTATCATCAAAAAAAAAAGGACACATAGTAAACCGAAATCAGCACAGGTGAACAAGCATTAAAAATTACAAGACGAGAATTTCTTGGACTATTTTTGGATAGAGATTTTGTTTTACTTTGTTCTTCTTTTATGTATAAAGACATCTTGTTTGCTTGTTGTTTGTTTGTTATTTGCTGAGGTTGTATTTGCTAGAAAAGTTTCAATATTTTGTTCTGAGAAAGTACCTTTCGTATTTTATTTTTCCTCAGATCCAGTCCTGCAGATATACCCTTATATCCTTTGTTAAAGGAAGAGACTTTGTCAGTAATTACTGTGATAGGAGGAAATTGAATCACACTGATAAATGTTACTGAGATCTATTCCATTTAATTCCATACCACTGCAAACAGATGATGGATTTCCTTACAGTGTCCTTCACTACTTCTTCAGAGAAATAACTAATTTAATCTGCCACTAGATGTCATTCCTTTTTCATGAAAACATGAAAAATATAAATTTCCACCCAAAAAAAATCAGTTGAAAATATAAGATTTAAAATGAAAGAATCCATTTGAATATACATACATACAGATAAACCTTTTTATTCATTATTTTCCACGTGTGAGCAGATTTTTTTAAGCTTACTGATTGTTTTCAACAGATCCAGCTGTATTTAAAAGATGTGAAATGTTTTCATATATCCAAGCAGAATGTGGTTTCATTGTTTGGATAACTAGTGATTTGTAGTATTGGTCCATTCTAATAGTATTGGAGGTTCAATTAAACCTATTCTTGTATTCATTCATGCCCAAATCCTATCTCACTAAAACACATATCTACTTTTCCTTGGTGGATGTCACCTGTCTGTTCAGAACTGGTTTCCTTGCTGTCTTTTCTCACAGCTCTTCTGGTTGTTTGGGGTTTTTCTTCATTTTCTTCATCTAAACTTTGCAAAGCAACAGCCAATGAAATTCTTCAGTTTTGGTGGGCTAAGTGAAACCATTTCTTTCTGATCTTTCTTTTTTGTGTATGTGTGTGTATGTGTTTTTCCCCCCAAGAAGATTTCTGAAAGATCCAAACAGTCTATAGAAAAGTCTTTGTTACATGGTCTTTGTTATCAAAGTCTTCACAGAATTGTAGGGGTTGGAAGGGACCTCCAGAGATCATCAAGTCCAATCCCCCTGCCAAAGCAGGTTCCCTACAGCAGGTCGCACAGGTAGGCATCCAGGCAGGTCTTGAACATCTCCAGAGAAGGAGACTCCACCACCTCCCTGGGCAGCCTGTTCCAGTGCTCTGTCACCTCACTGTAAAGAAGTTCTTGCGCACATTCAAGCAGAACTTCCTATGCTGCAGCTTATGTCCGTTTCCCCTTGTCCTGTCTCCACTCACCACTGAAAACAGTCTGGCCTCTCCATTCTGCCCCCCACTCCTTCGATATTTATAGACCTGGATCAGATCCCCTCTCAGTCTTCTTTTCTCGAGGCTGAACAGACCCAGATCACTCAGCCTTTCCACATAGGAGAGATGCTCCAGGCCCTTCACCATCTTTGTGGCCCTCCGCTGGACTCTTTCCAAGAGATCCTTGTCTTTTTTGTACTGGGGAGCCCAGAACTGGACGCAGTACTCCAGATGAGGTCTTACCAGGGCAGAGTAGAGGGGGAGGATCACCTCCCTCGACCTGCTGGCCACGCTCTTTTTAATGCACCCCAGTAAGCCATTGGCCTTTTTGGCCACGAAGGCACACTGCTGGCTCATGGCCAACCTGTCATCCACCAGGACTCCCAGGTCCCTCTCCGCAGAGCTCCCCTCCAGCAGCTCATCCCCCAACCTGTACTGGTGCATGGAATTATTCCTCCCCAGATGCAAGACTCTACACTTGCTTTTGTTAAACCTCATCCGTTTTTTTTCTGCCCAGCTCTCCAGCCTGTCCAGGTCTTGCTGAATGGCAGCACAGCCTTCAGGCGTGTCAGCCAATCCTCCCAACTTCGTATCATCAGCAAACTTGCTGAGGGTGGCCATTATCCCCTCCTCAAGGTCATTGATGAAGATGTTGAACAAGACCGGACCCAGCACAGACCCCTGAGGAACACCAGTAGTTACAAGCCTCCAACCGGACTCTGCACCACCAACGACGACACTCTGTCATCTTTGATAACCATAAATTCACATTGCAAAATGTATTTTTATTTCTTGTTTAAAAAAAAGATTTATACAACACTTTTTATTTATTTAGCTATGATTAGATAATAATAAAATACAATACAATAATAATAGAAAAAGAGATTTCTTATCTGTGCCAATGACTGGACAGCCTTTAGCAAATGTTTCACTAGTCACAGCCTTTCATTAAGGTTCTGGGCAAAGATACAACACTAATTTTTCAAGTATGCTCTGAAATCATTTAAATAACATTAAATGTAATAAAACTGTAATCAATGAAGCATGACAATCTACACCCTTTCTTTTCTATATTCTATGATCACAGCAAGGGAGATTACTTTTTGGTGCTACATGGAAAGCAGCACGCAGTTGCAATGTGAAGTATTGTTTTAATATGTGATCACAATTTTTGAACTATCATATTCTTTTGGACTACAAAAATTTACTGTGATACCATTCTATTAAAATATTAAGATGCCGTGTGGTTGGGATATTAATTCTATAACACTTCTCTTTGATATCAAATATTGATAAGCTTCCTTTAAAATCCACATAATCTTTATTTTAATCTGTTTTATTAGACAGCAGATCTTATTGGAAAGAATGGATCTCTGACAATTTTGGATGGCAGATTGTTAGAGATTCCTTCTTTGTAGCTAGATTACTTATTACAAGATCCACAATACGCCAGATTTAGCCATAATATAAAAAAGTAGATATGTCTGTCATACTATAAAGTATCTGTTCATAAATATAACATTTAAATATTGCAGAAATCTTATATGTCTTTTGTGCTAGGTGTGTCTTGAAATATGTCTTTTCAAAACATCTTCTTCCTCAGTACAGAAAAAATTCTGTTGGGTTGTTAGAAAACAGCTGTAAACAGAGAAGAAATTGATTCAAGAAAAGGGAAATTTAACAAATCTCAGATTTACAGTGGGAAAATCTGGTTCCTCAGCTGATTCCTTCCCTAATCATGAGGTCTGAATCCCAACTTAATGCAATTTCTTTTTTCCCCATGCTACAACTGGTAAATGTATCGTGAGTCACTCAACTGTTTTCTAATTTCATTTCAGTACAGGTTTTGCATGAAGCTTAGCTTTTGCTGTTTCAGCCAGATCAATAGCCCATAAACATTCAAAATTTTTGGCTGGAATTGTCAATTACCCAGAGGAAGGAATCAACACTTTGAAGGCAGGTACCCTTGGAATATACCACAGTTATAAAGATGGACCATAATAATTTTTATTTTGGATTCCAGGACTACCAGTATGGCCACTTTCTTCCTCTTCAGTATTAATACAGCATGCCAGATGTCATCTCATTTCCTAAAATGAAGACATTTCCTATTAAATCAATTCTTGCTATTTAACTTACTATTTAATTAAATTATTTGCAAACTCCCTCAGCATCAGTTAGATTTCCAAACCCTGCTTTATGGCCATGAATCAATATCCTTTATGTTCAGTGATGTCCTTCCAATTAATGTGTGTCACACAGAGGCATTAAATAACTCATAGGATCAGTGCTCACATATTTCAGGAATTTTTCTATTATTATTTTTGGTAGCAGGAATTGGCCAGAAACATCATGCATTTAATGAAAATATCTTTCACTGATCTTCTACTATACTATCTCCTCTGATTGTGCAGAAGAAATGTTTCCCAGCATAGCTGAAGCAAAACAGAGTTTATTTCCTTAAAAAAATCAGCCAATCCATCAGCTGTGACAAATTAATCTTTCCCTCTTGCAACTAATGCATTTCATGTTGAAGCAGTATGATTTCAATAGTGTCAACAAAAGATATGGAAATCAGTTTTGTTCTTCCTTCTGTCATTACAGAAAAAATGTGTTTGTTTCTAGTGAAGGAAAAGGCTCATTTAGGTAAACTACAATCCATCCCACAAACATTTTTTCTTTTCCAATGGTTTCATGTTTCATCTTGGAACTATGGCATATGGTACATTTGGATTAATCACTTACTAGTATGCTCTTATTTCCCGTTAGTTTAGTCCTTTTCCCTTTTTATTTTAATTGTAACTGATTTGTGTCTGACTGAGAGGAGTCTGTGCTTTTGGAAATCCTTTTAGATGCTCAACTTCATGTTTAATCAGCCACATTCTGGAATTATGCCACATTCAGCCAATTCTTATCATGGCTGCTGAGGCATCTTTCTTTGAGAGATCAGAGATTTCTCTAAAATTCAGGCTGTGTCCCATCAAGGAGGACTCTAGGACTAAATGGGAGCCATAGATGTGACACAAAAGCAAGAGATTCACATTCCAGAGAATGTAATCCTTTTCTATTCAAAAAATGTCTATGGAAGGCAACCTCAAGAAACAGAACATTTCTTGAAGCTATGTTGTGGTGACATGAAGATTTAAGCACCAGTGATTTCCACAGACTAAATATCCTTCTTTTTATGTTAAAAGTACTTCATTAAAAACAAGCAAACAAACAAACAAACAACACCATAAACAAACAGAAACCTCCTTAATTGACTGGCATGGTCAGTATTTAATTTATCAGGCCTATTTCTGCCACCACCAAACATGGAATGAAAAGGTACTGCATAACCTTTTTCCAAAAAATATTCGCTGTTGTATTATTCAGAAAGATTGAGAAAAATGTGCACAGGAGCTGATAAATTGACTAATAGCACAATTCAAACTGTTAACCTCTTTCAAGTGTGTTCGCTACAGGAAGGGCTGGCATCTATTCTCTGTGCTGTGATGGTTGCTCTGAATGCCACTTCCAAAAGTGCCAAACCATATAACTCCATGGGCTGCTGCAGCCTCTCCTAATTGTGGAGGGCTCAGCGTTGGCTCCCAGGTCTGTGCAATAGAAATGCAGTGACGTCACTATAGTGTTGAACTGGAACTAATGAGCCTTGGTAAATCTGAAAACATTTCATATTCCCAAGCCTTTAATTAATTCTTAAAAATAGATTTTTAACTCTGGATCAACATAAATTCTGAACAGATATATAGGCCATTTTGCATTATGGTGATCCTTCCAAAATTAATTTTTAAATAAGGATAGAAGAATAAATTAATTACTGTGTTAAAATTAAAACTCAATCCTGAAAAATCATTTGTTTGCAAAATAGTGATATAATTAACATTGTAGGAGTAGAATTGTTGACTTAAGTTCTTAGAAATACTGATTATCACATTTCTAATTAATCTAACAGTATTGACTTCAGTGCCATAAAATTCTCATGGAAAAACATAGCACTGAGATTTAAAAAAATTCATTTCTCTGCAGTTTTGAAATTGAATAATGATTTTTCCTCCAATCAATAAATACAGATAACAGACATTAATGGTGCTCACAGAAACTACACATTTTTTACTTCACATTAGCTGAAGATCTTGCACAATCTTGTTTTTTTTAACAAGATCAGATGAGATTGCTTTTAACATCTACACAAACTACGCCTGATGTGAAATGACTTTTCCAGTTTTTCAGGTAGACGTTTTTCAGGTAAATTATGAAGATGTGAGTACACAAATGAAGTGCTATCGTTAGTTTTATCAGGTTTTAAAGCAAGTCAAGTTTTTGATAACACCAGGGAGATGAAAATGCCGATTTCTTTAGCAGAATGTCATATCAGCATAATTTTTATCTCCTGTGTAGTCTATTGACTATAAAATATCAATCTCACATATCATTTATAGTGAATATATTCATATGAATATAAATATGAAGAAATTAAAGATATTCCAGTTTAGAGAAGTAATGTGTAGTCAACAGAAGACTTTGAGGTGCAGTTTTGATTTATCTCTCTATGTATCTTTTGCAATTTTATTTCTGCTTCTTCCATGATATTGAATATTGCTTCAAAGAATACTGCTTTCATAAGCACAAAACTCCAGTTTTGTAGTCTGTAAAAGAACAGTTACATTCTAACTTGCTCCAAATCAACAGCTTTAATGTATATTTCATGCAATGTCTTTTTTTTATGTGTTCTTCACTGAAGTAGTTTTATAATGAGTAGTTTTATATGACTTTTTTACCCAGTACTTCCTCTGGAAGATTGTATCAAATAAGTAATTAAAAAGAATTGAAAAGTTATCCAAAGCAGAAACCATAAGACTCCTATAGTTACAGGTGACTTTGTATTTTCCATAGGTAGAGGATTATCGCACAGTTTGTCATGTTGTGTAGTCCTATTGTAAACCACAGCAATGCAAAGACAGCCTCGAACTAAATCCAGTTATCGTCTGCAAAAAGATTTTCTGGGAGATATTCATTTCATCCGACTTTTGATATGACTAACATTGATGTGTCTATCTGAAGTATTCCTTCTAAGCTTTCTTTATAGATGATGAAAATGAAGATGCACTTATAGATGTGACTTGTACAACTTCTTTTCGGTAGCAAATTTGGCTTGAGATAAACTGTCTTAAGAGCATGTTTGCTCTTCTTTGCTCCAGTGGGCTTTGCAGTGGTCTTAAAATATGTCACCTCTTGCCTTAGATAGTGTGTGAAAGCAAAGCCACCTTAGCGTATTGTTGCTACAGACAGCAAGAGCCAACACGTTCCCCAGAAATTTCTGTGAGCACAGCCGCATGTTTTGTTTGAGGTTGAGTTAAAAGATTACAAAGAGATTTTGATATTTAGATTGATCAATCTAGAAATATCACTTGCAGAAAGCTGAAAACTTTCTAGGCTCCTTTACAGCATTGTAAGACAGAAGTGGCTTTTTTGTATTGGCCTCAATTTTATGCACGTGAATTGTGTATGATGTCAGCATCACTGCTGCAATCAGTTGTCACATATTATGAGGCCCTTGTGCTCCTCTGACTGCATTTCTGTTTGTGTGGGAGCATGCCATTTATAACAACTTCCAGTTTTGGCACTGAAGGACAAAGCTGAAACCACAACTATGATTAAAGGCCTGTAAAGCAGTGCAGAACTGAGCGCACAAAGGAATCAAAGGAATTTACTTCTTAAGCTTTTTTTCTTTCAAGTCTATTAAAATGTCTTTGATATCTCCACATGGAGCTACGCAATTTTTTTTAATCTGATAACATAATTATTTTTACTAAGTAGTTGAGAATAGAAGCTATTAACCTCCCCATGTAGAAAACATTTATTATGCAGTAACTATATGTAGGGTATTCGTCTAAGGAAAGAGCTTTTAGTCTACAAAAAAGACAGTGTTTACTGCGTTCAATTCCTAATCCTTTTATATTCCTTTATTCTAAATTAAGTTGGTATGCAATGTTCCTGTCTAAGTGTAGCAGTTTTTCATAGCATTTTAAATCATTATCATCTTAACTAAAGTCTGCCTTTCTGCCTTACAGAGATAAAGCAAATTTAAGAAAGCAAAAGAATACAAGCTCCAGGACTTTTTCCTACATACAACTAAAGTGCATGTTACAGAGATTATAATTCCAGCCTGAATGTTAGGTGGAGAATTAGGACCATATATTCTTAAAATGTCAGGCCTTACAAGTTATCAGATATTTCCTAAAGATTACTGAGTTTAGATTTAACCATAGTACTGCTCAATTGATTCCTTCTTCTAAGTAAGCATCAGTAAATATTTCATGACATAAGCCAATATGCATTGTAAAATGCAATATCACATTATTATTACATTCATATTATTATTCCATTCATACTATTGTTCTTTTCCCTCTATATGTAATAAAGAAATACGGAAATTCTGCTTGTACATATATTAAAAGTTTAAAGGCAGCCAATAAACTTGCCCTAGGCCAAACCTGCAAGGGAACCAGGGAAAAGTTTGACAGTCATGTTTTCTATGCAATATGATTTCCACAGTAATGGAAATGGCATATATATATGAGTATGTTCAGTTGTAAGAAATCATACATTATGTGGCTACACATATAATTCAGAAATTTAATTATGGAAATAAATATTTTCAGTCCACTTCTACAAGGTATTGAAAAAGTTGATATTTGAGGGAAGATAAGTTGGAATTTAAACTCATAATTGAGTGGATAAATTTAGAATTAAGATTCCTAAACACTTTTTATTTACCCAGTATAAAAGTACTTGTGGGTCAAGGGCAGGGCATTTCTTGTTCCAAAGTCTGGAAGTTCATTGGTGGTAAGGTAAAACACAGAATTACTCTTTGAATTAGGCATGAATTACTTTGACAGTGTAAATTGCCAAGGACTTTTTAAGATTGCTGACACAATGAAATAATAATCACAAATGCATATTTTAGACCTACACTTTGATATTCAACTAAAAGACACACAAGCATTCACAGTCTGTGAACAGTTACGTAGAACCAGAAGAATATTTATGTTTTAGGACCTGGGAATGTCACAAACCATAGAACTCAAAAGAGGAGCCACATAATTCCAAACAGATCTGTAATAAGTTTGAGAGATAAAAATGTGTTCTCACAATACAATCATGCTGAGTTTATCATATCTGAGTTTAACAAATGAAGTTATCATCTCACTGTATTGCAACTCTTTCAAGGTTCCAAAGAGAGTGGCTAGTGGCTGTGGGGAGGCGAGAGAAGAAATAGTTTATATGGGCATCACATTATTTTTCCTGCTTCTATCCAGTTACAGATATCTGCCCAGTTCAGAGTATTTTTCTCAGTCTGTTGGTACAGCTATGTCATCAGCATGAGTGAATGTTGTGGTTTAACCCAGCAAGCAGCTAAAAACCACACAGCTCTTCATTCACTCCTTTCCCTCCCAGTGGGAAGTGAATGAGAACTGGAAAAAAAAGTAGAATTTGTGGTTGAGATAAAAACTATTTTCTAAGACAGCAAAGGAAGAAAGAAATAATGATAATTATATTTATATATATATCAAAATAACTGATGCACAAAGGAATTTCTCACCATCCATCCAATTGATGCCCAGCCAGGGCTTGAGCAGCAGCAGCCCCCCTGGCCAGCTCCCAAGGTTTTGTAGTATAGAATATCCCTTTGGCCAGCTTAGATCAGCTCTTCTGTCCCAGCTCCTTGTGCCCTTTGTGGATAGAATGGTACAAAAAGTTGAAAAACTGAAATATCCCTGGTTCTCTATAGCACTGCTCAGCAGAAACACTGGTGTGTTGTCCAAGCTGTTTTTCTCCTAAAGCCAAAATATAGCACCATATCAGACACTATGAAGAAAATTACAGAATCACAGAATGGCCATGGCTGGAAGGAACCTCAAAGATCATGAAGCTCCAACCCCCCTGCCACAGGCAGGGCCACCAACCTCCCCATTTAATACCAGACCAGGCTGCCCAGGGCCCCATCCAACCTGGACTTGAACACCTCCAAGGACAGGGCATCCACAACCTCCTTGGGCAGTCTGTTCCAGCATCTCACCAGTCTCATAGTAAAGAACTTGCCCCTGACATCCAACCTAAATCTCCCCTCCCTGAACTTAAAACCATTTCCCCTTGTCCTGCTGTTATCTACCCTTTCAAAGAGTTGATTCCCTTCCCCTCTGTAGGCTCCCTTTAGGTACTGAAAGGCTACAATGAGGTCACCCCGTAGCCTTCTTTTCTCCATGCTGAACAAGCGCAGCTCCCTCAGCCTGTCTTCATAGGTGAGGAGCTCCAGTCTCCTGATCATCTTCATGTCCCTCCTCTGGACTCTCTCCAACAGCTCCCTGTCTTTTTTATACTGGGGAGAATCAACTCCGTCCCAGATGAAAACAGGACAATGAAGAAGGAAACTGGTTGTTCACACTCATGTTTTTCATCTTCCTTCCCCTTCCTACCAATTCTTCTAGCTACACATGGTTTCCACATTACACTACTGCCTGCTTTAAGGCACAGGAATATAAAGTAATTTGTGCCTATTACTTTGCTGTTGCTGTTTTTTATCTATTTCATCATCTTTTTTTTTTTTTTTTTTTAAATTCCTTTTTTTTCCTAGAAACTGAAGAAATTAATTATTATCCTCTAATGGTTCTTAATGTGGTTTATCTTAGTATTAATTACTCATTGTTCATAAGTCTGGGCCAGTTTCAGTGCACACATTAATTCCCATTACTTGTGTGCTCTGAAGGCATAACACAGCAGACATTAAGATTTAATGATCATTTTTTATCTTCTCCTATTTTGCTTTTTTTTTAAACATGTATAAAAGGACACATACATGAATAAAAGGACATATAAAATACCAATAGGTATAATGAGTTAAAGCAGCTGAAAATGATCACTGAACTTCTTTTGCACTTCATGTTCCTCCAGTTAAAGCTGACTTTGAAACAAGATCCACATGCACTGGGACCTCGGCATTTCATCAAATCTTCATTTTGTTCTGTTAAATAATAAATACGTTTTCAGATGTGGCTGTGTTTCTATAAATACTCTTCTAAGAGTTTGAATTTTTGATGGCTGTTTTATGACAAGCTGAATAATATGAAATACAGTGCTTGATTTACAGATTCATGACATTTCAAAGGTAAAAGAATGATGGAATTATTTGATAAATGTTCTGATAAAGGAAATAAAAGATCAGTTGATTGTGATGCTAAGTTTTTAAGATAACAAAGCTAAAAGATGATTTTTGATTTTCATAATAACTTTACGATAACTGAGTCACTGAAGAGTTGAAATATAATGTAGAATTATGTGTAAATTAATATAAAAATGTGAGAAAGCTCTTAACTCTTAAGAGCTCTTAACTAGACACAGTGATAGATCGTAAAATAAATAAAGTAAGATAAAGTAAAATTGCAACTAGAGTGTTTCAATGGAAATACACTTAGTACTGAATAGTGGCTAGCAAAGTAAACAGAAACACACGAACACACACACACAAGAACTAAAAGCAAAACAGAAAGTTACATTCTGAGAGATTATAAGAAGTTGGATGCTCCAGACTATGATGTAAGGTTGGTCAAATGAATAGACTAACTTCAGTGTGAGGAGTGGCTGAAGGGATTAAAATATTTAGTCTTGAAAAAATGGTTACAAAGAAAATGAAAAAAAGTTATAGAATTCTATGGGACGTAAGAAAGTTAAAGGGAACTCTTTTCACTACCTCTTCATGAACTGGAGTGAGCCTGTCTGAAATTAATGTAATTCAGGACAAGTTATTTCTTTGTACAAAGTGTAGCTGTGAAACCCTTTAACATACAACAGTCTGGATGCCAAATTTCTGCTTTATTTGGATTGAAAAAGCAATTGAATACATTTATAGATAAAAAAATTCATCACAGTTTAATGAAGTCAAAATCTCAGCTCTAGGCTTCTTTTCCTGAAGTTTCATTGCTAGTGGCTGTATTTGGAAATTGTCCCAGTTTATGCTTGCCCTATTTGTGTACCTATTCCTGATATCTGCTATTGTCTATTATCATAGGTTGAGTCTATACATAAATTCACATTTCTTCTGATTCAGCATAGTTATTTTAATGTCCTCATTTTTTTGTTTGTTTTTATAAATTTCTGCTGTCAGGTGTCTACGAACCTGGCTCATTTTAGTTTGTTGACATCTGGCAAAGGAGATAAAGGATAATAAGGTTTTTTTAAGTATGTCAACAGTAAAAGGAAGATTAATGTGTGTCCTCTGCTGAACAAGGAGGGTGTCCTGGTAACAGGGGATGCTGAGAAGATGGAGATGCTGAAAGCCTTCTTTGCTTTGGTCATTGCTTCATGGGACTTGTGGACCCTGGAGGGAAGAGACAGAGTCCAGGAAATGGAGAGCTTCCCTCTGGTTGAGGAGAGGGTGGTCTGGGAGAATCTGGGTGGGATCAATGTGCACAAACCCATGGACCTGATAGAATGCATCCAAGTGTGCTGAGGGACCTTGCAGGTCTAAGTGGCCTGAGTCTGTTAAGCCTTAAGAAAAGAAGACTAAGAGGTAATCTGATTAATGTTTATAAATATTTTAAGTGTGAGAAACAAAGGAACATGGTCAACCTCTTTTCAGTGGTCTGTGGGGACAGGACAACAGGAAACGAGCATAAACTGGAGCATAGAAAATTCTGCACCAATATGCAAAGGAACTTCTTCGTAGTGAGGGTGATGGAGTGCTAGAAAAGGCTGTCCAGGGAGGTTGTGAATTCTCCTTCTCTGGAGATATTCAAGACCTGACTGGACGCCTACTTTTGCAGCCTGCTGTAAGAAGCATGCTTTGCAGAGGGGCTGGACTCATGCAGAGGGGCTGGACTCACTGATCTCTAGAGGTCCCTTCCAACTCCTACAGTTCTATGATTCTGTGATTCTTTGATCTCTAGGCTTTTTAAATCCAAAAATTAGTAGCAAATTGTAAAATTTATATGGGTTTCTTCCCAGAGACAAGAACAACATTAAGGATTACTTTGTTGTACACAATAAATATTTATATATTAATGATCACATAGATCTCAACCAAGATGATCCCGATTCTAGATGACAAAAGTAAGTTTATAATTCTGAAGATTTTGAAATATATGAGTTCAGTTCTTGGTTTCTTAGGGAGCACAACGGTATTTAGTGGTATTGTAATAAACTGAAGGATACTTTCTCAATTAAAATTTGGCCTTTAACTGTGAATGGGAAATTTCTTTATGGACACTTTTGTATCATTGGAGTTCTATGTCAGAAAATACTTAAATTTACTTGGTCTTATAGTATGAATAACCTACAGGGCAAGTGCACTAGTCCTGCTTTTCAAGTTATCCAGATAAGGAAAGGTTCTAGATATTTTCACTCGGACAAGCCTACGCACGATGAAAAAAGATTTCAGGGGTTTAGGGCATTTAGTCCACGGAGCGGGAGCTCAAGTGATCTTCTGCTCTATACCTTCAGGGCCAATGAGGGACTCCGAGCGGGATAGAATAGAAAGGCACAGGCAATGAATAATTGGCTTGGAGGCTGGTGTCGAGCCAGAAACTTTGATCATGGGGCAGTTTACTCGGCCCCTGGTTTGCTGTCTGCCTGTGGAACCCACCTATCTCGAAGGGGGCAGCGAATACTGGCTCAGGAACTAGCGGGGCTTATTGAAAGAGCTTTAAACTAGCTATGAAGGGGGAAGGGGACAAAACAGGCCTCTCAAGAGATGAGCCTAGGGGAAAGATGCTCAAGCAGGGGATGAGGCAGATGACTCATCTGAAATGTGTCTATACCAATGCACAAAGCATGAGCAACAAGCAGGAAGAGTTGGAAATGATTGTGAGTCAGGCTAATTATGACCTTGTTGCTATTTCCAAAACACGGTGGGACCACTCCCATGACTGGAGTGCTGAGATAGATGGTTACAAGCTCTTCAGAAGGGATAGACGAGGAAAGAAGGGTGGTGGTGTGGCCCTTTATATTAAAGACTGTTTTGATGTAGAAGAGCTTGGGGTTGGAAATGATAGAGTACAGTGTCTATGAGTAAGGATCAGGGGGAAGTCCTATAGGGGTGGCATCTTGGTGGGGGTCTGTTATAGACCGCCTAATCAGGACGAAGAGTTGGATGAGGCATTCTATGAGCAGCTCTCAGAAGTCACGCGATCGCTAGCACTTGTTCTGATGGGAGACTTCAACTTCCCTGATATATGTTGGAAATATAATATAGTGCAGAGGAAGCAGTTCAGAAGGTTTCTAGACTGTGTGGAAGATTGCTTCCTTACGCAACTGGTAGGAGAGCCTACCAGGGGCAGTGCCCTGCTGGACCTGGTCTTTGCTAACAGAGAAGGACTGGTGGGAGAAGTGAAGGTTGGGACCTCTCTTGGGCAGAGTGACCACAGAATTGTAGAATTCTCCATTCTTGGGTACGTCAAAAGAGTGGCCAGCAGAACTATGTTCTTGAACTTCCAGAGGGCAGACTTTGACCTGTTCAGGGAGCTTGTAGCTCGGGTCCCTTGGGAGTCGCTTCTCAAGCGTAAAGGGGCCCAGGAAGCCTGGACGCTCCTCAAGACTGAAATCTTAAAGGCACAAGAACAGGTTGTCCCTGAGTGCCATAAAGCGAGTCGTAGGGGAAGACGACCAGTGTGGATGAGCTGGGAGCTACTGTTGAGACTCAAGGAGAAAAAGAGAGTCTACATCCTCTGGAAGAAGGGGCAGGCTGCTAAAGTAGATTACAAAGAAGTAGCTAAGATATGCAGGGAGGAAGTTAGGAGGGCGAAAGCCCAACTTGAGCTCAGGTTGGCCTCGGCAGTAAAAAACAATAAAAAATCCTTTTATAAATATATCAACGGGAAAAGAAGAATCAAAGATAATTCTCATCCTATACTTGATGCAGCAGGGAATGTGGTCACTGAGGACAAGGAGAGGGCTGAGATCCTCAATGCCTTCTTTACATCTGCCTTTAACAGCCAGATCAATTATCCTCTGGGCTTTTTATGCTCCGATCTGGAAGTCTGGGACGCTGCTCAGAATATGCCCCCAGCAATTCCGGTGGAGACAGTCAGAGAGCTCCTCCTCCATCTGGACTGTCACAAGTCCATGGGACCGGATGGGCTGCACCCTCGGGTGCTGAGGGAGTTGGCGAGGGTGATTGCTGAGCCCCTCTCGGCCATCTATCAATGCTCCTGGTTAACTGGTGAGGTTCCAGAGGATTGGAGGCTTGCTGATGTGACTCCCATCTTCAAGAAGGGCCGTAAGGAGGATCCGGGGAACTATAGGCCTGTCAGCCTGACCTCAGTACCAGGGAAGGTTATGGAGCAAATCATCTTGGATGAGATTGCACAGCATGTACGCAGTGTCCAGGGGATCAGGCCCAGCCAGCACGGGTTTGTGAAAGGCAGGTCGTGCTTGACCAACCTCATCTCTTTCTACAACTGGGTGACTAGTCTGATAGATGAGGGAAGGGCTGTTGATGTAGTCTTCCTAGACTTCAGCAAAGCCTTTGACACGGTCCCTCACAGGCTTCTTCTGGGGAAACTGGCTGCCCGTGGTCTGAACAGATACACACTTCTTTGGGTAAGGAACTGGCTACAAGGCCATGCCCAGCAGGTCATGGTGAATGGAGTGAAGTTCAGCTGGCCACCCGTTTCAAGTGGTGTCCCCCAGGGGTCGGTACTGGGGCCCATCTTGTTTAATATCTTTATTGATGACCTGGATGAGGGCATTGAGTGCACCCTCAGTAAGTTTGCAGATGACACCAAGCTGGGAGGTGGTGTTGGTCTGCCTGAGGGTAGGGAGGCCCTTCAGAGGGATTTAGACAGGCTGAACAGCTGGGCTGAGGTGAATGGGATGAGGTTTAACAAGGCCAAGTGTCAAGTTCTGCACTTTGGGCACAACAACCCTATGCAGCGTTATAGGCTTGGGGGTGAGTGGCTTGATGAGTGTGAAGAAGAGAAGGACCTGTGCACAACCAAGTTAGGACCTCCAATGCCCTCCAGTGGTTTATACCTTTATGTTTAAAGTACATGTACATACAAATTGTACATATATATATGTATTGATTTAATCTGACTCATCAAAGGAGCTAAAGGCTAAGACTGTTTTTTTGTTGCTGTTGTTTGTTCGTTTGTTTGTTTTTGAGGAGGGCTATATTAAATGGCCTTATAGCAGCATACTAAATCAGCTAAGGTCATTGTTTAGTGAGATGCAGTATGAGAATCTTCCCTTGAGAGCCTGATTCAAGGTTTATGAAATTTTAGAATAAGAGAGAAGGGAGGAAAAAAAAAGAACACTGGGCCTAAGGAAAATTTCTCTTTTAAGGATTGCTATATTTTACAGTCTGATGATTTGAAGGAAAAAGATGATTCTCCATGGGTCAAAATAAACCATTACTTGCATACTGTTTCCTTATGAAGCTCTTCTCCAGATAAAGAACACTAAGAGAAATGCAAAGTTTCATTCTAAATCTATGTTGAATCATCTTATTTCTTTACTGTGGCTTCTTTTCCTGAAAAGAGACAAAGAATAGCTTACAGATCTCGAGGTGATTTCAGACCCATAAATATTAAAGAATGGGAACTTCACAACAAAGGAGATAATCCTTTGGGTAAATAAACCAGAAAACAATCCCACCCACAAAATCTCTGAATTTTCATAGCAGTGTAATTTGTTCATGTATTTTCCACAGATATACAGCTCTTCTGTCTTGTTGACATTTAAAAGCTCATTTATGTATATTGTTGGTAAATAACTTAGTTTTTTGAATGAGACATGCACTGTATCTCTTCTTCACTTCCAGTGCCCTTTCTCTTTGTTGTATTTAGAAAACCACCACTGAGCTATGACTGAAATCAATGGGAGCTTTACCATTTACTTAAAGGAAAGCAGGATTAGGTTCTTATTGATTCAGTATGATTAATATGTATGATGCTCCTGGAGCTAGTGCAGCTTCATCAGACTTATTTTTGTAGCTGACTATAGGGAAAGAACAACAAAGATCTGCATTTCTTTGCATATCACTCTACAAACATTACTTCCATCAAGCTTTCCTTTTCCACTGTTAGATCTAGACAGAGATCATTTGAGATGAGGTTACTGATGCTGACATTAAGTGATCATTTATAAAAAACAACCTCAGTATCTTCAATGCATCTTTAAAAACCAAAAACATTACATTGCTTCTGTTCTGAATAAAGAAGTATTCATTCTATTTTATCTGTCTGTCAGAGAGAACAAATCCAACCTGCATTCACTGAGGGAAATTTGGTGAAGTGTGTTACTGCCCTGAGGCCTATTTTCACATACAGTCAAGTTCTGACTACGAAGTGTTGTAGAAAAATATTTAATTTTGCATTGCCCTAGGGAACTGTTTTTAATAGTGAGCAGGTGGTATTTTGTTTTTCTCCATTAAAATGGCAAGATTTCTGAGTTAATACAGAACTGCGTATCTCTTTTATTAAACATTGCACTTATCATCGAAACATGACTTTCTGTGGTTTAATAATGCTATCTTTTGCTATCACTCCATTATGATTATTAATTACATCTCCACTGATATTAAAGCAGTACAGAAGTAGCATTTAGTTTGATAACTAAAGATATAACTTATTTTAGAATTTCTAAAACAAATAGCTTATGTTTGATTATTTCATGCATGTCTCCATGAAAATTAAAAATATCTTGAACTTGAAAGGTTCATTCATATACATAAGCAGTCTGATTTTTTGTGACTAAACTTCAGACTTCACAGATGTGGTCTCCATAATCAGTCCTGGTTCTTCAATTTTACAGATTATAACCAAATTATTACAAAAAGGAATTTTGATATTATTCTGATTCAAGTTTAATTTGAGAAATTTAAACAAGTACTTGAGGATAAGATATGATTCTGCTAATACCGAGTAAATACATCTTTTTATAGCGCATGTGAGAGCTCATGTGATCACAGCCCTCAGTACTACCATTTGTTATTATTGTAGGCAACTCTTCATTATGCCTTTCTTGTTCTTTGTTCATGTGTTTGTTTGTTTGTTTGTTTTACCAAAATAACTGCTGAAACCAATGTAGACATCTTTCTTTGAGTGTGATTCAGTACAATGATATGGTATAAGAGAATGCAGAATCTGATCTGACTGTATCCCCTCTATGTCACATATTGATTCTAAACTAATAGGGTTTGCAGATAAAGGAATGACTTCATTTGGTTTTTACCTGTCTTGTGCTGAAGTCCTGAAGATGGTGATCTTTTGTTAGGCAGAAATTCCAGTATAATTGCATCACTGCACAGACTGTATAAGATGTCTGCAAGGTAGAAGGGATTTGATTCCATAAATTTATCTTTAAAATCTGTTTGAATAGTATTCAATTAGTCAAAACACTGGGTAGTGTGAACAGGTGATTTTGTCAGTCTGCTTCAAATACATTCTAACACATCACAGACCAGATTGCAATGCTCTCAGCCCACATCCAGAGCATGACTTTTTCTACACGTTCTTCATCTACTTGATCTTGTGGAGTAATATGCCATAGTGTTTTACAGCTGACTGTAGAATGGCTTAGTCTGGCATTCGACCTTTTTAGTAGCTTCATGAGTAACAACAACTTCCCCTGCTGTATTCCTCTAACTTCTGTCATTTCCCACTTCCCTTCTCTTTGTATTAAAGTGTGATTAAAATTAAGAATCCCTATAAGGGATTATAATGGCGAGAAGCCCTGCATAGCTTTTGTTTACCTACCCACTAGGCACATACAACTTACGATTGTGATGTGCTTTTACCTTTGTGTCCTTCTTATTCTTTTTGCTTTTCCAGGAGCTTTCTTCTGTCAGATACCATTTGTGCAATTTTCACTTTCACATTTGTAGTTTCTCAGGCTCACATTTCATATTTTCTATTGATGTAAAGGAATAATAGTAGGCTGTTTGTAGAATACTGTTCGTAGAATATTGTTTTAGGCTTATTAATATGTATGATGCTTTTTTTTTTTTTTCACTCTCTTTTCACGTCTTTGAAATTTACTTTCTGGCAGGCAAAGAAAAGGGTGGCACTTTTAGAGTAAGAGCAGGGAGTAGGGGAGAATTTTAATGTAGAAAAGTCATGTGTAAAATCATAATATCTGAAAAAGAAAGACATTGAAAAAAACAATTAAATGTCTGTTGATCCTTGTGAATGATATCGGAATAAAATGTGAAACAAAAGGATTTGAGAAACTGAGCTATGAAATATGATATTAAACACCTGTTAGAGGAAAATGTCTTGCAATTTTGAGGCTAGAGGAAATGTTAGAATACAGCAATATGAGTAGAAGAGCATAATACTAAAAGCAGAGCTTTTCTCCTCTGAGAGAATAAAGATTAAAGAACTGACATAGGTGAGAAGGGGAAGAGTGGTGAATTTTTCTCATCAACAGAGGAATTAGAAAGCTGAAAGGTAGACTTCGTTTCCCATGACAGAAGATGGATCACTATGTGAAATAGTGTATTCTGAGCTGAGAAAGATACATTACCAGGACAGTAAAATTTAGACTATGATCTTAGCCTTACTTATTGTGATTACAAAAAACGTCAAAGCATCTTATTTTGTACAAAAATGACAGTTGTAAAGTAGGAACCTAAGCCTGAAAATTATGTGTTAGGATCACATATGCTGTAACAGAACCTTTAGATGAAAAGAGAAAAATATTGCACAATTTGTACTGGCTTTAAAAGTTCAAGAATAGACTGATTAATCTCAAGTTATGCCATATAAATAACCTTTAGTGCTATTAGGAATCAACTACTAAATTATAGTAAGATTGTATTCCTAAATCTTAGTAAAGTTTGGCAAGGCAGAGGATTCAGAAAATATGAGGCATGGAAAAGTTATCCTATCCATAACCAGGATGAAAATCTGGAGTAATAAAAATTAATAAAACTTTGTTAATAGAATACTTCTACCATAAATGTTAAAATCGAGCACTACATGTCTACCCATGCTGAAGTTTTAGAACCAGTTCAGTCTATGCTTTAACAGTACTATAGAAATAAAGAAATGATATGCTTAGTTGGAAATGAAAGAGTCAGTGGTTCTTTTAGAAATGTTTGGTGTAAGATGTATATCCCTATTTGTACATTAATTAAATATTTTAAATATTTGTACATTATTAAATATATAATAATCATATTAGTTATTATTATAACTATTATTAACTATTATTATTATAACTAATATAATTATTATATATTTTATTATATATATTATATATTATATTATTATTATATATTATTATATATTTAATATTAATAATATATAATATATTTAATATTAATATTATTAATATTAATATTAATAATAATAATAATAATAATAATAATAATAATACCCTCAATGTGTACCCTGAAATGCTTTTGTTGCTCTTTGTTTTGGCCTTCTCATCCTTCCATCTTGGGAAAATATGTCTTGCCAACATATATAGTCTTACGTCACATGCACAAAGATAAGGGTTTTCTTGTGGGTGATCTAACTAGCCTTCCTACTACCTACTCTTGACTTCCTGCTCCTTTCTCCCATTGGCTCTTACTGCTCCCTGAGGAGGGGAGGTGGAAAAAATGACTGCTCCTGACTTAGCTGTAAGGTTCAGTTGTCTTTTATCTATCTCAAAACTGTCTGTGAATTTACGCCATTTAAGCTAAGCTTCATTATGTTTTACAGAAACAGCTGATACACAAGAGAAAAATCCCTCCAGTTGGCTCTATTGCAGGTGGAGTCATTTCTGAGAGAAGGAACCAGAGACCACCTGGACTGACACCTCCAGTTTCACGAGTGCTTTTCAGCCTGTGCCACTATATAATGGCTAATCACTAAATTATCCTCATTTTCTTGGTGATCGAAATGGTTTGGAAAGCACTATAGGCTATATTATACAGGGTGATTTTCAATGTTCATGACATTTATTAATTTGTAAAACAAATGATGCATCTCTTATAGCTTTGCATCTCTTCCTTCATCAGCTCAGTGATTAAAGTTTGTGTCAATTCTACTGTGGTAAACAGGCAAATCAAATCTTTTCCTACACAGGAACAAACAAGGCAACTTCTGTCCTTGCCTGAAGGACAATGTCATTGCCCTGAGCTTATATCTATCATTACCATCAGTTAATTAGAATGAGGAAGAGCTTTACATGCTCTCAGTCTGATTTATCATTTAGGATTCTTGAAGCATTAATACAACTGCCAATCATTTAAATCCTTCAAAAATGTTTATAAAAATGTGTTATAAGTATATTTTCAGTAGGGGTCAACAAGAGGAAGTAGAAAGTCGCTTTTGTGTTGATAATCGAGATTTATCTCAAAAATGCATTCTTAGGCTTCTTCTAATCTCATGTTTTCTGTTGAAATAATGTTGTCTTTCTCCTGGAAAGGCAGTGCTCTGCTGCTTCAGATACAGATATTCCTAAAAAATTCTGATAAACTAAGAAGTAAAAACATAATGACACATTATCTAAACCAACAGTTTTTAAAGTGCATTAGTAACACAGCTGTGTTATTGAATGTAATAAAGTATTTAATGTTGGTATTATACGTCAAGATAAGGTTTAATAGTTTTTGATATTGAAAGTCTTAAAACCATAGCTACGTGTCAGTGAAGTACAAAAAGAAAAAATTGTGAAGTTTTTCTCTCCACAAGAGAAATCAGTGTAATTTCAGTGAATTATTTTTTTTACTGATTTGTTGTGGATAAATACTTTCTTTCTCTTGGGATGTAAAAGAAAGCTGCTGAAAAGAGTAGTATGTGATGGGAAACAATGAGTGAGTGAACAGCACCAGCTGTGGAAATGCTAGCTTCTGGGAAAATGCAGTTACCACACAAAATTAATTCCCTTTTTACGTGGCCAAAAATCACCTCTGGAAATTATATACCACGTGTAAACTCTGTAGGTGTTCATACATACACATAAAATAGAGCAAACAAGAGACTTCCTTATAAATGCCAAATTATCCTACTGCAACCTTAGCAGTTCATAAATACTTGATTATAATTCTGTAGTGTATTTCTAAGAGCAGAGAACACTGAAAGCTGTTTTGTGTAACCTTTAGCCTCTATTTGTAGTTTTCAAAAAATTAAATGTCATACACATCAATATCAAACCCTGTACTTCAATAGAAAATCATTTTACCGTAAACTCTACCATAACAGTCTTTTTCCTTTCCTTTCCTTTCCTTTCCTTTCCTTTCCTTTCCTTTCCTTTCCTTTCCTTTCCTTTCCTTTCCTTTCCTTTCCTTTCCTTTCCTTTCCTTTCCTTTCCTTTCCTTTCCTTCCTTCCCTTCCCTTCCCTTCCCTTCCCTTCCCTTCCCTTCCCTTCCCTTCCCTTCCCTTCCCTTCCCTTCCCTTCCCTTCCCTTCCCTTCCCTTCCCTTCCCTTCCCTTCCCTTCCCTTCCCTTCCCTTCCCTTCCCTTCCCTTCCCTTCCCTTCCCTTCCCTTCCCTTCCCTTCCCTTCCCTTCCCTTCCCTTCCCTTCCCTTCCCTTCCCTTCCCTTCCCTTCCCTTCCCTTCCCTTCCCTTCCCTTCCCTTCCCTTCCCTTCCCTTCCCTTCCCTTCCCTTCCCTTCCCTTCCCTTCCCTTCCCTTCCCTTCCCTTCCCTTCCCTTCCCTTCCCTTCCCTTCCCTTCCCTTCCCTTCCCTTCCCTTCCCTTCCCTTCCCTTCCCTTCCCTTCCCTTCCCTGTTTGCTTTTGTTATTCTTTTTGTTTATTTGTTTGTTCTGTTATATTTTATTTCCATGTTAACAATGTGGAATAAATGCATTTTACAACAGGGTTGTAACAACAATAGCTTCAGGATGTAAAAGAAAAAAAATCTCTATAAATTATCTGTATCCTTTGCCAGACCATATCTTTAACTGGAAGGAAGAAAACAAGGTTTCAGGTGTGTAAGTCTTCCTTTAGGTCAGATGTAGAAGCAACATATTTCAAGCTAAAGACAGGCTGGGAATAATTACTCTCAGTTCAACTCAGTTATGAAGCAAGGCAATCTAACAAGAAAAGTAAGTGTTCAGTATCTTCGTAACATAGGAGCACAACATAAAAGGGAAGAAATAATGTTTGCATTATTGAGAAACAGGCAGTGATACATATTACCTTCTGAGCTGGAAGCCGCACCAATTAAAACCAGTCTTTCTACTGACACCCTTTTCATTATTCAATAGAAAAAAGAATCTCAGTTCCCAACATTTTCTACTGTAGTTGAAGCTGTTTTTGGTTTATAACTGTTTCTTGAAGATCAGGATGAGAGAGCAGATAGTGTAAATATTTACTGTAATGTGCTCTCCTAATGTCCTAATGAATTGGATATTTCTGTCCTTATTTCTTCTTTGTGAGTTTATTCTGCTTTGAAGGAGTTGTTTGGTTTCATCAACAGGCAACATTTGATGCATAAGATGAAGTACCTCTAACATTGGAACACAGAGACAGAGGTGGTTCTTTTTGGGTTAAAGTGAACATCTTAGTAGTATTGGATAAGTGTTGAACTCAGACAAGAAAGAAAATTTTAACTTTCCTTCTCTTTTCAACTATCTGGTATGAAATTCAAAGCAACACATACACAATAATCTGATGCAAGGATATTCCATTCTTTCCCACAAGCACAGGCAATTTATTCATTATGTATTTCTGCAAATAAAGGTGACAGATTTGCACACTTGTTTTCATCTGAGTTATGCAGCATTTTACTTCTACTGTAATGATCTATATTCACTGTGAATTTGCCTTGACCATATTCTCTGCTATTTGCTCTATAAATTATATTTTAAGGAAACAATTTTCATTTACTTATCGTTAAAGCCAAAGAGAGACTGGTTTATGATCATCAAATTTAGAGCCTATTTATAAATGGAGTTATTTATTGGGAATGCTACAGCCAGTGCTTTTTTTTTTTTTTTTTTCCCCAGAAGATAAATCAGATTGAAAAAAAACCTAACAAAAATATTTATAAATACAAAAAAATAAAGAGTTTACTGCACATGAACTTTCTGATTGCTGCACAAAGTCAAATAAGTGCTACTTTCTCTTCCAGAATCATATTTCATGCTAACTGCCATGAAGTCTTACCAATATTTCAGAGAAAATAACAAAAATGTATGAAAAGTTATTTAAATACAATATAACAAGAGTTGAGTGCTGGAACTTTTTTACGCAGGTAAATGGTGATATGACAAGAAAGCATAGCCTTAAACTAAAACATGAAAGAGATTAGATTTTAGGAAGAAATTTTTTCTGAGAGGACAGTGAGACACTGGCACAGGTGCCCAGAGAGGCTGTGGATGTCCTGTCCCCGGAGGCGTTCAAGGCTAGATTGTATGGGGCCCTTGGCAGTTTGATCTGGTTGGTTGCAACCCTGTCTGTGACAGGGACTTGAAACTAGATGACCCTTAACGTCCCTTACAATCCAAGCCATTCTACGATTCTATAACTGACTTTCTGATTCTATGATTCTAATAGTTAAATCAATACAGCAATTGAACTTCTTTCAAAGATAACAAAGAAGATGCCTAAGAAAGGTGTATCACAAAGAACCTTAGGAAATATATTCCACCACACAATTCTACTGTTTTGCGAAAGAAAGTGATGTACAACTCAGTAGAACTTGCGTTAAATCTTCTCATTAATTAAGCATGAGAAGCAAGATTCAGGTCATCTAAATATATCTGTCTCAATTTGATCTTGTTAGCTTTAGCCTTTTTTATACTTAGCAAATTGAAAAGGTTGTTTTCTGAATGTAACTGTGTTATTTTAGCTGCTTATTTCAAGACTAGAAAAATTATGATCTAAAAGTGCCACTTTTTTCTACCATCTATGAATGAAGTATAGGATGAATCACAGAATCACAGAATTGTAGGGGCTGGAAGGGACCTCTAGAGATCATTGAATCCAATGCCCATACCAAAGCAGTCTTCCTAGACCAGGTTGCAGAGGTAGGTGTCCAGATTGGTCTTGAATGTCTCCAAAGCAGAATACACAACCTCTCTGAGCAGCCTGTTCCTGTGCTCCATCACAGGAATCAGTGCAAATGGTATCCTGGGGTCCATCAAAAGAGGGGTGGCCAGCAGGGACAAGGAGGTGATTGTCCCCCTCTACTCTGCTCTTGTGAGGCCCCATCTGGAGTACTGCATCCAAGTGTGGAGCCCTCAGTACAAAAAAGACAGGGAGCTGTTGGAGAGGGTCCAGAGGAGGGACATGAAAATGATTAGGGGACTGGAGCACCTCCCCTATGAGGACAGGCTGAGGCAGGTGGGCTTGTTCAGCCTGGAGAAAAGAAGGCTGCAGGGTGACCTCA
This sequence comes from Tympanuchus pallidicinctus, assembly GCF_026119805.1. NCBI lineage: Eukaryota > Metazoa > Chordata > Aves > Galliformes > Phasianidae > Tympanuchus > Tympanuchus pallidicinctus. The sequence goes on from NW_026294802.1 coordinate 35,727,026, forward strand.
TTACAGCTTTTCAATACCTAAAGGGAGCCTACAGAGGGGAGGGGAATCAACTCTTTGAAAGGGTTGATATGTGTAGGACGAGGGGAAATGGTTTTAAGTTGAGGGAGGGGAGATTTAGGTCGGACTTCAGGGGGAAATTCTTTACCCAGAGAGTGGTGAGATGCTGGGACAGACTGCCCAAGGAGGTTGTGGATGCCCTGTCCCTGGAGGTGTTCAAGGCCAGGTTGGATGGGGCTCTGAAAAGCCTGGTTTAGCATTAAACATGGAGGTTGGTGGCCCTGCATGTGGCAGGGGAGTTGGAGCTTCTTGATCCTTGAGGTCCTTTCCAGCCCTGGCCATTCTGTGATTCTGTGATCACCCTCGCTGTGAAAAAGTTCTTATGCACATTCTTGCAGAACATCCTATTCTACAGTTTATGGCTATTTCCTCTTGTCCTATCCCCACAGACTGCTGAAAAGAATCTGAACTCGTCCCTTTGCCTCCCACACCTCAGGTATTTATAGCCATTGATCAGGTCTCCTCTGAGTCTTCTTTTCTCGAGACTGAACAGTCCTGGGTTACCCAGGCTTTCCTCAAATAGGAGGTACTTCATCACCTTTGTGGCTCTCTGCTGGACTCTTTCCAGGAGATCCCTGTATTTTTGGACTGAGAAGCCCAAAACTGGACAAAATACTCCACTGTTCAGTTGAAGACGTCTAGAGTATCCATCTGCAGTTTGATCAAATGAATCTCAAACAATTCAGATTAGATTTAGCATTTCCGTATCTGGCAGAGCTTCTTCAGAAGAGCTGTTGGATTTTGAATTAAATACAAGAATACAAGAAGGATTTAGAGGCATCTCTACTACCTTAATTTTGATATATTACTGATTTTTTCTGAAGTTAATGCATGGAAGTACCTTCCTGAGACAAATTCTAAACACATACTATTCTAGTTGGTGCTAAACTTGTGAAGATAAATATCCAGCGTGTGTACCTGATGCCTCATGATGAACAGCATGTTATCCTTTGTTTGTTCCATTATATTGTTTGTGCATTCATGAAATTAAGTTCAATTTAAAATAAGCAAGGTGGTGCAGTATGGTCCTTACTATTATATCCTCTTATGGCCTGAAATAAATCAAATTACTTTTGAGCAGCACTCTGAAGAGTCAACCTCTGTTGTTGCAGAGTGTTTATGTAGTATGTTGGTTTCCTTAAATGATTCAAAATAAGTTTCATAAGCTATTTGGTGTAAAAATAATTTGTAAACTTTCATGACATTTCTTCTTGAAAGTGTCATGCAGGTAAAGGTCAATTTCCAATTACTGCCTGTAAAAGTCTCTTCCAAAGGTTAATTTGAATTATTTACAACAAAAACCTGCAATATTTTATTATCTCTTAAGTGTCATGGAGACATACGGGGAATCTGCCCTGGCAATTTCATTGTGTAAATCTACTAATGCCTGCACTGCCTCTTATATTGTCATTATCATATACAAATTTCATGCAAGGAATAGAAGTCGGCTACTAAATTTTTGAAAGTCATAAGCAGACTCGTGAGTTCTACTCTAAATATTTAAGTACACCATAAAGAGAATAGATAAACTTCTTATCCATAAAATGCAGATTTATGTCCCTGCAGAAAAAATCCCATCTTTATAACCCTACTTATGCTACTTTAAATCCAAGCTGAGCTATGATACATAAGAATTGTCAGTTATGCTATTAGTTCATGCCAGATGCAACGCAGTGTTAAGACCTAATAACAGCTGACAGTAATTAGTGTAATTAAAACACATTTGCTTAAAACTACAATAAATATTTTGAAAGTTATGCATTTGACGTTTTTAACTTAAGTACTACAAATACACTATGTAGATATGGGTGTTTGTATTCTCTATAATATATATCATTAGATATTTTTCCTTTCCTGAGAGTGCATATAAGACCATCATCCATGATTATTTTATAAAGTTATTACCAAACTTCAGAGATTAAATTAATTTCTTTCTGGAGACCCACCATACGTATATCCTGAGTTTGAGTTAAGGGCAATGTGCAAATTCAGATAAGCAAATGAGTGTATATATCATTTCTGGACAGGATTCATAGGATAGTCTATAACAGTCATGTGAGATGATTAACAGTCTACCAAGGATCCTGAACAGAATGTACCACATGGATATAGTCACTGGTACCCTGCCAAAACTGCATGCACTAAAGAAATTCCCTGTAGCATAGAAATGAAACAAAAAATGAACTGGTCCAGATGGTTAAAAAAGATCATATTGAATAAATTCAGAGACCAGCTGACCGGTCTAACTGTATGGCCACTGTTGTAAAACCAAATTGTCTTGAAGATTAAAATAAAATAATCAAACATGGCTTCAGTTAAAGGGTTACATCATGCTTCAGAATGCAAATTATCTTAGACATCAAGAGTTCCAAAATTCTAGCTCTGAAAAATAGATCTGAAATGCCTCTTCTGCAGAATTTTTAATTTTTATATAATTAATTTTTATTATTTTATTTTATAATTTATTTTAATTAACTTTGTTTATTTAACACTGTCTGATCTTACTAAAATTTCTTTTATTTTTATGTTGATCATCTGAAGGGTATCATCATTTCAGTTCATATCAACAGTTATTAGAGAACAGCTGATTGCTGTTAAATTTATCATCCTCAGACACACGTGAGTGGTGTGAGTATTTCTGTTTTATTTGAGCAGTGACCTGAGCTCTGCTAAGTCCAATAACCTGCTCTGACCTTGATGAGGTGTAGTAAGATTCGCTGTCGTAAAATTTCTGACCTTATATAGCAGTCAATTGGAAGATGATAGAATGTAATTTTTCTTTCTGTAAGATATATCTAACAAAAGAGTCAGTAATGATCAAGGAATTTCTTCACATTGTGTTAACTTATACTTTGCATCCAGCAGGCATTTCTAGTTTATTATTTAAGAAAAATATTTACCTTCAGGATAACCTACTACCTGTCTTCATATTTGTAGCACATATATTTTTGAACAGTATTCATGCTAATATAATTGCTGTCTCTTTGGATAAGTAGAAGTAAAATGCCTGAATGGTCTGTGGCTTGTATTAAAGGAGAGGAATTGTAGTTTTGTTAGCATTCAGAGGAGGTCACTGTGCATATTAGATACATGAAAGAAATCAGCTTATCATCTATATACTGAAAGAAATCTAGCTAGGCACAGCACAACACTAATTCTCTACAACACTGACAATTGGATTGATGGTAAAAATCTTGAGTTTTTAAAAGGCAGATCCTTACTTAATGTTTGATAATTTATCATTCACAAGGTTATTTTGGTTATCTCAGCACGTCAAAGAAAGATACGGGATTGGGAGAACAGTGTAATCTTTATAATTGTTAACAAAGGTAAAGTTTGTGTCATTAAGAAAGAAAATTATTTCAGAAATATGTTGAAATATGTGGAGGTACTTAAGGTTTCATTACTTTTTCTGATTTATCCAACATTTTCAAGTATTTTTTCTTCTATAAAGCATAAATTATCAATTAGAAATTCATTACATCAATTCTTTCGCTTACAATATAATAATAGCTGCTTGAAAAATGAAACTATTTTTATGAGGCCATTAATATTTCTTTGATCAAAAGATTACGGTATAATTTTGCTACTAAAATGTAAATGGTTATGGATGCCATTGTACAACTTCAGTATTAAGCCATTATTTTGTAAAGTAGGTTTAAAAGTACTTATTGTCTAATATTATGATGACACATAAATTTAAATAAAATAATTCAAATATGTGAACTTGTGATACTGTTAAGAAAAGGAGAGTTACAGTCTTCAATCTCTGAGTATGGAGTTTATATTTCTGTATTTGGTCTGGTATCAGAATTCCTGGAAATAGTAGTTCCAGCCATGGCTAGAATTTAATATTTGTATCATTACATGTTTGGGCATAAGGAACAGACAGAGTTCTGTAAATAAGTCCTCAAGCCAAAATCCTTATGAATGTCGTGCCCCCGAATGATAACTATTTTCCACTTCAGAAGCTATTTAATCATTACCTCAATGAAAAAAGACTAGTGCATTTGTGGATGAAAGAATGCTATACATTGTGACCTTTCAACCGAGCACCAGATTATGGGATTGCTGAATTTGGAGGTGACAAACCTGAGACACAGAATTAATATGTGATTTAAAGAAGCATGTAAGAAGAAAGCTAGGTGTTTCCTAGGATGTATTAGCAAGTCTACTCAAGAAGTCAAAAGAAGTGACTCTTACCCTCAGTCTGACACTTGTGAGACTACATGAGGAGTACTGCATCTGGGTTTGGACTCCATGGTGTAAGAAAGACAAGGAAATACTGCAGAGAGTCTTGTGGACAGCCAACAAAAGAGGAGATGGAGCATAGACATACAAAAAGAGTTGGGAGCGATGAGTTTGTCTGGCAGTAATGAAAGAAAACTGAGGTAATCTTGTTATCTTTAGCTACCTAGCTAAATTCTCAAAGAAAAAAGATGAGGAAAAAATGCACAAAAGTTTAGCACGTGAAATGAACACTAGAAGTGAATGCCTAGTGCTTATGGAACTCCATAAGACATATTCAAAACAAGACTGAATAAGTCTTCAAGAAATCTCATCTAGACTAGTGCTTAAGCAGAAAACCAGACTAGATCACCTGCAGAGATAATTTTTGACATAAAATACTGAATGTTTCTGTAAATTCTATGAACTCAGGATAGTTTTCATACTGATGGGAAATGGAACCATTAAGCGCCCCTTCACAGTTGCAGTAGCAACCATCTTCCATTATTTTACTTAGTTACCATTAGTTTACTAGTTACCTAGTGCAGCTAGTTTTTAAATAGATGTAATTACTATTTTCACAGTTTGCTGCTCCAGCTAATACTGTTGCTATTAAGTATCTGTGTAGAGCTAGTTTTGTTTTTACACCTGGTAATGCTGACAGGACTAGCGTAAGAGGCTACTGACTATAAGAACTGCAAGTGCTGGTGATCCTTCTATGCTGCGTAACAACTAGCCACTATGTTTCTATATCTACCAGAATTAGGAACCTGTTAAACCCAGGCCAAATCTTTCTCTGCTTCAAATGTCTTAATAGTTATCTCTATCTCAAATTGTCTGCTAGTGTTATCGTTAAAATAAAACCAACAACCTCTTTTCACCAAGCTTTCAGTCTAATATGAGGGTAGGTAATGTAATGTAATGTAATGTAATGACTCCTTTGTTACGTTGGCCCATGACATGAGAGGCAGATGTTGGTGGAATGGCAGTAGAGGCTGAACCTTCCCACCAGTATTCCATTACATTCGTTGCCGTGTGACAGACAGCAGAAGAAGGGCAGTGAGACAAAAGGGCATCTGACATAGAAGTGTGTATGATGCAAGGGTGTGTCACAGCATTCATCCAAGTGGAAAAAATGGCATCCACTGACATAGGTGGTGTGTTTCAGCAGTGCAGGGCAGTCCTCATCCATATACATAGATATCATTAAAACTGTTTCAGAGCTTCAGATGAAAATTTCTTCATGTATTTAAACCACTTCAGATAGTGAGTTCATATTTCCAGATCTGTCAGTGCTCCAAAAAAAAAAAAAAAAGATGATTTACTTAAATAAGTGTGCAACCTATACATCCTTTGATTATTACACAGCACAGTAAGCATTAGGTTACACTAATGACCACTCTAAAGAAGTTACTGTTATTAAGACATTCAAATGTAAAATGAAATGAAACAGAAGTTTTGAGTTCAGAATAGAAAGACATTCCACAGAAAATGGAGGAAAGAAAAGGTATTGCTACAGACATATATATAACAACAATATGTTACTTTCTAAAATGACAAGCAGATAACACAGGCAAAATATTTCCTGGTTATTCACAGATTTCACAGCAAGTAGTTGTTTCACAGTTTTTTAATTCCACATCACAGTTTTACCATAATGTGCCTGGTGGTGATGTTATTACTGGTCATGTTTGGATATTTTTGCATTAGTTTTTGAATATTTAAACTACTGAGTTTTGTGTGAAGTGCAACCTACATAGTGAACACTCTGGGAGAGCTGCCAACAATAAATTGCAATAATCCAACTTTGTTGTTATAAAGGCATGAATCAAAAGCTCAGCATCTTGATGACACAGCAGTCGTCTTAACCTTGTTATACTCCTGAGATGGTAATATGAAGTCTTATCAATATTGTTGGTATGGCTCTCTGAGGAAAGCTGAGGGTCAAACTGACAGAAATTTATCATGAAGAGCACTTCTTTGCAGGATGTCCAGCAGAAGAACTGTGAATTCATATTAAATTGTCACTGAAATGAGAAAGATAGAGCTTCTTGCCTGTGGAAGCACAGTGGTATACACATAGAAGCCTACCCAGTGAAAAGAAACGTAAGTCAGTATTTACATTTTCACTGGTGGTTATCTGATTTGAAGGTTGCCCTGCAAGTCTTTGCAGTCCAAATGCGGATCTCAACTGTGATACGCATTCTCTGAAATTGAAAGTTTCCATATATACTGTATCTTAGGATTTAGGAGTAACTTACCCTAATAGTTGGGGGAAAAGGTTGTATTTGTTTCTTAAGGAACAGTCTGTGATGAAATCAATTCCGATGAGCCCTAACAATTTCCAGTAACAAATTGATATCCACATGAAGTTTAAAGAGTGGGGTGATTCTGTTACAAAAAATGAAAAGTAACCTCAAGTCCATCTCAGATTTTGAATAGTGGAATTAAAAATAACCTTTCATGCTAATTAGCATGATAGAATTATTGATGACAAACCGATCATGATTCTCAGAATCAGTTATTCCCTCCTGCAATAAAAATCCTTTCTGAAGAAGACGGAAGATGTGAGCATTAGGAAATGGAACGAACGATAATGGGAGGATGAGAGTGACACTAGAAAAAAGCCTGTTTATACCAATTTTATCAGCTCTTCTCTTACTAGGTGATTTGAACCATGAATGTAAGGACCGGCATAAACAGACTGGTAAGTCTTTGTTGTATTTTGATTAGACAAAAAACATTTTCATTAGGCTAAGGATAAATTCCTATACCATGAAATGTTCTTGTACAGCATTTTGAAAGTCATGCCTTCCAATATTACAGTCTTAATTCAACAAAAATATTCAATATTTATTTTTATGCTATTTCTGGGCTCCTTACACATGATAAAGTTTGATCTTCTCTAGATATTTCTATAGAACTATAGAACCATAGAATATCCCAAGTTGTAAGCGACCCATAAGGATCATCAATACATTCTATACTTCTATATTCAGTACATTCTTCTACTTCTATACATTCAAATGACTGAGTCTGTATGTAGACAAATGTAAAAAATATCTGGAGAGGCAAATGCCTTTAGAGTCAGGACTAGCTACATCCAAATTTCCCACTCAAGAGAACAGAAAAAGAAAGACTATTTTGGCAAATGCTGCCAAGATTCTGTGTCAGTCAGTGAATTGGAGATATTTGTATGGAATGAGAGTATAAACACACTTTTCATAGTTACTTTGAAACCCACATTTCCTGGACAGTAGTATTCAGGAAATTCCAGTGGAAACAAAGCACTGATGAGGAAACTGCTGTATGATCAGAAGTTCATTTTTAGAAGAATTAAGTTTCCTTATTGAACCCAGAACAAATAGGTCTGTAATGAAACCAATACAACTAGCAGTGACTCACAATGTGCAATAGAGTATCAACATATTATTTTTTAAAATATAGTTTTGGTTATGCCTTTATTTTTTGCTTTTTTACATCCCCACCATGTTGGGTGAGAGTTAGGTAAGGGTTTGAAAAGTTTGCTAGAGATACTATCATCTTCCATCAGATTCTTCATAACTTGCATGACGGCAGACAAAATTGGAGTGAAGCAGCTTTAACTCAATTTCTTCACTTGTTTTATTAAATCTTCCAGATTTTTTGGTTCACTGACACACAGATGTGTGTTACAGAACTGTCTTGAGAGAAAATTTACATTTACAGATTCATGGACCCCTCCAGTTATGTCAATTCTCTTGATTTGAAAACACGCAAGTGCCAAAGCCTGGAAGATCCCAGCAGGGATCATTATGTGATAGACTAGTTTCTCTGGGACACTGAGGTGTTTTCATGCCGTTGGCTATTTAAACTCCATGACAGCATTCTTTTAGTTATTCTCCACAAAAAGCAATGTAAGAAAATATTGGGTGGGTCACTCTGAATATATTACTTTCTATTTCTTTCCATGGAAACTACACCAGATACATAGAGCACAATAACACTATTTGATAATGAATTCTCAGCTACAAAACACTGTTTTTCAACACAGTCTCCACCACTGTTACACATTTTCATGAGCAATGATCAAGAGCCTGCATGCCGTGATCATCAAAACTTGCATCAGTAGATGTGACCCATTGTATAACAGTTGCTATGATGGTGTCACTGCTGCTGATAACAACATCCACTGCCTCACTTTGGTCACATTGACTGTTTGGTATCCATAGATGTTCTGCAAGCATTGATGAATGTCAGTGGGTGCCATTTTTTCCACATGGAGGAATTCAGTGACACATCTTTGCTTCATATGCACTTCCATGTCACATGCCAGTGTGTCAGACTGTCCCTCTGCGCCATCTGTCACAGAAGTAAAACATAATAGAAAATTGGTATGAAGACTCAACCACAACTGGTTGAATCTAACCACACCACTAACATCTGCCTCTGATGTCATGGGTTGACATAATAAAATAGGAGGCATTACTTTTGGACTAGCCTTTGTACGTATGTTCTTCAACTCATCTCCACTGAACTGATTTAGACCACAGACATTAGAACTGTTTGATAATGACAGAGTTTTTCACAAACAAAATAGGTTAGGTCAGAAACTAATATATAAATTCACTGATCTTGAGTTCAAGCAGTAAAATCAAGACAACTGCTTGTGGAAATCACACTACAGAGAGCTCTACATGAAAGTCTTAATCTGTGTAGAAATAAAATTATTTTGGAGTTGACCATAGGTTGAGAAATGAACATAGGTTTTCACGGGATATAGAAGAGATTGTAAAGAATTATTTTGAATTTTAATGGCTTTCTGATCTTAAATATATTTATGTGATTATTTTAAAGGACTAGTTTATCTGTAATCTTCATTTCTTAAAGAAGTAAAGGTTATCATGTCTAGGTATATTTAAGTAAATATAAATGGACCTAAGCATGTGTTTAAAATTTTGGTATACTGCAAACTTGATGTATTTTTTTATTATTGTTAAATAATTTAAGTAGTATTCTGAACTAATCTTAAATGGGAAATAGTTCCTTACGCTAGCAAGTCAGAGTGAAGGACAAAATGTGTCCTTTAAATGTTTTCATATGTTTGGAGATAAAAATCAGATACTAGATACAATTATAATGAAAAAAAAGAATCTTGAATTCATGGAACAACAGGATCAACAAATGTTGTGTTCCTTTTTTAAAGTAATTATAGCCTAGGAACAAATGGACATGCATACAAGGAAGAAAAGTTGCTCATCTCTTATCACTGAAGAGACAATTTATCAAAGTAAGGTCAAGGGTTGTGTAATATTGAAAAATTTGCTTTGCAGCTCCCTACTTTGAATCCAGCCTGCAGACAGAGGTTTCTGCTCAGAATGAAGCCATTTTTATCACTTTCTTAAGAAGCATAAATATTTGTTTATTTCAGTTAAGTATGTGAGTATTTTCATTGGTCCTTTCTAGATCAGTAAGATAAAAGAATAGATTTCTTTAATAGTTAAGTGGAAATGATTCAGAGGTTATCTTTTGACGAGAGAGTTAAATAGTAAATTTGCAGTATTTCTTTAATTCATCCTGGGAGAAGAGTGAGAATAAAATGGCAGTGCAGAGCAACCTGTGTTCTAAATATAGACCTTTTTCATCACTATTTTTAAGACACATTTGCAACACACAGCCAATTTTAAATGAAAGGGGATAAAATCCGTGATCTGTTAGATACTGTGATGTCAGTAAAGAAGATGCCAAGTCTCACTCCTTGAATGTGAAGTGGTAGTAGCATGCCCCCAGACACTGGCTGGAAAGTCAAACCACAATTGCTTACCAAGGAGAGAAACTACTGAGACACAATGCAGTATTGTTTGATTTTTGTGGAAAATTACTGAAGCCCATAATAGAAGCAGAGTCCTGCTGATGATAAAGCTATCCCAGAACAGCATTCAGTTCCTCTCCCTCCTTCTGGCAGAGGTTTTTCATATTTATTTTTATTTTTTATAACATTACTTACTGGACAGTATCCCTTCTAAAGCGATATTCCAGCAATCAATTATCCAGTAGATCCAGGCTTCCTCAAAGGTATTAGCAAATGTAAGGAGCGTAAGCAAGAAGGCTGCTCTGCACACACATAGGCTATATTCCATCTTTGGATTTACAGGGAACAGAAAACCTGATAGTGAGTATTGAGCTAATTAGGTCCCCAGGGTTTCCTGGTATTCAGTGAATAATGTCTCAGTACCTAGGGTCTCTTTCTCATCTTTAAACTACAGAACAAGGTAAGCTCTGAAAATCATTGCTGGATTTCCTTTAGATTCTCTGATGGGTTTAATAAGTCTGTGTCACTCTGCTAAACTTTTAATTAAGCTGATGTATATTTTTCAAGTGTTTGTACAGTGTTTTTCTTTCCATGAATATATCCTGCTGTGACCCTCTATTTGAAAAAGATATTCACAGCATGTTCACAGTATTGGAGTAGGATCTAATGGGATAATGAGGGGAATATATACTCTTCAAAAGATATGGTAACATTGTGGATTTGGGCAGGAAATGGCGAAGAAATATTACGTGCATTTTACTGATTAACATATAATCCACATGAATAGCTGGTTTAAGAGTCAGCAGAGTGCTCATATACATTTACTAAATATTACTTGATGCTAAGATTTTTGTTTCTCCTGCCTTTGATGAAGTGCATCAGACTCAAATAGTAATTTATGTTCTTTTCTTTTCAATTTAATTTAATTAATGGAGGATTTCCTCTTGCCTTTTATTCTTAAATTGCAGTGTAAGACCTTACTTTCTAGGTAGTCTTGGGCTTACATAGCTGGAAGTTTTTGCTATCTCGGCAAACTTCTTATGAGACACGTCCTTAACCCACTGAAAACCCTCCTTGCATTTTCCCATCTTTCCCTTAGCAGTAGATTTCCATGGTTCTTTTCCATTCAGACCCTTCCCTCCTGCTGCACAGTGCAGGGAAGAAAGAGGGGTGAAAACATTTCCACTACGTCAGACGTGCCTTTCTCCTCACTCATCCCTAGCCTTCATTTCAGTGCAGTGAGAAAACCATTTGCTACCAGCTGGTTTGAGATGGTTGCACAGCAGATTAGGACAGACAAACAGCTTCCCTCACCTGTTAGTTATCCTGCAGAACCTGCGAACGACCTCTGCTCAAGCAAGACAATTTTACTTTCCACCAGCCTGTGTTTCAGCTAGAGTAAATGTACATAACCTTCCTTTAAATTAATTAAATTAAATGACTTTCACAACCAAGAATGTGTCTGCTTGCTGAATTTTCAATGAGACCCCACTTTCATGTCACTTTAATGGATGCCTTTGATCTAACAAGAGGCTGCTCTCTGCACAGCAATTTGGAACGACCAGTCTCTGCAGAATGGCATCTCCTGCTGTTGCACTCCAGCAGTGACTAGCAGTGAAGCCAACCCTACCACCTGCTCCTGCAAATCTCCATCTCCCTCCATGCTCCTGCTGCTGATTCAGTAGAGTCTTGCTGCACTGCCAACCTGCAAGGCTAACAGGAGATGGGCAGGAGGAGGAGTCCCTTCTCAGAGAAACAGGTAACTTGTAATAAAAACCACTGAAAGGTCATGTTGTAGGTGCCCCTTCTTCTCTTCCAGATTACAGTTAACGAGGTAATTATAGTCTTCGCTAGAAATGCAGGATTCCTCTAAGGATTCAGGAAGTAGAAGATGGGATCAATAGCTTGAAGTTATGTTTTAAACTGTGTAAAATAGAACTGCTATCTTTCTTCACTCTTAAGAATTTGCTGGCGTAATGAATGTGTTCTCAGCCCTGAAGATGAGTTAGAATATGACTTTGAAGGAAAGAATTAATTTGATGGCACTTTGACTGGATTTGGCAGTTAGAGCAATTGATGCATCATTGCCAATTTTCTGTGTCGCTTCACAGTAAGTGACACTTCCTTCAGCCCATCTCCTGTTAAAATTAAAAGAAGCTTCCAAAGAAAGCTATCCAAAGAACAGCATTCTGCTTTGCATTGAAGATTTCATGAGAAACTCCCCTGTGTAGATCATTGGAACGGCTCATATCTACATGGCAGAGCATTTAAGCACGCAGTTACAGACGCATTGAAGTACTTTTCCAAATGCTTTGATGATTCTGGCTCGTTGTTGGGTCCTAAGGGCTGAGAAAGGAAATGGGGCATATCCAAGCATAGGATTTGGCTGGAAGATGTTTGGGGAAATTTGTCTTTCCACATAGATATAGAAAGCTAGCAAAGCTCTTGTACAGGGTGAGAATTTGAACCTTGGAAAGTAGGATTTGGCCTGTACACACAGATATGTAATACTCTTTTATAAGAACAACAAAACAAAAAAGTATTTATGAAACTATTGTTCTGGAGAGGTAAACAAAGTACATGGATGTGAGAAAAAAAATGGTGCTTCTCTGTAAGTAAATTTGTTTGTTTTCTATTGAGAAAGTAGTACTATGTCAACAATAAAGTTCTTAAGAATGAAACTTTGATTCTTGCAGATTTCCTTCACTGTACCTGGACTGAGAGATTAGGAAATGTTATGTACCCTATGGAAGTGAATATGATTGTTTATTTTTGCTTATTTCCAATAAAAGTAGTTTTTACATTCAAATCTATCATGTGATAGTGGTTATGGTGGCTTTTTATATTCCTTCAGAACCTCAGACAACAATCCAATCCCATTCCAATCTATCACTGTACTGCTAATGAAGAATATGCCAAAGGTCATTTCTATTATTATTTTCATTTTCTTTCTCATTTCCATTTTCAGAATCTAATGGTAATCAGCTGAAAGAAAGGGATTATTATTCAAAGGAATTTGAAATTACTTCCTAGTTTTCATTTATCTGTGTTTCCCTCCCAGTCCCCACTTTTCATTACATCATGCTCAATCCATTATGCACTAGCTTCTAATATAGTTTCTGTGTGCTTAAAGTAAAGAATGTACAGAAATATTATGCAGAAGTAGGAAATTGTTTTAGGGCCCTATCATGTATGTAGACACTACTGATTTGTTTATTGTCAGTCATTCACTTAAAAAATCTTTTTCCCTGTGCACACCTGATTCACAGACATAAAGAATAAGGAGCAATCTCCGGCCTCTGCAAGTCAATAAAAATCAAGAAATTCCAAAAGGTCTAAGCTTCAGATCATAGAAAAGATGCTAGAGATTACATTTCTCTGCAATTTTGTCTCTGTCTTCAAGCAAAGCTGATAAGTAAACCTAATATCAGTTCTAACTCTACTCTGGTATTCCTATACGTCTTCGATACTTTGGTACTGCTTGAGCTGATGATATTATGTAAACATATATTTTCATATGAAAAAAAAAAATCCAAACATTTTTGCAACAAAGAACTTTCCTTTCCTTTCTGATTATTCCAAGCAGCTAAAGTTGGAATGATAGTTTATACACTAGGCTTTGACACTAGAGCACTTCTTATTTAATTTCCTGAAACATGTATTCCTGCTCTTGGCTCCCTAGACTGACAACAAAATGAAGTACAAAGGCCTTGGATATAATATATTGCTCCTTTAGACTGCAATGGTCTCTGCAGGCTCCAGGTGAGTGCCAAATCCTTCTAGGAGATCAGTTATATCACAATTAATTTATTACACATTGCTCTTTTTAATGATCTTTCAGCAGTACCAAATAGATTTCATTTCTTTGGCGACTGTTCTTCCCTATCTTGTCTTCAGTCTCCCTCTCTGCTTGAATTAAATAACAGAGATGAGAGATTTATTTTTGATAGCTCATTGTTGAAAAGCAGATAGATTTGAGGCATTGCACAATATAAAAATCTTCATTACACAGATATGTGTGAGTGCACTCTTCTCAAAGGAAAGTCATGCAGCTGAATTAACTCTTAGCATACTCAACACATAAAATGGTACTTTGATTGAGGTACAGTTCAGCAAATGCTGCTGAATTTTAACAGGGAGGGAAAGGCTGCTAGCACTTTCAAAAAGGTAGCAGACTGGAAGTTTCCTTCCTATAGTCATCCTTACACATAGCAATAAAATTAGACAATCTCAGTTCTGATTTATATTTGAGTGACCACACAGTTGTACAAAGACATTTCAATGTGCAATCACTTGACCACATGTTGAAATTGAATTGTGAATGCCTATGAATTGTGTCGTACAGAGCTTTTGACTCAGAGTGCCAGAAACTCCCCACTAGACCATGAAAGCTTCTGGATCTTTTTTGATGCCATCTTCAAAGAAAGATAAAGTGCTTTTGGAAAGCTGAAGGGAGTAATTGCTTTTTGGCATTTTAGATGGATGGAGACAGGCAGAGAGCTGCAGTTCTCCAGAGATAATTGTATGATTTAGTAGTATGCATAAATACAAATTCTAATTAATATTCTGGTTCTGTATAATCAATAAGATAAATATCCTCTGTATGTTCTGTGCCTTACACTGAAATGCTAATGTCTTTGGGCTAACTTGCACCCAGCAGAGCAGAGATGTACATATGAATGGGAGAGCTTAAGGAAGTATGCTATGCCTGCAAGAGCCAGGAACTGTCATAACTAAAAGTCATTCTTTGCCCCCTTTACTTGGATTGCTTGAAGAAAAATCTCTGACAGCAAAAAAAATGGGTGGTGGCTTGTTCCTTTTCATACTGAGCATTGGAGGCAGAAAAATGCCCTTCATTCTTGTAGCTGTGACTGTAATCCCAATACTCAATTTTATTGTACTAGACGTGTAGCATTTTCAGTGCTCTGCCTCATACGCTCCTGATAGGATAGCATGATCATATGTATCATGTTTCTTATTCTGAAAAGTACTTTAAAACTCTTGTATAGTCCTTTACATTTTTTTTTCCTGAACATTTATTTCTTTTATTAAGGTTATTTACATTATCACAATTCCCAAAAGCTCATGCAAAGTGTTATGTAAGAGCAAGACATAAGGTTATAACAACTGGCATTCTTACAATTGAAATGTACCACAAGTTGCAGCTGATGTAGGATGAAAGAAGGAGATGATCTCAGACAAGCTGTTGTCCAAGTTTATTATACATTATTACGTCTTATTACACAGTAAGAGAAATTTTAAGGAGAACTTGTGAAAAACAATGAGTAATTTCTTCATGGCCAGCTCCTTCAACATATGAACAGAAATATTTAACATCACAGAAGTATTTGTTCCAAAATATAATAAAGCTGTCAGATGGAGCAGACAATACTGCCATATAGAACAGTTATAAATATGGTGAGTAAACAACAAGAAGGGTTTTGATAATGAAAACTATCAACTTGTATATGACAGGAAGAAGGGCTGCTAACAGCAGAACTCAAAGAGAGAGCTGCCTTCAATAATGATTGTAGAAGCAATTCTTCTCCACATATTGCTAAGAGAAAATTGGCTGTGTGACAAGTTGGGTGGCTACACAAAAAAGGCTGATCTTAGAGATGAAAGTATGTGTAAGGCTTGAAGTCTGAAAGATAGAACTGTCAGTGAAGCCTGAGTCAAAGACTGACCTGAACGACAAGCAAAAGTACAGCCTTATGCAACAAATCCCAAAAATGAATATAGCAAAACTGAAGGAGAAAATGATCTCAGAATTTCTGCAAGGGATACTTCCCAGTGTGGGGACAGTAATGAAGGAAGTAATGTCAAAGGTGAACCACATTTAAATCTTTCAGATTTAAGGATTACTGTGATGGGAGAGACAAGAAAGAATCAAAGGGAATGACTTACGCACAAAAGGAATTAACAGCTATATCAGTGGAGGAGAGAACAGATGAAAAATCAATGATGCTAGAAGATTTGAGATCAGGAAACATAGTATGGTAAGGCATGAAGATGGAGCAAGCAAAAAGGTGTAAATTATCTACAAAAGAAATTGGTGGCTGGAAAAGTTCAAGATAGCATCTCCCTGTGGTGAATAGAAGAGCTCCAAGTTGAATGAGAAGATTAGCCTAAGATAAATGGAGTTATGGGCTGTAAGGTTTTGTTAACTGAATTCACCAAGGAATGGGAGGAAGGAGGGCATGTAGAAAACCAAGGTTTGGATTTCTAACTGAAGGATGATATTAAACTGCTTTCAGTCCAAAGTGGTTTGCATGTATAATGTATGCACACTGCAGGGACCTTGCTGAAGAACTCAGTTTCTAAATTGGTCTTTTCATACCTTTGGTTTCTTTTTCTCCTACTGACTTCTTGCCTTTGGAAAATTATAGTTTTAGCAAAATGAGCAATGACACTTAGGTCAATTTTTCAAAAACTCATTATTCATATTATTCCATTGTCTGCAGAGATATTCATCACTAATCCCACCACATTTCTTTTCAAAGTTTGTGTACAGTGGTTGAGCTAAGCATGGATCTCACATCTGCTTTTAGGAAGAGTAAAAGGATGACCCAGAGAACTACCAACATGTCAACCTCAGCTCTGTTCTAGTGAAGATCATGAGCAGATCCTCCTGGTAACTATGCTAATGCATATGAGGCATATGGAAGAGAGGGAGATGATACAAGCATGGCTTCACCACGGGCATTTCCTACCTGACCAACCTAGTCAAAGATTATAAGAAGAAAACACTCGTCAGCAGGGTCTGTTGTGATACCACGAGGGAAAACAGTTTCAAAGTAGAAGAGGGGAAATTTAGATTGGCTATAAGGAAGAAGTTTTTTACAACAAGGATGGTTAGGCACTGGAACAGGTTGCCCAGAGAGATGATACAAGGTCCATTCCTGGAGACTTTCAAAGTCATTCTGGACCAGGATCCGAGCAATCTGATTTAGCTGTACATTACCCTGTTCATTTCAGGGGAGTTGGACTAGATGAGCTTTAAGTTTCCCTTCCAACTTGAACTCTATGCCTTTATGATATTTGAACTTTAGGCTTTGTTATTCCCAGACTCGGTAATTCTATATATGGTTGTGAACACTAATTTAGGGAAAATCTAGCAAGTTTTTGGACTAAATAGAAAGATTCATCAATACCTTTCTGCCTGGCAGATGTGGCAGACCCAGAAAATAAGAAATCTGATAGATTTTAAACCATTAAAGTATGTGACATCTATTTTTTGATACTCAATTGTTCACCAGTGAGGCTATTATACATGTGATCTCAAATTATTTTGCAGGACTCATCTTGTTAACAAGTTGTGAAGTGGAATTAGAAAAGTTTCTAATTTGTATATTTTGATATTTTTAATTATTTAAACACGGGAAGAAAAGGATAATTGTCATTGAACCACACAACCTAAGAAAGTAGTGCAATGTAATTAAACTTCATAGCTTACAGTGTAAGTAAATTCCTGCAGAGCAGGAAGATTTTTTTCCCTCTATTATTCTGAACATTAAATACTGGCTGCTGCCCAAAGAGGGCTAATAAGAAAGATGGAACAGGTACTTGATCAGGTATGTCAAACTCTTTTTTTCTTCAAAAAGAAAGAGCACTAATATCACATCTGCCATAAATACAAGGAGACATATATTGAAGCACTGAACTTCTATTTTTCTCTCCTTGCCTCTACAGTATGGCATCTTCTTGACATTTTGTCTAAATACTTAAATCAAAATGGTTGTCATTATGTGTCTGGTACATCCTATAACACAGAGGGAGATGCCTTTTTTTTTCCCAGCGTGACAAAGCTGTTAAAGAAACACTTTTTAGTTTATTTAGCCATATGGTGTATCAAATAAATTTTTCAAAATGCCCTTAGTCTTTGCTCTATGAACATGAAATAAGATGCTCACTAAACAGGCAGATCAAG
Source organism: Tympanuchus pallidicinctus (assembly GCF_026119805.1). Taxonomy (NCBI): domain Eukaryota; kingdom Metazoa; phylum Chordata; class Aves; order Galliformes; family Phasianidae; genus Tympanuchus; species Tympanuchus pallidicinctus. Next base: position 35,745,031 of record NW_026294802.1, read on the forward strand.
TGTATATAGAAATACATCAGCTAAGTCCATGGTAAGATCCCTTTCTAAAGACTATCTGGATGAATTGGATTTTTGTCTTACTCTTGGGAAAACTGAAGTAGCTAAAATGCTTTAATGTATTCTTAAATCTATCACAGTTTATTTTCTAAGCCAATATCATGATTTTATCATGTCATTTTAGTTGTTCCCAACTGTTATCCCCATTATCTTTCCTGATAGTGACTTTTAGTTTGTGATTTTGTACTGAGGTATTTTTATCCACGTTAAATTCTTTGGATTTCAGTTACAAGGGAAAGCACCATTTGTTCAACTTCCCTTCCCTTCCCTTCCCTTCCCTTCCCTTCCCTTCCCTTCCCTTCCCTTCCCTTCCCTTCCCTTCCCTTCCCTTCCCTTCCCTTCCCTTCCCTTCCCTTCCCTTCCCTTCCCTTCCCTTCCCTTCCCTTCCCTTCCCTTCCCTTCCCTTCCCTTCCCTTCCCTTCCCTTCCCTTCCCTTCCCTTCCCTTCCCTTCCCTTCCCTTCCCTTCCCTTCCCTTCCCTTCCCTTCCCTTCCCTTCCCTTCCCTTCCCTTTCTCTCCTTTAAAGATTTAAACTCAGGCAGAGTTAAGAAAAATAGCATTTTAATTTCCATTTAGATTAGCAGTATGTAATATAGTATTCCGTACTTGACAATACTTAAGTGTTTGAATTACTTAAAATAATACACTAGATATTACTGGTGTCTGTAACAGTTTTACTTTTCCTTGTAAAGTCCTTTTATTCCAATTACTCCTGAAACAAATCTTGACTAAATCTTTTATTTTTTTTCCTTTAAAAAGTGCAGCAAATTCATAAGCAGAGCCAGAATTTTTATTTTTTTTTTAATAGGCTTATAATTTTTTAATTCTCCTCCCATGCTCCCAAGTATCAGATCCTCTCTTACTTTCTACCATAGGCTACATAATACATGGATCACTATTTTGATTACAAGTGGTTTCATAGCACTTAATCCTCCCTCAAAAAAATTGTTCCTCCTTCCACTCTTCAGTGGAGTGCAGGTATGATTATCTTTAGAGAAAAGTAGTAACTTACCTGAAATGTAAAATGACAGATTTTGTTCACAGTGGACTGAAGGACAAGCTAGGTCTGTTTTTAGATAAGTGAACTAGATTTTGATGATTCTAGGCCAGTATCCTGAAAATTAACCAATCTAGTTACAAAACATTGTTGGAAGGGGCCTCTGGAGAAACGGAAGAGATTTTGCTATTCATTGTACTTGTTCATTATTTATTTGGATATCTCAAGTATACATTATTTGGAATACGTCCTGGCTTGTGTAGCTTATCATTTTACTGAGTGCAATAAAAGAAATTCCTGGTGAAGTCTTAAGATCAGGCATTTGAATTAGATTGTTGAAAAATGATCCTCCTTGCAAATACCATGTGTATTGCCAAAAATAGCTGACCTAGTTTTCTGAAGCAGAGAAATAAATAAATCACCTTTTATTCTGAGATCACGGATGAACATTAACCTACTTGTGAAACTGAGCCTACATGTACATATTTATTTCTGTCTGTGTAGAAGGAACTCGATTCTCATTCTCAGTTACAGCATTCATTATTGTTACGATATTTATCTATTTGCTTATCTTTCAAAGCAGAAGACCCTTGTGGGTGACTGCAGATAATTGCTGGGAGAGGAAAGGGAAAAATTCCTAAACAAGGAAAAAAAAATGCTTTAGGTTTTAGACGTCATCCAGTCAAAATCTCTTATGCCACAAAGAGCTTCAGATGTGTATTACATTCCCGCCTACAGTGCAGAGTGTTTATATATGGGCAGATTACTCCTCAGTGTCCTCTGAAGATGATACTGGCGACAGTGAATGATCTGACATTCTTCAGTAATCATTTAAGCCCCAGTCAATGCTTAATTCCATCCTTTGATTTCAATGAATCAAAATTGAATGCTGATAATTACTGTATTTGCAATCCCACAGGCTTTACAACCCTTGAGACAGAGCATAAGCATTCAATTAAAGAGGGATGAAACTCAGAGAGCTGCCTTGTAAATTGGCCCAAATATCACACAGTAAATTACGTGTTCTTAAGGTTTATGTGAACTCACAGGATATCTGAGAAATATAGTTGTTGTGGAGTCCATTAAGAAGAGGAGAATTTTTATCGATACCAATGAAAGCAAATGGTTTAGACAAAAAGGCTGACACATTCACTGCATGAGGATTAGTATAGCCTTGATTCTCTTTTTCTCCGTATCATCAGAACTTTTTTGTGACTTTTTTTGTAAATCTTTTTTGAACTTTATCACAGTAGGAATGATGTAAATGTTTGTGGACACTGTCACAATTCCTTATGCTCCCATCACATCCTGAGACCACATATTAATACCAATACCTTAGGGTGATTGTTTGGATTTGAGGAAGAAAAGCAGATGAAATCACACTTTTGACAAGGAAAATATAAAAGGAACTAATTTAAATGAACAAGAATGAACATATCTTCAAAAGAAAGCTTAAACAAGGGACAAAACTTGAATAAATCAGTTTATTTAGTACTTTTTCCCTACAGTGTTTTAATGATGTCCGGTGGACAAATGTGCTCGAACAGACTCTGATGAAAAAAACATACAACAATTTCTTTTTTTTTTATTGAACATACAGTGCAAGCTCACTTGCAGGTATTGAGAGTATATGAAATGATGTAAGTTTGGGATCCATTTTTTTCATCTGTCAGAGCAATAGGAGATGTATTAAAAAGAGGATTTTTTCTTTAATACTTTTAAATTTTTTTTTTTTTTTTTTTTTTCCAGGATAAGTGTATAGAATAAAGTAGAATGGTAGAATCACAGAAACCAAAAAATCAAATAATCCCTAAGAGCCATCTAGTCCATCTACTGATCCATCACCACAATGCCGGCTCAAACATGTCCCTAAAGAAGTATGAGAAGCAGGAGTTGTAGTTACTGAAATGTATACCACACCCTTCACCACCCCTTTTTTTCAGTAAATTTCTACTTTGTAGATGTATATAGCTATTAGTATACATAAACAGTGTTTTTGATGTCTATTTTTCCTTGACTAAAGGATGTCATATGGTTATAGCATGATACTGTCTGTGATTGCATTTGTATTTTAGTACCTGCCCCATCTGTGAACTTCTGGTCATCATGTTTTATTAGTGTAGGATGTGTATGTGAAAGTATAGGTATAAATAAGCAAAATCATCAGGCTGGTAAGATATAAGTGGTGTCAGCCAAATTTCCCTCCTATGAAAATCAGTTGTAAAGCCCCTATTGCCTTGAGGTAGAGCTAATCCATTGCTGAACACCTTTGAAAATCCCATCTTTGGTGCCCTGAAATCTACTTTAGGGCAAAAGTAATTGCTCATAGCATAAATCAAAGATATAGCTGAGCTGTAAGAAAATATGAAATTGCAAAATAGTGCAAAAAGAACAAAGCATAGTTTAGAGGAAAAGATAGAACTATTCTGTGAATCAAGAATGCAAGTTCTGAGTCTCTGAGTGAATCAATGGATTATACCTGGAAAGAGAACAATTAAAAAGACAAAAAGCAAAACAAAAAGCAGGCAGGTTAAAAACAAAATGACAAAGACAAACAAACAACAACAACAAAGAAGCAGTTAAACCCTATGAAGTCAACTTGTAAGCAATTAACAGTTTTGTACATGCATTGATTTTTAAAACAATGCTATTTTGAACTTTATATCTCTGTGCATGTGTTGGGCATTCATCTTTAAAAATGAAACACATTGAAATGCAATTAAAATCAATGTCTTTCTTTGACACAGGCCCTTTGAATACACTGTGTCTGGTTTGTCTTAAAAATGCACTGTTTTCTGAGGAGCCTCAAGCCAGCACCTACAAAAAAAGGTGTTGGAAATGTCCTGGCTTCTATAGTGGAATGATGAGTTTCCCTCCTCCAGGAGACTCTGATTACTCTGGCAATTGAGTGGTGAGTGGTGATGCCGTCCAGACAAGCATGGATATCTCATCTCTGGCAAAGTTCAAGTCCAGGTTGGATGGTATCCTGCTTACTCCTATCTAGTATGAGGCAACCCTGCCTACACTAGGGGGTTGGGGGTTAATGATCTATAATGACCCTTCCAACAAAAGTCATTCTATGATTCTATTCATCTTTTCTTCATATTTTATGTTATTTTATTTTATTTTATTTTATTTTGAACCTTACTGCATAGATACTTACTGTACGTTATAATTTAATTCAGATACTTTTTAGCTGACTACATAGTAAAAAATGCTATTCAGTCTAAATGATGATGTCTCACTCTAAGATAATAAAGCTTCATTGATTTGCTCTTTAGAGACTTTTTTTGTATTGCAGGTGCTCTAACTCGTCCAGGTAGAGCAGCCATTTTTTTATTATTACCTGTTGGCATGGAAACTAGAGAACTTACAATGTAATAAAATTTCAAAATTTCAAAGAAACATCTACATTCATGGACAGAGTCATTTATCATCCCTGAATATGATAGGGTAAATAGCACTTGGTAAATTTGGAATTACGTCACACCTCCTCCTCAAACCCTGTGGCGACCTCTAGTCCAACTGGCAAAGCTTGATCTAGATGGGCACAAACTGTATAGTTCTGAAAATTCTTAAACTGCTTAGCATTAGCATTTCAGTCAAGCAAACTTTCACTTCATCAAAGTTTTTTACAAAACCGTCAGCATAGCAGTTGTGTGAATGCTGGAGTTTTCCAGCCATTTTTAAGATCAAACATTCTCCTTTCTGCCACATTGTGTATCTTTCCTTCACACTATGATTCTATCCTTTTAGCACTTGCAATGAACTTGATATTTTTTGCTTGCCACGTGATCTAAAAGGCCATTGTTCCCCTCTTTCATGGGGGTTGCTGAGGCATTCTTCCTGAAAATCTTTCACTTGAATGCTTGAACTACATCCATTGAAAGACAGAAGCTAAGTCACAGAGATCTTTCAACTCTTGGCTTTGGAAGTCAATATCATGTGTAGGAAAGGAGGAAGCAACCCCTAGGGACAAATACAGGCTCACCTCCTGCAGGAGGAGTTTTTTCTTTCTTTTCCATCTAATGCAGCTACTGAAAGATGAAACCTCTATCCAAACTTCTTAAAAATTCTATCTATTATAATCTGTATAATAAGAGTCTGGATATTCTTATAATGTATCTAGGCTTTGAGACATTTTAATTCCTTGGCCTCTTTTCTAGTTTAATGTCTTATTCTGTTCTTCCAGAGAACATATTATAAAGCTTAATCATTTGTGCACCTGGGTATTTTAAATGTTTTACTCTGATGGTTCTCACAGAAGAACTGAATATCTAAATTAGTACAGAAATAATTAATGTTTGCAATAAGATTAAGTTGTTTTATTCACTGCATTTGACAGAAAGCGTGATTTGTTAGAAGTATCTACACATTCCCATTCAAACAAGTCATCAATAAATTAATAAGAGTTTTACCCAGTGGCAAGGAGAGACTGTTTACTCAGGTATAATTCAGTCTAAAAAAAAAAAGATTTGTTACCATTACTTCTCTTCTTCTTAGTCCTCTCTAGTTTAGTGAAAATGTTGCTAGTGCTTGTCAGGGAGTTTGTCGGGTTCTGATATGGGATGTGGGCTAGTTTTCAGACTTTCCTTCTAAATGAAATCTACTGAACTCATTGGGAATAAATATTTTAAGAGAACTTGTGGCCACTCATGCAAATAGGAAATAATAGTTGAAAATTTAATCACCATGCAAAACTAAGTAAGAAGAAATAAAGTTTGCTTGTATTTACAAGATATCTGACACTTTCTGAGAAAAAGCAGAAGTAGAACAGGGAGGCAAGGGGAACTAGATTAATATACTGTTGCTTGAGAAAAGACATCCCAGTAAGCAACATCTTATATAGCTGGGAGTGTGTCTGCTAGCGATTGCAGGCAGTTCAGAAACACTACTTCAGAGAGCAAGTGAAACAGAAACTCCTTTCCACAAAGGACAGATGCTGCTAGGTCAGAAACTGGATTTTACAGTAAAAGGAGCAAAACAAAAACTGATGATAATATCACTGGAAAAAAAAATATAGAGGCAAATACAGCAGCTCAGGGGGAACATACTGAACAGATAGAGAACAGAAGGATAAAGAGCTACCCTGCCCCCTGTTCCTGCAAGCAAAGAAAGAGAAAATTGAGTTGAGATGATAGAATCACAAACCCAGCACATAAAGGAAAGGGAAAAGAAATGGGAAGTAGGAGGGAGGAGGCCTCCAAGAGGTAATACAGCAGAGACTTCTCATGAGCTGACAGTCACATCTTTGTATGATGATAGCTGGCATCAATTTTTGTACTTCTGAACATCTCCCTGGATGTGATGTTTCATTGTTGCTGTTCAGGATGCTAAGAGGATATTCAGGATGCTAATTCAGCATGAGAGACTTCTTTGTGTTTACTTCTGAGCAACTCTTCTTGTTCAGAATTCTTCTGCAAATTGACAGCCATTTCTAGCAGCAATTCAGTCTTTCTGCTGCTGTGTACAGCGAGGGTAATGTTCTTGTGTTCTGGGCTATTACACAAGCTCATGAAATTGTGGAGGGTGGCTGCTGTTTTGTGTCTGAATGTTTCACCCTAGCTTTCTAGGTAATAATTTAATTCTGTTGGTTTTCAAAAGTGGGAATCAGTGATTCCTAAAGAAAAACCTTTTCTGACAATCCAATCAACCAAATTAAGGCACCCATTTAATTTGAATTTCTTTTACAGCATTACTATTTTTTGCCACCATATCTATTTAGTTTTGCTATGGGCAAGAATAATAAAGCTCATGTTCTCAGCAAAATCTATGCAAAAGTTATAGTGTGTTAGGAGTCCTTAGTGTTTCTCTTCTGAAACAACAGATTTACTGGCATGGGAGCATAAGGACTGGAAAGAAAAAGAGGAAGATCAGCACCCATGTTTGCAGCCTTATATATATAACCCTACTTATGTCACTCTATGGAAGTGTAATTTTCCTTTGCCTCAGTGTTCTACAAGTCTTCAAGTTTTCTTCTTACAGAAACATTTTCATAGTTCACACTTATAGTGAAAAATTCAAAGTTCATTCACATCAGCATTTCACTCAAATGATTTGACATAGGGGACACAGATATCACAGTTGTTATGCAGCAATGCAGCTTGCATGATTCCTCATTACTGTCCTGCTGCTGCCTTTTCAAAAGAAGCTTGCAGAAACTAAGTTGCTCTCAAAACCCCTGTGCTGCTCAGAGCTGTTTTATTGCTCTAGGCTGTGAGAGAGATCAAAAATTCAAGTCACTAGGTGGGTTATCTTTTTCAACTGTTTAATGATTATCTACAGTGTTCTTTTTTGGTCCTGACAGGTTCTTGAAGGGTTATCTAGGATTGTTTATGTGCGCTCCTTTTAAAATTGTAGAAAGTGATGGTAAAAAGCTGCTAAATTGCCTTCTTTCACTTATGAAGTCATCACTAATCTTCTCTGACATGCCGAGACTGCATTTAAATGATAATTATTTTTGTTTTCTTGACCAACTGTTACAAGTTACACCAGCTTTTGGCTTGTTCTACAAATTACAGCAATTTCTTCCTTTTGTATTGGGAATGCTGAGTATTTAACTGCTGCAAAGCTTAGTCCATGCTCTGCAAAAAAAGAGTGTATATTCAGAAAATACAGCATTAAACTGTTTCCAAATTGCTAATGAGGTCTTGAGGTAAAGCAGGCTGCAGTTGTTTGGATACCAGATCTCACTCCAGGGTGGTGAACACAAGGTTATGTTATCATAGACTTAAGCTTATAGCTACAAATATGGACCAGCAATGCCTCTTCCTTCATCTCTTCCTCATGCTTACCAGCCTCACTTTCTGCATCCTGATTTTGTACCTGAAGGGCCTCCAGGTCTATCCTCAGGCCTCACCAGCATTCCAGGCTCCCAGACACTGACATTTAACTCATTCAGAATTGTGTTCCCAGGGATTCTGCAGCAACTTGTGGAAGTAGTGAGAGCCTGGGAAAGAAGGCGCCTTTGTGAAAAGCAACTATAACTATCTGCACCGTAGATATAATAAGTTAGATGAATATAACATCACCTGTCATCTTCAAGGGAAATAAATGTGGGTCATAGGAATATCTCACCTGAGTTAGCCAGGGTTCAGGTCTTGGGAAATCATCTTGGTTCGGCATTATCTTAAGGCAGAGTGTTCACAGAGGAAAGAGCAACATTTCTCCCTGAGAAAGGGAGTGATTTAATTGCAGAGAACGATCTAAAAGATGCTAGCAGACATTATGTAGTTGTTAATTTCCACTGTGAGAGATGAATGAGAAACCACCATTAGACAAATATAGCCCTAAGTGAGTCCTAAGCACTTAATTGGAGGAATCAGAGATGACCACTTCCCTGACAGCAACAGGGCAATCTTGGGCATGGGGATAATGAACTTGCATACCGTAGGATGATACTGTAGGACAGGCACCAGGTGCTGTGACAGAGTGAGCTCAGCTATCATCACTGACTGTTATTTGTAATGGGTATTGCTACAATACAAGTGGGCAGGTTTCATTCTTCTGGAATTTCTACCCATCAGACAAGTGGGAGGGGAGAAGGGGAAGCTCACAGCTAGTGCATTTAGCTCACTATAGCTAAATGACACATCCTACCTTATTATGTGCTATAAATACAAATGGCTGTATAACCCAAAGCAACTTCTCTAGTCACGTCTCAACATTTTCTGAATTGTGCTGTAAAAATGTTATTTACACAAATCTTATTTCTTTTGTTGAGAAATGTAGTAGTTTCTTCATACAAATAATGGGGTCTCCTTCCCCACTGAGTCTAAATTTCATTTTGTTCTACTTCATCTGAACTCACTATTGTGGAGGTGTGGAACTTGTAGAATTATTGTTAACAAGCTTATTGCAATCCCTGATGGAGGTGCTTTGTGAACAAAGATCTGTTCTAAGTGTACTTCTAGCCTAATTTATACCCATGACACAGACAAAAACATCTCACGATGACTTATACCTAGGGTAGAGTTAGATGCAATGCTCTATTTCAGTCTTAGAGTTGATGCTCACTGCAGTAGCCATTGGTACCTGTGAGAGAAACAGACCTTGTATTGCTGCAGGGATGGTTTCCTCTATGTTCCTGTACTCTTCTATTATATTTTCTTAGTACAGTAGGGAATACAGAGAATTTGCAGTCCCCTGGAGCGCAATATTTTGTGCAAAGAACACATATACGAGTCAGAAATATACAAGACAAAAAAATGTGAATTCTTTTCACCAGTTGTAACATGGAGAAACTATGTTAAATGCAGTGATATTTACACTTATATTCCGTTACTTATAAGTTTGCAGAAGTAGTGAAAATGTAGTTATAGACACATTTATTCATACTTCAACAGTTATACCCTTGAGAATATTTCAAGCAAAACTGCATTCAAATAGACTGTTTATTTCTTTTAAGGCCTTTTAAAAAATAAACAATTAAATAGTCCATCTGTTCCCAAACACTTTCAGTTAAACATTTGACTACAGACTTTTGAAAAGGCAATTTTGCTAAATTGAGCATTCTGTGTTACATGTGTACGAATCTTTGATAGCTAGAGGCAAGCAACAAAATCAACAAAGGCTTGGGTTTGCCAAATTTAAAGATGGTGTAAATCACTGAAGTTACACCCACTTATATATGCTAGATTACTCTTATTCTTCTCAGACAAGTAGAAGATAAAAATATTCCAGTCTGAAACCTGGGTTAATCTTTCAATTAGAGATCACAACGAGTAGCTCTAAAATTCTTGGGAGGGTACTTTCAGCATACATTGTTAGAAATCACATTTTGAAATGACTCTATAACCCATAGAATTCTTTTTCTTATGTTTTAGTGTTGGGCAAATTGCTGATAATACAATTAAAAGCAGGCTCTGCTCTAAAACCAGGGCAAATTATAATGTTATAAATGCATACAGACCAAAACTGTATGATTAAGAATAATTTATAGTTTTCATTAAATTAATCTATTTTATTCTAGGAACAAAATTATGTTTTATTAATAGAAATTCATGATTGTTATTAATTACACATTTAAAATGCTTTCATTTTAATCTGTGTCATCAGTTTCTTATAGCAAAATGATTTGTTCCGACTTTGAATATTCTGAACTTTACTTTGCTCTTAAATTGTGTCAAGATTTTCCTTTGGGCAATCAGGTTTTTGGCAAGCATTTCTTGCATTTAACACCAACCATCCTTTGAGTCTTCATCTTACTTTCTCAAACTACTGCTTTTAATTTTGCTTTAGCATTTTCAAAGACAGAAACATATTAGGAATACTGAAGTAAATTTTAAACTGTTTTTTTATTACCCCAGTTATTAATGAGCATTTGTTTGTGTAATAATACAATTAGAAACAGCAAATTACCTCGACATTATCACTTTTGTGTGCATTCAAATAAATTAAGTATTCTTTCAGGAATTTTATTTTACATAGGCTAGCAATATTTTGTGAAATAATTCCTTGAAATCAATTCACTGCATTTGACTCATCAGAATGTACCTCAAGATATCAATCTGTATATGGAAAACAGACATGGAGGCTGAACCACTTAAAATCACAGATGGCAGGACAGATGTTACAAATGTATTATTGTTACAGGGAAACATCAGCACTCTGAGGAAAGAATACATTATCTTCAACGTAACCTGGAGATTCTAAATGGAATTGCATGAGATGAGGCAAATTCTGCTTTTCTGTTCTTTTATTTCAAGGACATGACTGGGAACACAGTTTGATCTTATCTGTTTCTGAATTATAGTACAGACATTATAAAAAACAAAAATCTTATTGAAGAAAAACAAGAAAAACCAAACAAAAATAAGAAAGTCAGAGATAATTAAATGGGAAAGAAACTAGATGATCAAAGAGTATAATAGCATAAAGTACTGGGAGGTAAACATTTAAAGAGGCATTTCATCATTATATCTGTCTCATATGCTATTTCTGTCTCAGTGATAATTATCTACATCTTAGCATACTTCTTTCCAAACTTCTATAATTTCATTTTTTTCCTTTTATGTTTTAATTTTTTTTTAAATATGATCTCTTTTTCTTGCACATTACCTCTGTCATTCTACTAATTTACACATTTAGTATAATTAGGACCTCATTTTTTGTTTAACATGAGCTAGGCTGGAATTCTCTGTGCAAACAAGTAGCCAAAGAAATCCCCTTTCCTCTTACCTAGCTTTTGATACAATTTGAATTAATTCAAAATCAACCCATTCACTTCCTTAACACAAGTTAGGTGTTTCTGTGTGTGTGTGTGATTTTTGGTGTTTTGTTTGTTAGTTAGTTTGTTCTAAAGGAAAAAGAGGAAGCACAATCCATTTGCTGCAAAAGAAAGGAAAACTTGGTTCAAGATGTGGGGCTGATAAATAGTTAGCAAGGAGCTGTGAAGTACAGGACACACAGGAAAATGCAACAAAAAAGAAAGGAGTAATGAATCAATTCTTAAAATGTCTAGAAAGGTCTGAAAACTGAAAGGCTGACAGGAAAAGCATTTGGAAGTACACATGTTTTCAATTGATAGAAACTTCAAAATGAACTGATGGGCTAAAGAGATGATACACTGTGGGGTATGGCAAAACCTTAGAAGTACCGGGAGAGTTTGAAGTGGAGACAAAATAATACAGATCTACCTAGAGGTATAGGAAGGAAAGGATGGATTTCAGCAACAGTACAATGAAAAAAAAAAGTGATTTAATGGCAGTTTGCAGACAAGGCAAATGGGACAAAAATGAGACCAAAGGAAATCATAGGACACTGTGAATTAAATTAAGCCTATGGACAACGGAAGCTCTGGGAGAAAAAATGATTTCTCATACAGTGATGACTTCACCTGTTGCCACTCCAGTGAATTTAAGGATGAGTCACCAGGGATGAATACTGCCTTATTAAGCTGAAGATAATAAAATGCTAACATTAATCCAGAGTGGACAAACAAAATTAGTTAAAAAATTAGCTATGAACACTTTATGGATGTGAAATCAAAGAATTTCCTACTGTTGTGTCCTCAGAGAACTGAGCAATGGATAATAGAAAGTAAACACAGCTTGCTAGTGCTTTCTTTTCTCATTTTTGTGTGTGAATTATGACTGTTGTGGAATGGTTCTCTACTATTTTTCCATTTTTCCTCTTGCAATACAAACATTAAATTGATTGTTTCAAACACAGAAAGAACCAGACAGCTCTGCAATCAGTCTCCTACTTCTTTTGCTTTATTGGTATGATGATAGTAGAGCTGAGCTCAGACTTCAAAATCAAAACCCAAGCTCACAGCAAAATACCTGACAACAAGCAAACTCCACAGTAAAAAATGAGGATAAAATCTGAATACTCACATACCCTAAATTTTTCTATTAATAAAAACACAGATATGTGTAAAATATATATATTTTTAGAGAGTTCCCAAAATTCTCTAAGTGCTTTAAGGAAAAGATAAAAAATAGAGTTCATTCCCTGAGAAACTCTGGCTTGGATTGAGATATGAAGAAGCTAGAAAAAGAAGGAAGAATAAGGGTGAGAGGAAGAACTCAGCAAAAGAGAATTCATGTTGTTTTGTTGTATTTCAGCTTTGGAATAGATTGGCTAAATTCACAAGAGAAAGAAAAATTCACATCTGCCCTAGACTCAAAACAGAATAATGCAGGGATAAACTGAATATTTTATTTTGTTTTTCTCTTTGAATTTAGTATCTAAAAAAAATTAGCTGAGTGTTGATATCACTTATTTAAGTGATAACTTAATTAGCATAGGTTAAAACTGATGTTTCAATGCTTTCTCCTGCCAGTTCCATTGCATTATGAATTGAGAAAAAATATTTATTTCATTTTGCATATAATTAGTAATCACTTGATATGGAATAGTCACTTCCCCTCACCTACTCCCAGTCCTTAAATATTAAGAGAATTGTAGCCAGGTAATTCCAGAATAAGATGCTGGTGCTAATCAGTATAAAGGACACAGTATAAAGCTCTTCTACGGGAACAGATAAAAGCAAGAAGAGCTTAATGTGTTTTCCTGCCTCAGCTGAGAGGGTTAAAAAAACTGATTCTAGGTAAGTGCTAAGGAAAGACAAAATTGTGATGTGTCTCTGAAAGATGTTTCTTCTCAAGAAAAATATTCTGCCAAAGTGAGATTGCCAATGCTGCATACAGACAAGCTTTATATTAATTATCTGTGTTCATAAAGTAAGAATGATTACATCAATAAAGGGTGACTCATAGTTAAACGGTGCCTTTCAACCGTACGACATCTATTGAGAACAAACACTTCTCTCCAGACTGAAGCCAGCTAATGCACTAACAACATAATTACAATGATTGCAGCTGTGACAAGGGGTATGAGTGGCTTTAAACCACAGCATATAACAGCTTACAAGAAATGCATTTCTGTTGGTTAAGTATGTTGTAGTTTTGGTTATAAGAGCAACTAGAATGGAATTGGAGCTATTGGCTTAAACTAGATGCTGCAGAAATTGATAAGAGTGGAACCTATTAAAACTGAAAGGAAAAAGAAATCTAAAACAGAGATAACATTCTTTTATTTTTATGATATTACTGTGCTGTCTGTGTACATATGCTTTCTTTTTACATATGCTTTTCATACGCAGATGAAAAAAGTAGTTCCTGTTTCCAGTTGCTCACCCGTGAGAAAACAGATGGAGTGGTAGTATTCTTTTCAGTGGACTCACGAGGGCCTGAGCTACTGACTCAGGCTTCCAATACAGTTATTTGAAATAAGCTGACACTTTCAGAGTGTGATTCATTTTGCCATATTTGAAACTTCCATGTTTTGGTGGGATTACTTTTAAAGCAGCTGATTAGATCCAGTAGGGTGATTTGCTCGTATGTGCACATACACATTGTAATAGCCTTTATCAGACCAGCTGAATTGTACCTTTGGATGAATAAAGACATACATATGAAGCAGTGCTAAAATAAATAGGATCATAAATCTAAGGTAGAAAATAGTTGTAATACCCAGCATTAGGTACCCTGTGGGTATAAAATTGAACATGAGATTTAAGAGAGAAAAGACTGGCAAATACTTAGACTGATCTTCCAGGAACACAGGCAACATGTGAGAAAAGCAGAAAGAGGTATGTGCCTGAAGACTTAGCTTTTTATCCAACTAAAGACAGGTGGAAATGTAGGCTTTCCATAGGCATCCAATTTCTGGGCATCTCCTCTAAATTCTTTTTACACCTTCTAGGTTAAAGATAAATCTTCCTTCCTTTCCCTCTCCTCCCATTATTCTAATGTCTGAATGCAGTGTTTCTCAATTTTAGTAGTGCTTTGATAGCTTATCTTCCAACAAGGGCAGAAATGAACTTTGCTATTTAAAGCACTTCCTTGGTTATTACAGTCTGAAGTCTTTTCTCAATTTTCAGCATATTACATATCATAAAAGTATTAGATATACATATGTTCTATTAAATTCTATTAAATCTGCACTGTAGCCTTAGTTTTTGCCAGGTACTACTCGTCACAACTCATTAGTACTTACTGAAGTGCTGAAGGAGTGTTTTTTCCAAATAATGTTCCCTCTCCTTTATCTCGTTCTTCTGTTTTCAGAAGAAAAACAGGTAGGGAAAAAAATAAAATAAAATAAAAAAAACAAATAAATAAAACCAAAATATAAAATCACAAAGAATGATGTTATGTACTATTAGGAAAATTGAAAAGTATGATTGCATTTCTGCATAAATCTATGATGTCCCTACTTTAGAAGCACTGTTTGCATTCCTGACTGTCATATCATGAGGAGAAAGAGCAGAAATTGAAGAAGTGCCAAGGCAGACAACAAATGTCCCCAAGAGCATGGAAAAACTTCTGTATGGAAGGTGAATAGATTCAGACTTTCAGACTTCTGAGACTGAGGAAAATATCCAAATATCAATAAAACAAAAAACTTATATAAAGATGGAGAGAGAATTTATTCAGTAACTACCACAGTGAGATAAAAAGGAGAACAGACTAAATTACTGAACAGCAGGTTTAAAACAAATTGAGTATAATTAGTGAAAGATTAAATTGTTGCACTGATTTCCACAAGATGCTATGGTGACCAAAGTATAAACATATACAAAAAAGATTCACCAAGTTCAAGAGAATAGACTTGCCTTCTGTGTTTGCCTTGACCTGAAAAGTCTTTGCCTTGAATACTTGTGTCTGTTTGGCCCAATAAAGTTAATTCAATCAGTTTGTCATTTTATTTAACGACAAATTTTTGCTGAAGTTGTACCACCTTGAATTTAGATGTCTTTTAAGAATCTACACGTAGTGATTTGAACAGTTTTTAAGTTTTATAAGTGTCATTATAGAAAGAAGAAAAGGCTTGTGAAAATGAGACCTAACTGATAAATTTATAGTATTTTTCTGGACTAAGTGCATTAATGAGCTAGGAAGGACATGACTAGACAAATTATTAGTCAGATTTTATTAGACATTCATAAGAATACCAAAATCTTTCTCCTCCAGCATAATGTTTGCTGGAGGGGAAGTTGTAAAGCACAGAGGAAAGCACTCTAAAAGACATTTTCAGAAAGTTTTTGTTTTCTAATGAATATAAAAATTATGACTTTCCCTATAATTTAAATCCATGATCCAGAACTAATGGAAACTTTGACACTTCATTAAAAGCTACCCAAATATGACTGTGCTTCTACTGCTTTGAGGTCACATTGATGATTAATTATTTCTGTACTTTGCTTTATGGTACTCAGCTACAATAAAGTTTTGAGTTGGAGCACACATGGCTAACCTGAATTTGATAAATAGTTTATTTACCCTTGGAGTTGCTTGTATGTAATTATTTTTTTAAATATGTTGACATTTTAGTCCTTATATAGTTTTCATGATTTTACCTCAATTGTAAGCAACATCTTGGCCTAGAAAATATAATTCAATGGCTGTCATAATCTTCAAAAGTGCAGACATTTAACAGTCTTGTCAGCTGTTGAAAACAAAAAAATCTGTGAGACAATGGCCATGTGGCAGCAGCCACATGGCTTTCAGAGTGGTCAGACCTGAACTCAGAGGACCCACAGACATGGTGAAATGTTCTTTTTGATAAAATTTGAAGCATGATTACTTTTGTTATTAACTTTACTCATAGTCTTTTCCATGGCCTGTTATCATTACTAAGGCACTGTAGAAAAACACTGTTAGTGTGGCATAGTATTGTTCTCATGTTTGTCTGTTCTTCATCAGTATCAAATAGAACTCTCTTACACTTTTACAGCCTCCTACAAGCAGACTTTCTTCTGATTCTGTGCCTAAACAGAATGAAATTCCATACAGGCTATCTCAGGTAAATTTACCTCATATGCTATATCTGGCTTTTTATGAAAGCATATAATTTTAAGAAACTGCCAAATTTATGCTGGATCTCCATTATGTAAATGGCTGCATTCGAACCCATTAGCCCTATGATATATAAAAATGCCAATGACTATGACTCACAATAGCCTGTATTAAGTGGGGGAACAACCTGTTGATATCTATGCTGTGCAACAACAGTAAAGGATATGGGACTTGTTTCAGGTGAACCTTCAGAAGTTTCTAATTTTTAATTCAGATAAGCTTGATTACATTTGGCCCCCCATAAAAGGTTGATTCAGCTACAGCTTAGATCTAATAATTCATTAAAATGAGCAAGAAAGTACTTTTATATTCAGAAACTGCAGGAGCAGTTTCAGTGAGAGTAGGGTGATGGGAGAAGAGAAAACTAATTCCCTTCCATTTAAGAACAGCTTTGTGATTTCTGAAGTATATATATATATTTTTGTTGTTGTTGTTATTAAAACTGGAACAGGCTCCAGCTGTCCTCAGAACCTGTGTCCAATAGCAAGTGTTTTGGTAATATGTTTTTGCTGCACACTTATTATAAAAAATAACTGCAGTGTCTCTGATACAATTAACTTCATTGTAACAGCTGGCAAATCCTGTGTTTTAAAAAGAGACCCCTGTTGAGCTTTCAAGATGTGAAGAGGACATAAATTATAATAAAAAATCATGACATAAGAGAGACTAGACATATATGATCAGTGGTAGAATGCAGCAGGCTGGATCATGTTTTTCACAGCACTTCATCAGTGTTAATAAGCATATATTTGCATTTTTCTCTATTTAGGGAAGGTCTTACATATTCTCTTAAGTTTAAACTGAAGTTAACTTGCTAGCTTGCTGAGGTCTCCTTGATGCTACAAATCATTTTTGTTATAAGATAGGAAGCATGGAAACTGGTTTTACTTTACGAGCAGGTATATTTGAAACCTGAAACCTAAGGATGTTTTTTTTTTTTTCCTTTTTTTTTTTTCCTTTTTAATTTTATTATTTTTAAAAATTTGCTTTAGTGTATTTTCTCAGAAAATATCTTACTGTGCTAGGGTAGAAATCTAGGCAAAATTCCTACGTCCTTCAAAGAAATAGGCCAGATACAGAGGAGCAAGGAATCATGATGATTTTGAAGAAAATGAAACTTTTGCCCTGCTGCATTCTGAATTCCGCCCAGCATTTTTGAAAGTCTTGGATCCAGTGTTTCCATAGCAGAAAGACCCTGAGAGAACCTGCAAATGGTATTTCTCTAAAAGGAAATTTCCCATTTTCTCTGGGAAACTGAGCTCTGCAAACATTTGTTTGACTTGACACCCTAAAAAGGAATGTACAATCCCAAACTGCCTTGGGGGCTATAAAGGGGAGGTGTGTACCCTTTTCAGGGAACTTATGATGTGTTGAGGGAGCAGGAGCCCTTTGCTGCCAAGGTTGATATTGGGGAATTCTGCAGCCTGCACCTTCCCCAGCCAGATGAATTTGCTTCATGTTGGTGTCTGATCTGCTGGGCTATGAGCTCAGAGGTCCTGGGACTCATAGAAACTGTTGTCAGCACAGGTAAATAGACTGTTCAGTTTCTGAGGGATTGGGAAAGGAAGAGCATGTCTAGGGGAAGTGTCCTAGCTGGCACTTTGCTGGAAGGTAAAAATTACTCTGATAATGCATATATGAAATAGCACTGGTAAAAAAAAATTCTAACCATTTCAGATCCTGAGCCAAGAGACCCTGGGCTTGGTACAAATACTATCTTGAAGTTCAGCTGCCAGTATTATCAGCTTTCTGAGGTGATGAAGGAAGTCTGGCTCTTCCTACAGCTACGAAAGAAACAGAAATCTTTATATGTGTGTAGAACCATGGGGAGAACTATGATAAGTCAAATGAATTCCAGACACAAGGACTTTTTCAGTATTAAAGGGTAAAGCACACCAAACCTACTAGCACTTTCATAAAAGCTGTTATAATGTCAAATTGCTTTACATCTCTCAAATTGTTTTGTGTTTTTTTTTGGTTTTTTTTTGTTTTTTTTTGTTTTGTTTTGTTTTGTTTTTGTTGTTGTTGTTGTTGTTTTCTTTTTCACTGCAAAAATGAAACTGACTTTCAACTCTATTCTTCTGGGCAACATATGACTTTGTGATCAAGGTGGGATCAAAATGGGAACAGAACCCATCCTTGAAAGCTTTGCTGTATACAATTGCTGTCACCTAACCATCACAGTTCCCTATATTTCTGTACCTTTATTAATTCTGTGTGAAGACCAGAATTGTAGTAGTGCAGCTGTCTAGGCTGTGTAAGGGAGAAGAACATTTTTCTGCAGTACTCCTCTGGAGTGGGCTGGTGTTTCAAGAACATCTTGTTCCAGACAGGGTCCAGGCAGGACACTGAGGACACAGGTATTTTTCTTCTATCTCATACATATAGAAGTGGGAGTTTCCAGACAGGAATCTGGTCAAGTCCTCGTGCTTTTCTTATGAAGGAGATTTGGGTATGGCAGAGAAGAGTCTTCTGCTAAACCAAACAGGATATGGCTCAGCCAGCTGTAATGAGAGGAAGAAGGTGACTGTGACAAGCAGTCAGGTCTACGTGGAGGAGGCGAGCATCCTGGAAACACTGAACTCTGGGACTTCTCTGCTGGACATACACAGAGATCTGTTTTCAGTATCCAGTTAGGTGAACTGGCCCAAACACTTTCAGCATCATCTTGAATATGTTCTCTCTTTTTTTTAATTTTAATTTTTTTTTTTTTTTTTAATTTGCAAGGACTCCCTTTCTCTTTTTGACCCCATTACATTCAGACCATACACTGAAGTGGTGGTGTGGTGTATATCCTAGATGTTTATTCACAGCATTCTAAAACAGAAGCAGTTTCTTAGCTAGATAATTCCAGCCTTGATGCAGACTGTATTAAAATATTTAATGACTTATAACAATTTAACTAGGGAATACATTACTCTGCAGCTGTAGATTGACTTCCACATTACTCATTGTTCCACAAAATTTTGTGTCATTTACACAAAATTTATCTGTGATGAATTTATATTGTCCTTTAGATTTCATATTTCTTATGCTGTATTTTGTAGCACAGTGCAACAATGAAGCAATATCTTCTGTCAGCTATAGAAAAACATTTGTTTTGATTACTCAAAAAAATATGTAGAAATTTTCATGGGAGCTTAAGAAATAATGCAAAAGAAAGAGGAAATAATACAATAAAAACACAAGACCTGTAATCTACTCCAAACAATGATCACTCAGTTCTTCACTGCTGCAAAACAAACAAACAAACAAACAATAAAATAAACCCTGAGGTACTAAATAATTCTCTTTTGGCTCATAACCTCCTTGAGATACAAGAGAAAATAGCTGAAGAGTTATTCTGCCCTTCAGATCACCTAGCATGGGGCTCTTTAGGATCAGTTGAGGGCAAAGACCAAGACAGCTTTACCACAAGTATTTATTAAAACACTGTGTAGTCTGCTTCTGCCATTCTCTACATGTGGTATGAATCAGCTCACTCTGACTTTCATGAGAAAGGCTCAAAGGCCATGAACACTGAGAAATGTTTGTACAGCACATAGTCTAATGATCATTCTTAAAGAAAAGCTACCATTTTCATATGGAAGAAACTGCTGGCTGTTCAGAGCTGCTGCAACATTTCTGGAGCTGCCCATATGGTGGCCCTTGTATACCAAAGAGTGCAATTAGGTATAATGCCTTTATCAGATTTAAAATAAAAAATGTTACAAGCAGTATTCCTATCAAAGCAACCAAGATTATGAGATTACTTTGTATATACAAGATTTCTGTTAGTTTGAAATCGCTCTCCTTCTTCAATTTGTCCGTGTATTTCATGACATATATATTACACGTGATCTATGCTTGTGTTGTAGTTAACCAGGCTTAGGTCTAGAATTTGTCCACAGTCCAGAACATTTTTTATTATTTTACCACATTAAAGTAACAAAACATAAGTTAAGCTATCAAAGGAAGGATCTGCTTGAGAAACATAGCGTACGTGGGTCAGTTTTCTGGTATTTTCAGGGATTTCTGCTGCACAGGCAGCTATTTTGGAGAGTTATTTTGATTTACAGATAATTTATTTTAAATAGGTTTTACTTTCTGAAATATATCTGGGCTATTTAGGATTTTAAAGAATTCAATTACAGCTGTGCTGAAAAATAATGAATAAACAGATGAAATACAGAAGAAAGTCTGTTGATCAGTTGGCTAAGAAGCTTACTATGCTGAATAACCAGCGGTATTCCCTTGACATTATCCTGTAGTGTAGTTTAATGCATGCTATATATCCTTGAGGACTTTATTTATACATTGTTAACCAATGACCTCTATTATATGGCTACACTGAATTGTTATGAGATTGAACAGGAACAGCAGCAGATGTCATTTATTTTCAAATGTAGAGAACAAAATTACAGTTAAGTTAATGTTAAGTCGGCTATCACTTGGGTGCCATTAGCAAAATAGTTTTAGTATGCTGCTTTGAAAAAGTGTTGTGTATACTGAAAATGCATTTTCTTTGAATATCTGAAGTTCTTACATGGAAGCCACTCTGCTGTCCTGTACTCAGATTGACATGATGGATCAGTTATCTTCTAGAAATCTTTTATTATAAGATACGGTAGCTATGTGTAGTCAAATGTTGGCATCCATGGGGAAGACCCCAGCTTCGTCAGCATAGTTTCAGCTGCAAGAATCTTCCTGGAGGATCACATTTTCAAATGGAATTGAGAGCCAGTCTAGCAACTGCCAGTTGTGTGCTTATTCTTCTTATTGCTCTAATGGAATTCCAGCCATGATTAAGGATTAATCGATTGAATAAAATTTTGCTGGTCCAGGTCCGAATTCTGGAATGTGGTTAATCAAATGATTGTAAAAACGTGCTGCAATTTTCAAAATAAATAAATAAATAAATAATAATAATAATAATAAAGCAATAAATAAACAAGGCTGATGTGCTCTGAGGTTAGTTGAAGATTAATCATGAATTCCAGTTTGTGAATTAGAACTGGCAGGCTGTGCAAGAGTTTCAAATCTAGCACAATGGATCTCCTGGGAGCTGTTTCCAGCTTTTCTTGTTATGCAGCAGCACTGATGCTGATTGTATAAGAAACCAAGAGATTTAAGAGGAAAAGAAATGGGAGGAAAGGAATAGTAAATCAGAAAGTTATTCCATGTAAGTGAAAGCCTTTGGGAACACTGCTGGGTACTTCTAGCCTGTAAAAATTTAACCTTTAGTCAGCTGACGTTCGTAGCTCCTTCCATGAAGTAAAAGGGAAAAAAAAGTGCTACAATAAATATTAAATATTTATTTATATTAAATAGACTAGACAATTCTCTGGACTGCAAAGAATTCTTGTGCTTACATCCTTTTTACATCCCTTACAATTTTCATCTATGGAGACTGATTACACTTTCCAAATTAAACTATTCTGATTTGAAATCAACTCATATTCCCTGGTAGTATTCTTGATTTCACACCTAAAATGACTTTCACTTCAGAGAAGGTAAAGCGCTTAGAACGCACCGGCCCATTCAAGTGTGGTTATGGAAGTGCCACGATGAGATTTCACTCTGCTTGCTGGGTCACTAGAGGGAGCTCCAGGTGCATGGGAAGTGAAGGCTTTGTTCTCAAGCACCGTACAAAACTCAAGGAAACGACAAGGGGGTGAAAAAGTCATTTCTTTATTCTTAATTAGAGTATTTTATATGCATTTGTTTGCCAATAATACAAGCCTGACAAGCTAATAACTGCAGCGTTTAAATCTTGTAATAAACTGTGTCCAGTTAAAACCCTTGCAAATAGGGAGCTTGAAAAATGCATAATACTAATGACTGAGAGCATTTTTATGCAATAGCAATAGAGACACATGGCTGGTTTTGAGTGGCTGGTTTGTCAAAGCTGTTCAGATATATATTCAATAAGCTAGAAATAAACCTTTTCCTCTGATGCAAAGCAATGACTGCAAAACAGAAATATGTATTCATAAGTCTGCTCATCTGATGTCTGATATTCACACACATATAATAAACATGCGTGTATGTGTACATATGTATATATATATATATATGTATATATATATATAAATGACAAGAAGTCTTATTGTCCTAAAAGAAATACAATTTTTTGATGAGCATAGAGATATTCTTTGGGTAAAAAGGAAAGTGGAGCAAGTGCAAAGCACAATGAATATCTTCAGTGTTTATTATTTGTAAAACTGTTGGTCTTTTTTGTTTGTTTTCAGTGCTTTTAAGACAAGACCTTATCTTTACAGCACTTTAGCACATGAAAAGCTGTCAAATGACCTACCATCATAGGAAACAGGTAGCTTTGATATTTCCATCCCACAAATGAAAAAGTCATCCAGTGTTAAGGGAGGATGAATAAATTCTTATGGATCAATGCTTCCTTACTTCAGTGTAAGACTTTCTTTGTTTGTCCTTAAAACACAGATATAATTGACATATATATAGATTCTGTGAACATTCTGGGGAAAAAGCTCCAGCCATGTTTTGGGCCAGCTGCTTTTTAAATGACCGTGTATGTTAGGATTCTGATAAAAAGTCTTTATTACTTCTACTCATGTTTATGGCCATAGCAAAAATATTTACCAAACATAATTTTTCAAATTAAGACATGTTGATATGTCATAATCTTGTACACTGTACAATGAACTTTGTGATACTCAATTGTTAAACTCTACTTTGGAGAAAAACTGATGAGGCTACCCATAAAGGTGTCTCACTCTAACGAGAAGGAGAGGAGATTTTTTTGATATCTATGTACCTGGTGTGAGATTAAGAAACAATGGTTCAAATGTTGGTCTGACCAATTTATTACGATTCTTTATCAGAGTAAAGGGGAAAGGAAGAAGGGAAATAGAAACGATAGGAAAGAAGAAGCAAGGAGTCTTTGTAGGAAGCAAGAGGGAGATAGTCACCACCATGAATCCAGTGGTTTGTAGTTCAGTCATTAATCTTCAGCAGTGGTGGGTCATTGGTTCTGCTGATGACAATGGTGACCATGGAGATGATGGCGACTTCTTTCCAATGGTAGTACGAACTTGTAAGTCCAAAGTGGTTGAGTCAGTTCTTTTTGGATTGAAAGATTCTGGCTTTTGGATCTCAGCAGGAACTCCTTGTGTTCCCATCTTCTGGGCCTTTCCAGCAGATAAGAGGAAGCAGAGAAATGCCCACTTGTATCTTCCCTTCACAGGATACAATGGTATCATCCCCCAATCTCCCACTGAGTTATTTGGTCACAGGCTAGATCTTCCGCCAGTAAGTAGTCCTGAGCACTCTCTTCCGAAAGCAAACAGCTAAAATTATCCACACAGTGATGTTGATTGCCACATGGCAACACCCATCACTCATCTTCTAGACAAGTCAGTCTTATCACAAGAAATACCTCAGGAAGCAAGCTTTGAGCCAAAAAAACAAAAAACAAAAAACAAAGAAGGATTCTCACAAAAGGTGTCCTAGTTATAGTGGAAAAACGCTGACAGAAAATACCTATTAAGAGACTGACAGAAGGTCAATCAGCAGGCCAGGCAGCACTTCAGATTGCAACAAAAATTCAGTTTTCTCACTGAACCTGCAAGTGCACATAGGTATCCTTATTTTGTTCTCACAAATAAGCTGAATTAAGTCAGTGAGTGTTCTATAAATATACACACAGTTGTGCATAAGAAGGAGGAGGATGAAGCTTATATTTTGAGCTAAGTAGTAGTTATGGGAGATATTCATTTCTCATTTAGCTAGACAACACATAAAGCTGACTTTTAGTATCAGTTGTATGGGAGGGGGAATGGCTGTTTATGAGAGTGGATAGTGACAGGGCAAGGGGCACTGGTTTCAAATGGAGACAGGGAGGTTTAGGTTAGATATTAGGAGGAAGTTTTTCACTCAGAGGGTGGTGACGCACTGGAACAGGTTGCCCAAGGAGGCTGTGGATGCCCCATCCCTGGAGGCATTCAAGGCCAGGCTGGATGTGGCTCTGGGCAGCCTGGTCTGGTGGTTGGCGACCTGCACATAGCAGGGGGGGTTGAAAGTAGGTGATCATTATGGTTTTTTTCAACCCAACCCATTTTATGATTCTATGATCCAATGAATCTACAATTCCATGATTCCATGATTCTATGATTCTATGATTCTATGATTCTAGTTGCATTCTTAGTATAGTGTTTTGGGGTTTTTTGTTTGTTTGTTTAATTAAATATGCATGTGTTATTATTTTTCCTGGGATTTATTCCCACATATTAAGCAAACTTTAAAATTTGTATCTTGGAAATGCTGCATTTTACAGAATGCTTCTGACAGATACCACAGAAGTGTCATCAGGATGTAATGAAATCTTATCAAATATGCTTTTACTGTATTCTTACAGTACTTACAGAAACTATGAGGAAAAAGGAGAGAAGCTTCATACTCAAAGATGCTGTTTTCTGATGAGTACTGCCACACATTTATATGTATTGTTAGGTATGCAGAAGTGTTACACAATGGTTTTTGTTTAGCAGCATCACATAGCACAACCTTTGGAACTCACATTCAGAGAGGCTTGGTTTAAAAAAACAAACAAAACAAAACACAAAAACACATTTCAATGACATTTTCATATAAAAATGTTATGTTTGGATTTGAAAATTGTAGTAAAAGGGAAAGCAGCTTTCTCCCCTTCCCTGCATTGTATAGCCTAGAGGTTAAAAAGATATGTTTTTCCTCCCTGTAGTGTATGAGATGGAGCAAAAATCTGAAGTACTGCAAATTTTTCCTGTACGAATTTTGTATACATGCTTCAGAAGGGTCTATTTAAAGCCACTCAACACGTGTAGAAGCATCAGGATCAGATCAGTAGGGAGAAGCAGCTAAAAATAAGTGAGAGAAAATGTCACAAAATCTTTTGTGCATCATTAGGATGAATCTTCCATAATTTTGAATATGACTATTTTTCTTTTTGTTATTTGTTGTAGTTCAAATATTTATGCAAAGTAACATGAAAAATCACAAATAAAACCCTCTGGGTATGTGGTCATATATATTCTTTTTAATAAGAACAAACAAAATAAAGGTTGTGATGTGCATATTATACACACACTAGAGAAACTCAAAGGGATTCATGTGAACTGAATAATGTGGTGTTCAGCTGAATCTCAACATTTTTTTACCTTTTTAATCCTGCTTCTGCTTTTGCCACATGTGTCTGAAATGTCTACTGCAGAGACAAGAGAACATATATGGCACAGTTACTTCCCAGATTTTCCCTCTCAGCTGAAAATAGGCTTGCCAAAAATTTAAGCCATAAATTGTAACATGATTTTATCAAGAATTTGGCAGAAAGCATTCATGCAGAGCCTAGTATCTGTTTGTCCCAGACTGTGTTTTCCATGTAGCACACATAACGATCTGGGAGGATTCACGGCTTTGCTGTATAGGCCAAGTCGTGATGTAGCTCATGGTGCTTTACATTTTACAAGCCCTGCACAAATGTTAATGGGTCTTCATGAGACCTCAGTGAGGTAGGTAAGGATTATTAACTTCATTTTACAGGAGGGAAGACTTAACAAGGGAAGAAATGAATCCTGCAAGGTCATATAAGAAAACAGTGAAAAAAATACTTTTAGAATAGAGAAATTAATACAGTGTCCTGGGCTCAAAACCCACAGAAATCAAGCTACAATTATTATCATTAAAATTGTAGTAAACAGTAAAATTAACACAGGTCTAGTATAGAATGCCAAGACATAATGGTGCTGTCATAATGTGTATTTTAAAGCCTTGAAACTCAAAGCAAATTGAAATTATCCCTTACAATATTGTTGTGGGTATTTTCATCAATAGCACATCATAAAATTGATTTGAAAAGTTGAATGTTCCATCTTAGAATCGTAGAATCAAATGTGCAAATTTCATGATTATGTGTATACTGTATCTAGGTCTATTGTAAGGAAAAATTCATTGCAAGTTGTCTTGTTAATTTGTTCTATATTTCTTTGTCTCTTCATTTGGACCAGCAGTTCTCTTTAAAGAAAGTAAAAAAAAAAAAAAAAAAAAACTTCTTTTCAATATTTCTGAATGCTGTGCATGTGTTATAGGCAATGTTCATTATCTTCATGAGGAATAAAACCCACCGTTTCTTTTTAGTGGGGCTGGTTGGTATTTTAGAACATACTTGTTTACTTCTGAAGTTTCAATATTTTAGCTGGGATGTAGCCATTTTTCCTTGGTTTATTTCTGACCAAAAAAAAAAGAAATGCTTCAGGGAGCAAAATATTGTGAGTCACCCTTTCCTACAAAGTCATGTTGACCTTTGTGTTCACTACTTTTCTGGTATCCTTAAGAACTCTCAAAGGTGGCCAATATTTTTCTTCTACTTTCTCCTTCAGGTGTAAAGGAGACGTAAAAAATGCAGGACAAAATGTAAGTTCCTACTTCCAGATAAAAAAATGCAGTTTCTAGATTCCAACATGGGCACAAATTGTAATGGCTTGGAAACTGCATATTTAAGAAATGGGAAGACTTCTTATGAATTCTCTCTGTAGGTGAAGCAACCAAATACCACATATTTTCCAATCTACTTGGCAATGTAGGTTGTATCTCTATAATAAAATCATTGAAACAGTCAGTTGGAACAAGAAAATAGTGTGCAGTTGTCATTACTAAATCAATTTAAACATCTAAGTATGGAAAATTGCTTCTTGTCCTGAATGCAGCTTTCAAGGATGTACTTCACTCTAGCTTCCAGATACACGGCTGGGTTCTAGAGAAGAACAGTGCTTCTTGTTGGATTGTTTTGGTATTTTGTGCTAGCTGCTTTAGGTCTCCCTTTGTACAGCTGACTGTGAAGCCCTGTATTTCTCATCTGATAATCATGAATGTTGGCTCTATTGCCATAGAGTTGCCTCAGCACTTCTGTAGCTGAGTCTCCTTGTGCATTGCAGTGAACAAGGACTGCATGTAAGTTCCAAGATTTTCTCATATGAGCATAAATATCTTCTGCTTAAACTTGCAAATTTAATATTGTCTACTCTAAGTTGTTACTGCATCTAACAACAACATTTTAAATCACTTTTTCTTTTGTGACTTACAAAATGAAAGGTTGTGTGTGACTGAATAAAAGTGAGAAAATGACCACTGCAGAAAATAGGAGAACAGCAGGTAGGGAATGATTCAGCATGACAATTATGCAAACAAATAATAATGTAGACTACTCAGAAGGCATTTTACAACTGCAAATTGTTAGCATTGTCTACACTTTCTTGAAATCACAAGCTGTTTGCTGAATTTCTAAATTGTTCCTACTAGCGTGCATATTTCTATGTAAATGAATGCCATTAAACAAATGCTCCTGTGGTGATGACACAAGTTTCTTTCCACATTATCACAAGTCTTTCCCTCAGGCATCCTGCAGGGAGAAAAAAATAAAAATCTATTCAGATTATTCAATGTCCTATTTGTTTCTAAAATACAGCAAATTTCAGAAACGGGGCATCTGTATGTGTGATGTATATAATTCTTCCATAGGGCATCTGCTTTTTCATAATTCTAAGAGAATCTGGGAAAACGAAGTCCCCACACCTATACTGGTTCTTGTCAACTTCATCATCAGAGTGCTTTGTGCTTGGTTTGTGTTATGCAACTCAGGGAAGTTCTACCCGTCAATCCTAAATCTGCAAGGGTATGATTGTGAATATTTCAAGATATCTTTTTACACCATGTTAACACTTAAGTACATTAAACTTCTCTTTCAGATGATTTTGTGACATTTTAAACTCATCAGTGCCAGTTCAGTAATTCCTGAACCAGAGTTATAATCAGAAGATAAATAGTTTATACTGTTGTCCTGTTCTGATTATGTCTGGCTCAAACACCATTAATAAAGTAAAGGAAATTTTCTGTCTCAAGGATGCTCCTGATTTGCTAGGCCTAGGTAGTCATCCTCAGGATTTTGAGGTGTCATGCTGTAGCTTCTCCAAACATTTCTCACCCTATTTAATCACATCACATACTTGCTCATTTTTAGTGTAGTAGTGTATCCATTAAATGAAAAAATATCCAAACAACGTATTTATAGAGATTGTTCATCAGACAAAATCATGTTGTCTTAAACATTTTAAACTCCAGGAATCTGAGATAATCTTTCACTCAGATTCTTTAAGGTTAAAAAATTATTTATAGTTAAATTGTTTTTGTTTGCTGAGTTGGTGTTTTGTTATTAATCATATAGAAGAGGCTTAACTTCATGACATCTTCTGAGAACCCCCTCAACTCTGATTGAAGCAAATGTAAACTACAGACTACTATTTCTTGGAAAATGGGTGTTTGACACCTCGTAGATACTTTTTGTTCCTAGAAAGCTCTGAAAACAGCAGGCAGTATCTTTCTAAGGTGTGTTTCTAAAGGAACTGTTAAAAGCAAATGCTTTTCTACCTATGTTCTGCCCTTTCCTCTGTATATTATCATGACAAAATCAGTAGGACTTTATTATTTTAAATACGAACAGGTATCTACTGTTGTTACTGATGGTTTAATGAAATAAGATTAATAGTTGTCATCCTTGTTGTACACTAATGGTGTTTTATAGATTATTCTGAGGTTTTTAGAGAAGCTTCTTGGCAGGAGGTGTAGAAGTCTGAAAACTCGGTAGAAATGGCAATGGTGAATAATAGTTTCTAGTGAAGGCATAAAAAGCACACAAGTAAATGAAATAGAGACAGAAATGGAGAAAGAAATAGATCTGCTGTAAAGATGTTAGATTTGGCCTTCACTCAGATAATGATTTGATTTCTGTTTTCCTTACATTTGTTCAGGATACATTAGGACTGAGCTACTTCTCTTGTATAGAAAAGGTCTGCTTATGTAATTGTTTCTTTCAAGAATGCAGACACAGTTTTACAAAAACTGATGAATTGAAGACAGTTCTAACTTTAAGCACAAATAGACTTTTCCTCTTCTAGTGAGTCAACATTTGAAATTGGAAGAACAACAAATCAGTGTTTGTGTCCTTTTTTTTGTCTACCTGCATTACATTATTTTGCTCTTCCTGCAGTTCAAACGTAATTAAATGTAGAAAAGCAAGGAAATGTAGGGAGAAAAAAGAAAAACTACCTGGATAATTATTTTCCTTCACTCTGGTTTCTATTATTTAAACTGTAATTCATTTCTAATTTTAACTTCACAACAGATGAAATGTATACCTAATTTGAGATGAGGAATCAAAGAGGCATTGTCAGCCTGAATTTGGCCCCAGATTTAAATTCAACAAAAAGCAAGATTTAATTAAATCTAACAGTTGCAGTAAAGATTTCGCAATTAAAAAGACTTGAACTACTGGCAAACAAACTTTTCATCATGTCTTTGAATCCCAAGTGATGCAACAGCAAGTAAATGACTTTTAAGTACTATTGTGTTTAATAAAATTAAAACAAAGTAAATTGTTTTTCTTTTTCTTTTCACTGCCTCCATTTTAGAAAATCTAAATCAATATTAAACAGAAGGTAAAAACAAAGCAAAACTTTTGTTTCCATCTTTAGAAGTCAACAATGATAACAGATGTATAAATAGATTTTTAATTTATATGATTTAAACAGCAGAAACTGTGAATAATTATGAAGGTGAGGAAATGTCCTTGTTAAAGCATATTGGTCCAGAAAAGCATTTATAGGCATAATAAGTAAATGCTGTTTGCCAGCAATGTGTAACCTGTGTTTAAATATATTGCATTAAAAATATCTCTTTACTTGAAGTTACCTGCTGATAAATTGTTCTTTTCCTTCTTACATTCAGCATATCTCCAGCTTAGCTGTCTTGTCCATTGTTAAATAAGTATTGCTAAGACATTTAGTTTACATTAATTTCCATTCTGTTATTAGTAATTAAATGCAAGTTGACTAATTCTTCTGTTCCTTAGTGACGTCTAAAAATAGGTCAATCAAAACATCTGCATTAAAATCCTGTCTTTCGTACGCAGATTATGAAATAAAATATGGCTAACTGTCTGGAAGCAAGTCATTGCCTCATGTCCAAAGGCTGAATATAGCAACTTTGCAATGGATCCTCTCAGTCTGATGGATTACAGTTCCAGTGAGGAAGATGAAATTATGTCTGTTTGGTATATATAGTTGATGAAATTATTGAACCATGTAATCATTTTTTATTTCTGAGAAAGATTTAAAGAACGCAGGTTGTATAGAATAAATATTGAGCTACTGAATGAATCATTAATATAGAATACACATTTTCATTGGCCTAGAGGTGGATTGTCAAATGATTTATCAGCAAAAATATGTGACACTTTTCACTGCTGAAAAACTTTGCATATATATTAGATTTATTGAGTTAAGCAATTGTAATTATCAAATGGTTTACCTTTGTCTGACAAGTACCAACACTCTACTTACAACATTTATATCATTTTATTTTAAAATTTCTAATAATTACTTCTAATATCTAATATCTAACAAGTTCATAACTGTAGTACATGTTCATGAAAGTAAAACGTATAAACAGAAAAATTCTATCTTGAAAAAGTTATGAATTATGAAGTAATGGGATCAAGTAGAAGTGAATATATTTAATTTGCTCACTGAAATTGAGGGGATGAAGGTCACAAGCTATAGTTTTTTTCCCAAGTGATATTTCAGATCACAGCTCTGAAGTGATTGGAAGCTTCAGCCCTAAACTGTAATATTTTAAAGAATGAGATGAGTTTCAAACTGAGAATATCACAAAACAGTTTGCAATATACATATTCTACCAGCCTCATATGTAGGTGATGTCAAATTAAATGAAGTCATAACTGACTTTAAAATGTTCAATAAAACCTTCAAGAAGAAATTTGTGTACCAAGTACCCTCTTCCATAAACTGGAGATGTAACCAGAGATACAAATTTCTTGGTCCCAATCTATTCAAAACAGTTCATGAAAATTCTCATTTTTAATAATGTATTCTAGGGCACGAGATGCAGAACTTTCTCCATCCTCTAGGATGGCTTTTTACATTATATAGTCATTCTGCTTGAACCTCCCACAGCATGTTTTACTGAAGAACCTTCCAATGACAGAGAGTCATTGTGGAAAGCACCTCAGTAGCATACATTGTACAAAGGAGATCATTTTGTTTGGCTTCTTTTCATCTTCCTGGCACCACACTTACACATATTGACAAGGCATAATATTCTCCACTTCTGGAAATCTTCCACAGTGGCAGATAAGAACAGCAACTCAGGGTCTCTTTCAAGGCTTAGTTTTGTAATTCAGTGTGCTAAGATGTTTTCCTCAGAAGTATTTGGTCCTAAATGCTAAGGAGGTACATTATATAAGGAAAAAAAAAAATTGTTTCTGTGCAGGTATAGCCAGTAGCATGACGTCAAAAGATAAATTTGCAATGGGAATGATCCTGAAGATGAGCACATTGGGTTCTTTAACACAACTATGATGTATGTACTATATTTTTGTCTCTTTATTACCTGTTTCTACACAATAAAAAAACAGGAACTGAATGGCTGGGAGAAGGTTGTCTTATGAACTTACTTATTAAGATTTTTCCTTGCACTGCAGTTACAATTATCATAACTGTCACCTAAACTAATATTGCAGGATTCAGTCATACATGGAATTGTTGTTTTTGCTCTTTAAATGTAATTTAATATTGGTCAAGATTGGACTACAATTGGTCTAGACTGCAATAACATTACATTACTTGTCAGGCTAGCGACTAAATTTTTCATTACAGAATATAAAAATTTAATACTACAGAGCACACTCATAAAATCAATATTTTGATGCTTTTGGGACAATAGATCTTAGCTATTTACATAAATATTTTATGATTTTTCTTGTAATCCATAAATTAAAATGCTCACTGGGTGTCTGGGCCAAAGGCTATCCAATCTTCCACTGGAGTGTAAATCTTTTTGTATTCTTTTGATAATCCCACTTGCACAGATTCAGAATTTAGGTTGTTTTCTTTCTGGAGGTGTATATCTTTTTCTTCTCTCCCTTCCCCTTCCTCTTTCTGTTCCTTTCCTCTCCTTCTTCTTCCTTCCTTCCCTCTTTTTTTTCTGTTCTATACTTTCAGTTGTTGTGATTGTTTTTTTGTCTGATGATGGTCCAGTTTTAGTGTAATCTTTGTGGCCAGTTGGAATGCCTCAAAACCTGAGCCCTTCAAGAAATTTTCTAAATAATTCTAAAGAAATTATCATCTTTCATGTTGCAAGTTAACTTGCATTCAGACAAGATGGAAAACATATACCATTAGCTGCAAAGAATTATAATTCTGCAAAGTTTCAGAGAAAATTTGTAAAGAATTGTGTAGGACTTAAGGATTATGAAAAAATTGTATGTGAAACTAGCCTGAATTAAAAAAAGAACAAACAAACAACAACAACAACAACAAAAACCAACAGGAAGCAAAGACTTCCCCTAACCAATTTGTTCCAATAATCTTTCCTCTCCCTGAGTTTTAATTCATACATATCCTAACAATGGTACTTAGAACAAGTTGAAGCTACAAGTCTGGGGAGAGGTTAAAGTATTGTGCCATCTTGCAACATTTAAGATACATAAAGGAAAAGATGAAAAGCAAAAGTATTTTATGCTAGAATCATAAAATATAAAATCATAGAATATCCTGAGTTGAAAGGGACCTTCAAGAACCATTGGAATCCAAGTGTATTTCTGAGAACACTGTCTAAACACTTCGTGAACTCCAGAGAGCTTTGTGCCATGACCTTCCCTGAGGAGCCTGTCTGTGCCTTGCCACCTGCTCAGTGAAAAACCTTTTCCTAATACTCTATTTGAAGCTCTCCCAACAAAGCTTCATGTCATTTCCTTGGGTCTTGTCACTTGTTCCTTCCCCCTTTTCTCCCACAATGAGATCACTCATCAGCTCTGTCTTCTGTTAGCTGAAAAAGCTAGTGACTTCAGCCGCTCCTCGTATGTTCTGCTCTCCAGACTCCTCACCATATTTGTAGCCCTTCTTCTGGTGCTCTCTAATAGTTTTATGTCCTTCCGTCGTAATCCCCAAAACCTGCACACAGAGCTTGAGTTGAGGCCACACAGGGCAGAGCAGAAACGATTCCTTCCCTCACCCAGCTGGGCAGTGCTGGGTCTGGTGCACACCAGGGTACAACTGATTCTTCTGACTACCAAATTGCACTGCAGATTCATATTCAACTTGCCTTCAATAACAACCCCCAGATTCTTTTTCATGGGGCTGCTCTCCAGCTTCTCATACTCCAGTCTGTACGTATATCCAGGGTTGCCCTTTCTCAGATGCAAAATCTGGTACTCAATCTTGTTAAACTTCATGACATTGTCCTAGGTCACTAATTTGTCAAGGGCTGTATGCAAAGCCTCTCTACCTTTGAGGAAGAGTCCACAGCTCCTTTTAATTTGGTATCTTCTGGAAATTTACTTAATATGCATTTGAGTCCTGCATTCAGACCACTTATGAAAACTTGGAAGAGAGCTGTCAGTGAAGTGGAGTGTTGAGGAATCTCAATAGTGGCTGGCCACCAGCTCCAATGTCACCATGTTTATCATCTTACCTTTTGAGCCTGATTTATCAACCAGTATTTCACCCACCGTATTATGTACTTGTCAAGCTGTATGCTGGACATTTGTTGAGAAGGATACTGGGAGAGACAATACTAGAAACTTTGCTAAAATCCCAAAAGGACACATTGACTGGATTCCATTATTCATCGAAATATTTATTTTCTTCTTCATAAACAACCTTTCCAAAGCAAAATAACTGTTGTCTTACCTTTATAGGAGGGCAAGTATTGTCTCTCAATACAACAGTGGCTGGGAAAGACATTTGTGTTTGAGTTAGGGTACCCCTTTGGCATATTTCCCATCACGAGATCAAGATGGAAATTTGTGACAGAACTAGAGGTAGTTTTTTCCTATTGTGACAAGCCTTATTAAAGAGAGCAAAGCATTTATCACTTTTTTTTTTTATTTTTTTTATTTTTATTTTTTGTGCCAGGAGAAGAGATCCTAGCAAAAGAGTAATATTCTTTTCTTTAGACAGACAGCTCATAAGCTATCTTGTTTGGAATGTTATGCGCCAATGTAAATATTCAAATAACAGCCAAGAATGTGCTCTTATGGTAATTCTTGCTTCTTTCTTATTTATTTTTTTGTTAAAAAGGAGGTAATAGCAATCCTCTGGGTCCTTTCAAGAAAGATGATACACAGTAATGTCTGTTCTGACGGTTCCAAGTTTCATTCTGAATGACAACAGCAGGAGTTAGTACATTTACGTGAAAAAAAGAAACCTGCAACAATTTTGCGGAGATAAGATAAAAAAACTAATATCATTCTATGGAAAAAAAACCAAACCAAAACAAAACAAAACCTGAAGAAAACCTCCAATGATTATGATTTAGAATGATGAAGGATGACAGATGTATCATGGCTTGCAGATAACCCTAGCTTATATTAGAAATACAGATCTCATGATAAGTAGCTATCTTTAAATTTTCACATTAGCATCAGCAATATTTTAAGTTATATGTGAATGCAGCATGTTTCTATCCTTAATAGAAGTGCAGTGGGAGGACAAGGACTGTGCTAGAACAAGAGCTTTCTGCCTTACTCTCTGTGTAGATGTCCTTTGCAAGTAATGATTTTGTATGATGGCTTAGATGCTTTGCAATTGCTTGTGTTACCCTTAAAAACATTGACTCCATACTCCAGAAACCTTGGATAATTTTATCTGGGGCACATGCCTGGATTTTCTTTCTCATCAGAAATTCGCAGAGAACTTATCAGTATAAGGAGTTCCTGAGTGAGATATTACCACCTCTAACCATCTAATCACATCCTAGAATATTATGTTCTACCTAGTACATTAATAAATCTTATCTCCATAAATGTACTCTTCTTTTATTGAATATATATTAAACTCTTAATTTTTTATTATATTTTTTTTTTCTTTTGAAAGTACAGAGAGATTTTTCTGAAGACATACTAGAGAGTTTTATGAATTATGCTTTTAAACATATCAAATCATTTAAGTGGTTGCAAATAAGTATTTAAATTTGAGTTATATTAAGTTAGAATATGATGATGGTTTTAGCCTCCTCTCAGGCTAGTTAGGAGGATTTCAAGTTTTCTTCATGAATTAATGAATGTATCCATTTTCTCCTCCCTGAAGTGATAGCTGATCTTTATAGCATAACCAGCCTAGCACCTCGGAACCACAAAATAATTCAATTGATTTTGGGAGATAAAAAAAAAAACACAAAACATCTTTCTCTATTCTAATTCCTCCCAATACTCATTTTAATTTTCACCCAAGAACAGACCATTTTTATTTAATTCCACTTGTCTTTTCTAATAAATGGGTACATTAACAATGACCACTAATAGGGATGATAATTTTTCCATTTTAATCTTAAAGCTTTCTTGCCAATTTATGTTTCAGTCAGATATATATTTAAATAGGCCATCTAGTAATTTATTTGGAAATTTTGCCTCAAAGCAACAAATATTTTATATTCTGTTATTATGGATATATGGTGAACAACAAACACTGTAGATGTAAAAGTGGAACACATAATTTTAATGTTATACTTCCATATAGAAATGATGATAGAGATTACTTTTATTCCAAGTAGTTTTAAAGAATTCTTAATGCTAATAATGTATGGTTCCCTTTCTCGGCTTTCAGTGTCACTAAAGCTATATTAGAATACAATTAAATCAAGTGCTGCTGAAGTCTCTGTATCTATAGGATGTGCATTTCATAGAGTTGTCTGCATCCCTTTTCTACGTAATTTTTCCTGCATGTGTTTTTGAGAGGCTTGAAGGAATGTTGTCCATAAGTTGCCTTCTGGAGTACGAGTTGCTTATCTGGGAAGTACCCTGGAGATTCAGGTTGTGTTGTCATCTCCAGCTCATGGAGACATATAAGGCTCATCTGTGAAAGCAAGAGTTATTTTTGTTTCTGTTCATGCTGTTATTCCTTGATGATTGCTTATTGGTGATCTCCTGCTGCCCAAATCTGCACTGGCTGAAAAAAGGCTCAGTATGAGGCAAGTGGTGTGTACTTTATCCTTGGAGGCAGCTACTCTGAAGTATACTCTGAATGCTTTAACTCCTGCTCTTGTAGATTTTTTTTTCTAATCTGACAAAGGAAATGACTTCTGACAAGCTTCAGTGCTGTGACAGCGCTGCTCCCGGTAAGCAAGAGCTTCTGTGCCTGAAAGATCAGCTCAGGCAGATAGGACAGCAGCATGCTTGGGAAATGGGGCAATCAGCAATGAACAATGAGAAGCAGAGAGTCAACCAACACCGTGATTAGCCAGACAAAATTTCAGGAGCCCATGCCCATAAACCAAATAATAACTAATGTTTTCTTGAACCTCATGATATATGAGTCATGATAAATCTGGCTAACCAGTCTGGGGTGCATGAAGTTATGAGAGAAATTTCTTAGAATATCCACATAATTCTCACTTTAGGACAGTACAAGAAGAAAATGCCAAGGAGCAGAAATGGGTCTTCATTTTCTGTGTCTTTGTTTCAGCTGGGAGAGAATTGTTCTCTTCAGAGTGTCTAGTACGATGCTGTTTTGGTTCTAGGATTTCTCCTATCAACAATGTTGATAACACGTTTATAGCTGCTGCTAAGCAGTGTTGAAAGGCCATTTGCAGCTAAGGGCCTGAGGAGCTGGGAGGAAACAGAATCAGGACAGCTGATTTAAACTGGCCAAAGAGATATTCTGTACCATCTGACATCAAGTTGAAGGAGTTTTGAGGGAGGTGGGAGCACATCTTGCTCTCTTCCACTGCTCAGGTTAGCTGGCATCAGTTGGTGGGTGGTGAGCAATTACTTGTGCATCATTTGTTATATACACTCATATATATATAAAATCATAAATATTTTCCTTTTCTCTATCTTAGAAAATAGTTTTATCTTAGCTCACAATTTCTACTTCGTTTTTTTTTTTTTTTTTTTTTAAATTCTTATCCCTTATCCCATTGGGAAGGGGGATAGTAAATGAATGACTATGTGGTGCTGAGCCTCCTGCCAGCTTAAACCTCAACACTGTGGCTTATGTATGGTACAGGATCTTATGGAACACATACTCCAGCCTGATGCCTGGTGGCAATTTGTTGAAATCTGTGCAGTTAAACATCCAGAAGCAGACTGAGGCTGTTGCTGATAAATGTGATGTCGTTGTTTAATTTGCCATATGCCATCTCTTATGATGATAGGAAGTGAAAGATTTCCAATACCTACTCGTGTCATCTGCCTAATCCTCTCCCTGCATTCACAGACATCGGCCCTTTTCGGCAAGCATGATTAATCCAGCTATGCATTGCTATGTCCTCCATGTATTTTCTATCCTTTTCTGTATCATGTAACAGCCATCTCAGAAGGGAAACTCATGGATCTGGGTCTCCATGCTTAGCTAGGGAAGACTATCTGGCAAGCAGCAGCATTGCATTGTTTATGAGAATGTGGAAAGAGAGAAAAAGGGATTTGTTTCCACTCTGCATTGCCGAGAATAGAAACATAATGCTGTCTGCGTTGATAGATAAAGTGGTTCATGCATAAGCTTCACTCACTGGTTACCTAACCTGGCATCTTGAGATGGGCATAAAAAAAGATTGCATAAAAAGGATTAATAAAATGGATATGTACAACTTGCAAGCAACAACAAACAAACAAACAAACAGGCTTTTTTTAATACTTGCAGATGATAGAATTAATGAGCTATTAGGAGTAATGTAGACAAGCAGCCTCTGCTGCTTCCTGGAACAGAGCCTTGACAAAGCTGAGTTTCCAACTTCTGGCTCCTTGCTTTTTTTTTTTTCTTTCTGTATTTTTATATTTCCATGCTGAACCTTTTTTTTTTCCAAAATCCTAGTGGTCCTAATTATTGGTCCCTTTCAACAATCTTGTCTTTGTCTTCACTTTTCTTATCTCATGTGGCTCTGTGGCTCAGCACTATGGACTTTCTCACAGCTTTTGGTCACAGTTTTATAGTTTCTTCAGAAATGTCAGCTGTGGTTATTCTCAAGATGCCCTCTTGCTACGGGGATATTCCCTCTTCCTCACTTTGGCAGAAACTTCTGTCTCAACTTTTGTCTTCATCTCCACACCCCCTACCAACTCAAACCCTCTTTTTACTTTTCTCCAAATAGCAAAAATCCAAATAGAGATTGGAAAAGGACCAATTGTAGCTAAAAAAATAAAAGTGTCAGCAATGATGTCCAAGCAACTTCACTTCTCTCCTGGAAGTAATCAATATTACTCAGAACATCTAGGGACATGAAATGGGTTGATATTTTAGCTAGGACTAGTGAGGAAAGAGTGAGCACCAGTATGAGAAAAATGTCATCCGTATCCTTGTGTGCCAAAATGCTCATTGAAGAACAATGATGAAAAAACTGACTTCTATCTAGAGGACACGAGTAGTTGTCATGTCCTGCCTCTAAAGGGAGAGAAGGATGACCAGATTCATAAATACATTAGATTAAGATGAAATGACAGTCAAAGTCCAAACACAATCATCAGTTGTAATGATAACTCTGTACTACAGTTCTTTTAAAAGTATTGACATTCTTACTAGCCTATATCATTACAATTGAATCTGTCTAAGCTGTGTGGTTAAATTTTATAAGAAATCAAAATAAACCTAGCATTACTTAACAATGATAAGAGGAAAACTAAAAGAAAAGAGAGTGAAACGGGAGGGGGGGGGGGGGGCAGAGAATGAGAGATGAGAAGAGAAAGAGATCACTGATCTGGGTTTCAGCACTGGTCCAGTCAACAGGGCAAGGAGTCCTTGGTCTGTGAGAGCACTTCCCCAGAATTTCCAAAGTTCTGACATCCCCAAGCTTCTCTTGGGCATCCTTCTATGTTTGCTAGTTTGTGGATTTTGTCATCAACAAGTTTGCCATCAGTAAGTTCGCTGTCAACAACTTTGCAATAAAAACTCTGCAGTAAATAACTGCTTGAACAGAGGAGCTTTGGCCTGAGCCCTATCTCCACAGGGCTCTCTCCTCAGACCACATCTTCAGCATTTATGCTGTTGTCATGGCAATGGTCTTACCTTGAAAGTGTTTGAGATGATTCCAGGCATACCATAGATAAAGATTTTTTGTTGTTCTGCTATAATGGTTTTGCTACCATGGTTTATTAGCACAATCCATTTACTTGTTCTTTTTTTTCATTTGTTCACAATTTACTCACTTCTTTGAGGATTACCACATATCTTTAAGGATTATAAATACTTTGAATTCCAAATATAGTGATAAATTAGCAGGCTTATGTGCCTATAGCTAATGCTGTTAACTGCTCGCTACCAATGTTTTCACATATGACAATAATTCTAGCGCATTATTAAAATTGGTCACATAAACTAATGAAGTTAAATTGTCATTTGTTAATTCGGTCAAGAATGTACATGATTTATATCTTGGTTGAGGTACTTTTTGAGTGACAGAAAAATAAAAACTTTTGAGTACCTGAGAAACTTTAATTCTGGAAGCAGATATGGAAATAAATGAAGGAAATTATTCTGGGACTGAAATTTCTGAGTTTTAAACTTCATCCTCACCTAAGTCTGTTTTTGCATCTGATTCCACAAATACAGAAAATCTGATGATAATGGAAACACTGAAGTGATCTCTCCTGATATGTAATCTTCTTCCTTAATACATGGTGTGTATTTCTTCCTGCACTAGGCATGCAGGAATTCAAAGATCCGAGCACAAGCTCTCCAAACATCAGGGTAGCAAACAGCATCCTTCTACCCTTACACACTTCTGTCAGGCTGCCTGATTTTGTTTGTTTGTTTGTTTGTCTTCTACTGTGGTAAAAAGAGATGCATGATTATAAGCTCCACATAAGCCGTGCTACAACAGCTATAGTCAGAAGTTGGAAGACTGTGGTAGCTGTGTAGGTAGTGGCTCTGCAAAAGAAAAGGCTCAAACAACATAAAGGTGCTGTGGGATCTTCCGCATTTTGGTTCAAGATTTATCAGATCTTGCTGATCTCAAGAAAAAAAAGAGAAGCTGTGACACAGAGCTGCAATGTACCAGAGACACAGTATAAGTGATGCCAGTGGCATATTGCTGTTACGAAAACTACTGCATTTGGATAAAGCTTAGCCCATAAAGCTGCATGGTGATTGCAGACACTTATCTAAAGAAACATCTCCTGTTGAATTTCTAAAGGCATCTACAACTGCTTTTCCAGAACTAGTTATTTGCCTACGTTTAAAAAAAAAAAAACAACAGTGGTAGAATGGCAAATCACTACAGTGTGAATATGAATTGTCCATGAAAATCTTACACGTGGAGTATGGCCTAAGCATAACCTGCTGAAGAAGAGGAGAGATCATGCAAGACTGGAGAACAGGACGGATCATCAGTCTGATAGCCATCCTTTGATCAATAACAAGAACTGCTCCTAGCCATGCAGGCCAGATAAGCTGGTGCCTCTGTCCCTCCATTCACCTCCAACCACTTCCACTTGTTTTATTTGAACTTAACAATGTAGAGCCTAGTACTCATGTCAAGTGGCAGAACTACAGCTGGAAGCTGTCAAGGAAAAAAGAAAGTGCCGTCTTTAGCATAAGCATGGGGACCATAAAACTGTGTGATAATTAACCTAGGAACAGTCCCTGACATTTTTGGGAGCTGAAAATAAGGTCTTAAGTAACCAATGGAAGTTCCTCTGCTTTTCTGTAAAGTCATGCGTTTTTCATACCCCTGCTTATATCTTAGTTTGCATACCTTGTGGCAGTTCTCCCCTCACCCTCACCCTTGCTTATCATGGCAAAACATGTGTAAAAATGGAATAAAATCAATTAACTGAATTTTGGATTTTGGAGCTCCCTTCAGCTGGCCTGAGACACTCCCCCTTTGGATGCCAGCTCACAACAGATGCATTGACAAAACTGGTCATACAACCTTTCCTACCCCAAGTTACCTTCCCTGCAATTTGTATAACCTTGCCCAACCTAATTTATCTTTACTTACTGTGATTTGCCTCCCCCATAGAATACTGATTAGTTATAGGTTAATAAACTATTGGCTAAGAGTACATGTGACTATAGATCATATGTGCAACAGCTCGCTCAAAATAAATGTAATAAATTGTTTTTGTGCACCTGATCTGTGGCAGCAAAATGTGCTGTAGTCACTATCTTCTCACTGGGCAAAACAAACCTGGGAATGGGATGGGACAATTCTTCTAAACATCTTTTCCTATTCTACTTTGTGGGATGTCAGTGATTTACATCCTCCTTCAGTCCATGACTTATGTGTTCTCTCTGTTGTGTATCTCTTTTTTTTCCCCCCCTGACTCTATATTTACTGAGATCTTGTGGAAAACAAAGTAAACAGCTGTGAGCCATGTTACCAGAAGCACATGCAGATGCATAATTTCTGCAGGTGCACTGCATGGATTTGGAGTAAAAAAATGTGCAGGAGTCTTGCCAGATTCTGAATGTGCAGATGCAGAAGGAAGCACAGACTGCTTTTGTTTTCTCTCAGTACAGTGAATCCCTGTAGCAGACAAAAATAAGGAAAGACTTGCAAAGTGTGATCAAATCAACGACTTCTCCAAATGTTGAACAATCCATGCAAAGTCAAGCACAATGGGATCAGAGACATAGAGTAAAATATCATTTGCTTGTGAGGCTATTCAAAATCTCTCTGTGCATGATGCCTTCAAGAACTGTAGAATATCCTTTCAAGACTGTCAGTGTTTTTGTTCCAGGGAATTAATGAAGATGAAATAAAGTATCCATAATGCATTCTGCTTTGTAATAAAAACAAATGTAACCCAACAGCTCACCATTTGCGATGGGTAGTGACTTACAGTAGTGAAACTAGACTTTAATTTCTTTAATTTCTTTATTTCTTTAATTTAATTTCAAGAGGTAGTTTATTTTCAGATTGCAGTAATGGTAAGCTATGAGACTCAAACCCACCTTTTCAAAGCTAACAGGCAGCAGGTTATTAGCAATTATTCTTTTTGTAAAAATGATAGAATTTTTCAAAAATCATTTTACGATTCTCATGGCCTATATTTCTCACTTATTTTAATATGTTTCCAATGTTTTTCTTCTCTATGTATTTTTTAACCAGCTTATAATCTCTACCTAATTAAGATACTTTCTGATAGAAGTGTACCATCCTTAAAGTTAGAAAAGTGAATAGTCTACTCATATTTATGTGATTCCTTTTGGGAACTTTTGGCTCTGGCATTTTTTTGCTGTTTAATTTTTTGGATTTTAAAGTAGGGAATTACCCAGATAGAATAAACTGCGTCAATTTATACACTGCATAAAGAAAAAAAAAATTATTTCAAAGGTAGATTTGAACCACAACAGAGAATCATTTGAGAGGTCTGAATTAAAATATTCAAAAATAGAAAAAACATGTGAGACATGTCAATTAAATTTTTTCTACAAATCCTGTGACACAAGGAGGACTCATTTGACCAGACAAGAATGAGTAAAAATCAGATATCTCTCAAACAGAAAAATCAGGAAAAAAACAAGTGTACAAGAGCTGCTATGAAACTAATACCTCCTATTTCATCATGTTGGCCCACAACATCAGAGGTGGATGTTGGTGGTATGACAGTAGAGGTTGAACCTTCCCACCAATATTGCACTACAATTTGTTACCATGTGACAGATGACAGTAAAGGATCAGTCTGACAAAATGTCATCTGACACAGAAGTGTTTCTGAACAAAAGATATGTCGCTGAAGTCCTCCATGTGGAAAAAATGGCACCCCCTGACATTCACCGACTCCAACTGAAATCTATGGAAACCAAAGAGTGGATGTGAGTACAGTGAGGCAGTGGTTGGTGCATTTCAACAATGGTGATAATTGGTGCAGATTTTGATGAGCGTGGCGTCCATTTGATTGCTGTTGAAAGTCTATAGCTAATGATGTTGATTATATTGAAAAGTAGCATTTTGTAGCTGAGAATTTGCTGTCAAATGATGTTACTGTGCTCTATGTAGCTTCTGTAATTTCCATGATAATAAACAGGAGACATTGCTATGTACCTTCTTACATACTGACAGTTTATTCAATTTGAAGTGTGAAGCAGCAGGATAAATTCCACAGAAAACCAGTAGAGCTTTCCTAGTTACAGTACAGGTATCTAATTTGAAGATTAGGACAGTAATGGCTTAAAATCATAATACTTAGGAAAATCTGTTACAAATCCTTGCTTTATAACTGAAGGAAAGGATCTTGAAAAATCGAAAGGAGTGCATCTTTATTGCATGCTGAGTCTAAGAGATAACAAGATATGTGTCCTTTGCCCACATATTTTATTAGTAGAATCTCTGTTTCTGAGTTTCACTCTTTATCTTCAACACATTCTTAGAATCCATCACTATTCTCAAGCAGTACAGTAGTCAGTGGATCCACTTACCTCAATAGAAAACTTGTTTGCATGTTTAATCTCACCAGTCTAATCTGTTGAGTTCACACAGGTTATATGAAAATTAATTAATTTATAAATTAGTTAAAACAGAGTTTATATTGAAATGTCTGAATGCTCTGAGGTCTATGTGCGGGTCACATTCTGATCTAGGCTCTGTATAGTGTGGAGAAATTGGCATGCATTTTTAACACTTTCAGTTTTATAGCTATCCATCAGCTTTGCTGGCAACAAATGGAAGATTGAAGCTTTCCACTCCATTTACAGTTTTCTGAGAACCCACAAAAGTTTCTGCACTAAGATTCTGACACTTCCAGGATAAAAATTCTGGACATAGCTGTTTCCCTGAAGTACCATTCTTTACTGACTAGGCAGGTTTCCGTATGAGCATATGAACACTAGCCTGTATCAAATGCTCATTTGTCTTCCATGTATTTGTATCTTAGGATTTGGTAGGACTGCTTTTACCTTGAACGTTTCTTCTCCCTTTTAAAAATATACGTATTGTGTTTGTTAAACACATTTAGTGCTTTTGGGTATCTGTTAGCTGCTGAATCAAGGAGGATGCTACCCCCTCCAGAACTTTGCCTGAGTTGCCTTAAGGGACACATTGGAATCTCTTTGTAAGGATTTGCACATGCAGACCTTCAAACTTATATCTGTTCTGAATACTTCCTTCCACTGCCTAAGTATTCACTTACATTCATATGCTGTAGCAGCACACAGAGCAGATGTATATAGGTACAAACATAATATAGTTCCATACTACTAAGCTGGGAAGATCACCTGTAGAGGCTTTGAAGAAATCTCATTGTGATCACAGATGAGAACCTACCCCACGAAGGTGATTAAAAATAAAATTAAAAAAAAAATCCTGCAGTTGCTAGGTTTTCTA
Source organism: Tympanuchus pallidicinctus (assembly GCF_026119805.1). Classification (NCBI taxonomy): domain Eukaryota; kingdom Metazoa; phylum Chordata; class Aves; order Galliformes; family Phasianidae; genus Tympanuchus; species Tympanuchus pallidicinctus. The sequence continues at coordinate 35,789,769 of NW_026294802.1, forward strand.
GCAGTTGCTAGGAGATGGGTAGCAGTCGTTTGTGCTTTTGGAAAAGTACGTATCACATTAGAGGGACAAGGATTGATTTTCAAACTACTTGCAGGTTTGTTGTTTGGGTACTGAATGAAATAATATAGTTTTTTGCAATTCTATATCTGTACACGTATATGATGTCCGTATTAAAACTAACTGGAATGTCTTTGAGCTTCCCATGCTTTTGAAATTTAGAAAAGTTTTAGATTTTTGCAGCATGGGCTTTTAGGAATATTAGAATGAGAAACAGCAGGAGGACCTAGAAATAGTGTCTTTGACATTTAAGTTCCAGTGAACCAGAAAGGTTTGTTACATAAGATTGTACAGACTATTCTCTTTGGCACATCTTTTCCTTTTTCATTTTCTTTTCATTTTCTTTTCATTCCCATGAGTTTTTCATTTTCTTCCCAATATGAAACAGTAGATCACCACTCTATATAATCAAAATGAAATACTTAAGGGAAACTGAGCGCTGAGTCTTGCTGCAGATCAGAAAAAAGACATTTGTCATAACTCCACCTGTAATTTTGACACACATAAGCTTAATGTCTTTGAAACTCACACTTCTATTTGCATGATGACTGAAAGAAGCAGCACCATACTGGGTTCTAAATTAAGTGTATAGGATTAATGACTCGATCAAGAATAACTGAGTTTTCTTGGTATTACTCTGACTGGATTCTGAGTTTATCTAAACTTGTTTAACTCTTCTTGGGGAAAAATGCTAAATGAATCACAATGTCTTTTGAGGTGCACTTTGTAATCCAATGATTTAATCCTATTAATACCTAAGCTTTTTAATATTTTCAGAACACTTCTCAAATTCTATTATTTGATCTTGCTATCTGTCTATAATACAGCTAACCAGAAAACCTAGAAAATCGATTTCCTATTTTTCTTTTTTAATTGATTTAATGCTATGATAATGCAAGTTTTGATAACACTGAAATGGGTGTTGTTCTGTTTCTTTGTTTGTTTATGGTAAAATAAACTGGAGAAGTCTAGAATGTGGATGTTATATTTATTAATACTAGAAGTTACAGAGAAGTGGAGAAGTTGGTTGTCAACATTGAAATCACTCAACGCTGCACATTTAATCTAGAAGAAAACTTTCATTTTTTATATTCAAGCTAACAATATAAGAGATGCAGAGAAAGAAAAGAATAGTAATTAATCTTCTAACTGAGCTTCAGGATAGTGTCCAGCACCTCTGGGCAGTTCCTGCTTCTCTGAGACCTGAGGCCATTTTCACCTAAAGACTCTTCCCTACATGCTGATTATCATGAAAGGTAATTGAATTTGGATGGATGGAAAACTTCCTTCTCCATTCTGACTTGCATCTCTTTTGACTGCAAATTCAGTCCTAGGCAAGCCATAGTCATTTTTACTAGGAGCATCTCATTTCTTGTGGACTACTTCTGTTACTGAAACAACTCCTGTCACATACAAAACATTTTTTATTTCAACCTCATCCTATTGAACCTGAAAATGCTCAGGAAATAATGACAATCTCCAAAGTGCCATTTCTGCAACAAATATATGCTCTGTCCTGACAACTAGTAGCTGAAGGAGACTTACACCACCTTGAGCTGGAATAAGCTCATACATATTCTAAGTTGCAGAGAACTGGTTATCAACACTGAAGTCATTTTGAACATGGGGAAGGCTAAGTGGAACAAATCCTTAACAAGCTTGTCAAGGAAAGTAAGGAAAGCAGCCCATTAGTACCTTCTGAGAGGGACTGGACGTCATGGCATGAATACCATTTCTGGAAGTAAGGTGTTCAAATTAGGGAATCCTTAGAGGTAACTTGCTGGATTTGCAGTTTCTTCCATGTCCTATCTTCATCTAATCACATTTATCCTGCTCCCTGCTTCCCCTCTTTGGCATGCACACAGGCAACAGAAATCATGAAATGTTAGGCATACTATAAAGAAATGTAAAAGATAATTTAAACTGCACTTGTGACAATGAACTATAGCTATGTTCATTATGATGAAGGCTAAAAAAACAAGTGCATATTTGTTGGAGAACAAAGCAACAGATTAGTATCATTTTTACTTCTTAAATGATCTATAAGTATAGTTCATTGAAGCAGAATTAGTTAACCTCCAAGAGAATTTTTCTGAATTAAAAATCATAAGATAGACAGATACATTTTTATATATGTTAAATATATTTCACCTAAGCAATGTTACTGTATAGAGCCTTAGTAATTATTTTCTTCTATGATAATATGGCCCTAAAATCTGTCCCACCAATTTTCCTAAAATCTTTCATTTTCCTCATTGAACACAAACAAAATTATAGTTCTCCAATCCAATTTCTATCATTTGATTACTTACTTAGTTGTTTTCTGATGTTTTCATTCTCAAGCAGAGTAATCATTGTTTTTTCCTTTCTTTTAGTAGTGTCAGATAGAGATAATAAAATGAAAATTAAAAACTCGAAGCTGAAGATTAATGGTGAGGAGGAAGGTAAAATATTTGCAAATTAGGAAATCTAAAATAGTAAAAAAGAAAATTTCCTGATTTAAAATTTTAGACAGATTTAAGGAGAGGAAGATCCCCAGTTATTTACAGATCACGCAATTCCACTTAATAAAACAGCCAACACCAATACTTCAGTTACCCTGGTGAAAACTTCAAGCTGTCCCAAAGCTGCATTCTCTAGTATATATAAGAAAATCACGTTACAAATATCATAGACTGGGCAAATCTTTGTCTTGTTAACAGTGCTCTGAGATTAAATGCAAGTGCCATTTCTACAGTCAGTTTTTTAACAGATATATTTTTACACATACACTAGTGGGAATCAAATCTCTTATCCAGATCTTCAAATATCAGTGATGTGAATGAGGTGTACTGACTTACTCTGGTAGCTAAAAAAAATTCTTTAAAGGCTCTGCGTTGCATTATCAACTGCCTGAGGCATATGGTCACCTTTCTCTATTCAAAGGTTGTCTAGTTCCAGTATTTTGCACTGGATTGTGTGTTTAAAAAGCAGCATTCAGAGTTTCCTCATCTACTGAGTCCCATGAAACAATCACTTTAAATCCTCTGTTCCTGCATTTAACTATTAGTCCTTTAGGAGGTTCATTCAGGAAAAACTACATGGATTATTCATGCACACAAACACACACACAAACATTTATACTTTCATGAGCAGGAACGATCAAATGTAGTAAGATTGAGGTTATTTATGCTTCAATAAAACCCTTTACAAAATAGGCAATAGTTGCTTTGCCCTCCTAGACAAAGATATTACAATTAAGAATGATTTTTTCTCTGTTGGCACTGCAAGAAAATGCTAAAGCTTGCCAAACTTACAGAACATATCTGTGGAACATTTTTCAGTGTACCACTTAAAACTAACATGCAATGAACCACATTTGCATTTTTTTCATTAGCTACAGTTTCTATATTTCTTTAGTGACATTTTTATTACTCTTGGAGTATAATGTCTTACTTCCTCATAAACTCCAATGTGTGTTCATAGTTCTTAGAGTGTATTTTAAATAACCTTGTAATTCCACATATATTTTTGGAATTGTGCCCAGCCTGTTTCACTGGTTTTGTAGTTTTAAGGAAAGGTGTTGCTAGAAGATTTTACATGCTTGACTACGTATTTTCTAAGGCGGTTGTTAGAAAAAGGATTACAATTGAAATCTGAAGCCAAAAATAGGAAAAATGTAGTTACCATTCAACAATGAAGCTTGAATTATGGCTTAGTTACTTTAGTCTTTATTTGTTTTCAAATATTGCAGTGAATTTTTTACATGCCTATCTTTAGGAGCATTCATATTCTGAGGAACTTGTAGAACCTTTCCAATGAAACATCATCCAACTTCTGCTTTTGAGCTCCCTCTTGCTCAGGCTCTCCTCTTGCTCAGGAGGAAGTTGAGGTAAGGATTGATGAAGGTCTCATCAAATACTTAAAAACTGATGTGACAATCATCTCTGGTAACATCTATCTGCCCATGCTTCTGCACGTTATCTTGCAAATATTCATCCTTTTCTGGATTTTTTATTTTATTTTTTTTTTATTTCTCTGTTTGTTTCCTACTGTTTTTTTTAGCAGGGAGGGGCAGAGCAGAGGTGGACTGATAAAATGTTAGTCCTTTTATTCTCATTATACTTTAGTCATAGAATCATAGAATGGCCTGGGTAGAAAAGGACCACAATGATCATCTTGTTTCAATCTCCCTGCTATGTGCAGGATTGCCAACCACCAGATCAGGCTGCCCAGAGCCACATCCAGCCTGGCCTTGAATGTTTCCAGGGATGGGGCATCCACAACCTCCTTGGGCAACCTGTTCCAGTGTGTCACCACCCTCTGTGTGAAGAACTTCCTCCCAATATCTAACCCAAACTTCCCCTCTCTCAGTTTAAAACCATTCCCACTTGTCCTGTCTCTATCCACCCTTGTAGTCCATAACTAATTTCTTTTCCCTGACAGGTAATGCATCTTCTTCTATCAATCAGGTGATGTTTCTCTCTTAACAGTATCAATTAATTCTCACTGAGGATAGAGAGTTCTCTGCTTTCAATTTTCTGCTGCAGGTGCATACTGGAGTTTGCTGGTGTCTGAGAAAGCAAACTAATGAAGTATCACTTGTGGTTTAACCCTATAGGTGGCTCAGCACCACAAAGCTGTTTGCTCACTCCTCCCCCTCCCTGTGGGATTGGGAAGAAAATAAAAAAAAGAAAAAAGAAAAAGAAATAGAACTTGAGGGCTGAGATAAGACTATTTACTAAGACAGAGAAAATTATAACAGTTTTGACTATATATATATGAATGTATATAACAAGTGATGCACAAGTAATTGCTCACCACTCCTCTACTGATGCCCAGCTTGCCTCCCAAGCAGTGGAAGAGAGAGATGCACTCCCACCCCCTTCAAAGCACCTGCTTGATGTCATATGGTATGGAATATCCTTTTGGCCAGTTTAAGTCATCCATTCTGATTCAGTTCTCACTGGGCCCTTCGCTGTGAATGGCCTTGGTTCTGTACAGCACTGCTTAGCAGTAACTATAAACATCAGTGTTTTATCAGCATTGTTTTTCTTCTAGAATCAAAATACAGCATCATACCTGAAGTAAACATCACTCTGAAGAAAGCAGTTTTCTCTGAGCTGAAACTAAGACAATCACTTGTTCTATACCCGCCTCATATGGTTTATGTGCCATTTGCTACTCCCTGCTGTCAAACATAAGATAGTGGTTGAGGTAGGCATGTGGTCTCAGATATTGCCATTGCCCTTTTGTTGTTCCAACAAGTTAAGTCAGAGTTTTATTACTAATTTACAATATTAGATTGTCCTTTAGCTTTCTGTTTGGCCCTTCTCTGTACAGTGCAAGGGAGAAGGAAAATAACCTTTTCCAAAGATCTTCTGGTGATGTGATGTTACACTTGAGAACCCCTTCATCTCTACAGTGATGTAAAGTATGATGGTTGTGGTGGCTGGAAACAGGAGACAGAACAAATGCTCTGTACAGGCCTCTGTATATCTTAACCAAGGAGGAAGCTCATCAGTCACCTGTGCTCCTCCCAAGTCTTTGAACATTCTGCTCAATCAGCCTGCTTTAACTTAATCACAAAATTCTGAGTGGATAAATGTCCTTCCTTAATTCTTTTGCCTCACTGCCTGGAGGATCATCTTGTCAGACTGACAGATGAGTCTTTAAAAAAGGCTACTTTACCTCCTCTAGTCATGAAGAAATTAAGCTCTTAGGACTGGTTTTCTTCCGTCACAAAGAAAGAAGGCTTCCTGTCCTATATGCAGAGTTTCTGCTCTGCAATGAGAAGTTGAAAACATACTTCTCAAGAGAAAAGCAAAGATAAGCATACATCTCCTCAAATCTCAGAAACATCTGAGAAAACCATCCAGATATTCCCATCATCAAAAACAGCAGCAGATCTCTAGACTAATGCTGCTCTGTATTCAAATGATAAAATGAGGAATCAGTGTGTTTCTTCTGAATGTATCCTATCACTGGACATTAAAGCCTCTGGAGTATTTCAGAGGTGCTGAGGATAATGTTTTTTAAATGACTACAAAATGCTGTGCAAATGAATACGCTTTCTAGAATCCATATATATATGTACATATACACAAGCGGGAAACATTCTTACTTAGGATAACTGCATCTTATTATTATTTTTCCTAGAATGTACTGGAGGTACATCTTTCCCTCAAATAAAAGATCAAACATATGTTAAAAGAAATGAGAAACTGATCTCAAGGTGCACTACACCAAAAAAAAACTGCTGAAGTTTGTTAGGAGACAAACTCTGAAAAAAACTGCAAAGTATAAAGGATAAAAACTCATTTTGCTTAAAGATCCTGAACTGCTAAAATTTTATTACATTCTTCAAGGCTGGTCTAAGATATAAGATGAGATTCATAGAAAATGGCATATCCTAACGGGAACATCTTTAAGGTGAATTATAACTTAAACTTTTTACTTTATTGCATTCACATAGAAGGGAGTTAAATAGCCAGTTCAGACTTGGGCATGTATTTTCAGTCAGATGAATCCCAAGATTGGTGTTCATGAATACTTTCAGTACCACAACAGGATCTCTAGAACAGAGCACTTGTTCCACTGCTCCTTGTTCCAAGAAGCCTACCAGGAAGCTCAGATTCTCTCCATCTCAAGCACTGGCAGTTAAACACTAAGAGTGTTTCATTTTCCTGCAGAAATCCTCCTACACCTAGGTGCTATATGATTGCTTCTTATGGGAAGAAATTCTCATTTCACAGAAGTCTTGCTACAGCAGATTAATCTGGCTTTCTTCCTAGAACCCTGTAGTGTTGTGATATAAAATATTTACTCTTTCTCAAGGTATAGGATTAAATGATGGGCAGATGTTTCAAGTGAAATTTGAACTTAATCACTGAATTGTATCCCATGTTGATCAAGAAATTTAAACATATCCTTAAAAATAACAGAAATGCCATGAAGCAGTGACTAGATCTGAAACTGAGTTTTCTTAAAGAGCACTGAAACTTACATGACATAAGTAATTTCAAAGCCACGTTGACTTAGATAACAAGAAATGAACTAGTTGTGACAGAAAGACAGCTCAAAAATTAGCTCACTGGTGAATTAATTTTATTACACTTTTAGCTTAATTCAAGTAAGTGTGCCCTAGATTTTACTGAAGTATATCCTTCTCTACAGTGAGGTCTATTAATATTTATAATGTATTTCTAATTGTTTTGGACAACATGCAAGGATAAAAGTAATGAGGATTTCTACCATAGTTAGTTCATGTTCTTTAGTCTCAGTTTAAGAAACAGAATGGAGACGTAAATTAAATTTCTTCCCATTTAAGTTTTCAGCAATTAAAGTGATAGTGGATAAGATTCTTTATTGTAAACTAATACCACAGCATGAGCTAAAGTTTTTGAATTTGTACTCAAGGATGAAAATGACATGCAACTAAGGGACCTGTTCACATCTGAGTCAATTGAAAAAGGACCAAGATAAACTATCACATAAACAGGAGTTTAACAAACACTTGATGTGGTGATATTCTAGAATTTGTACAATTTGTGGATTATTGTATTGAAACCCCATTTATTTGATTTTTTTTCATCAGTTATGCTTTTAAATTTTTATGGCGAAGTAGATTAGACTATAACAGTGACTGTCTTCTTTCTTGTTTAATTTCTACCTTGTTTTGTTTACAGACCACAACTTTAATTTGGTTCTCAATAAGGTGAAAATGTCTTTGTTTCCATTAGTTAGACAAACATCTCTATTTGCTTGATAACAAGCCCTAAACAGAGTTCAGAACTGCCTGGCATTATGCTGCTGCTGACTTTGTTCACATCTTGAATTATTAATTTACATGTCACTATGCACTGATGGGATTTGGTGGTCCTATAATGGATCCTGAAAGGTGGTCCCAAGACCTACTATAAAAGATTAAGTTCAAAGCAATTAGATGCATTTATAAGAATAAACTATGAAGGTGCTTTTAAAATGATACACACAATGGGAATACTGCTCTCAGTGCTACAGTCCTTAGAAACATCTGCCTTTAATTTAGATCTCAGCACCCAAATCACAGACACATGGGTTAAATATTAGTTACTGTAAAGACAGCTTGAATAGGAACCAACATCTTTCTGTTACTTCATTTTCAGGAAATATAATTTCCTATCAAATGCAAGAGAAATTCCATTATATTTATACAGTACTCCAGAGAAACAACTCTGCATGAGCATTCTGGCTCTGTCAGTGTGTGGAGACTTTCTTACAAAGCCTTCAGTGTTAGAACAGCACTTTGTAGAGCATAAGTAATGTCAAGCTTTGGTGTCTAGAATATTTAAACTGACTTTCCATGTTCTAGAATACTGAAATCTAAACTGAGCTCCTTGGCTCAAATCAAGCATGCAACAGAAGAGCAGAATTCATGCCTTGGCACTAGCACAGGTTGGAGTTGATTCCCACAGAGTGAATGGGAACTGTTTTACATTATGCGATAAAGAGCACATCCTCTTGTGTGCAGACTGCATAGCTAGGAAGTAAGTTGAAATGGAGCTGTTACTAGTTTTTTATTTGCAAAATTAATGCCATTTGAGCTGCTTTCACACTATTTTCAGTTTTCTGCCTTGAATAAACTGTTTTGCCCACAGCAATAAAACCAATATACTTCTTCACTCTGGAAGTCTCCATTAAAAGAGAGTCATATAGCAGATGTAGCTAAGAAATAATTTGGTGAAGTTCGTGAAAATAGGAGCAAATAGAAACTGCAATCTTTAGAGGTAGAACTACTCCCAGAGATTTGGAGATGGCATAGTACTTGACTAAAGCTTAGATTTTAGGCTATTTATAAGGGCAGCTCCAAAATTAATTCATCCTATTTTAACATGTTGGCCCAAGATGTCAGAGGTGGATGTTGTTGGTATGACAGTGGAAGCTGATAGCTTAGACACAGACTGCAGCCAAACACTAACACAGACTCTTGACCTCTGGCTCTCCTAGCCTCAGCAGGACAGGGGAGAAAAAGAGGAAGAACAAAACCAGGAAAAATCTTGAGAAAAAATTAAGAAAGCCAAGAAAAATGAAAAAGAAGGAGAAAAATAGCAAAGAAAAATCACTCACTTCCACCTCAGCTCCTAACCATAACAAAACCCATTATCATCTTTCTCTCTCTTTCCTTCTACTACTGAGCATATTACACTCTATGGAACATTGCACGAGTCAGTTTTGATTATCTGCCTTGACTGTGTCTCCTCCCAGCCTATTATTGGTTTCACAAGTGTACTGCCTTGGTCAAACTCTCCAGCTGGTACAGTTTTATCCACAAAAAGAAATTTCACTCCATCCCAGAAAGATCTACTACACTCTGTCACTAATTTAAGGGATCTGTGATTGGTTTTAATGGCATTTAACTACTGACATCCCAAAAAGGCTATTAAGATGGGGGGGGGATCTTATCTGACCAAATGAAGATGTTGCTGAGCTAACTACTTTCTTTACAGGCAATGATACCAAACCAGGTGCCAGCAGAGCACAATTTATCTGGCTGCCTTTAAAGACTTCGTTCACTTGCCTAAAGTTCACACAGCTCATAAGACTGTGTAGAGAAAGATGGATGTTGGGTCTATAAGATGTATGAGATTTGGAGTGTTAGACTTCTATTAGAGTCTATCAAACTACCCAGCTGCTGCAACTTGTACAAGAGTCTGTTGTAACCAATCTCTGTATATAAAGAAGCTGTCCAAAAACAACTTGCTTGTTAACCTCTGTTCAGGAGAGAGATATATCCAGAGTTTACTGATACACTAACAGGCAGCTCCATAAACTGGGAATGTGTGGAAAGGAACAAAATGAAAGAAAGATACCTTTGAATCTGAGGAAGAAGTAGAAGTGAAATTCACCTCCCTATCTACACTACAGATAATCAAAGAACCAGGATGCGTTTCTAAGATCTTATGATCTTAGTGAGTGCTATCTAGAGCTTTGTGTCCCCAGGCTGATTTATCAGGTTCTGTCAGCAGCAGACATCCTTCTGGGAGGCTGCAGAAACTGGAATGCAGCTGAGAGTCCTTTGGCCTTGAGAAAGCTGAAAATGCAACAGAGAACAAGGCATCACCTTGTGAATGATGGGTAACAGATGGTTTGGGAACCAGTTATGAACCTCTTCCAAACCAGATGGAAATGTCTCCAGGGCGGCCTTGAGCTTATTATTAGTCATTCTCAAACTGGTTGACAATATGTTTCCTCTTTATGTATTTATGTACATGTATATTTATGAGATGCAGTACATGGGTGCGATGTTTCTTCCATGCACAACTCCTGGACTCTGATGCTCAAGAACAAAGTTGTTAATTTGTTACAGCATTTTTTTGCTATCCAAGGAGAATTCTGTGGATTACTTGAATAAAATGGAAGCCTTTCATCTTTATAAAGCAAGTAAACCAAAAGGAAAACAAATACTTAGGCCAAATGTTACTGATGGCAGGAATGTAACTGAGTCATGAAGGATGCTCTGAAAGTAATGCCTCTTATTTATTGTGTTGTTCCTCAACATCAGAGGCAGATTCTGTATAGCATGGGATGGTATAGCAGTAGAGGTTGAACCTTCCCACCAATATTCCATTACATTTTGTTGCCATGTGACAGATTGCAGTAAAGGGACAGAGTGAAAAAATAGTGTCTGACATAAAGGGGTTTATGAAGCAAAGATATATCACTGAATTCCTCCATGTGGAAAAATTGAACGCATTGTCATTCATCAATGCTGAAATTTATGGAGGCCAAAGAGTGAATGTGAGCACAGTGAGGCAGCGGGTGGTGCAATTCAGCAGTGGTGACAGCAACAGTGGGTCTGCAGTGGTGCTGATTTTGATGAGCACAGCATGCAGTCTCTTGTTTAGTGCTGGCAAAAATGTTTATCTACTGGTGGTGACTGTTTTGAAAAAGATTGTTAGGTTGTTATGCAGCTGACAATTTGCTTTATCAATTAATGTCATTGTATTCTTTATATATATAGTTTCCATGGAAATAAATAGGAGGCATTACTCTGGTAGCAACGTACATACTAAAAGGATAATGGATTTTTTTCCACCTTTTTAACTTTAAGCACCTAAATATTGTTGTTTTAAGAAAAGCAATGACATAAACAATTAATTCAATAAAAATAACATAGATATACTTGAAAACTTGTAATAGGCAAAAAGGCTTTCCATAGCTTCTGAGTGAAATAAGCAAACAAACAAACAAGCAAGCAAAAAAAACCACCCTAACCAACAGTAAAACTTTGCACTATGAAACAATATGCATAACAGTATTCAAAGCATGCACTACAGACATTGCAAGTATTAAAAATGTTAATTGTTCTACCACAGGAGAACCTAATTTGTTTTAGAAATAAGCGTTCTTTTTCTCCCTTGAGAAAATTCTTTATTAGATTTTAAAATCTTACTTGACCAGAGGGAATGCAGAGTATATTTTAAGTAACAATTTCCATACAAATATAGCCACAGACTATTTAGCTGTGTATTTCTATACATCTATCACCAATCTGTCTGACTACTGTTGGTGCTCAACATTTCGTTTTCATTGATTAATGGAATTTAAAACAAACGTGCTCTAAATATTTTAGTAGAATTATTTTCCACTTGAAGCAAAAAAAAATTGGAAATTAAATTCAACGCTTTTAAAAGTCTCAGATACTACAGTGAGATATCTGTTCTTGCCATGTGAGTGAAATTGTCCTCGAGATTATTAAAGATTTGTTTACACAGCCTTTATTGTCAACATTCATTAATTGGATTGAGATCTGACAAGAATCTTCAGTGTTGTTTTTTTAAAGTCCCAGAAACACAGGACATGAATAGAGAATTCTGGTAAAAAGAGTACATGGGTGACTCACAGAAGAGATACTAAGGTAATTTCAGATGAAGAACACTATGACTTGACTGAGAGCTGATTGTGCCAATCTCAGAAGTGTCTCTAAAATGGAAACATCACTATCATATTCAAGAAAGGGAGAAAGAAAGACCAAAGACCCGTGGAATTACAGGCCAGTGAGCCTCACCTCTGTGCCTTGAGAGATCATGGAGTGGATGCTCTTGGAAGATATGTTAAGACACATGTGAGATGAGAAGGTGATCCAAAACACCCAGCATAGCTTCACCAAGGGAAGATCATGCCTGACGAATCTGGTGACCTTCTACAATAGAGTGACAGCATCAGTGGACGTTTGGTGGCCCTGCTAGGCAGGGGGGTTGGAACTACATGATCCTTGAGGTCCCTTCCAACCCGGGTGATTCTGTGATTCTGTGTGATTCTGTGATTCTGTGGACAAAGAAAGGACAACTGATGTCATCTACCCAGACTTGTGCAGGACATTTGACATGCTGCTGCACTGCCTCCTTATCTCTAAATTGCAGAGATATGGATTTGAAGGCTGGACTATTTGGTTGATAAAGAACTGGTTGGATGGCTGTAGCCAGAGAGTTCTTGCCAACTGCTCTATGTCCAAGAGGAAGATGATCATGAGTAGTGTCCCTCAAGGGTCGGTCTTTGAACTGTTGCTCTTCAACATATTTGTCAATGGCATAGACAGTGGGATCAAGTTCACTCTCAGCAACTTGATGACATTAAACTGAATGGTGCAGTTGACACAACAGAAGGAAGGGATGCCATTCAGAGGGAAGTGGACAAGCTTGATAAATGCACAGATGATAACCTAATGAAGTTCAACAAGGCCAAGTGCAGTGTTGTACTTTAGTTGGGACAAAATCAGATATGTGTACAGAATGATAGTAGAAGTCCTTGAGAGCAGCCTTGGGGAGAAGGTGCTGGGGGTTCTGGAGGATGAATAATGAAGCAAGGCAGCAGTGTGTGTTTACACCCTGGATGGCCAGCAGCATCCTGGACTGCATCAAAGAGCACTGGCCAGCAGGGTGAAGGAGGTCTCCCCTCTACTCTGCCCTTGTAAGGCCCCATCTGTTTACTGCGTCCCAGCCTGGGGCCCCAAGGACAAGAACAATGTGAAGCTGTTGGAACAGCTCCAGAGGAGAATCACAAAAATGATCAAAGGACTACAGCACCTCTCCTATGAAAAAAGGTTAAGGGAGCTGGGTTTGTTCAGCCTGCAGAATGGAAGGCTCTGGGGAGACCTCATTGTGGCCTACAGTACTTAAAGGAAACATATAAACTGAAAGGAGACTGACTTACACAGGCAGATTTTGAAAGGAGAGGGGAAATGCTTTTAAACTAAAAGAGAGATTAGATTAGACATTAGTAGGAAATTTTTTACTCAGAGGGTGGTTTTTCTGTTTGTTTGTTTGTTTGTTTTTGCTTTTGCTTTTGCTTTGAAAAGTAACTAATATCCTAATGTTTCCTGAATTTAGTTCAAACTGAACTTGAAAGCACAGAGAAGGGTTTGAATAATTCAAATAATCAGTATCTTCTGACTATGTTGTATGTGTGAATTACAGTGGGTTTCCAGATTGACAGGCAGGCTGTTGCCAGTTCAGTAGGTATGATTCAGGAATAGAGAACTGCTGTCTTCAGGGCTGTCATTTTAGCATTTGAATAGAAATAGGACTCACACATTACTTAGAGGACTGTACTATGCATGCATTCTAAATGCACTTTACTATTACAGAGTCTAAAAGACAAGCTATCAATCATTTTAGTTCTTATTCAATGAGTGGGAGTTGGAGTCAGGGTTTCACAAGTGCTCTTCTTTCTGAATATTGCTTGCTAGGCTGGCAGAGTTCAAGAACATGTTATTCCAATTATAGATTATATTAGTATTTATTTGCAGCAATCATGGACTGGGTTGTTTTTTGGTTGGTTTTTTTTTTTTTTAGATATTTAACATATTACTCAATTTTTACGTAAAACTTCTAACACACCAGTGCTCATTGTAACAACAAACCCCTGATCTACATCACTTAATTTTTTTTGCTAAGTGGTAAAGACATAGTCTCATCTCAACTCAAAATCAAGTTTTATGCATATTATCTCGATTTGTATACAACTGTTGACAAAAGAAAATATCATACTGAAATTAGCACATCTTTTTAATTCCCAGTTTTAGCGGATTGATTTTTTTTCTCAAAGCTAATGGCAAATAATTATCTAGAACTTTCACAGCCAAGTACAGTCATCTTTTTGAAAGCATTGTGTGTATCACTCATCAAACTCGTCATGAAAATAAAGACTGCCTTGCTTTATTTTCTGATTGATGTTTTAAACATATATTTCATTATATAAATGTCCATTAAAGTCACTTATTTTATTGCTTTGAAATAATACAGTTGCAACCATTACGTTGAAGTAATATTAGAGACAAAAATTAAAACCAAAACAAAGACATTTCTAGTTTAGGTTGTCACTTCAAGAGAGCAGAGTGACAGTTTAAGCTTGAATTTTCTTCATTTTGTCAATTCTCATTAGACCCTTCACATAAAATTAATGTACTGTGAAGTCACTTTTTCACCTTTTGTTGTTTGAAGAAAATGTAGCTAGAATGCACTTTATGAAAACTGAAATGAGAAGAAAAAAAATTAATATATTTCTTATAGTGACTCGTAAAAGGCCAAGACTAAAGGATTAGTACAACACATATCCTTAGATCCCACAGAACAAACACCCCAACTGTTATGATTTCTTTAAAGAAAACTTCTAACGTGCTGGTCTCTTGCGCTCCTTCCTGGCTTCCTATACCTGGAGATGGAGAGCTGCTGTGCACTAAGGAAAGCTGCGTCAGAGATTTGCCAGCTTTGCTCCGTTCCCATGACCTTGAGGACAGATTCCGGATGTTATATTGACTAACTCCCTGAATAGCTACTCCAATAGCTTTGGAATTTGTCTTTCTTAAAATTAATCTTCCTGATTTTACTCTTTGTCTGTTCTATATCACTCAGGAGTGTGAACTCCACTATTTCATGGTCACTACAGCCCAAGCAGCCTCCAACTGTGTTCACTGCCCAAGCAGCCTCCAACTGTGTTCACTAGTGTTGGTGAACAGCAGGTCCATTATTCCACCCCCCCCTGGTGGAGCTCTCTATTATTTGGCTCAAGAAGTTATTCTCAATATATTCCAGGAGCCTCTTGGGTTACCTACAACTCACTGTGCTTTTCCAGCAGAATGTCAAGGTGGTTGAAGTCCCCCAGCAGGACAAGAGGCCATGATCACAACACCTGAAGAAAGAGGTTTCGCCAACTGGCTCTGCTTAATCAGGCAGCCTGTGGTAGTCCCCAGCCACAAGGATTCCTTTGTTGCTTCCATCTCTATCTCTCACCCATAGGTTTTTGACTCACTCATGTCCATTCTTGTCATGGTTTTGTGATTTTTGGTTTTCGGTATTCCACGTCATAACATCATGGTGGGGCACTGGGAGTTTAACTGTTAATGCTCAAGTTCTGGGTACCTGCCTGGAAGAGAATAAGAACTACACTTCCTAGGGGTCTTTGCAGTCAGAGAGGAGATATAAATCCTGGCAAAGTCTGCTCTTCTTCGTCAGCTCTCCTCCCATCTCCCTGCTGCTCAACTGGACTGCACCCCGCTACTCACAGAACTGGGCCGAACCAGCCCGTAAACCGTTCACAATTCTTCAGGGACAACTCTTCACACTTTATTCCTTCTCTGATGTAGAAGGCAACTCCTTCTCACCTCTTTCCTTGCCTGTCCCTTCAGAACAGTTTGTATCCAGCCATCAATAGCTATGTTGCAGTCATGGGAATCATCCCATCAGGTTTCAGTGACAGCAACTACTTTGTGGTTTTCTAGTAGCTTGGTGGCTTACAGCAACACTACACATTATTTGAATATGAACTTGCACACCATTTTTGCAGGACTGCTGTAGAGCTTACATAGAGAAAACTACAGCCAGGTGATTAAAAGTACAATCACACTGAACACAGCAGGAGTGATTTATGAGCAGTTACTTGTTTGTGTAAGCACTTTTTTTAGGATGAAAAAAGTAGGAAAATATGCAAAGAATTCTATGTCAGTATTTTCTGTTCAAACCGTTTAAACAGTATTTTCTGTTTAAGCACTCTACAGACAAATATTGTAATTTACATTGTCACCTCAAAGTTGGGCAATGAAATTTTAGCTTGATTTGTGTGACAATTTATAGATAGTGGGTGGGAACCTTCAAGAGATTTTGCACTGTCCTGATTTTGGCTGCTATATAATTAATTTGAGGCGTGTATAGTGCTGTATTTTGGATTTTTTTAAAGGAAAGTAATATTGATAACACATGGACGTTTTAATTGTTGCTGGGCAGTACTTACACAGTCAAAGACTTCAGCTTCTCATGCTGTCCTGTCAGTGAAGAAGCTGGGGGTGCACAAGGGTTTGGAAGATAGATATCCAAACAGATATTGCATACCATAGAGTGTCATGATGAACAATAACACTGGGGTAAAGAAGAAGGAAGAGAGGCATGTTTGAACTGATGATGTCTACCCAGGGCACTGTTATGTGAGATGAGCAATGCTTTCCTGGATGTGACTGAACATTTTCATGCCAATGGCAAGTAGTGAATGAATTCCTTCCTTTGCTTTGCTTGGACGTATGGCTTTTTCTTTACCTAAGCTGCCTTTATCTCAAGACACAAGTTCTCATGTTTCTTCCTGTACCTATAGTTGCTTAGCAGCAACTATAAACGTTAATGTGTTATCAGCGTTGTTTTTCCCCTTGAGCTGAAAATGTAGCATCATACCAGACAATTTAAAGAAAATTCCATCCCAGCTGAAACTAAGACACTTTCATTAAAAATGAATGTTTTATTAGAATCATAGAATCACCAAGGTTGGAAAAGACCTCCAAGATAATCCAGTCCAATCATTTACCTATTACCAGTATTTCCCACTAAATTGTTTCCCTCAGTACAACCCCTAAATGTTTCTTGAACACAAGAATATATTATTACTAGTCAACTCAGAAGAGGCACTTATTTGGTTATTTCAGAACAAGACTTCTAGTACTAACAACTTATAGCCTGCTATTCCATACTTAAGGAAATCATCGCTTTTTCCAGGTTTACACAAGACAGCATATTTTCCTTGAATATTGAGTCCATATTTGAGTAAATTCAGTGTGGAGACCTTTGGTCCTCAGTGAGCATAGTGTGCTTACTATGAATGCATTCACCATGTTCCTCTATAAGTTGTATATGTAAGTGTCTAAATCTTGGTTCTACATACTTTATAAGTATAAATTTATGTGGACTGTATGACCTCCACAGGTCTACCCAAACTAATTTATTCCATGATGCTATAAAATATGTATTAGAATGTTAAGAAAAATGGGATTATATCATTAATTAAACAGTTGAATATATCAATCCATTTCATTTTCATTAATTCCACATAGTTCATATCAGTGACCTCAGATCTGGCATTTCAAAGCAGTTAATGATTGCATCTTAGGTCTGAAGTATTGGGCCTTCCTCTAAATTGTCGTCAATTTACCATAAATAACCTGCTTTCACGTTTTATTTTGCATAAACTGATGTGTAAAATGTTTGAACAATAACAGACATGATATGAAACAGTGTGCTGGCTTCAACTAGGATATCTAAATTGAGTCATGGCCACGGGCGAAATGGTGGGGCTGCTAAAGTATGCATGCATGTTTCTGTATTTCTACCTTTTAACCCACGTTTTTCTTCTACACACAGATGCACACAGACAACTGAGTAACTTGCAGCATGATTCTGATCAGGATCAGCACTAATGATGTCAAAGGAGTGCCAGTGATTACCTTCATTACCTACTTGCCACAGCGGCAAGGGCTCTGGGTCTGCCACAGGGAAGACAAATTCCACCATTCCAATTAGGTCTGATGAGATCCAGTGACAATGCTTGAAAAAGAAGTATCTGTTTGTGACACAGTCTGTATTAATTGTGATAAAATAGCCTACTCAGTGTTGTTGAACCGGGAGGAGAGCAGTGTGGCCTGCGGCTAGACTGGGAAGAGAACAATTGCCTGGGACCCAAGGAGTTCTGTCTGGAACTGCAGGAGAGGTGAACCAGAAAGCCCAGAAAATGCAAAAGTTGTGCAAGGCTCCTTTCTTACCTTTCTGTTCTGCACTGACCAGACTTTTACTTGAAGTGAATCTACACCCAAGTGAAACAGCATCTTTTCAATTAACAGAATTACTTGTGTTTTTCAGCAGTGTCTATAAATTAAAGTCAAAACTTTAGGAAGCCTTTGCTGACCAGTAGGGGTGTTATTATTATGAAGTTTGTATATTCAGGAACAATATCAAGAACTCGCAGATATTTATAGTAATTTAGTAGACTGGGGGACTTTACACACATTGTTTTCAATGAAGAATAGGGGTGAGTCTATTCTAATGATATGTCATTTTGCATTTCTGCACAGTTTGTCACAAATTATTGATGGTATAATTTGCATGAAGGTGCAGTATTTACCATGCTTCCAAAATTATTTGCCTGATGTTGCTATGCATGACTAAATACTTGAATCTTTCTAGAACAGAAGTACTTGTGTAAAAAGCATTAAAAAGATCTATGTAATATATATAAATTTGGAGGAATAAAAAGACCTCTTCACAGAAGGACAGATGATTAGGAACTGATCTTTCAAGCCAAATGGCTTAATAGATTTGAATAACATTTAATATGAAAAGTAAGTTTGAAAAACTGCTACCCTGATATAATTTGAAACAACAGAAATCCTCAAAAAAGCCTGTACAAAAACATATCAGCATGTAGCTCTGCTATAAGTTGGTATAACAGTATGAGTAGATTACATTCTGATGTTGAATCTAGATGACATTGAAGTTTATATTCTACTGAAGATTATGATTTTTTATTGCATAGAGGACAGTGATGTCTTGTCTCCAGTGGGAAAAAGACAAATGCACATATTTTGATTGCTTCAGCAAAATTTCATACTTGACATCAATACAGCACAGATATCATGCCTGATCAACATCAAATGCTTGTTTCTGCTCTATAAATCAATAGAAAGTTTTCAATATATGCAGCTGCAGAGAAGAAGAAACCTGGCAAGAATTTATTTATGCTCTCACTTGGCCAAATCAAAGATTACTTTTCTTTTTTTCTCTGACACTTTGATGGTTGTACAAATATTTTCCATTCAGTTTGCCAGAATATCCAAGGTCATCTACTACTGCAAACATGGTTAAAGAAGAAAATCTATATTCTAGCAAAGTAAGGGCTTAATTTTTTGACTATTAAAATTGGAAATAAAGTTGAAAGATAAAAACAAACAATTGAAAATGCCCAACTCTAGAAAATCACAGTTCTAGATCATTCTAAATAGCAAGAAACTTCTTTAACTGCTCCAGAGTATAAATATGGGTACCATGTGAAAGAGGAGAGAGGCAGCTCCTGTTTCATTCCTCATAAGCTACATCGTCCTTCTTCCAGACTCCAAAACATCATGGATATAAAGCAAGCAGAAGCAAGGATCTAGCTCTGGGTCTCCTAACCTTCAGCCACCTAGTTTCAGTAAGAGACCATTTCCAAGTGATTCCTGATTTCCTATTTGCAGTCCTGGAAAATGCTTTTAAACATTTCAGTACTCATTTATAGATGATTTGTGGGTGTAAACTCAATTAAGAGGCAGAGCAATTTACAAAAGCTTTCCATTTTGCAAACACTTCCCTTAAATGAGGTTGAGTCTCCTACAATTTCTCTGAATGATGCAGAAGTCATATTGAAGTTCCTTTTTATGGAACTTTTTTCAAAACCTGTTGACTGTGCTTCTTTTAACTTTCCCATGAGATTTACTGTATAAATATATTTCTTCACTTTCAGCAGTATCACAATTTTACCAAAAACATTAATGATAAATGTAATCATATGCATTCTTCATCATGATATTCTACCATTTTTGCCAGTCAGATATGGAAGTCGTTTTTTTGTTTTTGTTTTTTTTTTAATTCTCACCTTCTGCTGTGGAATAGAAATTTACATGAGTAGCTAAAAAGAACGTTTTGCAGTTAACTGCAAGAATTTTTACGATGGTTGCTCCAAAATTAATGCCTCTGATTTTATTATGTTGGTTGAAGATGTCAGTGATGGATGTTGGTAGTATTGCAGTAGAGGCTGAACATTCCCACCTATACTCCGTTACATTTTGTTGCTGTGTGACAACTGGCAGCAGAGGGACAGCTTGACAGAATGGTAGCTGACATGGAAGTGTGAATGAAACAAAGGTGTGTCACTGAATTCCTCCATGTGGAAAAAATGGCACCCACTAACACTTATCAACTTTTGCTGAACATTTCAGGAGATCAAAGTGTGAATGTGAGCAGAGCAAGGCTCACAAACACAAGGGTGGTATGTTTCAGCACAGGTGCAGACTTTTATGAGCTTGTAGGCTCTTGTTCACTGCTGACAAAAATGTCTGCTTTTGCAATTGGTGATGACCATGTTGAAAAGTAGTATTTTCTACCTGAGAATTTTCTGTCAAACTGTGTTATAATGGTGTGTTTTGTTTTGTTTTTTTTTTTCTTGTAGTTTCCACAGACACAAACAGGAGGCATTACTTTTGGAGCAACCTATGTATTTTTAAAGGATTGCAGTACTGTCAGGCCATTATAACATGACTTCTTTAGCAGTAATGGGCACCACAGGAAATAACACTGCAGCAAAGACTTAATCAAAACTGAATGACAAGGACACTGGAAAGTTAAATGCTTTTTTAATATTGGCAATGTGTTTCATAAAAAAGAATTACATTCCAGTGTAGGATAATGTATCCAAACAGTTGCTAATAATTTCATTTGGTGCAACTAATTACTTACTGATTATTTAAGAATAGTAGCCATTCTAAAATGTTTATTGCTGAGGTCTCAGTGTTTTTCAAAGTAAATCTTGGTGGTGTCTACAGTTCAGTATCACTTTATTTTCATTTTTTATCTATTCATGTCATACACACGTTTAATAGATTTACTCATTCACAATCGTTTCATTATTAAGGCCCAAAATGTGATTAAGTGGAAGAATTTCATTATGTGTACCTTCAATGCTCCTCAAATTTTCATTTTTGGAAAATAAAAAATAAAACCATTACAGTTCAATGGCCTAGAATCTTTATTTGAACCAAGAAAATAAAAGAGAGAGTAACTTCGTCAAAGGTCAGCTCTCTCCCCCTCTATCCTTTTGAGTTTTGGAAAAGGGTGGCAGAAAAACTCTAATAGCTTCCTATGAACTGCTTGTGAGGGGAAGGTATTGCTTGAATCTATTGGCTGCCCCAAAAGGCTCTGGGACTGATTTTTTTATTTTTATTTTTGTCCTTGTGGCTGAAGTTATCTCTTACCTTGCTTTAAAGCCATGAAAATGTTTGTTGGAAAGAAAGAAAATAAATTTAAAATTCAGCTCATGACTTGGGAAGACTGGGCCTGTCTGGGCAACATAACCTAGAAACAAATACATTTCTTTCTTTTCTTTTCTTTGCTATCTCCAAAGGCATTGTAGATTACAAGAAAGGTTCATATGAAACACAATGCTCCTGTCCTTGAATCTCTGCTTTTTAACTAGGCATGTAAAATTGCTTTCACAGGCTCAGTGGTGGATGCTCATAAATAAGTTCAGTAAGTAGAGACTTAATTTAATGTCACAGTGTTCACAGGTAGTTTTTGACAGACGGGTGACCCACCATCTGAATGAAAATTGCTTTTCAGTGGAAGTGATTTAACAAATCCACAAGCCTGCTGGCCTTGTTGAATTCTGGTCAAGAAGCTTCAATTTGCATAAACCTTTTATTTTCTTTGGGTTGTGTTGTTTTTTTTTTTTGTTTTTGTTCTTTTGTTTGTTTGTTTTCTGGTGTTTTTTTTTTAATGTTTTTTCGTTGCTTTGCTTTGTGTTCTTTTTCTTGCCTTTCCCACAGAATGTGTCTAATTTTGTTTGGTTTTGGTAACCCAAATAAATTACAATACAACATTTTCACTGAAAGAAAGCATCAGAGAACAACACTCCCAAAACTTACACTGAATGCATAAGAATTACACTGTAGGATCTACATGATACTATAAAGACCAGACTGTATTTGTTTTTTTCCCAATAAGATCACTGAAAAAACATGTATAGAAGTTTGGGATGTTTCTCCTGCATGAACCCAAGTTAAATTCTGTAATACTGGGAGATAAATCTGCTATAGATTATTTCTTCGCAGTTATTTCTTCTTTCATGAACTACGTATGAGTTTCTTGAATACAAGGGCTGCACTGAAAGTAATGCCTCCTGTTTTATGTTGTCTCAGATCTTCTTGATTCCACTGTTTTATTCAAAATACCTTATGAATTCTGAGAACAGTTAATGGAGGATCGGAGTGTTTCTTCTATGATGTTTATAGGAAGAAATGGTTTACAATTTAAGACTGATTTTAAGTGTTTTATTTTGTTATGCTTTTTTTTTTTTTTTTTAATGAGAAAAATAATTCATCTTAATACCTTTTTTTTTTAATGAGAAAAATAATCCACCTTAATAAAACTCTAGGTATTAAGCTTTAACTCTAGGTATTTAAGCTTTATGCAAAGCTTAAAGAACATGAAAACTGTTGAAATTTTTACAGATAGGCTACATTCCCAAACATTTGGAATTAAGGCTGTGTTATTTTTTATATTTTCCAAGAATAAAGAGCAGATTGTGCTAATTGTGCTGCCTATAATGAATAAACATCAATAAATGGCAGATTCTGCACCTGGGTGGTAAATCCTGTCCTTGTGTTTTAATTTTTTTCTCTTCTTCACTGGTGAAATTTGTTCAGCCATCTGCAAATCTGTCAAAATGCGGACTTGTGGAAGGAAAAATTGTTTCTTTTCACTTCACAGTTCAAGGCACATTTGTGACAGAGTTGTGCATTAGTAATCAAGACATAACCTTTTTTGCAGGTTCATGTGCTGTGGTAATGATCTTCCCATGTTCCAAACTGCTCCCTTCGTAGCATGCCTGATGGGGATGGCAGAGGGACCTGTCTGATCAGGGCTACATGATGCAGAAAAAGCTAGCAGAAGAAACTTACACAGCAGGACACCTAGAAGCCTTTCTTTCTTTTCTTTCTTTTCTTTTCTTTTCTTTTCTTTTCTTTTCTTTTCTTTTCTTTTCTTTTCTTTTCTTTTCTTTTCTTTTCTTTTCTTTTCTTTTCTTTTCTTTTCTTTTCTTTTCTTTTCTTTTCTTTTCTTTTCTTTTCTTTTCTTTTCTTTTCTTTTCTTTTCTTTTCTTTTTTTTTTTTCCTACTGAAAGCTGCAAATCAATTTAGAAAAAAAAGATAATTTTTGGAAGGTGTTATTTTTGCAGGACGTTTTTTGTCACAACATACTTTTTTCCAGTGGTGTCAAAACCAAAATCTGTAACTATGTGGTAATTTCTTTCTAAGAACACATATAGACAGACAATATACAAAACCAACAGGTTAATGGGGCAGACTAGAGAAATCTGTCCAGAAAGTCTGGTTTGCAGTGTCCCATTATTCCTTCATTTTTCTAGTTTTTTGAAATAATTCTCACTTTCTTGACCTATTTAGAACAATACAGTATAGGTCTGTCTTGATTATTTCCTTCAGGTGGAGAACATTTTTCATGTCTAATGCTAAAGCCTCACATGATACAGTTCTGTTGTCTCTCAGAATAACGTGTGCCCATCTTATTCAGATCTTTGAGAATAATTGTAGTGAAGCTATGAAGGTACAGATGATACATTCAATTTTAGAGAGAATTCTCTTTAACTAATATATTAGCCATGCTTTCTAAGGAAATGAAATGTACATGAAAGTATGGTGTACATGTCTCCATGTCTATCTGAACTTATTTGATAGCTTCAACTAGCCTGGAATTTTAATGAGAACAGATTTACACATAAAGAAAAGACATCCAATTAACATGAAAAGGTGGATGTTACATTTAATCCTTACATATTCTCCAGAAGATCCATATGAAGGAGAACTGTGACCCCCCAAATGCCAAAAAAAAATTCAGTTTAAGCTTGAATATTTTTAGAAACCAGAGAAAGGAAATAGGAGAATGCTGTTCACTTTTTCAGCTACTCACAGGGTTACTTGTTAATAGCAGTCATTAATTTGAATCAGGGGTAGTGTACTTTTTACCTTAATGCAAATAAATTTTCTGTGTGAAGAAGATATCCAGGATTAAGAGTGCTGTGTTTCCATGTCTTATGTTAAGCAGTATAAAGTGAACTAATATACTGACAATAATCAGTCAGACTTTAAAGAAATTAAGTAATATATCAACCATGACATCTGAGAAAGAAAATTCTGGAAATTGATTACTTTTATATATTGCTCTTTGCATTTTCTAAAGGGTATATACATCACTTAACTCAAAATGCAGGAGTTGGAAATAGGGACAATACTAATGAAATATTAAGAACTATTTTGTTCATTATTACTTTATTACTATCTGGCATAACACAAACCATTTTTCACTAAATAATTTAGAACAAAAAGATTTCTAGTCAAAGTCTCAACTAGACTGTCATAGTCACCTTTTTAAATGATAAAATTATAACAAATACCACGTTTATGATGGTAATGAGCTTAATGTCTTCTGATAACGTTAACATCTCCACCATTCACATGTACTATATTTCAGTTTTCACAGCGGTATACTTCATTTGTCTTTTTGAATTGTGGTTATTTATTAGTTGCTCCTTATTACTTAAGAAAAACAGGCTTTTGGTTCTCATACTAATTGAGACTTCTACTGCATTACAGCAAGATACAGGAATTCTTATCATGAACACTTTGGCCATGACCATGTTGATGTTTTTAAAGAGTTCTCACACACACAATTAAATATTCAGAAGCAGGCAGCAATATCTTGCTTCTTGGTTCTGTTTTGCTCTCTAAAGAGCAAGCACAGAGAGGTCCATGAAAGTCTCAGGATTTTCAGAGAACCCCTGCAGACAGACCAGAGCATGCTATCAGGTTTAGCAGCAGTTGGGGTGGGACAGTCAACAGATAAGACACAACCAGCCCTAATTCATTGATCTGCAAGTGTAGAAAGGCAACAGACTGGAGTATTTATGTATCACATTGTCACTGTGAACTTTCCAAACCAGTACATTGTGAGATACACTTCTAGTGCTATATTCTTAGGACTATTTTATAAGTAATTTAATCTATATACACAGTCAGTTGTGGTTAGGAATGGGCATGGAAATAAGGAGCAAATGCATCATATTTGCAGGGTGTCAGCAAGCAAGCTTTCCCTTCCCTGTTACTCTTGTTAATTTGTTTTGATAACTTATCAGAACTTGGGAACATAACTGCTCTAGGCGGTAAATCACTGCTCTCATGGAGCTCTTGTAATTGTAAAAAAACTCACCACAGAGTGTCAGTTATGTTCCACTTTTCCACACCCATAGAAAAATAGGATATTTATTTCATTTTGCAAATAATGTAAAAGAAGAATAAAAGGCAGAAGACGTCAAGCCCTTCAAGAAGAGGTTGAAATCTCAATCCTTGTCATGCAAATAGGAGCAAGGAATTCAAATGAATGCCTTAAGATCTCTTATCCATGTAATTTTTGCGTAAGGTAAATTGCATGAAAATCAAACTTTCCTTCTTTATTACTTTTACATGGTGAATTAGAAAAAAATCTTGTCAGAGGAAGACGAACTCTGTAGTTTCACTTGCCATCACAACAATATTTTTTTTGTTTTATGCAAAACGTTATGGATATTAAAACAAGAGAAGCACTCCACAGCTTGCGTCCTTCTTACAGACATGATACTACTTTTTTCTTTTGGTGCAATGCTTCTCCAAGTGGTGGAAATAGTCAGGGGTTCAGTTCAAAGTCAGTGTTGTGAGTAGCTTTATGACCCAGCTCAGTGTACATACTTGTACATCACTCTGCACAATCCAATACAGCCCTGGGACACAAACTTGTTTCTTTAGGGACCGTGTGTACAATTCTCACCAATTTTACAGTACTTAGAGCCAGTTTAGAGTACATTTGAAGAATTATTTCTATTTATTAATGTATACGTGAACACAAAAATGTGTATTATTCCATTTGTTGTTGATGCTTTTATTACGTTCAAGCACTTTTATTTGTATAGCTTGGAAAATTATGAAAAACAGAACAAACAAAAGCAGCTTGAAAAAGTAGTATGAAATGTGAGGTAATTGCACATGAAAGAAAAGGATACTTTATCAGTAATTTTTTTTTCTTTTAGACTAACATGTCTTTACATATGTGTTTTTATATTGTTAATTTCAACAATCAGTTCTAAGAGTTCTTTGGGAATAACCACGACATAACAAAATTAGTTGGACTTTTCTGAACTGTTTCAGTTTTCATATATATTCAAATTTTTCTAGTTTTACATATTTTATGATGCTTTTGCAGATATCTGATCAAGGAAAGGATGCTGCAAATAAAACATATTTCTAATATTTTTTCTAGTTGCATTAATGATTGATGAAAGGCAGCACAGCTGAAACTAAGGAGTGGAAATTTGCCATTACTTAGATGGAAATACCAGAATGAAGGAAGAAAGTCAAGTAATGCTGTGAATAGGTAAGATAAGATGGCTAACCCATATCAGTATTAAAATCAGAAGGACACAGGGGTTATCTTCAAGTTTATAAGTCACTATCGTGTAGGGAGTCTGTAAAACTGTGGATCATACTGTTATTAATTCTACAGATCTGCTGGTCAGGGAGAGTGTAATGATTAAAAGGAGATATTGATGTGGCAGAAAAGCATGGAAATGTACAAGATGGTGGAAGAAGTGATGAGGGAAATACACAGCATAGGCTGCATGGCAAAGCACTGGGAAAATAACAACTAAATGCCTGCCCAAAGAGGTATTGAATACCCCAGACTTAGTGACATTCAAGGTCAGACTGGACCCCAGTTTAGAATAGAGAATAATCAATAATTAGAGCTCCAATTAAATTAAGAGATTTTTTGTGACTGAGTAAACACTTCAGACAAGAAAAAAGGACTGCAGTAAACCAATTTTATCATGACTTATGTTTTTCCTGAAATGTAGTCACAAAAGTAATTTTAAACATGGAAAGCAGCATCAAATAAAATCCAGTCTAAAATTAACGGCTTTCCTTCTTCACTCAGATTTCAAAACATGCAACAAATCAAGCATCAGACACTTGAGCTACTGAAAATAGCAATCACATTTGGCATCAAACTTTTACCAATTAATTGGAGATTTCATAATTATTAGAGGCAAACGTTGTTACGGTCCTTATATACACTAACAGTCAATACCTTTTGAGAAAACATATTTCAATATTCAGGCTATGTTCGTATATTCATCTGTTCTCCTCAAGGCCCTCTTAAAAGTGAGACGCTGCTTCTCACAAGGATATATAAGCACAATTTAAGGAGCAGTACTGGTTTGTATAAATATTAGTATATCAGTGTAGTATTAGTTATGAGTTTGACTGCACAGTGTATGTAATTGAGCAGCACGCTTATGTAGCCTACAGTGGTTCTACTCCTGGACTTTTAGTTTGTTCCCTTTTAATGACTACCTATCAACAAGGGTTAATAACGTGAGAGTTCACTGAAGTTTTTTCTAGAGTCCAGCATTCCACCGAGTTTCAAATCAAAGCTGCCTTGCACAAAGGCATATCTGTTGTGCTTCGGTAATTGAACTCTAATAAAAGTTTTTCTATAAATTTTTTATTAAGTGCCACAAATATCTCTTTAGGATTAGAAAAGAAAGCCCTCTAGAAGTTGATTCAATTTTGTTTATCTTATTTTACTTATCTTTTCATGCACATACGTATTTGCATATACATTTGCCCTCCCCAAATGTATAAATACATGCATATGTACATTTAAATTTGTTCACATATATACATATACATACATATATATCTATATATTATGTATGTGTACATATATACCTAAAGTGTGTATATTTATAATACTGAAAGCAGTTGTTCAATGTCGATTCACTTATGTAATTATGAAAACTGAACTATCCCTTGTAGAATTCTGAGTATTAACTGCAGGCTACCAGGCTGATTTAAACAGTATGAAGAACAATCTTCCTATAACCCTTGGAGGTAGTTCATGTAACTCTTATCTGAGACATACTTGGAGAAGTTGTACGCTGTGTACTGCAGTTTCTCATTTTATGTTTGTTCTGTGAATAGATTCCCAATTCCTGGACCATCTCACCCAAGTAATTTAATGTACTAAATCCAGATTAATACTAGAGAATGGCAACTTAAGTGCTATTCCAATACTATGATTTATAATAAGCCTCACTTGTTTATCACAATTATGACTTGTAGGCATGTATATTGTTCATATTTTTTCACCTTTGGAATACAGCATTTCCATGTATTTTCAAGAAATAAATTCTAAACAATTCCCAAAGAATCTAAAACTTTTGTACATTCTCTCCAGTGAATACTAACAAAAATTAGGACCTTAAGGAAATTATATCTGAGTTTCTTTTCTAATAATCTATCCACAGCACTGTGAGAACTCTGCATAACTCAGAATTGCTTAAAAAAAGAGTTCTTATTGTGATTATCTGTTCATAGCTGAGCATCCTATTTATCAGTTTATAGAATCTTATACTCATGAGCTTTTCAGCTGAGGAAAAATTGCTACAGTGGTGTCAATATATAGTGTTTTCTTAATTATTTTGTTCCATTTATCTTGTTTGTGGGCATGAACACAATTATACAGTTTCATGTTTTACTGACCAATGCAAAAAATCCAAAATACACAGATGTCATTTTGCTCAGAAAGGTTGTGGATGCCCATCCCTAGAGGTATTTAAGGCCAGGGTGGATGGGGCTCCAGGCAATCTGATCTAGTACTTCATCTAGCAGCTGGCAAACCTGTCTGTGGCAGGGAGTTAGAACTTGATGACCCTTGAGGTCCCTTCCAATCCAAGCCGTTCTATGATTCTCTTACTCTGTTTATCTCTGCTAATCCATCAAGTTAAGATTCACCACTCCAAAAATTCTGCTCCCATGTTAGCTAAGATATCTCTGCAAATTCAACTGAAAATAAAACTTAGCAACGTAGCTTACTCACTACTTCTCCTCTGAGTGTTATATTATTCACAGAATGTGTACTCTCCATTTTTTTTTCTCTTTCATTGCAATAAAATTTCTTCCAAACAGTTGGTATTTTTATTTATTTATTACTTTAAACTTCTTGGTGAAACAGAAGTGTTCAGCTTTTACATAGCTATTTTTGAAATTCTTCACTTGATTAAGTAAGTAAAGTAGAAGAAAAAAAGAAAGATTTTTTATGTTTTAGATGATCATTTTCAAGTCCATGTAGTGAAAACAATATTGTATAAGAATGACCATTTTCATCATGTGTGAATAAATAAATTTAGCGAAGTTTTAGCTCCAAAATTTAAAACTGGTTTGATTTATCGTTTTTTTAGAAAGCTCCTTGCATGGAATGAATATTTAGCTAAAATGGTGAATCAGGAATCCTTAATTCAGCTTAAGCTTAGAATTTATTTATTTACTTATCTGGTTTTTACTGACCTTTTAGTTTTCCTTTGTTTCCTGTATGTTTTGTGATATTAGATATGAAATATCAATTTAATTGAAGCCCTATGGATTGAAAAATTGCTCGCAGTTATGAAACTTAAGTGCCAACTTTGTGACTTATAGAAAAACTGGCAGACATTAAATTTTGAATTTCTTGAAAAATAATTTTTGTTTGAATATATAACCACACACAAATAAGGTAAGCTGTATAATATTAAAAGAAGAAGAAGAAGAAAAAGAAGAAGAAGAAAATTAAGCAACAGAAAAGCCAAGAGTGTTATATTATTCACAGACTCCTGAATACAATAATTTAATTTACATTTAAAAAAGCCGGAAAGAAATACTTTGCTGAAAATAGAGTTCAGAAAGCATTTCATGGAAATCATTCTGACCCAGTCTGATGTAAGCATCTTCTTATTTCAGCATGTGTGCAACATCTCTTAAACTATTATGATTTGCACACTTCCTTGATAAAGATATGGAAGCCAAGGTCTGAGAACATCTAACATCACAGCCTACAGTTCTGCATATATTAAAGGAGAAAAAAAAAATAGAAGTTTAAGGAGCTTAAAATCCCTGGTAGCTGTATTAGAACAGAGATTCAAAGCATAATTGGTGCTAAATTTAATTATATGGAATAAACAAAGTGAAGACTATCAGTGTAAGCAAAGAATGTGTACTGGGGGTTAAGCTAAGGTCACCTGAGAAACCGTGACTACACAGTGAGGAAAAAATGGCATGAAAATATGACCATGGCATATGAGTGGTAAAATAGTTTGTCTTGGTCTCCGCAAAAAATTCAAAAATGTGAGACTTGAAATGGCTAAGGTATTTTTTGAAGCTGGCACGTGAGTTTGATATCAGCATCTGATAGCCAAATTTATCAGAACTGGTCATAACTCTGACTGTGATCCTCATGGTAACAATTTCATTGAGAAATTGGGGGAGGAAAAAAAAACCACAACAAACACAAAACACATTGTCAGTACATCTGGGCAATAGGAGATCTGAAAAACTGGGAGTCTCAATAATAACAAGCATCTCTGGTTTCCAGCAGAGTAGCAGCTAAGCTGTAGAACAGTGCTCAATGATCTGCTTAATAAAATACAAAACAATGATGTATTCATTTTGCAACTCTCCCATCTTAATCACGCCACTTGGATTTCTTGGAGAAAAAGAGGGTTTCAAATACACTGGCAGTTTTCAGACAATTGTTGAACGGAGAGTATTAGAAAAGATGAATGTCACGTAATAGACTTCTAGTGGAGCACAGAGGTGGAGAACTCTAGCAGAAGAGCCAGCAATGGAAGACAAATGTATTATTAAGACAACTCCTTGCATATCTGGAAAGGATTGAGACAATGCCAAATCTGCAACAGAAGGAAAATAACATCACAGTTATACTTTGATTTAGAACCCAAATAACAGCCTTTACTGTTAAAAGCTACTGAGAAACTTATGTCTGTAAGTTAACTGCACATGCTTTTAGTCTTTCAAAGAGAAGAAAAGCTGGACTGTTTTATAAGGCTGAATGTATTTTGGACACACTTGCACCCATGACATTCCCTCTTTATCACCAGATCCCTGGGGACTTCCAGATTCTGGAGTTCCCACAGCAGACGGTCTGGGCAGCTCAGCTGCTCCTCAGAAGGTCTGTCTGGGCGTGTGCATCAGCCTGGAAATGTAGCGGCCCCTCTGCATTTCTACCTCAGCCCAATTGCTGTGGAAGGCAGTTACCATTTCTGTTTCAATTGAGTGCTGCTCCTGGCTGTTCCCAGATGAAAAGAAAATGGTCCAACTTGTGCCCACCTTGCACATCCTGAGTGCATGGACAGCTGTTTTTCTTGAGTTTTATGATTTTCTGACTGGAATCAAAATCAGACTTTTCCCAGAGCTGGCGTTCAAACTGTCTGATCAGCAGGGTCCCTCCTGGTGAATGGGTGAACAACAGTGACCAGCTCTGCCTGCCTCATTACTTCATATTAGAAATAAATCTTGCTTTCCCTCTTGGCAACAAGTATTCTTAACACAGTTTCTTTACATGACCTCACACTTTATTTCTTTTGAAGCAGAGGATTGTTATTACAATTATAAACTGCACTTTAAATTAATGTATGTCAGTTTCAGTACGTAGATGTTAAAAACTATTTTGATGTCAACAATAATACAGAACTTAAGAGACAACTTTTACCTTTCAAGTGTTCACTGAGACAACTTTCAAAGATTTTTTTTTCAGAAGTGCTTCAATGAAATGCTGAAAATATTTTCTTAACTACTTTTTTTCTCTTCTTTAGAAAAGAAAAAGCATGAAAGGAGCGACAGGATGCCTCTTTTATTGTCACAGAGGTTGCAAACTTTACAGGATCAATGGTTGAACATAGCATCAGACAGGCATTAATATGTGGCTCCCGAAATGGGCTTTGAAGCACAACCGCCAACTCAGAAAGGCAGAAAAAGCCCACATACAGTGCTATAAGAGCCACATCTCTGTAAAAATCCCTTGGGGTAAGATAACCAATTGACAGCCTCCCCATGTCTAACGATGTTTTCATCTTTGAGATTTTTAAAATTTGTATTGATGCCATAAACCCCTTTATAGTGTAAACATAAACACATGAGTGCATGTATACTTCATCTCATCTATTCTAAATAGACTATTCAAGTCAAAATAAGCCTATTTTATAAATCTTTGCAGTAGAGGTGCATGCACTAATCAAGTTTTGAGTTATAACTCTTTGTTAACAATGCTGATGTTGAGATATACTTTTCAGAAATCTACCTTTGGTTTCACTGCATAGTGGCAAGAGAAAAGACTTAATTCACCACTTATAAAATAATAAACAAAAAGCTATCCAGACTTAGAAGAATGAAAATGTTACCTAAATCATATTTCCCAAGTTCTTAATGACAGTCCATGAAACATTACATAGTCATCATTTTTTACAGCAAAAAACTGAGAGGAATAAAGAAAACAGAAGAAATATTATGATTCTGCATTTTCCTTTTTTCCCCCTGATACCGATTTATGGTATCTAATGACCATTTTATAAGTCATCTGTGCAATCCTTCTGTGTCATGGAAAGAAATTCTTTCACTCAGTGGCTGAACAACATGAGATGAAGTAAATTTCTTATAAGTCTGTCTCTGGAAGGCTGCTATCCATTGCCGCTACAAGTTTGCAATGGAAACTATTCTACTCAGAGTATGATAAACTTTAAAGCCCCGTGAAAGATACATTTAAGCCATAAATATAATACAAAGAATATATTCGTGAAAAATGTTGGTAGATGTATTTTCTTTATTCTTGTTTTTTTCTGAGCTCATTAAAGTAAATGTAGCACTCCTTACATCTGAAAGTTAACCCAAGGAGTAAAAAAAGTGAAAAATGATGCACAAATTGATATATGCACCTATCTTGGAAATTAACACATTCCCATTTTACTTACATAAAGTACGTAGGTTTGCATACTCTCTGGCAGGTGTGATCATCATAAATCAAATATTCACCATTGTCATCTACCTGATTTCATCTTAGCTCCTCCAGATGTTCACTGTCTATACTTTACAAGCACATTATGGATCATTATCCTCTTTTCAACCAGAAATATCATTACCTGTGCATGTATTGCGATTACAGTTAAAGTCTGGTCATACAAAGCACTGAGTAACCTCAGCAAGGAGGCTTCCCACCACAAAGCATTTAATTATATGACTAACTCTAAAAATGTGCTAAGCTGCTATTGCTTTAAATAGCACTTAAGTTCATGCTTAACTGTAGGTCTTTGGCTGTAAGCCTGTAATGAGCTATAGGTTGATGGGAATCACATTGCAATTTTGTGGTCATTGTTCTTCTCCTCTCAGATAATTCCAGTTATGTAATATTTTCCTTTGACATATTCAAACAGATTGACTGAACAGTAGATTAATAATGCTATAAACTTTTTCTTGAAGCAACAATATATCCTCTAAAATTTCAGCCAGACTTTTTTTTTTTAAATTGTAGTGCTCCATTGATTTTTAAACATGAAAAAAGTGCTGCTGGTCTGAAAAAGAAAAAATGACAATACTTCATCTATAAAAAATTCCTTTATTTTTCACATTTTCAGTAAAAAGGAGAGGAGAAGGCACAGATATAAAATTTAAGCCTTAAATAATTAAAATCTTTGCACAATAATCTTGGGTTTTTTCAAGGTAACTTCTCTGGTTGTCAGCCTGTGTCTGAACAATGGACAGGATCCAGTACACATCCTCAGGCTCCAGAGACTTTAGCATTGTTTTGCTCCCATTTGGCATGAACTGTCATGCATAACCCACTTCAAGGACACCTGATATTAGACACAACACACTGTTAATGTAATCATGTCTACACATTGTTCTCTGCTCAAAGCTGTGTTTTCTGGGGTTCAGTCTGTCGGTGAGTACCTTGTTTGCACACTATGGTTTAACTCCACAGGTGGCTCAGCACCACACAGTTGTTCTCACACTACTCCCCTTCCCAGTGCGGTGGGGGAGAGAATTAAAAAACCCAACAAAATAGAACCCATGGGTTGAGACAAAGCTATTTACGAGACAGAGAAAAGGAAAGGGATAATAATAGTAATGACTATATATATGTATGGATCTATATAACAAGTAATATTAACAAGTAATGTACAAGCAATTGCTCACCACCCATCAAACAATGCCAATCTAGTCCCACAGCACACAAACAAACAAACAAACAAAAAAAAAAAAAAAAAGAGAAAAGAACTCTTACTCCCTTCAGAATTCTCATTCCACATGATATCATGCGGTATGGTATCCTTTTGTCCAGTTTAAGTCAGCAGTCCTGATTCCTTCTCATCTCCTTTGGCCCTTTGCTGCAGATGGCCTTGGCTCTATACAGCACTGCTTTGCAACAACTATGAACATTGGTGTGTTATCAGCATTATTTTTCTCCTAGAACTAAAACATAGCATCATACCACACACCCTGAAAAAAACAATTCTGATCAGCTAAACTTATACTGTACTTGATTTATGCATGCAGTTGATATGCATGCAGATATACAGTCATCCACCTGATCTGTCATATGATCAGTGTGTGAAATGTCAGCCAGCTGTGGTACCTTCTCCATAACGCTCCAGAGAAGCTTGACGGTTCTCTAGTCCTCTGGCTTAAACTCTGACATCACGTTTCAGGAAAAGAAAAAAAAAGAAGAAAAAGAAAAAAAGAAGAAAAAAAAGCAGTAAAAAGAAAAAAGCGCTTAGCATTTGCTTAAAACTGTCATTTCATGTTCTTAAATACAAGAAATTCTTTTTTCACTGCCAAGCGTATTTCCTATCTTTTCTGGTCTCGCCTTCTGTTTGAGAACTCTCAGCAACAAAAAAAAAAAAAAAAAAAAGAGTGGAGAGCTCATCCCGCCCTCCTCCCTCTGCATTATTTTGTTGTCTTCCCCATCTTTCATGTTAGATATAACCGTTCAAAACTGTTTCCAGTTTTTTTATCCATGTCTTTATTATGGCAAGTTTGCCCTTTTCTGCAGTCTGCCTGAGCTAAAGTTTCAATGTTCTGTGTACTACTATACACCAGTAGTTAAAAGATAA
This sequence comes from Tympanuchus pallidicinctus, assembly GCF_026119805.1. NCBI lineage: Eukaryota > Metazoa > Chordata > Aves > Galliformes > Phasianidae > Tympanuchus > Tympanuchus pallidicinctus. Next base: position 35,824,887 of record NW_026294802.1, read on the forward strand.
AAGGCCAATAGTCCCTGACTGGAGCATTGACAATTTCTCAATAATAGACTTTCCTGAAGCTTTAAACACTTGTCTTGGTCAGAATAGCTACTCGAAGTGCAGTTCAATAAGCAGTCCAGTGCAAGTTAGGTTGATGTTAGCAAGAGAGATGGATCTCAAAGTACAGATGCAAAAAATGGGTAGGAGCCCTGTTTAATATTACAGGACATCCACCATAAATTGTGAGGGAGAGGCATCCACCAACATCACTAATTCTTTCTTCGTAGCCTCAGAGTTGAAATGAAACGAGATAAGCCTGCATTTTTGTATGACACAAACCAGGGGAATAAAAAGTGTAGGAACTTTCTTAAAGTTAACATTTTATTCCAAATTATGGCTACATGGGTGAAGGCTTTAACAGAAACGTACCATACAGATAATAGGATGAAATCACAATTCTGCTAAGCCTCTCCTAAGAAGTATAATTATTTTGGTTCATGTTTGATTTTTCTAGCCTTGCCTGATCTTTCCTGAACTTCCATTTGAATCAATTGAATATTTTATTCTAACCTACTCTTTGGCTCCAATAAAGGAAAAAATGAAGTAGTACTGGCACACACTGATCTTTTCTCTTTCAATAATCTCTTTGTCAATGTTATAAGAAGTAAAAATTTACAGTAGCCTTTCCTTAGAATACTACAATATTCCAGGTAATTGAAAGATAAAATAACAAAAACTTTCCATCGTTAGTGAAAACTAGACAGTGGGTACTTGCTAGTGATTACTTTTTAGATATTATCTATAATCTACCTTAGAGGATTTAATTGTAAGTTTGAACTTAATTAGAATGGAAAGTCACTGTTGCCATTCAACTGCGCAGAATAATATTTCAAACTTTTTCCCCACTTGTTCATTAGACAAAAATGGCCAATGTTGTGCTTATGAATGAATTTCAATATTCCAGGTGACATTAAAATCTTCTGAGAGCTCCTTAAATGAAGACACTCTTTTTGGTTTATGGTAGCTAAGCATCTTTTATCAAGAGATTGAGAAGAGTATGCAAGACATCTAAACAATTGCAATTTTCATAATTGTGACTTAGCAACATGCCATAATAACATGTTAGTATTGGAATTAATGAAAACAGCAAAAATGTAGAACTTGGAAGTAGGTAGTAGTTGTAATGGTTGTTTTGGATTAGTACTTCTATTTGAACTCATGTAAGTCACTCTGAAAGTAATGCCTCCTGTTTATTTCCATGGAAACAACAACAGATAAAAAAGAACAATAACACTATTTGAGAGACCAAATTCCCAGCTACAAAATACTATTTATCAGCATAGTTGCCACCACTATCTATGCCTTTTTTCCAGTGACAAACAAGTACCTGCATGCTGAGCTCGTCAAAATCTGCGCCAAATGTGCACAGTCATCCAGAACATGGTTTGTATTTCACATTGCTTTCACCATTGAAGAAACACACCACTCAGTGCCTTACTGTGCTCACATCCACTGACTGGTCTCCAGAAACTTTCAGTAAGCATCAATTAATGTCAATGGGTGCAATTATTCAATGACAAACCTTTGCTTCACCTCACAGTAACAAAACGTAATGGAGCATTGGTGAGAGGTTCAGCCTCTACTGCTGTATCACCAACATCATCCTCTGGCATTGTGGGCCTACATAAGAAAATAGGAAAGCAGGGATATGACCTGGTAGCCCGCAATAGGAAAGCACTGCTTTAAAAAGCTCTAATCTACACAATATTGGTATTTATATTTCTGAGACCATAATTCTTTTTATTTGACTCATTGGGTAAATGCATTTCACTTTAAATCAAATGCTTTTATTTTGATACATAAATTAGCTTATACAAATAAAACTTGTCATTCATTTACTTTTGGAAATACTAGGTATTTCCAAGTATATTTTTATCTCTCTTAGAATAAAAACTGAAATCAGTTCACTTTCTTGTAATTTTTTTAGTTTGACAATATGCTTGAAAATTATATTCCAGATGAGTCCCACAGGCAGCTTAGCACAGTCAACTGGAGAATCAGCATCTTGTGTTATACTCATGGATTCTTTTGCTTGTTGTAAACAAGGAATAAAGCATAATTGACAGTCAGATCTTGCATAAACCCAAGTTACATTACCATATCATACAAAGATAGTATGGTGATTACAAAGCCTATTACCAGTGTCTAAAATAATCTGTCTTGCAAAATGCATTATGTAGGAAATAAAGAGCCTTCTAAAAATTGTGAGAAACTGATGTCAGAATGAAGTCTGCCAAATACTGCAGAATTACATTGATGCTACCAACATAGACCTCTGATGTTAAAAATATGTAAAATATGCCTCCAGTGTAATTTCTATACTCATTATCCATTATGAAGTTGTATTATTACTACCTCAATCATTTTTGTTCAGAACTCTGTGCTATAAACTCTGACACAATTTGTCAGTCATCTATAAATAATTAGAAAACCAAACCTTTAGTCAATTGTAGATCAGAAGGATGATTTAAAAAACTGTTATATTTATCTTCTTTCATCTTATTAATGACTTATCTGATAACAAGTACTTCTTACTTTCAAATATCCATGAAAAATTTCTCAACAATGTGATAGAAAGATGAAAGAATAATAAATTTCCATATGTCACCTGAGCCATGCAAGCTCACTGAAAATTTGAGCTGAAGTGTATTTCCATTAATTTCTGTCGCTGAGTTGTCTTGCATTTCATATACACTAAAAAATTTCCTGTCCAGCCACCGGGCTCAAGTCACACCAATTGTGCCTCTGAACTTCTCTCAGTCTTTATGTACTGTCTAATCAAAACAAGTTAAGCTGTAGGTAGGTCATTGACTATAATTGCCTTTTGTCATTCCAGAGTGCAGTTCTCCTTTATTTATTTGTTTATTTTCTTTGAATGAGTGTGGTTGCTGTTTTCCCCTTATTCGTTGTCTTTTCACTATCAGGAAAAGGTTATTTTAAATTAAAAGTCTTTCTTGGTAATATTAGAAAGACTAGGGAAAATATTCAGGATAACCATACCTTTCCTCTGACTTTGTGTATCTGTGCAGTAAGATAGGTCTAGACATAAAGTTACCATCCGTTCTGAGTGTCTATATGGCTGTTTTGATTAAAGACTGCCCTTGTATATGCACCTTTCCATTCAGTTGGTATCACCTAAGTAATATGAATTGACACTTACCTTTGGTCTTTTAGAGGCAGCTCCTCATTTGCAGAATGGTACTTAAATATTTTGAAACCCATACGGGGTACCTCCTTCATTACTGGTGAGTACACAAATCCTGGCATTATTCTAGATGTGTGTATAAAGAATACGAAGAATAATTATATGGATATTATCTCATCTTCAGGTTTCTGGCACTAATGGATGTTTGAGGAGGTTGATATCGCTTGAAACATATTTTTCTCTTGCAGAAATTCATTTGACAAAGCTTGTGTTCATGGCAATTTTGCAACTGTTCAACTCTCCCTAGTAAGCTGTCCAATTCAAATCAACCCCACAACTTCAAACACTCTGCTACTCTCTTTTAGTCATCAGAATAAAGTCTGTATCTTTTGTCAGGCAAAATTTCCATAGCTCTTCTGGATTATGGAATGTTCCTAGCTACATTTTTTTACAGACTTTAAGCACAACATGGCTCAGATAGCTTAAGTACTATAATTTATTCATCCAAGAGATACTGCAAAGCCATTTTCTTCCAGCTTAAGCAAGTTATGGAGATGAGAGGAAGTCCTCAAAGGAAATCTGTGCTGTGGGAATCATCAGCAAGAGAAGCATCAGCCAGCAAAATCAAGGAAGTTGATTTTCTTCTCTATTCAGCACTAGCTAGAGCACACCTGGAATACTGTGTCCAGCGTTGGTCTCAGTTCACAAGAGACATTGAAAACTGAAGAATAGAAAGCTGAAGAACTTGACGTATTAAGAAAGTTGAAGATCTTGAATTTGCAGATTCTAGAGAAGAGAAGCTCTCATGGGGGCTATCTAATCACTTGGAGATAAGTGGCTTTTAGAGTATGTGAAGTCATGATAATGTAGGAATTAAGTTAGCTCTGTTATGGAGGCAGGAAAAGAATTATTGCAGCTTATGTATAGGTTTTGGGGGTTTTAGCATTTATTAGGTCTGTTTTGCATAAGCATGCCGAATTATTGTTTGCTTATAAATCAATTAATGATCAAAATAACACAGCACACAAGGATTTTTTAGATAAAATGAAAAACTATTTCACTGAAATTATAACAAAAAAATGTATCTGGTGAATTTCTTCAAATAGTTTAAATATCCTTCAGGAAGTGGGAGAACAGATTTTTAGGCCCTCCTGTCTCAAGCAAAATCTCCCTTACTGAGAGAGCATTGTGTTAAAAAATTCTTACCAGTCTGGTTGAAGCCAAGCCAAGAATATAAGAATAATGTATCTAAAGTAAACAGGTAAATAAAGCTTTATTTTAGACAACCAATTTGTTTTCCCAATTAACTGAAACCTTAATGCCTGTTACAGTAGACTTTTTTATTCAAATTCAATAATTACAATAAAAAGAATTCTTTCTAGCAGCTCCAGCACATAATCTATGAACAGGCCTGTTTGTAACCAAAGGTTAGTAAAAAACTGAAGGTACCTGTTGCCTAGTGTTCTGTCGTCAACAGTAACTAGCAATGGATACCCAAGAGTGAAAGAATAGAGGAGGCATATGTGCAGTCTCTCAAACATTGTCACAGCTTCCAGTAAGCTGGAGTACAGGAAGTTTCTGATTCAGCTGTGATATCTGCAGGTTGGTTTATATTGAACAAACCAATTTACCTTTTCATTTATGGAGACATTTGTTGTCCAGAATGTTGCATGGAAAGAAGCTCTTCATCTTGGCCATACACCAGGTGAATAGCTGCTTTCTTTTTGCTTTCTTCAAACCTAAGACATTGACTTTTTCATTGGGTTTTATTCTATGAAAGAGCTGTTCATTCTTCTCCTCCAGATTTTCAAAGAGAAAGTGGCTGTAGCTATAGCATGCAGTTTTGAATTCAGTATTCTCAGCTTCTATCAGACATGATTTTAGGTACAGGCTGAACTACAGAAGAGTCTGCAGAGTGCAGTAGAGTGTAGGGGAAATAGGTTCAATTTCTCCTGAACCCAGCTCTTTTGGACAAACATTTGTTTCAGTTTGGTAAAAAGATTTAACTAGTCATAATTTAGATGGTGTGGAGCATTTCATTTAAATCTCTTGAGGTGCTCCACTAGGTTACTAAAACTGAAGTGTTGGTTACTGGGAAGGTTTCTGCAGACCCTGAAGCAGTAGAGTTTTCTTTTCCAAAATAGGAAATCTCTTTGAAGACTGAGAGATTCTTTTGGTTACTATTTGACAAAAACACTATGAGATGCATATTAAAATGGTGATGGAATTTGTTAAAAGTTTGTGTGAGAACTGAAATATTTTGTCATTTACTGTAACCTCCATTTTAGTGTAGTCTTTCTGATGGTGAGGTATTGTGTCTAGCCTTCTGTTCCTCTGGCTGATACCCAGCTTACTGAGAAAGCTTTAATAATAGCACTTAGCTTTTACAGCATCTTTTATCTGAAGCTTTAAAGTACTTTACAGAAGTGGGTACTATTATCTCAATTTTTATGGGCAGAGGAACAGATTGGGTTACATAGTGAATACACATAATTATGAGTAGAGCTCAGGTTTCTTGATCTTTAGGCAAGTGTTCTAATCACTAGCCAAATTTATCTGCCAGGAAAACAGTAGGAGATGGGAGTACCCAACAAAGTGGAGAGATTGGTTTTGAAGTTATCATTCCAGTAGCAAAAGTCCTCCTGTTGCGATGCAAAGATGAACTATAGGCAAATAATAATGGATATTTTTTTTTTTTTAAAAAAAAAAAAAGCAAAGATCAGCACAAATGGAAGTTCAGCATGATGTATTGAATGTTTCCTGCCCTAATGAGGAGTTCTGCACCACTGTTCCTAATGATGAGCAAGAGAGATTCTTAGTGATTGTTGAAAGGGTTGGTTACCCTTTCCAGTCAGAGGAGGGAGATGGGCTTCAAAAGGCATGAAGCAGAAATTGAACAAAGCAAGAACAGCACTGCTGAGCTCAAATTAGTTTAGCATTTGTAGCACTCAAATGAAGCAAAACTTTTTATTGTTAGATTAAGTCAGAGGAGATACTTTTATCCAACAGGTGGAAAGAACAAGGAACTCATCAAGAATAGCTTCCTGCAGATGATCACAAGTGATGAAAAAGTTAGGAGGTCTGCCATATGATGTTCAGTAGCTGCACAAATGAAACTGGAGTTCTAAAAAATTGATAGCCATATGTTTGGTCCTGATAGAAACAAAAACAAGCCCTGTTTTTAATTGTAAAATGAGGCTGAATAAATTCAGTCCTATCTTCATGATGACAAATATCAAATGCTGTCTTCAGTAATTGAATGTATCTGTTTTCCTATTTTTCGCACTGACTTTCATTTTCTGTTTGTACCTCTTGTACACTAAATGACTTTCATTTAATGCTTATTTACCTTTCCTAAGAAACATTTTATTTCACACAAATGTATCGTGTGAAATGGGGTGCATTTTCCCCTACATTATTTTCACGACTAGCCACAATAACAAGGGGTAACATTCGTGATTTAAAGATCCCATCTCTCTGCTGAATACATACAAATAAAAAACAAAAATACATTTTTCTTTAAACACAAGAGAAGAACATAATTTTCTTAGGATAAAAACATGCTGAACCAAAAAGAAAAATATTCTACTCTATCTCCAAGAATATTGAGATTGTATTTTTATATAATATATAATGTGGATATGAGAGAGATTTGGTGATTCCAGGTAGGCTTTCTAAACTTCTAGACAGAAGTTCAACTTAGAAAAACCCTTACTGAATATGAATATGAAGTAATCTGTTTAAAACAGTGACCTTGGATGTCACATCTTCTTTTGCTAAGCATCATATACACTTAGGAAAGGAACACTGTTCAGAATGTTTGGTGTATGAGAAAATCTGTTCGCTTTTACATGTAACTATTTATTTTTTTCTTTCTTTCTTTCTTTATTTTTTCTTTTTAATGGCATTCCCACCAAAAGCTGAAGAACTGAAAAGATAAGGGTCATACAGTTAATCATTTCTCCTGGTAAAGACTTTACCAGGATCTGTGGGTATCTGTGGGTAAATATATAAGCTTTATGTTGCTTGATGGCAGAGGAGATCCTTGGGTTATTTTGATAGCCCAGAGATCTTCATTATTAGTCTGATATTTACCCTTATTATTTGTTATTTTTTTTACATTTACCCTTATTATATATTATTTATTTATTTATATTTACCCTTATTATTTTTTTACTTAAAAAAATGATTGCATTAATCAATGACATTGATGAATTACTGTTATAGTAGAAGGAGAGAAAGACATAGGAGGTTCTTACAAGATCAATTTGGAATCAATTACTAGGTTTAGCAGGGAACAATCTTTGGTGTGTTGAAACAAATGACAAACAGCTGAATTTGAAAGACATCTCTAAAAATGTAGATCCTAAATGTAAGAGAAAAACAGAAGAGAATGTAAACGTGGTAGGTCAAATGTAAAATGATAATGAAATAGCCAGATATATTTTTAAAAATCATTTTTAATAGATTCAAATAATAACAATAAGGCTTCTTCACCACAGAGAATCACTGTCTGTTTCCCACAGTTGAGCATTTGGAAACAAATGTTAGAAGAGCCTTAAAGATCAGAAAACATTTCTGAGTAAATCAATAAAATGAAAAGTAGCAATTAGCAAAAAAAGTAGGTAGTATTTACACAGGATTTCTTAAGGAACTTGAGCAGGAAATTGCTGAAATATTAACTAAGTAACTTATTGCTTAAATTACCAAAGGAATAGGAGGCAGTAAGTATTCCCTAAGCCACCATGTTTGGCAGTTATCAGTTATAGGACACTGGGATGTTCTGATCCTTGGTATGAATGTGTCTTTAAAATCCTGTGTTCTTGAAGAACTGTATTTTTCATTCAAACCAAGGACAATTTTTGAGCTTCTGGATTAATTTAGCAATTTAATTTGGACAAAGTTATTCGGGAAAATTTTTTAACTCCAAAATTTATGTAATTAACTAGTATTTGGAACAAACAAACAAAAAGACAAAACAAACAAATACTTGATAGAAGCTAGACTTGATGATTAAAAATTTTCAGCTTTAACAGCAGAAACAAGACAAAATTAGCCTGAAGATAATGAAATAGAATTGCACAGCATCTGTTTTTCAGTGTAGGCTTGTGATAGTACTATTCAAATGAATAGCCCTGTGTTGCAGGAATTCCTTTGTCTGGATACAGAGAAGTTATGCATCTGGCCAGCTGTAGCTGTTTATACTTAGCCAAATGAGTCTTGTCATGTAAATACCAATTTACCAATTCTTTTTCATTAACTACAAGCCAGACCAGTTATCCTCAGGATACTCCTCTCTCTGACCAGGTAATCTCGGCTGGGGAGCACACTAACTCCCCTGTGATTCTGGAAGAAACAGTCAGAGACCTACTGCTGCAGCTGGACTGTCACAAGTCGATGGGGCCAGATGAGATCCACCCAAGAGTGCTGAGGGAACTGGCGGAGGTGATAGCCGAGCTGCTTTCCATCATCTGTCAGCGCTCCTTGTTGACTGGTGAGGTCCCAGAAGACTGGAGGCTTGCCGATGTGACTCCCATTTATAAGAAAGGTCGTAAGGAGGATTCGGTGCCAGGGAAGGTTATGGAGCAGATTGTCTTGAGGGAGATCATGCGGCATGTGCAGGGTGACCAGGGGATCAGGCCTAGTCAGCATGGGTTCATGAAGGGCAGGTCCTGTTTGACCAACCTGATCTCCTTCTATGATCTAGTGACCCATCTGGTGGATGAGGGAAAGGCTGTTGATGTGGTCTACCTAGACTTCAGCAAAGCCTTTGACACTGTCTCCCACAGCATTCTCCTGCAGAAGCTGGCAGCCAGAGGCTTGGATGGATACACTCTGGCTGGGTAAGGAGCTGGTTGGAGGGCCAGGCACAGAGAGTGGTGGTGAATGGAGTCAAGTCCAGCTGGTGACCGGTCGTGAGTGCTGTTCCCCAGGGTTCAGTGCTGGAGCCTGTCCTCTTCAATATCTTTATTGATGACCTGGATGAGGGCATTGAGTGCACCCTCAGTAAATTCGCAGATGACACCAAATTGCCTGGAAGTGTGGATCTGCCTGGGGGTAGCGATGCGATACAGAGGGATCTGGACAGGCTGGAGAGCTGGGCTGAAGCCAATGGGATGAGTTTCAACAAGGCCAAATGCCGGGTCCTGTACTTCAGCTACAACCCCAGGCGACGCTACAGGCTTGGGGCGGTGTGGCTGGAGGACTGCGTAGAGGAAATGGACTCGGTGTTATTGATTGATGCTCGGCTGAACATGAGCCAGCAGTGTGCCCAGGTGGCCAAGAAGGCCAATGGCATCCTGGCTTGCATCAGAAACAGTGTTGCAAGCAGGAGCAGAGAGGTGATTGTTCCCCTGTATTCAGCACTGGTGAGGCCGCACCTCGAGTACTGTGTCCAGTTTTGGGCCCCTCACTGCAAGAAAGACATTGAGGCACTGGAACGTGTTCAAAGGAGGGCAACAAAGCTGGTGAGGGGTCTGGAACACAGGGCTTATGAGGAGAGGCTGAAGGAGCTGGGAATGTTCAGCCTGGAGAAGAGGAGGCTCAGGGGAGACCTCATTGCTCTCTATAACTTCCTGAAGGGAGGCTGTAGTGAGCTGGGGGTCGGCCTCTTCTCTCGTGTCATTAGTGATAGGACCAGAGGGAATGGCTTCAAGCTACGGCAGGGGAGATTCAGGCTGGACATTAGGAAGTATTACTTTTCAGAAAGTGTGGTCAGGCACTGGAACGGACTGCCCAGGGAGGTGGAGGAGTCACCAACCCTGGGGGTGTTCAAGGAAAGACTGGATGTTGTGTTGAGGGACATGGTTTAGTGGGAGCTATTGGGAATAGGTGAACGGTTGGACTGGATGATCTTTTAAGTCTTTTCCAACCTTGGTGATTCTATGATTCTATGATTCTATATATAATTGCATGCACCAGTACAGGTTGGGGAATGAACTGCTGGAGAGGAGCTCTGCAGAGAGGGACCTGGGTGTCCAGTGAACGACAGGCTGTCCATGAGCCAGCAATGTGCCCTTGTGGCCAAAAAGGCCAATGGCATCCTGGGATGCATTAAAAAGAGCGTGGCCAGCAGGTGGAGGGAGGTGATCCTCCCCCTCTACTCTGCCCTGATGAGGCCTCATCTGGAGTACTGCATCCAGTTCTGGGCTCCCCAGTACAAAAAAGACAGGGATCTCTTGGAAAGAGTCCAGCGGAGGGCCACAAAGATGGTGAAGGGCCTGGAGCATCTCTCCTATGAGGAAAGGCTGAGTGAACTGGGTCTGTTCAGCCTTGAGAAAAGAAGACTGAGAGGGGACCTGATCCAGGTCTATAAGTATCTAAGGTGTGGGGGGCAGAATGGAGAGGTCGGACTGTTTTCAGTGGTGAGTGGAGACAGGACAAGGGGAAACGGACATAAGCTGCAGCATAGGAGGTTCTGCACGAATGTGCGCAAGAACTTCTTTACAGTGAGGTGACAGAGCACTGGAACAGGCTGCCCAGGGAGGTTGTGGAGTCTCCTTCTCTGGAGGTGTTCAAGACCTGCCTGGATGCCTACCTGTGCGACCTTCTGTAGGGAACCTGCTTTGGCAGGGGGGTTGGACTCGATGATCTCTGGAGGTCCCTTCCAACCCCTACAATTCTCTGATTCTGTGATTCTGTGAACCCTTCTGCAATTTAACTCACTGAGCCTCGAACTGATAAAAGATAGATTCATATAATCAGTGGAAAGAGATACCCAATAGTTTTCACCTCTGTTTTTGGCTCGTGTAAACAGGCTTGGAGGAGCTTAACCAAGAGCATGTTGTATAAAGTATGACAGTTTTAAAAATTCTCATCTGGTGATGCTGTCCAGTCATTACATGTGGCTCATTTGTAGTGATATGGAACACAGTGTTGTTCCTTCCATCTTTCTAAGTAGTAAGGAGTTTGATATCAAAAAATACAGAGTAAGCTAAGAATGACCAGTGCTGTTTTAGATTGATTTGCATGCTAATGTCAGAAAAGGCAGAAATCATTGCATCTGCTGCTTTAAAACTGTTGTTCACAAGGACTCTATTATTATGGAATAATTAAAAGCTGAAAGACACTGAGATGGCAATAAAAAAATCTTGTCAGCTGGAAATAACTGCATGCAGACTGCAGATTGAATCTAACAATAAAGTGAATTACATGTAAACCAACCTATTCAAGAGACTTTTGCATGTTAGTTTCATTTTTACTCATTTAATTTTCTGTACTTAATATACATTTTGAAGTTTAACTAACTAGAGAATCTGGCTGATCATTCTGATGAGGGGAAAATTAAAAAAAAAAAAAAAAAAAAAAAAGCAAGGGGGTAATTGAGAAAACTAAAGAGAAACTTTTGAGAAACTAAAGAGAGTTGCTTCTAAAATACATAGGCCATTGGTAGAGGAAAAAAAAATATTGCAATCAGAGACTAAAAAAAACCAGTTCTTGATGAATCAGTGCACTGCAGATCAACACATCAGTTCTGTTTGATCCATTCTTGAGATTGGGGAGGTAAATTTCAGACTTAGAGGAACACGCAGTGAGAAGTGCAGAGGATATGTATTGACAGAGGTATAGCAGAGGAAGAGGAAGAAGTTTTCGCTGTTTTTCACTCATAGCCAACACGCTCTAAAATTTTGAAATGAGCACAGATTGTGTCCTACCAATAATTTTTTTCAGTGTTTTTGGAATGCAGTAGACGAAAATAAAATGAATATCTCCCAAAATAATAAAAAAGCAGGATTCATGTGGAAAAAAAGTGCAATTTTTGAGTTGTATTCAGATACGTTCTGATTTTTTTTCTTGCAGTATTCATTTTGCTATTTTGGACTATCATACTTAATACATCAGTATTATTGAAAACTGAGTCACCCTTTGCTCTCTCTCATTTTTTGTTGTTTTCTCTAACAAGTTCGGTACTCTTTTTAAATATTATATAATATATTATATAATATCTCTGAGATTACAATGATGCATTAGGATACATGTTCATTTAGTATTAATTTCATCTAAGTAAAGTTAGCTTCAAAACATTAAGTACTAATTTTGTGTTTAAGTTAATATTTCCACTTTGCAGAAATCATCAAAATTAGCATTATAAAGTAATCTACTAAAGATATGGAGAGCAAATTTTCTATTATATCCTGGAGTGCCATCTGTATTTATGAGTTTTAGAAAACAAGAGCTTTTGACTTGATTGGCAATTTGTAGTGATATACAAGCCTAATTCTCTTAAACCATTACAGGATCATAATTTCATCTCAAACTGTAAACATGCAAAGGTCCAAAATAATGTTAAAAACCCAGAATCATATAATATTAACAGAGCAGTAAAACAGATCCAGTAATGAAAACTGCTAAATGTAAGAATGTGTGAAGTATTTATTCCTCATTCTGTTGATTTGTCATTAGCATGTCACTGCTTTTGTTGGACAAAGACAATGTAGAACTGAAGTCTTGAAATTTGTGGACTTTTGGGAAACTAAATTCCAACTCAGTCTAATTTCTCAGACATTGAAACAAGTTAACTTTGGACAGAGTGAGGTTTCAGCATTCCTTAGCCTTGTTCATTATAACTGCTTATAGTGAACTCTGTCTAAGATGTAATAAAGTGTCCCTCACCCTGTTTCTTTGTTAAACTAGCAGATATTATGAAAAAAGCTTGTTCCATTTGGGGCTTCTCTCAAAGCCTGAAAGTCCATTTCATCTTTATCCTTGATTTCACTTCTTGAGTGCTGCAGAAATGCTGGAATCCACAGAGTTAAGATGCTAGTAATTTTCACCTGGATGTGTAATAGGAGTTCACAACCACCACACAGAAGATTGTGAAGTTGTTCCAGGCGTGAGGAATATTTAAAGTAGTTGTTTCTGGTGGTAGGTACAAGACTAAATCACTTAAAATGTAAATAATATCTTCATAAACACTGAACTGGCTGTAAATATACTCTTTTTCCATGATAATTTAGGAAATATACCCAGGAAAATTTCTCAGAAATTCACCTTCATCAGCATTATAGCCAGTCATGAAATTTTTCTTCATGTATGCTTATAAATACTCCATGTGATGGCTTCAAATTCTTTGTTGTCATCAGTGCAAATGGTATATAATATCTTATTCTTTATATAAAGATAACTCCAGTCTTTAATAGCTTCTCCATGCTTAATATACATAGAAAAATAGCTGCAACTAAAAAGCCAAGCTGCCCTTTCTTCTCCTGGATCATCTCTTCTCCTCTGCTATTGCCTCTCTGCTTCTCCCGGAGTCTAGTATTTTCAGCATACATTTTCAAGTAAAAGTCCCAGAAACCAAGCATAATAGAAGAAACCTGCATGGTATGCAAAATTGAAAAAAAATTCAAAAAGGTACATGTGTTTTGGTTTAGATACTGCCCACATGTATTGTTAATCTCTTCTCTAAGAAGCCCAGCCATGAAGAAAGCAGGAACCTTGGTCTTATTGCTCTTCCCTACATTTATGGAATCTCAGCTGCAGCTTATAAAGGAGGGGCTGTATGTAACCAAAGTTTATGCCTTAGAATCATGCATTTCTTTACATAATAAGTACAGACAAAGTTGAGTTTTTGTGACAAAAAATCCAACTGGAGTGTATGAGGGCATCCTTAATTTATAAAACAGGGACTCATCTTAAGGCAACAGTCCAGACATATGGAGTAGCAAAGGTTGGCAGGGTTTAAGAACTGGAGCAAACAGATATGAGCCTGCAGATCAAGCTTGTCCTGTGAGATTGAAAAGGAGCAGAGAGTAGAGAACCTGTTTTTATGTGACCAAAAGAAACCTTCCCAGGGACTATAAGGAGTGCACTCTCAGTGGTGATTCACCGAGACACGGAATTGGAAAAAAGGTGTCATCAAGCATCTTCATGCAGGAATACAATGCATACAAAAGGAGAGGTATTTATGTGGATTTTTGGTACAGTACTTTAAAACAAAAAACAAACAAAACAAAACAAAAAAAAAACCACCAAAAACAAAGTGACTCTGAGATTTTTCTGTTTAAAATATTGTATATTCTTGTTTATATCCTAATTCAGTTTAGATGTATTGAATTTTAAATTCCTCTGATCTTTTTGGGGGGTAGTCTTAGCAGAGAAAAAAAAATTGGGCACATTGATTTCAAAGCTCTTGTCACCCTGAGATGCTGCTACAATATAGAACCCAGCAGTCATGATGGTCAGGGCTGAGAGCATTTTGCCTGCATTCTTGCCTATCTCAAGTCTGTAGTGCTTATCTTGCTTTTGGCCTAGAATCTTTCTGTTACTTTGGTGTCTCTCATGTGCCACTTTACTTGTCCTTTTGGTGGCCACACTGCTCACATAGATAAAATAATATAACCTTAGTGTTTATTGTATTTCTCTATAACATCACAGTTTTACTCAACACATTTGTACTGTTGCTGGTTTCACAATTTATGTATGCCTGTAGTTGGGCTCAAGGCAAGCTACTATTAATGAATTCTGAGCAATACATGTATTACATATATATAACAGTACCTATGACTGTATATACGTATATAATTTATAGTAATATATTACAGATTTACCTTCCAATTTAAGCGATATGCCTGATTATTTTATACATATAGCCAATAGACTATTACATGAATGAAAATTTAATCAGTTTAACCTTACTACTCTGTCTCATCTGTTGCTAATAATGTAAGCATGCAAGGACTAAGACTGCAGAACCATATGTGACACCAGATGCTCTTTAAAGAAACCTTAATGCAACTGCATGGTTCCCTGTGTTCTTGCCAGAAATTTCTTGCTTTTACATTAATAAGAACCAGTTCTGGTGTTTCTATCTATCTTGTCAGTTTTCTGTGAGTACTTTCTGTACGAAAAACTAGGAATGTGCCACTTGGACTGAGGAGGTAAAAAAAAAAAAAAAAAAAGAAAGCTCTGATTTGCTTCCTTTCTTCTCATCTCTTCTCCTTTTTACATTACAGCAGTTTTCGAAAATTCATATGAAGGAAGACTACATTTCTTTTGGTTTACGTATGGCATTGTAAATTGATTTTACAAATATATGATTGTGCAATTATTGAGAGCATAGATATACTCAAATAGACATTTTAATGGTAATATCTTCAGATTTTTTAAATTGTCCTTTACATTCCTGCTTCTTGTAACCCAGGAAATATCCCCATCACTTTTTATTGATGTAAAATTCTCCTTTCCATTTCTGTCTTCCTCCTCTGCATTTTGCCACATGTATTCTTTCTTTCTTTATTCCTGTCCTCATTCAGTACATTCTGAAAATGCTGAATTAAGTTTATTCTACAATTTTTCTTCTCCCTCCCCCCCTGAGTTTTCTATTTCTTTCCAAATTAATTTGCCCTGCCACCTGGTCTCTGAGGAATTTAGTAATTATTGAGTATATAAAGCCTGGCTCCTAACAGATGGGACTTCCAAAACACACACATCAACAATGTGCATCCTAGGGCCAGAAGATTGTAAGTTAGCTGCAGTTTCATTATGACTTCAATTTTCTAATGGTTGTGAACACTGTCAAAGAACATTAACATTGTTTGTGACACCATGTCTTCTAAACAGTGGAGTTTAGACCAACCCTATTTCTTTGATTTAGAAGATAAGTTTATTTTCCAATTTCATGGTACTGATTGCACACATTTTATAGCCATGTGGATAGGATCTGAAATGTAGTAATTACCTATCTATACTTTCACCTGTGCTTTGCAGAAGGTATTTTAGTCTGTATCTAATTAGCTACATCAGCACTTATAATTTCCTAAAGCTTTCTATCCCTTCATAATTCATTTCTACTCTAGTATTTCTGTATTTTAAAATATAAATCTATGAATGTTCTTTTTCAATCGAATTAAGCAATAAAAGGAATATAGGAAAAAAATTCTGATATGTAAATTTTAAATGTTCAAAATTCTTATGACCTGTATTTGCAGATCAAAATCTTTGGCACACCTGTTTAATTTGGGAGAATAGAGAAGACAGAGTAATAAGAAGGGGGAACATATTCACAGGGGAAGAGGGAATTCAAATAATCCAGGACTTTTTCATTTTTTACATATTATCCATTTTTTATAAATAATTATGCTCCTGAGAGATTCTTGTTATTTCATGTCCTAGGTGCAGGCAGTAATTGACTTCTCCCATTTAAGTTGCTGTACTTTTTATAAATAGCAAATAACTTTAAGGAAGTAGACGCTATACTTGGCGGCATATTTATTGAGTATAGATATGAGGTAGAGCAAGAATTATTTAAAACCAGGTTTTCTACGTATTCCAGGACATTATGATAAGTACCACAGGGGTCAAACTGTTCTGGGACCTGGAGTTTGGAATTTGGAGCTGGAATTTGCCCAGAAAAGTGTCCATGATAGAGGATCTCCTTCTCTAGAAATCCTATATATTGCTAACAGTACGTCTCAAAGAGGTGATGGTAGTCATAAAAGCCAAAGCACTAATTATAGCATTGGTTATGGATCCAGCTTTTAACATGAAGAACAAACCATCACCTATAGGATTTAGGAGAACAGTGCCTAAACTCCACTTCTGGCACCAGAGTTCTTCGATCTCTCATAATTTGTTCCAGTTCTCCATTTGCTGTGTCACTGGGGGCTAGAAGGATAGAATCAGAATCCTTACAGCTGGAATTGACCCTTAAAGGTCACCTAGTCCAACTGCAATGAACAGGACAGGGACACCAGAGCTAGATCAGGTTGCTCAGGGCCTGATCCAGCCTTGCCTTGAAAGTCTCCAAGGTTGGGGCTTCAATCACATATCTGGGCAACATATTCCAGTGCCTCACTGCCCTCATCGTAAAATAATTTTTCATTATATCCAACCTAAATCTACCCTCTATAAGCTTAAAGCCACTTCCACTTGTTCTATCACCACAGACCCTGCTAAAAAGTCTGTCCCCTTCTTTTCTGTAGCTCTCTTATAGATGTTGAAATGCTGCTCTCAGGTTACCCTGGAGCCTTCTCTTCTCCAGTCTGAACAGCTCTTTCATCCTGTCCTCATAGGAGAAGTGTTCCACTCCTTGGATCATTTCTATGGGCTTTCCTCTGGACACGCTCCACCACACTCCTGTACTGATGACTTTATATCTGGATGCAGTACTCCAGGTGAGGCCTCACCAATGCAGAGCAGAGAAGCAGGATCACCTCCCTCAACCTACTGGCCACCCTGTATTTGATGCAGCCCAGGATACAGTTGACTTTCTGGGCTGCAAAGACACATTGCTGGCTCATGGCAGCTTCTCATCTACCATTACCCCCAGGTCTTTTAAAGCAGGGCTTTAATCCCTTAGCTTGTGTTGTACTGAGAGTTGCCTTGACCCAGGTGCAAGATCTTGCATTTGGATTTGTTGAACCTTGTGAGGTTTACCTGGGCCCACTGCTCAAGCCTATCTTGGTCCCTCTGGAAGGCATCCTGTCCTTCTGGTGTGTTGACTGCACCCCACAGCTTGGTGTCATCCACAAGCTTGCTGAGGGTGTGCTGGACCCCACTGTCAATGTCATTGATGAAGACATTAAAGAGTATCAGTCCCAGCACTGACCTCTGTGGCACACCACTCATCACTGATTTCCATCCAGACACTGAGCCACTGACCACCACGTTGAGCCACCATATTGATCCACTGATCACCAAGGAAGAAGAGCATGAGTTAATAATATGAGAGGTAAAAGAACGTGGTGATTTTTTTTCCGTGCGTTGTCCTTGATCACTACCAGCAGGTGATAAGAATCCCATAATAGCAACTCTGATCAGCACCATCCTGCCTTGCAAAAGGAAATCTCCACTACTTGGCCTGTTTTCTTGGTATGGTTCAGATTCACATGATTTTCAATTGACAGTCCTATATAGTTGCCTTCGACTTCTGGAATGCACCAGGGACAAGGACTTCAACTTCCTGAAGCTTCCTCTAGACAGTAATTGGAACAGAGCCATAGTTACATAGTCCCATTTTTCCCTGGAGCAGTTTCTGGCTCTTTTTCATGACCTCCACTGAGCTAACTGCACTTACAACTACCAGTGTTCCTGTTACCTTCCACTGTATACCTAACTGCCAGCTAAATATATGTAATTCAGTGCAGATGAGTAGCAGATTACTCCCTGATTAGCACAAAGTTGCTGAACAGTTTCCAGACATCTTTGGTGATAAATGCTTTCTTACTGCTCTATATGGTGAATGGGTTCTTCTTATCTTGCATGTGCTGTAAAAATTTGGTTATTTCCCCATGATACCTTTTTAACAATCAGAAGGAAGAAGTGTTTGCCAGGACTAACTAACTTTGTGCTAATTGCCCTACATAGAGAGGTAGAAATAGAAGAGATAAAAATTAACTAATGCTCTTTTTGTGATCAGAAGCTATTCTAAACGATTCATTTTTTTAAAGGCATGATCAAGCATTTAACTAGGAAAGAGGCTTAAACACAACAGTGAGATTCCTTCTGGGAAATGACTTCCATAGAATCATAGTTTTTCCAAGGTTGGAAAAGACCTCCAAGATCATCTATTCCAACCACCCACCTACCACCAATATTTTCCCACTAAACCATGTCGCTTAGTACAACATCTAACCAGTGGATTAATATTATCACTTGCCAGGTCTTCAAACACTAGCATGATTTGGATGTGATCCATGAGGAAGATGTGCTGCTCTGCTGAGAGCTTGCACAACTACTGATTCATTTATTTAAGCTTGGTTTGTTGTTTTTTTGGTTTTTTTTTTTGTTTGTTTGTTTAACAGAGAATTACTGGAAGCCAAGGCAGGGGGAAAGTAATACTTGAAATGACTGAACCTGTGCCCTCATGTTATCAGAACTGTTTTTTTAGTTTTATGTTAACATGAATGGTATTTGAATTTGCAGTATTACAAAGAAAGAGCTTCAGCTATTATATTGTCATAGTCAGTGAGGTGAACATGCAACTAGCAGGAAAGTTTGATAGCACAGTCTGTTCTTTTGCCTGAACAGGAAGCTCTGTATACTTTCAACATAAGCTTTGGAGAGTAAAACACAGAAATGTGCCAATCTGAAACTTTTGTTTCAGTTCTGACACCACAGATGCATTTATGTTGTCACAGTTGTAAACCTGTGACTGCAAAAGACTCTATTCAGTTTCTGATATATTAAGTGATAAATAAAACAGAGGTGGGCGTGGAGCATCTCTGACATGAGGACTGAGTAACTTGGGTCTGTTCAGCGTGGAGAAAATAAGATTGAGGGAGATCTAATCAGTGTAAATATCTGAAGGGATTTGGGAGACAAATAGATGGGGCTAGACTCTTCTCGGTGGTGTGTAGTGATAGGACAAGAAGTAATGACCTAAAACTTGAACATCAGAAGTTCTGTACTAATGGTGAGGAAGGAGTTCTTTATGGTAAGAGTGATGGAGCACTGGAACAGGTTTTCCAGAGAAGTTGTGGAGTCTCCTTCTATAGACGTATTCAAGATCTGTCTGGATACTTTCTTGTGTGACCTATTGTGGGGTACCTGCTTTAGCAGGGAGGTTGGACTCAGTGATCTCTTGAGGTCCCTTCCAGACCCTGCAATTCTGTGATTGTAAACTTGTAAGAATGTGAGTTTAAAACTTCCCTGTAATTTATATGAGTATTTAGTGCTATTGTCAAAATCACATTTATGCCTTTAAATAACAAATGTGTTATTAATGCTGTTCTTTTCCGTTTTTGTATTATGCCATTTTTATAGCCTTTCCTTGAAGACCTCATCACTGCTCTTCTAATCCAGAGATGAATGGAAATAGTAAAGGTTAGGAAATTAGTTAATTACTATTAAGCTCCAACGGAAATTTCCAAATTCTTTATCAGGATCCCAAGTCCTGTGGACCTCTAATGTCCTTCTTCTCCTTGTGAATAAGATGGTTTGCAAAATGCATGAAGAAGTAGAAGTTCGGCTGAAATGGTCTATATTGTAGACAGTTTCCAGTCAGTCAGTTTCTGAGTCCTTTTGTTTCTCAGCTCCTTCTGTGACCTATGGTCAAATGTGTTTTAGAAACTGTATTCTAAGCTAATCAAAGATTATTCTTTGTACTGAGTGTGTCACAATGGAAGTCAGTTACTGTTGCTTATTTCTGCCACATTTCTGAAACACTTTCTCATTCTAGGCCTCAGATGAGAACCAGATTCACACTTCCAAGATAATGTTGTAAATGTGTACGTTAGATACACTATACACACTAGGTGTCAATGACTTTCAACAATAAGACCTTCCCGTTCTAGGCTCTTATATTGCCCTTACAAGTGTCCTGGCTCTTAAAGGTAGTGTGAATAAGCAGGTGATCCTCATAAACCTAAGTTTCAGATTCATTTTTTAACATGCTGGTCTTCCTTGGCAGGTAGGGGAAGACCATGTTTTACTTCTCACAAGAAGAACACTAACAGTAAAAACATACTGCTGCTGGAGGTTACTTCAACAACTGATATTTGAACAGGAGGTTCCAACCTCAGAGAGAGAGTGCTTGGCAAGATTAGGAAACACAAGGGCAGCCTTCAGAATCCAGCTTTCTTTGTAATCAGTCACTGTTGAAGTCTTCTCTACTTCAGTAACAGAGGGAAGAGCAAGTACTCTAGGTCCAGGAAAGACATGAGATGGCTTCAAATGCGGCATTAGAGATGATCTGGCAACTGGTGCTTGGAAGTAAGGAAATGCTGTTATGTGATCCCTAAAAAGATCATATCACTGATGTTCTTACAGTATAAGAAACAGACTGAAGCCACTTTTTTCTCAATGCACCTGTTCAGGACACTTTCTTTATATTCTCCATTCTATTGTATTCAATGACATATTTATTCATTCACAAATCAGGTTTTTATCTATGCAAAAATTAAATGAATGCAAAAAAAAAAAAAAAAAAAAAAAAGATAAACTCGAGTGGACACTTTGAACAATGTTTGATTGTGGAATGAATATGAAATATGAGCTCTTAAACTCTGTGCTATTCTTACAGCATCACTGATTTATGCATTGCTGACCTAAACATCCTGTCTCTGAAAACTAACTAAATGACACATGTTAAATTATTATATACAGTGTAGGTGGTGAAATTGTGACCTGATTGTGAACAGGTGAGGTATGTTCCTTTCGTGTGTTATTAAGCTTTAAATACAGGAAAAGAGAGCACATGTTCATCAGGAGGGAAAAAATGGAGAATGATAAGAAAATCTTCAAACAGTGCATTAAAGGAACTTACATAGTAATTATCTTTAGCTGAAAGAAAAGCCATACATAATTTAACTTTAAAATATCAGCTTGCAAGATTTAATGGAGAACCAGTGTTTGCCTTCCACCTGAAGTTAGGTGGAGTTGTATATACAAAAACTTCTATTTTCACTGCTGAATCTAAAACAGAGCTTTCTGTTCCCTCCTGCCCTCAGTCTGTGCATGGGTCACGAGAGCAAGTATGATTAAGGAAACAGAATTTGCCCTAAAGACTCAGAATACTGGGTCATTAAGAGGCTTTGCTGGTCAGATCATTCTGCCCTGGGGCGTCTCCACAGTCCTGCCCATGGCTCTACACCTCATCTCAGCGCAGCCCATGGCCATCATTCCCTGGCAATGTGGGCAGAGCAGAGCCCCTAGTAGTGGAATAAGACATGACTAGTGAGGTCCTGCCCTGCCTGCTCTGTGTACAGACCAAAGTTTATGCTTCAGCTCACCTATGAGAAGGAAAAGCAGAAAACAAAAAGAAAAACAAAGAAAAAAAAAGAAAAAAAATGCTGTTTGTATAGGCAGTATATTGAGTAAATTGATTACTTGCATAAGATTTCAGCTACTGAGTACATAAGATAAGTTAAGGTAGTTAACACCTCTTCAGAGGGATGTAAAAGCCAAGTAAATTGAGTTTCTAAGTTTAAAACATTTTTTTGCCTTTCATTACACATGTGTTATTCTAGAGAGACCAGAATTTCAAGGAATTCTGACTAACTGATCTCAATGTCTAAATCAGTTACATGCAGAAAGAGAAATGAGCATGTCCTCTGTAAGCAGTACTGATTCATTCAGAATTCAAACTAAATTGGTTATGAAAGTCAGAGATGCATTAATGAAGATTAACAATAGAGCCCTAAGGATCCTGAATAACTGAACTGGAAATATGAGAATGATTGATGCAGCAATGGTAACAAAAGCCCTTCTGAGAAAAGAAAACTCCCAGTGTTATTATGGAGAATGAGAAGGGCAGTGAACCACGTACTGAAAACCAAAGTCCCCTCTTTACTTGTTAGGAAAGAACTGGAGGCAGCTAATTCCAAACAATGAAGACCATTCACTGGCATTCTTTAGTAATGACTTGGATACTTTTCTTTTTTGGAAAACTTTCAAAAATTATGGATTTTCATAATTTTAGAATTTTACTTTAATAAAATAATATTTCCCTTTTTCTTGCTTCTACAACTAACCACAGCATACAGTCAATAAGAAAATAACAACTCACACTTTTCTGTTACAGAAACAGTCTTAGGTTAAACTGGAAAGCTGGGTTTTATTCTAATGCATTTCAAATAATGAACTCAGTAAACGTTTCAGTGGTTTGGTTTTTTTATTTGTGCTTAAGACAAGAAATTAATGTTCAGCATCTAAGAATATAAACGAGGAAGTTCAAAACTGATATCCTCGCTCATCCAGGTCATTAATGAAGATGTTAACAGACCCATTATCAATCCCTGGAGAAAACTGCTAGCTACAGATCTCCAACTAGGCTCTGTGCCACTGATCACAACCCTCTGAGATCCGGCAGTCAGCCAGTTCTCATTCTATCTCACTGCCCACTAATTTACATTCATCCACACTTCCTATGCTTACCTACAAGGATTTTATGGAAGACAGTGTCAAAAGCCTAGTCTATCACTATGCTCCCTGATAGAGAATCCCTCTCCAGCTTCCTTGTAGCTCCCTCTTTAGTCTGCTATAATGTCTTCCCAATAAAAAGTGTCTCCCTATGTTTATTATAAGCCCCACTTAAGTACTGAAAGGCTGCAGTAAAATCCCCGTGGAGCCTTCCCCAATCTAAACTTTCCATCTCCCTCAGACTTTCTTCATAGGAGAGGTGAAACAGCTATCTGATTATCCTCATGCCCTTCCTCTGCACCTCTTTCTTGTGCTGATGGCTCTAGAGCTGGATGCGGTATTCCAGGCAGTATCATAAGGATGGAGTGAAAGGAAGGATGGATCACTGCTGGTCATGCTTCTCTTTATGCAGCTCAGGATACAAATTGCAATGCTGTGGTTGCTCTGGCTTCTCCAATTTTTATATTGTTTTCGGATATTTGAATCTCGTGTGAGATTTCCGGCTACTTCTTGGGTACAGGACAAAAATGCATGGTAAATTGCAATTCCTGAAATAATCTGACTTTAAATATCACTAAAAAGGATACAAGACAAACTCTTTAAAAAAGGCTTCACAGTGGTTGTTATAAAAGCGTTTTGATGTTTTAACAGGAAAATGATAGTTCTTCTACATAAAATGAAATTCATCTTGCAGCACCAAAAATTCCAAGAGATAGAAATATCCCCATTTGGTAATAATAAAAATGCTCAACACCAATCTGAAACTGAACTGCGTATTTTTTAGAGAGATGAGATAGAGTCTTTTAAAATTATCTGACAAGTTTTTGTATTTATTTTTCCTGGCATGAGAAAAAAATCAAAGAGATTTAATTTTTTGAAATAAACATAGCTGACTATGAGCAAAAGATATTTTTAATTAAACACTTACAATCTCTTCAAAGGATTTTATGCACTTACATATATATATATTTCATTAGTGATACTATGTATAGAAGTTACAATTCTCTTTTAATTTGTTTTCAACCACTGTTACAGAACTTCTGGCAATATGCAACAGCCTGAAGTAGAACGTGTTTCTTCTGATGTTAAAAACTACCAATATTTGTTTCTTCACCAGCATTTATTCCTTTGATTCTATTTTGATAAGAAGCCAACAGGGTCAAACTGTGCAAGAGAGCCACTGGAAGGTAGTGAAGATGCTGTATCATTAAAGTTTGTGTTTTGAGACCGCCAGCATTGTTTATGTGTTGAGTAAAAATCTCTTCAGATAAATTATTAGAAATCTGTACAGTATTACAGAACATGGTGTTAAAACTTGTATGAGAAAAGCAGATGATTCTCAGAAGCTTTGGCTACTAGGAAGGAATAGATATAAATCATAAGCAGAGGTAGTACAGTCACTTTTAAATGTAACCCTTTTACAGCTACATGTGAAAGCTTTTCTACAAACATATGTGTGCTGAAAGGATCATAGATATACATGTAAATTTGATGTTGCACACACATCGCTGTTACTTGTATTTCTATTTTAAATGGAAATTTCTGTATTCTTACTTCAGTCATTTACTGCATGGGGATCTTTGCAAAGATATTACTATATAAGAAGGTGCTGAAAGAGGACCAAACCGGTCATTCAGTCTGGCTGGGTGATAAATGAAGAGCAAAGTGTTATATAGAATGAATAAGAGATTTAAAATATAGCAGCACAGTGGCTTAAATTATCCCATTTTCTATCATTTGAAAATTATGAAGCAAGCCCACTTTCAAGCTTAGCTTTAGATTTAAAGACAAAAGAGAACCATAGCAGACCTATTTCAAAGCCATGGGAAAATGAGTATTATTACTGTAAAATTTAATAGCTCTCCAGTAATGATCCAGTAGCATTCTCCAGATTGGTACAGCTATTTTCATATTTATGAAAGTCATCTTGAAGAACATTTTCTGAGTTTTTCTGAATTCATGAAAGAGGGTTCACAAGTTCAGAAATGGATTTTTATTGACTGTATTTTCTGTTGTCCTGTAAAATAGCTTACTTCTGCTGTATTGAAAAAGAAAGTTCTAGAGAAGTTGAACAAAAAGTTCTTCACATAGAGAATGGTGAGGTGCTGGAACCAGCTGCCCAGAGAGGCTGTGAATGCTCCATCCCTGGAAGTGTTCAAGGCCAGGTTGGATGGGACCCTGGGCAGCCTGGTCTGGTACCAGATCTGGAGGTCAGTGGCCTTGCCTGTGGCGGGGGGGGGGGGGGGGGGGGGGGGGGTTGGAACTTGATGATCCTTGGGTTCCTTTCCAAGCCAAGCCATTCTATGATTCTATGAAATATGACTTCCTTTGCTTCTGCATTTGTTGCAGAGTAGAAGGTGATGGGTTGAAAAGCAAGGGAGGGCAATGTAGGATCAATTGTACCAGCTTCTCTATATACATTATCTTTTTAACTAGAAATAAGGTGCAATACGACTGAGTTTTTTATTTGTTCTTGTTTGTTTGTTTCCAAGTGCAGCGTCTATACTGTATATCTAGAAAAGTAAGAATTTTCAAGTCCTTAGCACTGCAAAGAGACATGCACAGTTGTTGCTACAAAATAATATCATTTAAGTGCACACAAAACAAAAATGAATTAATTTCATTAAAGTCAGATACAATATAGAAGTTTAACATTCCAGATACGTACTTTCCAAAAAACAACTGTTTTAAGACTAGTTTTAATGATAAGAATAATAATTGTGTCATTACTGTAATTAGGTTAAAATGTTAAATTAATGTTATTTGACAACAATAGACAATTTTGAAATAACAGGATATTATAACCTTTCTTTTTTTTTTTTTTCTTCATTATTCCATTTCATGCACACAGGCATCTGAGTGTTTCTCAAGATTGTGCTGTACCATCATCTCTCACCTACTCATTGCATGAAACTGAGTGTGTTGTATATGGAATTGGCTGAAAGGGACCAATTAATGAATTTCAGATCCTAGAGTGGGGCTCTCCATTTTTTTTCGTAATTTGTGAAGCATGGCCTTAAGATGAAGGCACAGTACTCTGTCTACTGATGATCCAAAAGTGAAAGCTGCAAACAGTATAAAGTTTTGTAATTATCTGCCTTGATCTTATAACACTGTCCTATGGTGTCATATCTGATCTTAAAGAAATCAGAGAAAGTAATTAATCTCTAATTTTATCATTAGATCATGAGTCTATCAGATATAAAGACATAATTATATTCAAGAGAGATGGAGAGAAGTAAAATGAACATGGCCTGTGAAATGATTAATTCTGTGTCCTGAAGTCAATTAAGCATAGGATAACTGCAATTCTCTGAAATTACATTTAATGCTGTAATGCACTGTAACAAAGGAGCTGGTGGGAGTACAAAAACAGTACTGCATATGAAAAATTGGTAAAATGTGTACTTCACCATTAAATATCATAATAACCTTTGAATAAAATTTGACTTCATCATTAATGAGACTGCATAGATGGTGTTGTTTTTGTGCTGGTATTAGAGCAAAATACAAAAGAAGAATAAATAAATCATGGTAGAAAGTGTCAAATGCACAACAAAAATGAGAACCCTTGGTTCCTACATTCTCTGGTTAATGTTCAAAGCTTACCAAGAACATACCAAGTAGATTTTTAAATAGACACCACCTTAGTGTCTATTTAAAAATCCTTAGTGTACTCCTTAGTGTACAGATCTGGATGTCTCCAGAATCCTGAGCATGCTGACTACGCCAAATGCTCTATAATGAATATAACTAATGATCAGCCGTTCCTTCTTCTCTAAAGCTGTCTCCCACAGTCATATTCTACATAGCATATTGAATAAACACACAGAAACAATTTGCTTGAGACAAGTAGGTGGAAGAGCAGAGATGTGGAGAATAAAAGTAGGAATGAAAGTAGTAGAATGATAATGAGGAAGGAAACTATAAACCATACACTGGTGTTCTACTGTACTCCACAATGGACATCTAACACAGAATGGGTTGAAGAATAGATAAATAAGATAGCTCTGATCACACTTGCTTATATGTGTGGGGCTTAGGTTGACAGTTAAAAGTTCCTTTTGCTACATAATTAAAAATAGTGGAGTTGATTGGTAAAATACTCACTTGGAGAATATATGTTTTTCCACATTAAACTTTTCCTGGTAATTTTTCTCTTTGCGAAAATCATCATTTGAGGGAAGAGGGTTTTTAGTTAAGCAGAATTTTTCCTGACCTGTGAAAAACAGAGGTTGCTTTGTCTGCTATCAATGAGTCCAGGAGTGGAATTTATCTATGAATGTTCATGAACTGAATGGCTTTTTTTGCTCATGGCCAGACTGACTTTGAAGACTGTTCATGGCATTGTTCCCAAGTAAGTTAATATAAAATGGAGTTGCAAATTTAGAAAAGTCAGCTGACATTCGCTGTCAATAACTGAACCTCGCACCCTGAAATGAAACTGTAGGAAGTTATTGTACACTGAAGAGTGCCTAGAAGAAAATGGAACTCCAAACTAAGCTCTCTTTATCAGTCAGGTCATACCTATTTTATTAACTAATAAAATGCTTCTGTAATATGTAAGCAAAAATTCAAAATAATTGAGTGAACCATCTGGATTCATAATACATTAATGTAAAGAAAAAAAACTAGTTTGTTCAAAAAAAGTAGAGTTTTTTTTTATTTTTTTATTTTTTTTTTAAAGAGTACTAGTTCAGGAGTACATTTATCACCTTTATTTAGAAGAAGATCACCACCTCTTTATTTATATACAGTGCTCTTTACGTATTATTAGTACCTGTAATGTTGTAGCAGACACAATGCATGATCATTATTCTTTATATGAAGTCCATTATATAAACCATACTTGCTTTATAAAAGCAACATCCTTTGTAAGTGAGTAGGCTTATATATTATGATTTGTTAGCCATATCTGATTTTACAAGTACTTATTTAAAAATATACTTTTTTTTGCATTTTGTGTTTTCAAGGCCAAATCACAAGTAATCATCACTTGTGATCACTTACATACTTATATCACTTTTATACAAGTATCAGTGATACTTCTATATACTGAAGATCAACTACATATGCAATAGGCAGTGGATAGATATGTTTCTATAAATTCTCCTGTTGCTAGATGGATTTGTTTTAATTGCTTTTGTTTGAAGATAAAGCATAGAAGTACAACACATTTTTAATGCTAGAAGGTGTTTTTTTCAAAAACTTTCTCATATCTTTCCTGTGTTGGGGGCCCCAGACTTGGACACAGTACTGCATGTGGGGCCTCACTAAGACAGAGTACAAGGGGACAATCACTTCTCTGCCCCTGCTGGCCACCCCTTTTCTGATGGAACTCAGGACAACCTTGGCCTTCTGGGCTGCAGTCACACACTGCTGGCTCACATGGATGTGCTCGGGTATCACGTCAAAGGCCTTGCAGAAGTCCAGCTAAATTACATCAGTTGCATTCCCTTTTTCCACAGATGCAAACAACAATCAAGTAATAACTCAATCAATGATTATTTAGATCTTTTTTCTTTCTTCTGTTTTTTGTTTTAAGTATAAAGCAATGTTAGTATTCAATATGTTTCAGTGTTGTTTATCAAGTATGTATTAAACACAAAGGATACATATTACAGTGCAGAGAAAATGTCTTGAGGTCTGCTATGCAGATAGGACTCGAAAGGTAGCAAAGGTTGTTTCCCAGTACTGACATTTTAATAGACGTTCAATGGCAAAACAGATATGGGTCACCAGAAGATACAATTTGGGATTTCAAAGGCAAAGTCTAGTAAATTTGTCTCCAAAATAGAGTATATGAATATGCAGTGGATGAGCGATTTTTTAGATATGTGATTTTTTGAATTTCAATTTCTCCTCTTGTTATAATGACGTCAAAAAAATCATATTTTTCATTTAGACCAATAAGTCATATGCACTGTGTTTCACATATTGCTTTTCAGCAGCATAAAGGGTTTTCTCCTTGCTGAGTAATAATAAATTGATTAATTGAAACTTTCAAGTAACTGATTTCTGAATTCTTTGCCATGCAGAATTCCAGTCACAAGATACTGCCATTCACTGTCTTTTTCAATGCTTAATCCTTACTTTTTAATGCCTGGTGGTAAATGGACTTTGCTTTGGTTGAAATTTCATTTAATAGCATGGCTTCTCTGATGAAGCCCAGTTAACTAATTATTGTTTAATTGTGTACTAGTGCTTCTCTATTAGTAGCACCATTCTCATCTATGGAAAAGCTAAAGTTCAGAAAATTCATTTCAAGTTATTAAAATGTGTGCAAAAAATAAAAGTTTGAACTCTTTCCATCTTCCAAGTTAATGGCTAACATTAGATTTAAAACAATATTTATGAAGACAAAGGAATCTGTTTCCCTGGAGGGGAAAAAAATATAAAAAGGAAAAATTTATGTCTCAGATGAAACATTTTCCTGAGATGCCACTGTTGATAGCATCTAGCAACTAATTGTTAATGATTTGCTATTGTAAATAAATTAAACAATTCTAATTGTGCTATGGAGAATATTTGTTTTTGCTTTTTCCACAGTCTTTCTTAATGAGATTATTCCCAAGTCTTTGATAAATTCAAATAAAATGTTATACCTGCTGCAGAGAGATAGTTACAGATAAAAGACATTGCCCATAAACTGGTGGATAGGCCAATTTCCTGACTACCCTAATTAGCTTTGCTTAATTTGGCACATTACTTCCTGAAATAATGATTTAATCTAATTAAGATTCTTTCACAAGATATCTTTTAAATGAATTAATTAAGAACTTTATCTCCAAAGCCCAGAAATTAATAACACCAAGAATAATATTGGCATCTTTTGCAAGAGTAGCATTTTAGTTTCCCTATGAACTGACTCCACTTCTTCTCCACTACCTTTGAGTAGTTAAGAAATCAGGTGAAATACATCTCCTGATTGCCCACTTCCCTTCCTGTTAATCTTCCCAGGACATGGTTTGCAGTGAACAACTTATGAAGCTCTCAACTGTGAAAATGGAATTTGATCTAGCCTATCTTTCAAAGTATTATGAACACTAATAAAATCCATGCACAAATGAGAGAATAAATCATTATTTGATATTTGATATCACTGATGAAATCTAGTTCTTTGGGGTGGCAGGAAAGTGATAAATTACCAATTCTGTTCTGTAATGACATGGTACTGTTGTGGCTAGGTTGTGCAATTTTGTTGGGTTTTTTTTTGTTCATTCCTTTGTTTCCCAGTAGAGCTATTAGGTGGCTTGCAATGACAGAATAATATTTCATAACTTGGATGTATTCTCTGTCTATTAAAGAAAAGCTCAGAATAGCAGAATGAAACATGATACCTTTTTGATGTCACTGGACAGTAGGCATTCAGTAATTGCTACCTGCTGTTCAAGAAAATCTTTACTGATATGTGTGAGGTCAAATTCATCCAACTAGGTGAAGACATGGATAAGAATACATGGCTTTTAAAAATGGTAATGCTAGGTGCAAAGTCTCTCTTATTTAGATCTTCAGCCTCAGATGAAAGCTGAATCAATTCCCTCATGTACTACTGCAGAACCAAAGCTCAACAGATTCAATGGAATTAAACTTTTGATTTTAACAAAATCTGAATTATGTTAAGTAGAGAAGAACAATTTTCAAAAGTTCAGACTGTATTATTTTATTCAGGTAACTGTATAGCTTAAGTATGAATAGATGAAATGGAGCAGGAATTTTTTCAGTTGCTCTCTTTCCATTATGTCCCCACAGGGCATTTACCACCATCCAAGAGTCAGTACAGAGAGAAAATACTGGCCACTTTTCTCACTCAGCAGTATCTACTGCCAGCAGGATGGTTTTCTCTTCTGCAGATTGGCTCAATTAACTCCTTTTATTCCTTCATCTTCCTCTTCTCCAAGCTCTTGTAAATTCCAAATATCTTTGATACGTTCAAATCAGAATGCTTCTCTCGCTAAGTGTTCTGAATGGGTTTCAAGATTTGTTGAAGGCTAAATAATTATTTAAGAATACCACTGAAAGACCTGCCCCAAGACTGGTTATTTATGAGTGTCAGGGTGTGTGAAATATTATGGACAGGTATTTAGGATATTGGGTACCTCCAGGGTTTTGGAACTTCATCGCTCAACAACTGCAGAATCCTGAAGAACTGGTAAAACTTTTGAAAAAAAGTAAGCTTTCACATTCACAAAGCTGGCATTTTCAGAGACAGAAATCACTGCAGAGTAGTGGGGCATAGGCCATCCCTACCAAGACTTGTTATGTGCTGTTCAAGGAACAGAGAAGGAAGACCTCAGGGCTCAGACAGGAACTATCTGTGAAGAAGGCATATTGCCTTCTGTTTTCTAGTGATTTATTATACAGTGGGGCTTCTTCAGTACACATCACCCCCTCTTCTGGTGATCTTCTGAAATCTTTGTCTTCTAGCCAGTCCATGATCAGTTCCAAGATTCCTGGGTATTTTTCTCTTTTTTGATGAGAGTATAAAAGATTTCAGGCTCTCAGCTCCAAAACCCTAGGGGACAACCTAGAGTCTCTCCCGGTGATTTCTCTCAGAGGCTCCAGGCACAGCCACCCTTCCCAGCAGCAGTGCAGACCACATTTTTAACATCTGCTCATGTTGACACTGCCCCAACAGCTACTGCATAAACTATCTCCCATTTCATTTGCTAGAAGATTATCACTCCATTTGAAATTGTTCTTCCAGGTCTCTTGATGCATATCACACTGTACTTACATCATAGTACCTTGTGGTTACTTCTGTTAATAGTGAGCAGTATAGTTGATAGTGAGCAGTAGCTAACTTGTACACAGGAAAAATCTACTGTTGAAATGCTGATATTGGGTTTCACATTTTTATCACACAAATATGCCAACATGTTTGGATAAATTGTTCTTCCTGCTCCTGGCTGGCTTTGCTGAAGATTTATGCTGTCTGCTTGTTGGTGCAAATAATTACTTTAAATTAACTTTTTTTTTTTTTTTTTTTTTCCAAATCAGTAAACATGAAAAATTAATCTGCAGCAAACATACAGCTCTGCTATAGATCACTTCATGAGATTCTACCTCATTTATACTCCCTCAATGGAAGACACCCTATGTAAGTGTGACTAAATTGCCATGGTTACTGGAACACCTCGGAAAGGTGTTCACACACATTTATATTAACAGATACTTGAATTTCAGAGACGTAATCTGAAAATCCCCATGAAGAACTTGTGATTTCTGAAGAAGTATTTGAAGAGAAAAATGTCCAGGGATTTTAATTAACAATACATTCTTGTTTGTGTAATTGAACCTAATGTAGATTTTTGTTTTCAGATCCTGTTTTTGTCATCTCTATTTCCGTAATAAAACACAAAGTTACAACAATTTTTAAAAAACAAAAATAATCAGTTTTTAGTTATTGTTGTTTTGTTTAAATATAGATGTTTTGTAAACACTGCAAATCATACAGTTCTTTACAGAAATACAAAATTTTAAGAAGTAGAGGTCTACACTGAAACTTAATTTCTATGTGAAAACTTAAATATTGATTCTGTGCCTCAGTATTAAAGTCTAATTCCTGAAAAGCTTAAACAAGCTTATAACATGTCAGTGCTTTACCTTCTTCATCTTATTCATTCACTGAATCTTTCAAATCCTTTCCTGAGAGGAAGAACTTACAAATAACCAACCTGCTTTTACATTATTGGGGTTTTTTTACACCAATCTCTTTTGGACTCATACAGGCTTGTCTTTCCTAAAAGATTAGGTGCTCTGACTGCTGAAAATACTATATTTTCACCATCTGTTAAACTTCATATTTTATATTAAGCGTCTTAGATTTACAAAGCCAGTTATCCTATTATTCAGTATCAAATTATTTTATTTAAGAGTTATATGAGAAAGAGTACAACATAGAATGAGCATGCTAAACAGTCATCAGTCCACTAAGTTTATGACATCTGAGGTCTGTTTATTTGAGAAACAGTGCTGGAAACATATAAGTCTGGTTTATTGGCTATTTCTGTGAATGAACATATTTTTAATATATAGCAATAGTTTTTCTCCATTTTAAGTTTTGGGTTTTTTTTAATTTCTGTTGCTATCAGAGGAAGAAATACATAGATAATTAGCTCAGATTGAACCTTATTAAATGTATAAAAAAGCTTATAAAACAAAATTTAGATGAGAAGAAAAGAGTGCTTTTTACAGTGTTAATATTTTAGGAATTACATATAATTGAAAAGCAAATTCTGAGTGCCTTGGAATGTTTTATTCTTTGAGACATGTCCTTTGAATTTTATGTTTTATTTAAATTACATATGAGAAACTATTTAAATTACATATTAGCAAACTTAGAATGTATGGCACAGAAAGTTCTATGAATATTCAAAATTTTTCAGATTAATTTTATGGAGTACCAACACTTTGAAGTTAAGGCAGTCACAATGTCTCAATTCTAATTAGGACTGGTGATTTTGTGTGAAGAGGTATGTCTGAAAGAACTGTTCACACATTGAGAGCAACCCACAGTACTTTTATGTGCTTTTATGTACAGTAACAATGAAATTCTAACTACAAAATAATGAAGTGATAGACTAAGCTAAGAAAAACAATTCTATTTTCTTATTACTAAGTCATAATTTCAGTTCTTTTAAATATCTTGTGGCATAATTTACATTACATAGCATGCCATGTCCCATTGCAGTTATAGTATGTAGTCTTGTACATTAATGATCATTTAGATAAAGATCAAGGAAGAAATAAGCACATGATTTTGCTTGAGGACCGATATTAAAGCCTTAGCCAGCACTGAATTAGCTCAATGCTGGAGCACAGTAACCAGCAAGACTCTTTTTTGGCAGAGTTAAAAGGAACCTTCTTGACCTCCTTTGATCACTGAAATTGAAACAAACTCCATGACCATTTATTTTCTGTGAATCACGGGGTTTTTGTCATGGAGTTTAACTTTCTAAATTGCTTTGCAGAGGAAAAAATCTTGAATTGTGTTCACAGGAACTTGAAACTGAGCTAACAAATAGTGCAGTAAATAAAACAAGCAAACAAGACCAAAGAAATAATAATAATAAAGCCCTAAAAATCTACACACCTAGAAACAGAGAAATGCTGAAATATGTCCAGAGAAAACAAGATGAAGAATATAAGAATATATGAAGAACATATAAGGAAAAACTGAGGAAACTGGCATTATTTAGTCTGAGAACAGAAGGCTGAGTGGAGACCTCATTGCTCTCTACCTAAAAGGAGGTTGCAGTGAGAAGGGCATCCATCTCTTTTCTCGGGAGACAAGTAGAATGCCAGGAAGAAGTGTCTGAAGTTATATCAAGAGAGGTTTAGATTAGATATTAGGGTGAATTTCTTAATGGAAAGGGTAATTAGGCATTGGAACAGGTTGCATAGTGAAGTTGTGGTATCCTCCTCCCTTGAGGTATTTAAAAGATATACAGATGTGCTGCTTAGCAACATGGTTTAGTGGTAGACTTTCTCAGCAGTGTAAGGTTGATGGCTGGACTTGATGATCTTGAAGATCTTTTTCAACCTAAATTGTTCTTGACATATGCTTATAACATGAATGAGCATCACTGGCATACTAAGGTGGCTGAATATCCTCCACTTTCTTTCAATATCTTGGTATCTCTATGACTAATGCTAAGTTGTTGACTACAGCATGGGACATCCCGTTCTGAGGCCATGATAAGGGAAAAGGCTTTGTAAACTCAGAATAAGACCCCCTTTGAGATTATTTTTCTGACTTCAGTTGAACTTCTAAGGTCACAGATTTCTCAGCCTGGTTTTCCCAATATTTTTTAAGTTTGTCTGGGCAAACAAAGAATGAACAGCTGATGACGATGGTCATAATTCTTTGTATTGTCAGTTTTCTATGTGCGTGCTAGAAGAAAATTATTTCAGCCTTGCTTTTCTGTTATTCCTTACTCTTTGGCCTTATAGATTTATTAAAGAAAATACTACTGTGCTTCTTTCATATTATGTGTTTTTAAAAAAGCTTTTTCTAATGATCCTTCTGAGCTAATGATGTTTATTGGAATACATTTCTTACTTTATTGCCCTTGTGCTAGACAGACCTTACACTGTCCCAGAGACTTACAAAAGTTTCTGTTGGCTTCTATTGAACTATAGACTGTAGGTCAGACTTCAAGGCTTACAGTAAACAGGGTTTCATCAGGCTGGTAACCTAGACCTAACCCTAACCCTAACTCCTACAAGGGTAGAAAAGTCTTGCAGGGAGATCTTGACAAATTAGAAGACTATGCAATCCACTAGTTCCATGAAATTTAGCAAGAACAATCACCCAGTTCTGCACCTGGAGCTGGGCAACCCTGGCTAAATATACAGACTGGGGAATGAGATGCTATAATGGCCCAACAGAAAGGGATCTGGATGTTCTGGTTTTGGGCAAGCTGAACATGAGTCAGCAGTGACCCTGGCAGCTGAGAAGGCCAATCATACCCTGTAGTTCATCAGGCTCAGCACTGACAGCTGGGGGAGGGGAGGATTTTACATTTACATCATACATTAGTGGCCAGAACAGCAAACTGCTCCACTCTGCACTGTGAGGCCTCACCTTGAACACTTTGGGCATCAGAATATAAGAAGGACGTAGATGTTAAACTCTTTAAAGTAGGCCTATGAAGATGGTGAAGAGTCAAGAGCAAAATACATATGAGGAGCAGCTGAAGCCTTTCTGCCAACAGCACCTCCCAATAGGAGTAGAGGGGCAGTGCTGATCTTTCTGTTGACAGCAAAAGGACTTGAGGGAACAACATGGAGATGTGTTAGGGAGGGTCAGGTTAGGTATCAGGAAAAGTTTCTTCACCACACAGTGGCTGGGCACTGGAAAATGGCTTCCCAGGGATCACAGCACTGAACTGCCAGAAGTCAAGAAGCATTTGGACAGTACTCTCAGACATATGGTTTGAATTTTGGGTGGTCCTCTGTGGAGCCAAGCCTTGTATTTGATGATCCTTGTGAGTCACTTCCAACTCAGGATATTTTATGATGCTGTGAAAACTCTGTGTTGTTTCTCATATATTGAGTCTTTTCTTTCATATAAATTTATTGCTAAAATGTCTCACTTTATAAGATAATACAGCCGTTTATTGCTAAAATTTGACAATTAGTTATTGGATCCTAGCTTTGAAATTACTGACCTTTAACACCACTGAAGTGTACTGTGAGCCTGCCTGTAACTAAGTGGGCTACACTGGTAAAGTTAAATAAAGTAGCTGTGTATAGCAAATAGGTTCCACATATCCCCATAAGACAAGATTTAATCCTTCTTCTCATGAAGCAAAAGCTCCATTATACCAGTTAGCTTTGCCACTGATTGAAGCTGTCTGAAAACTCAGATCTTTCTAATCTTCTAATAAGGCCAATGAAGTGGTAAGCACTAAAGTCTCAGCTGAAAAATATATGTACCTCTTCATCTTACCAAAGAGATCAGCAATGAAAGTGATACATGGAAGGCTACATTCTAGATGATAAACAATTTTTCCTTTTCAGTCTAAGATCTTCAGAAGGCACGCTTTCCTACCACGGATGTTTAGCTTGAAAAGTTTGCTGTTCTGACCACTAATGTATGATGTAAATATAAAATGATTTGTAACTGAGGTCTTCTCCTGATGCTTCTGCAAATATATCAAAGCTCACAGAAGATTTCTGACCAAAAGATATTTAGGATAGTGGACGGATCAGAAAATGAAGGAGAAAAAATCATTTTTAGAGGAACTAAAATGTACATACATGTGCATGCATATATGTAATTACTCAGTGAAAAAGAACTTAAAATATTTCTTTTTCTTTTCTACTGTCTTGGAATGCCCCTGGATATACAGAATATTTAAGCTACAAAGGTAGCATATTTCCTTTAACATCATTGTACCTCAGAATCCTATTTTTATTAATTCTTCCCACATTAATTTTAGTGGCAAAAAAAATGGTTACAACACTGGGATTTCAATTTACACTCATGAATTACAATTTTATTGGTGTTAAAACTATCAACTATGAGAAATCTTTTTTCAAGCTGTCAGATGTTATTCCACAGGTAACTGACTGCACTATGACTGAAAGCACTATGATTCCTACATTATTTTACAGATGTAATGCTTGCCTATCTTCAGGATCTAGGAAAAATCACACCAATTAACTCAAATAAATCAGTTTCAGAACTTTTAATCAGATGAACTATATTATTGCAAAGCAATATTAATTAGTATCCTAGGATTTGTGGATTAGAAAGTAATAACAAACAAAAACAGAGTTACATTGCTAGACATTGTCTATCCTTTCCTCCTGGTGACACTGTTCTGGCTAAACTGTAAGGTGAAACTGCCTGGATGTTGGCTGGGGTAGAATCCAAGGGAAAATTCTTCAACAGGAGAATTACCCTCACTTTCCAGCTGGAGGCTTGCCAATTTTTCTGCATGGATCAGAGATCATTTCCAGCAACTTCCCTCACTGCAAACACAGGGGGACTGGGTCTGTACATTGGAAAAAAAGAAAAAGGTTCCCTTGCAGGACCATGAACAGTATGGATATATATATATACTTCATAGTTACATATAACATAGTCAACAATGTAATTGTGGGGCTACTATGGGTTACTAGACAGGACTCTATGTGGTGAAGGACTTTTGTAAAAATTTCGGTTCTACTGCCTTGTTCAAGCAAACTTCAGTCTTTTAGTGAGGACAGGAAACAAGAAGTCATGGTGACCATTAAAAGACTGTTTCTTTTCTGCCTCAGTTCAGACAAAACTTCTTTCATCCTGCAATTTTTCTACATTCGAATCACAATTTTAGATGCCCACAAGGCTGGAAAAATTACAATGTTCTAGATATCTTTGTTTGAAATATATTTGCTTCCCTGACATTTAGTTAATATGCTTCAGGTTTACTTTATTATGAAATCCTAGTCAGGGTTATAACATTTTACGTCATATGCATTCTGTTCATGGTATGTCAAAGAGTTATAGGAAATAAAATACAATGGTAATGATATAGTTGCATACAATTACTGTAGAGATAGTATAAAATATTTCTAGGGATGATCTAGGTCTTCTTTAATAGGTATTATTCAAGGATGTTGAAAGAAATTGGTTTCTGTCTTGGATAGTAAAAAAATAAATGGAAGTATGTAAATTTGTACCTTATTATTCTCAAGACAGTTAATGCTTTTGTAATACAAAATAAACATTATATGGAATAAATCTAGATATACCTATAGAGAGACAGATAGCAATTTCACATTTACAGCTAGAGTGTTTTAAGTCTGTCATTTTCAAGACTGGTACTAACAGTTACCATGTCAGATATGTTGAGAATGACTACTTACTCTTGGATGTGAGGCTTAATCTCCCCTTGAAAAGTCTCTCTTCTTGAATACTAATAAATGCTGTTGAGGTCATGTCATTACACTTTCCCTGTTTTATAGTTCTTTAAGTGCTTAGTCTATTTAAGTAATCACTCACCTCTTAAAGCAGCTGTTCATATGGACAATTAAAACCTAAGGAAAATGAAAGGCATAACTTTAAATCAGTTGAATATATTGTTAGTGGATTTAAAATCCAGTACTTGTCTCTAAGGGTGAATTTTTATGTTTCAATTAATATACCCACTTCCTCATAAGCTGAAGCAAATTTATGCACATAAAGTGGATAACAGAATCAGAGAATCATTGGATATATCTAGTTGGAAGGGACCCATAAGGATCACTGAGTTCAGCTCCTGGCTCCAAACAGGACCACCCAAAAATCAGAGCATGTAACTGAGAGCATTGTCCAGACATTTCTTGACCTCTGGCAAGCTCAGAGTCATGACCACTCTCCTGGGGAGTGTATTCCACTGCCTGACCATCCTCTCAGTGAAGGACCTTTTCCTAATATCCAGCCTGACCCTCCTCTGACACAGCTCCATGCCATTCCCTTGGGTCCTGTCACTGTCACCAGAGAGAGAAGATCAGCTCCTGCCCTACTGCTTCTCATTATGAGGAAGCCATAGGCCATGATGAGATCACCCTTCAGTCTTTTCTAGGCTGAACTAACCAAGGGACTTCAGCTCCTCTTCATATTTCTTCCTCTCCAGACCTTTCACCACCTTTGGACAATCTATAATTGTTTCAGAGATGCACACTTTACTCAAGGTGAGGCTGTACCAGCGCAATTACTGGGACAATTACTTTCCTCGACCAGCTGGAAATGCTGTGCTTGATGCACCCCAGGACACAGTTGGCCTTCCTGGCTGCCTGAGCCCACTAATGACTCATTTGCTGTCAACCAAGACTCCCACTTTTCTTTCAACAGAGCTGCTCTCCAGCATCATATCTCTCAGTCTGTCTACATAGCCAGGGTTAGCCCTTCCCAGATGCAGAATCTGGCACTTGCTAATGCTAAACTTCATGTGATTGGTGACTGCCCAGCTCTCTAATTTGTCAAGATCTCTCTGCAAGGCCTCACAAACTCAACAGAATCATCAGCTCTTTCCAATTAAATAATGTCTGCAGACTTGCTAATAACAGCTTCTAGTTCTACATCTAAGTCATTTATTAAAACATTAAACAGAACTGGCCCTAAAATAGACCTGGGGAGCCTTGCTAGTGACTAGCTGCCAGCCTGACGTAACCCCATTTACTAAAACCCTTTGGGGCCAACCAATCAGCCAACTGCTCACCTATCATACTATGTTTTTGGCTCTCCTTGCTTGTTTCTCATACTGAGTACATTGGTGTAGAAGCATTTCAGATATACTTCATCATACCCAGCACCTCGTGGAGAAGAGTGAAGGATATCACTAGCAAGGAACCCCTCTGATATTGGCATGCCATCTGACAGTTTATTGCTAGCAGTGTAGGTGCATTCCAGCTGGGCTATCGGTCTCATCCCCAATCCTGAGATGCTGCCCTTAAACTCATCTCTAGTGAGCCTTTTCCCTTCAAATCTAGTTTGAAGCCCTCTCAACGAGCCCTTTCAATTCCTGGGATAGAATTCTTTTCCTCCTTTGAGACAGGTAGACTCTATTTGTTGTCAGCAGGCCTGATGCTGAATAGACTGCCCTGTAATCAAAAAAATCCAAAACTTCCTTAATGGCATCAGTCTCTTAGCCATGTGTTGATCAGATGGGTTTTCCTTTTCCTCTCAATAGTTTCCCCTGCTACTGAAGGGATCAAGGAAAACACCACCTGAGCTCCCTGCTCCTTGAACTAACTTAACTGCCCTGACGCCTAAAGTCTCTTCCGATAGTCCTCAGGCTTCTGCTCTTGACTTTGCTGTTGCCAACTTGGTCTAAAAGAAGCAGATAATAATTAGAGGGCTGTACCAAACCAGGGAGTTTTCTACAATAATTAATGACAATAGTTACGTATGATCCATCTCACATATAGCTATTCAGTTTTCTTTAAGAGATACATGCTATGTACACAAAAAAGACAAATCAGTTTGTGTGCATTCCTTTCTATTATTGTAAGTCCTCATAACTTCAGTCCTGGAACTGTATGAATGACAGGCTAAATTTTTTTATTAAAATAAAAAAAAATCTTTTTAAAGACAAGAATAACAGAGTTTA
This sequence comes from Tympanuchus pallidicinctus, assembly GCF_026119805.1. Lineage (NCBI taxonomy): Eukaryota > Metazoa > Chordata > Aves > Galliformes > Phasianidae > Tympanuchus > Tympanuchus pallidicinctus. The sequence goes on from NW_026294802.1 coordinate 35,865,456, forward strand.
TAGTGTGCACTGAAGTACATTATCAAGTAGATTCAGGTCTGTTCACTTAAAGCACAGAAAAGCTATTGTGCAAAAAAAAATAAAAGTGCACTCCATGTAATTTTAGAGGCGCTTTGAAGACTTAGGCAAGATTACATTTAAGTTAGACAATTTTAAGCTACTGCTGTTGTCAGTTGAAATAGACAGCTTTAAGACTCCATCTTATTCTTAAGTAGACTTCAGAGCGAGTCAATGGAGTCATTCTCTTGAGGTACCTATGATAATTCATCAACAGAAAGAAAAGCTGCAGAAGTCTGCTCAGATACTGATGGCTACAACACCATGGTGAATCTTACTTTGGTGCTCTTTAGTGTAAGTGCCTGATGACTAGGGCAAGTCACAGTGAGCCAAGGAAAAGCATTGACATAGAATAAGTATTTTAATTTTTGAATCACTAGATCAGACAATGTACCATTGCTCTCTATTTGTGTGTGCGTGACATCAGATGATGTGTAGTCATATGACTTTCATTCATTTATTTTTCTATTATCACAAGAATTTCTCCCATACATATTTCTTTACTGAAACTCTTCTTTCAATGTCAGCACAAAACAAAACAAAAAGAAAAACAATAACGAAAAAAACCAAAAAACAGAACAATCATAATAAAGGATTTTAATAAATATTAATCCTTTAATAATAAAGGATAAAAAAGACTGCTTTTGATATTCTCTTTTACTATGTGTGTTGTTCTTCAGATTGACTTCCTATGCTTTACTTGTACCTTTTCTTCCAGATGTTTTTGACTAATCTCATGTTGTCATGGTTTTAAGATTTTTTTGTTATATGTATTCCGCTTCATAACATCATTAGCAGTGGGAGTTAAGGAGTTAACACTCCAGTTCTGTGGATTGTGAATATTTCCAGGTATACCTGTCTCAGAAGAGAAGAACTACATATCCCAGAAGACTTCTCATTGTTCTCTTCCCATTTTCTGTGCAGAGAGAAAGAAAATTGTTTGCAGGTCACTAGACGTCACTCTTCCTTACTTCCCGTCTCAGCAGACTGTGTGCCCCCTAGCCATCTCGCCTTCAGCATTAGAGTAAGGCTTTTGGATTTTGGACACCCTCTCCGTCTCATTTTACTTATTAGCTTCAATTCCAATTATATTGTATTATATTGTGTTACTTTGCATTTTGCATTCGTATTTAATAATATTTAACTTTTCAGATCGTTGGTGCTGTTTTGTTTTTAGGCCCGTCTCCCTACCTTTTCCCCTTCTTCACCCTTCCTCCTTTCCTGGGGTGAGGGTCCATATGTCCTCCTGCCCCAATAGCCATGGAACTGGGCTGAATGGACCTGTAAACCACTGACATTTTTGGTGGACAATGTGAGCGTTGGCCACTTTGGCTGGGAAAAGATATACCTTTAGAACAAATCTCTTTCTACTATCAGAGAACATCATTGGAAAACTTATCTGTAGGGGCTGTACTGAAAACAAAGCCTTGAAGTCCAGGCAAACTGCCAATATTCTGGGATATTTGTAAACTTTCTTGGGTTTCTAGCTTTCTAGCTTGCTTCGATAAAGAGAAATGAAATGCATTTGCTTTCTCTTGTAAAACTGTTCTTCAAGAGATTACATTCCACCATTTTTCCCCTTTTCATATTCAGAACATACTGGGCCTCTATTAAGTTTGTCACTCTATGGAGCTATATAGGGAGTTTGTGGTGAAGACAGATTTGACCTCTTCTCCCAGGCAACGAGCTGGACATGGGGTAATGGCAGCAAGTTGTATCAGAGGAGGTTTAGGCTGGACATAAGAAAGAACTTTTTCTCTCAGAGAGTGGTCAGGCACTGGAATGGCTGCCCAGGGAGGTGGTGGAGTCGCTGTCCCTGGCAGTGTTCAAGAGGCATCTGGACGACGTGCTGTGTGATATGGTTTAGTGCTAGTGGTGGCAATGGTGATGAGGAGACGGTTGGACTAGATGATCTTATAGGTTGTTTCCAACCTTGTGATTCTATGATTCTATGATTCTATGATTCTATACGTATACATAGTCAATTAAATACACTGGCATCTGCGTACAATGTGGCATGAATTGGGCATTGAAAGGTATGTCCCAGAGAGACCTGCTAATTTTACAGAATGTGTGATTTTTAAACAGGTTTCCAATCTCTCCCCTGAATCCCTCATGCATCTTTGGAATGCTTATCCAATGAGCATGTCGACAATCTACCTGAGTGTACTCATCATTTCACTTAGTATCTGTATTTATGATTTTTTGCTGAAGCCTTCCCCAGAGCCAGAGAATTCTGAGTGGAAGGGAGTGTGGAGGAACCTGGGAGAGACTTTAGAGAAATGGGCATCACTGGTGTCATGGAACTTTACTACTGAGAACCTTAGCAGTAATTTGAGACAGAGATGTTGCAGCTCAGGAAAATCTGAGGAGGTACAAATTATTTGGGGCCTGGCTTATGCTTATTTTCCCTTATTCATTACTATCTCAAAGAGAGAGAGAGTCTCTGAAACTGAACGAGAGAGTCAAGAGCTCCCAGGAGAAAGTCGGAACTGAGAGAGAGAATCTCGGGATCCAGAAAGAGAGTTTCTTAGTTGAGAAACAGTTTCCAAACTGAAAGAGAGTGTCTCTGAGCCAAGATGGAGAATCTTCAGGCCCAGAAAGAGAGTCTTCTAGCCGAGAAACAGAACCTCCAGACTGAGAGAGTCTCTCGGTCGTCTTATCGGCTACAACTCTGTCCACCAATCTGCTGCTTCATCATTAATTACTGTGGTTTACTGTCCTAGACTGCTGCCTTGCATTTCAGAGATAGGGTAGCTAACAATTTTATTTGGAGAAACAGGAGACCCACTGTCTGTAATAACTGTCTAGGTCTACAGAAAAGGATCTGTTATTGGAAGAGAAAACCTGGCTAAGCAAGGCCAGATCTTGAGCAGCCGATTCAGCACCTCACGAAGGTACATAACATTTAATCTAACTAACTTTCCTCATTTCAATATATCACAAAGTACTCTCTCTCCGTCCTGAAGACCTGGAGACCTAGTCACACAATTGGAGTGTGACATTAATGCATGTTGATTATTCTTTGTATACATATATACTAAGCATGATGTAGGGATGTAGAATAAGGGATGCAATGTTGTGGTTTTATGATTTTTTGTTATCAGTATTCCACATCATAACATCATGTAGAGCACTGGGATTTAAAGAGTTAATGCTCCAATTCTGTGGACTGCTGATTTTCTGGGTACCTGGTTCTCAGAAGAGAAAACCTATATACCCCAGAAGACTTTTAGTTTCCATTTTCCATGCAGAGGGAAAGATAAAACTGCTTAGAAGTCACAAGACTGTTCTCTCTTCTATTACTTGTTTTGGCAGTGCATGTTCCCTAGCCATCTCCACTTGAGCTTTAGAGTAAGGCCTTCAGTTTTGGACTCTCTCTCTCATTTATTTGGTTTATTAGCTTCAACCCCAATTAACTTGTATTTCTGCTATTATAATTAGTAAATTAACTTTCCTCCTTAGATCATTGGTGCTGATTTTTTTTTTTTTTTCCTCTCATTTATTATTATTCCTTTTTCTCTTTGTTCCCCTCAGCCCTCCCCTCCACACCTTTTTCACATCAGTGGGCTTGTGGTTCTCGGCTGGTGAGGCCCCGTCTGGAGAGAAGCTGGGGCCTGAGAGAGCTGGGGAACGGCTCCCCATAGGGGAAGAGCTGCAGATATGGGCTTTGTTGAGAGCCACAGGACCCTTGGCCAGCCCCACCCATGGCAGCACTGAGAAAGGATTATTGCATGGCTTGTTCAAGATAGGCTCTTTCTGCAAGTACTGCCAGCGTTTAATTTGCTTGTTCTTAACCCTAAATCCTTTGCTGACAATGAACCTTTCAACACCAATTGTTTCCAAACATTTCCTTTTATTCATTGTGAATTTTCCACTTTGCAGATAAGTCAGCCCGTTCCTTCCTTCTCCCTATCATTTTTCACATTAGAAATATTTTTCCATTTATGACACTTATTACATACAGTTTTAGGATCCGGGGTTATTGCCCTAAATCTGTGTGCAACTGAGACTTTTGCCATCTCTGTTCAGTAAGCCCTTTTCTAAAAGCATCCCTTGCCTGTGAGCATCTTTCCATTCCCAAAGATTCTTCCAGCAACACCAATTTAATCTGTCATCAGTGTTATACAAGGAGGTTTTAAACAATCCTAGATAAACGAGGATGCTATGAAGTTGCACTAGTAACAGAAACTGTTCTCTGGCAGAATTCTGTAAATAATGTTTTCTGACTGCTGCAACAGAGCCCACACAGCCGATACAGCAGCCTACAGCCAAAGAGCTGCTGTCCAAAGTGTCCAAGTGCAGGACAGCTGCATTTTGCTGGGTAGGCCAAAAAAGCTTGAAGGCTGTGGCTCCAGGCCAGCCAAAGGATGTCACAGCACAGATGACATCACACAGGCTCCTGGAAACTGTTCTGTTACAGTGTTCCAATGATGCTGACAGGCCCTCCCCAGGGACAGTTAGCAGCTGGTTCCAGGCACCTCATCTGTGAACTGAGCTGCTTACAGCTACTCACCATGCCCTGTGCCTGAAAGCAGCCTCGGCATCACACAAGCTCAGCCTCATCCTGCTCTGGATTACAGTGCGTGTGACCATTTAGTGTTACTGGGTTCAAAGGTGAAGTGTTACCAATTTGTGTTTGTGTTAAGATTAAAGGATTACCTTTTTTAGATTAGGTTAAAGGTTACTGGTTTGGACTAGTGTTTAGGGTAAGAGTTACCATATTAGATTAGAGTGAAGGGCTTCCCTTTTGTGATAAGGATAAGCATTAATGGGTCCCATTTTGGATTAGAGTTAAAAATTCCTATTTTAGTTAAGGGCTACCCTTTTGTGTTAGGATTAAGAGGTAAGGATACCCTTTTTTTTGTAGAGTTAAGGGTTTCCCTGTTGGGTTAGAGTAAAGGGTTAAGGGTTAACCTTTTGGGTTAGAGTTGAGGGTTATCATTTTGTGCAAGAGTTAAGTTTTACCTTATTTTGTTAGGATTCAGGATACAGTTATGATTTTGAGTTTTTTGAGTTGTGATTAAGAATTGCAATTTTTTGTTATGGTTAAGTTTAAGGCTTACCCATTTTTGTTCAGGTTTAAATGTTAACATTTATATTTAGGTTCATGGGTTAAGGATTACACATTTGGTTTTGGGCTATGGGTTCCCTTTTTGGTTTGGTGTTAAAGGGTTAACGGTTCCCTGCTGGATTTTGGTTGAGGCTTGCCAGTTGGGGTTAGAGTTAGTGGTGAAAGGTCACTATTTGGGGTTAAATTTATGGTAGGAGGAGCTGGAAGCGATTGTGTAACAGGCTAACTATGACATAATTACTATTACATGGTGGGACCACACCCATGATTGTGATGGAAGGCTACAAGCTCTTCAGAAAAGACAGATATGGAAGGAAGGAAAGGTGGTGTAGCTCTTAATATTAAAATTGAATATTTTGATGTTGAAGAGCTTGGGGCTGGGAATGATAAAGTTGAACGTCTGTGGATAAGGATCAGGGGAAGGCCTGCAGGGATGACATTTTGGTGGAACTCTGTTATAGATTGCCTAATCAGGATGAAGAGCTGGACAAGGCATTCTTTGAGCAGTTTGCAGAACTATCACCAGCACTCGTTCTCATGGGAGACATGAGATATGTCTCATGTAGGACAACCATGGAATCAGGACTAGCCAGCATGGTTTTGCTTGACCAAACTGATCTCTTTCTATGATCTAGTGACCCGCCTGGTAGATGAGGGAAAGGCTGTTGATATGGTTTACCTTGACTTCAGCTAAGCCTTCAACACCATCTCCCACAGTATTCTCCTGCAGAAGCTGGCAGCCCATGGCATGGACAGGTACACTCTTGGCTGGGTAAGGAGCTGGCTGGAGGGCCGGGCCCAAACAGTAGCAGTGAATGGAGCTAAATCCAACTGGTGACTGGTCACAAGTGGTGTTCCCGAGGGCTCAGTGCTGGGGCATGTCCTTGTCAGTATCTTTATTGATGACCTGGATGAGGGCATTGAGTGCACCCTCAGTAAGTTTGCAGATGACACCAAGTTTGCTGGAATTGTCAATCTGCCTGGGGGGAGCGAGGCCCTACAGAGCGCTCTGGACAGACTGGATTGCTGAGCTGAAGCCACTGGGATGAGGTTCAGCAAGACCATGTGCCAGGTCTTCCACTTCGGCCACAACAATCCCATGCAATGCTATAGGCTTGGGGCAGAGTGGCTGGAGGACTGTGTAGAGGAAAGGGACCTGGGTATATCAGTTGATGCTCAGCCAGCAGTGTGCCCAGATGGCCAAGAAGGCCAATGGCATCATGGCTTGTATCATAAATAGTGTTGCTAGCAGAAGCAGGGAAGTAATTGTGTCTGTGTACACAGCACTGTGTTACACCTCAACTATTCAGTTTTCAGTGTTCAATTTTGGGCCCCTCACTACAAGAAAGACACTGAGGCCCAGACAAGGGCAATGAAGCTTGTGATGGGTCTGGACCACAGGCCTTAGGAGGAGCAGCTGAGGGAGTTGGGTTAGAAGCAAAGGTTAATGGTTACCCATTTGGGTTTGGTTTAAGGGTTTTACTTTTCAGTTAGGGTTAAGGGTTACCCATTTGGGTTGAGGTTAAGGATGAACGTTTTCTTTTAGGTATAAGGGTTATGGATTATCGTTTTGTGGTTTAAGAGTTTAAGTTCTGTGTTAGGGTTTAGGGCTGTGGGTAACCCATTTGGGTTTGGGTTAAGGGTTTACCATTTGGGTTACGGTTAAGGGTTAAGGAATACTCATTTGGGTAAAGAGTTAAGGGTTTGGGTTCAGGATCAAAAGTTTTACAGTTATGGATCACCATTTTGGGGTTAGTGTTAGGAGTGAAAACTTTGTGATAAAGTTTTGTGTTGAAGGTAAAGGCTCACCAATTGGGTTAAGGTTTAGGGATTAAAGATAACATAGGTTTAGGTTAAGGGTCTCCTTTCAGAGTTGAGGTTGAGGGTTGAGAATTAACATTTTGCGTGAAGGTTAACAATTACCACTGCAGGTTGAGGTCAAAGGTTCCCCTAATGGGTAAGGGTTAGGGTTACCCATTAGTTTTAGTATTAAGGATCACCTTTTTGGATTAAGCTTAATTTCTTGGTTTAGTTTTAATGGTTGGTAAAGCTTTATCCGCTGAGACTAACAGTTACCCATTTGGGTGAGGGAAAGGGTCCAGGGTTAACCATTTTGAACACTGTTAAGAGTTATCCTAATGCATTAGTTTTGAGGATTACTCTTCTGTGTTACTGTTTAAAGTTACCACCGGATTATGCTATAAAGTTATAGTTTTGGGTTAACAGTTACAGACTAACAATTTCAGTAAGGGTGAAGGGTTAACATATTGGGTAAGGGTTAAAGGAAAAGGCAAAAAATTCAAGCAAAGGAAAAGGAATTCAGCAAACTTACACAATGCAAGGCAAAAACAATTACAAAAGTGAAAAGAAAGGAAATGTCAAAATGCAAGGGAAAACAACTCCGAGAGAAAGGGCCAATCGCAGAGCTTGACACATCACAGCAAAGAGCAGCCAAGCAGGAGGAAAGAAACAAAACTTGAAGCATTCTAGCAAATAACACACACAACCTCCTCCTGAAAAGAAACATTCCAAGCAAGCAAGTGGAAAAAGCCAACTCGGGAGGATCCACTGGGACGTCCCACAAAACCTCCCCCAGCAGAAAGAAACCCTCGCCAGCACCAACCTCGGAGCACTCATGGGCGGCCACGGAAGATTTTGGCTCCCATCTCAGAAGGCCTGCACCATGCAGGACATGCTCAGGACACGCTCGGTCCACGGCTGCCACAGCACCTCGGCAGAAGGAGAAAAGCCTTGCTGGACAGGCAACGCCGACTGCTTTGGGGTCTCTCTCGGACACGCTGCATCCTCCAAGAGAAACAGCAAACGACACACAACGGCTAGCCAACAACACTGGCCCAACAACTGGCAGGGCCGCTAATGAGGCCAGCAACAAAACATTCCGGAGTACCACTCGTGCAGGAAACAGCATAAAGAAACTGACTGCAGCTGCACGCCGGCAGAAAACAGTGAAAGAAACCACAGCCACGGGGAATTCACATGATCCACCAGTAATACACCTACCTGCCGCCAAGAAAAGAACGGTTGGGGAGCTAGCCTGGAGGAGTCCAGGCCTGCTATCCAGCATGAAAACGGACCCTGCCAGGGGACAAAAGCTGAGCATCCATGCCTGGGCAGGAGGAAAGGGTAGCTACCGGGCGTGCTGCTCCCTCCCTCCACGAGACATGCCAGTTCTCCGCTAGCTACCCCAGAGGAGTAGCCCGGGGCTGCTAGCCAGAACAAACATCTCTCTGGACGGGGGAAAGAGCTCCTAGGCATGCCGGGGAGGAGGTAAGGAAGAGACAAAAACAATCCAGAGAGATCCCATGTTGGTTGTATGATTATAGTGTCTTAACCTTTCTACCTATATTCTTTTACATGTTGTTGCTTTGCAACTTGTGGCAGCAGAGCAGCCGTCACACACAGCAGTCGATGCCTCCTTGCTGTGCAGTTACACACACACACGCACTTACTGCCTTGCCCTCCCCATGCCTCCTGACCCGTAGCTGCGCTCCCAGAGGCTTTCTGTAAGCATGTGGGTGGGGCTGCCGTTGCCTCAGAAGCGCCCATGCCACTTCAGCGTCTCTCCCAAGAGCCGGTATCCAGTGCAGGGTCACTCTCCTCTCTCGGGTTTCTCCATGGAAAGAGGAACAGCCAAAACTCTTCTGTATCTTGTGATTCATTTCCGCAGCTCCGGCTATGCCTGCTCTGAAGCAGCAGACCTCGGCTACTTTTGTGATGTTATTTCAAAAATTGTGTTTCTTTTAATTTGTATCCATTTGTAAGTAAAGTGAACAACTTGAAATTCAAAAAGATGAAATATTACTCTTCTAAATACCTTTTTCAATAAATGGAATATTAGTTTTAAAAACTGCCAAAGCGGGTCTTATTAAAATCTTTCATGAAATTTTACATAGCCATAAAAGGATGCAGCAAATGCAGTTTGATTAATTAAGTAATTGGTTCACTATGAAACGCTCTTTGAAGGACTCTTCAATCTGCTGAAGACATTGACTCAGCTTTCCTCATCACATCAGCTAAATGAAAATCAGTGTTTACCCAATCACTCAAAGATTCTGTACTACAAAGACTATTTTAATTCCTATACTTCACCTTTTTCTCTTCCTCTGTTTTGTTTCTGGAGGTGATGGAAAAAATACAGCGTGAGAAAGAGAAAAAGGAAATGTGATCTTCATTGAGGTTAATATACAGTGTGAGACACTCAAATGAAGAGTGAGAACAGATCTCAGCATCCCTGAAACTTTATGACTTTTCTTAACTAGAAAAGATGCTGCATGCCGTTAAGGTTTCAAACACTGAATAGCTACACAGAATTCCACTTTCAATTACATCTTCTACCATTGGGAAAAAAAAAGACGGTCAAGTGTATGTCTGTGATATGAGACATTCTGTGTTAAATTTCTCTGGTGAAATTGGTAATAGTAGCAATAGAGTAAATTTTTAGAAGTGGTCAAACTTTAATGCTGTTTTTTAATAATAATAATAAAAAAAAACTAATGAGAAAATCTACTGTGAATAAATCAGAAAAATTTCTAATGAGGTTTTTCTATCTTGGATCTTGGACCAGGCATACAGGACAGAAAGGCCAATTGTGTGTGGAGAAATTTATTATGGAATATCATCAAAGCTGCATTTTGATAGATCACAGAATCACAGAATGTCAGGGATTGCAAGGGACATCTAAAGATCATCTAGTCCAATCCTCCTGCTGGAGCAGGAACACCTAGATTAGGCTACCCAGGAACGAGTCCACGCAGGTTCTGAATGTCTCCAGAGAAGGAGACCCTACAACCTGCCTAGGCAGCCTGTTCCAGTGTTCTGTTATCCTTACTGTGAAGAAGTTTTTTTCTCATATTTATGAGGAACTTCCTGTGTTCTAGCCTGAACCTATTGCTCCTTCTCCTATCATTAGAAGACACTGAGAAGAGCCTGGCTCCATCCTCCTGGCACTTACCCTTCACATATTTATAAACATTAATGAGGTCACCTCTCAGTTTCCTCCAAGCTGAAGAAACACAGCTCCCTCAGCCTTCCCTCATAAAGGAGAATCTCCGCTCATTTAATCATCTTTGTGTCTCTGCACTGGACTCTCAAGCAGTTTCCTATCTTTCCTGAACTGAGAGGTGGTGACACACTGGAACAGGTTGCCCAAGGAGGTTGTGGATGCCCCATCCCTGGATGCATTCAAGACCAGGCTGGATGTGGCTCTGGGAAGCCAGACTCTGGTCTAGTGTTTGGCAACCCTACACATAGCAGCAGGGTTGAAACTAGATAACCATTGTGGTCTTTTTCAACCCAGGCCATTCTATGATTCTATGATTGGCCCAGAAATGGACACAATACTCCAGATGTGACCTCATCAGGGCAGAGTAGAAGGGGAGGAGAACCTCTCTCAACCTACTAACCACACCCCTTCTAACACACACAAGGGTAATGATGGCCAATCTGCTGTCCACCAGGGCCCCCTGCTCCCTTTCCTCTACAACACTCTCCAACAGGTCAGTCCCCAACATATATTGGTACCTGGGGTTGTTCTTGCCCAAATGCAAGACTCTACACTTGCCCTTGTTATATTTCATTAAGTTTCTCCCTTCCCAACTTTCCAGCCTGTCTAGATCTCACTGGGTGGCAGCAACCTTGTGGTGTGTCAGCCACTCCCCCCAGTTCTGTGTTATCAACAAGCTTGCTGACAGTGCACTCTATTCCTTCATCCAAGTCAATGATGAATATGTTGAAAATTACTGGTACCAGTACCGAGCCCTGAGGGACTCCATTAGATACAGGCGTCCAGCTAGACTCTGTCCCATTGACCACAACTCTCTGGCTTCTTTCCTTCATCCCGTTCACAGTCTACCTCACTACTCAATCATCCAGACCACACTTTCTCAGCTTAGCTGCAAGGATGCTGTGGGAGATGGTGTCAAATGTTTTACTAAAATCAAGATAGATCACACCCACTGCTTTACCATCATCTATCCACCTGGTCACATCTTCATAAAAGGCTATCAGGTTGGTCAAGCATGAGTTCCCCTTGGTGAAGCCATGTTGAGCGCCCTAATGACCCTCTTATCCTTGATAGGCCTGGAGACAGCACCAAAGATAATTCATTCCACCACCTTTCCAGGGATGGAGGCTAGGCTGACCAGTCTATAGTTAGCCTAGTCCTCCTTCTTGCCCTTTTTGAAGACTGCAGCTGCTATCAGCTCTCTGCAGAAGGCCTTGTCAACTTCCTTGTCCTGATCCAGTGGCCTGTAATAAACACCCACAAAAGTATCACCCACCCCAGCCTGCCCCTTAATTCTCACCCACAAACTCTCAACTTGTTCCTAATCCACCCCTGGAGAGTACTCAATGAATTGTAGTTGCTTTCTCACATAAAGAGCAACTCCACCACCTCTCCTTGCTGCTCTGTCTTTCCTGAGAAGGACACAGCCGCCCATGATCACATTCCAGTCATGTGATCTGCCCCACCATGTCCCTGCAACTGCCACCAAATCATCATCTCCTGCCCAAACACGGATTTCTAACTCCTCCTGCTTGTTCCCCATAATGTATGTATGGGTGCACAGGCATTTCAGGGAGTGAGTTGAGTATGCTGATTTCAGCTTGGTGGGTGTGAGACCTCTTGATCTAGACCTAAACCTTTAATCACCCAGAGAGATCAAACTCACCTTGTATACTGGCAAAGGGTCAAAGCACTGTCATACAACCTGGAGTCACCAAGCCACACAAACACCAGCTGCTCACCCTGTGTTCTCACTGAGCAGCAGCTAATTGCTGCACTCCTGGAGGCTACTGAAGCCTGGTAGCCTGGTGGAGGGTTGGCAGTGCTAGTTCCTCCCACACTGGCTTACCAGCCCACCCACAAGCTGCCAGGCCCTGGGTATGGGAAAGCAGTTTTGCTGGCTTCAGAAAGCCCCAAAAGAGCTTTTTTGTCAGCCCTTTTCAATTTAGATCCCTTCCCCATGTGCAGTCGTACCTGCTCTGAAGCTGGTCTCAACAGAAAATGAGTGAGTAGGAACCACGTAAGCAACTTTCTTCCTCTTAAGATTTACAGAAATTTTTTTCAGTAGTTGCTCGTTGTCTTCAAAAGCCTTATCCAAAGATCATTTTAAAGTGCATTTGAGATTGTTTTGGAAGGATGTCAGTATTCTGGCATACTGAAAACCAGCCTCTTAATGTCAAAGCAATTAGTGCTGCAATATAGATTACACAGTAAAGAGATAGGCTTTTGAATGTAGGGAAACTAACTCAGATTATGCTTGGGTAAACAAGATAGAAATAGTGAATGGAAAGTACTCAGATTAGCAAGGCTTTAATGAGGAGTTAGTAAAATAGAGGGGAGGCTGGCCAAACATGACAAAAACTGAAGTAGAAACTTGCTTCTGGCAGAAGGATTGAACCTATGAGTGAAGAAGGGAAAGGATATTTGGTGATACAACTTTCCTTTTACACTAGAGTGACAGCAGTAGTGGACCAAGGAAGGGCAGCTGATGTTTTCTAGCTTCTGTAAGGCATTTGATGTGGTACTGCCTCACAACCTCTAAATTTCAGAAGTATGGATTTGAAGGCTGAACTATTTGGAGGATTAAGAACTGGTTGGATGGTTGCAGTAAGAAAGCTGTGGTCAGTGGCTCCATGTCCAAATGGAGGCAGGCCACAAGTAGTGTCCCACAGGGGTCTGTCTTGGGAACAGTGCTTTTCAGTATCATTATCAATGGCATAGACAGTGGAATTGAGTGCACCCTCAGCAAGCTAGCTGATGAGACTCATCTGAGTGGTGCAGTTGAAACAACAGAAGGAAAGGGTGCCATCCAGAGACACGTGGACAGGCTTGAAAAGTGGACTGGAGACAATCTCAGAGATGTGTACCGACTGGGAGAAGAACTCACTGAAAGCAACCCTGTGAAAAAAGACCTGGAGGTTTTGGTGGACAAAAAGCTTAATGCAAACCAGAAGCATGTGTTTGCAGCCTGGAAGGCCAACTGTATCCAGGGCTGCATCAAAGGAGGGGTGGGTGGCCCCTCAGCTCTGCCCTTGTGAGGTGCTATCTGGAGTATTGCATCCAGGCCTGGGGCCCCCAGCACAAGAAGGATGTGAAAGATTTGGAGAGGGTCTACAGGAAGGCCACAAAGATGATTAGATGGCTGGAACAAAAAGATACAAATACATGATTCTTCGACATCAGATTGCAGCTTTTGTTGGTCCCAAATGCACATACTTCAGCTCCTATCTGCTATTAAGTTCTGTATGAAGAGGAAGGCATCTTAGATCTTAATCCATATTAGCAGCAGTATGACAGGCTATTTTTTTGCCTGACGCTTCTGCTAATTCCTATGCTTGTTAATAGCTTTCTTCCCCTTTGACATGGAATACGTTTAAAATGATTGACACTAAATGTTATTATATTGTTAGTGGGCTCAGAATTAATTTTAGTCAAATGCTCTTGGAATACTTTATTTGTGTTTCCAGTATGTTGTTACAGATTTTTGATATAGAAAACTGGTAACTGATCATTTACCACATGTGCCAATTGACAAATTAATATTCTATGTTTTAATAGCAAATCTAAATGTTGCCCTATCTGAAGCAATATATCTTATATTAAATAAAATAATTAAGGCCTTCAAAAACCCTATATTCGAAACTGTAAGTTCTTCAAATCAAAATATGCTCTGCCTGAAAGAATAAAATAATGAATATTTAATTAAATCTCTTCTGGATCCACAGGGTCAGATAATTTCATCCTGATTAAATTATGTTTAGTAAAGTGCCAGCCAGAAACAGAAGATGGTTGCTGTATTGTTTATTTTATTCTGAAACAGCTGGACTAATCTTTTATGAAGCTGCTCCAGCCACTGGGAATCAGCAGTATGACTTCACATGTAATTTGCATTGGCCACATCTACTGTACAGATTCAGCAGAGAATGGCACTGATGATTTCCCTATGCTGCCTTCGGTCATAAGTTATCAAGAACCCTGTAGGGAAGGTAATTACAGTGCTCCTCAAGAGTAGCTTCTTTTCCCTTTCATCTCTATATTTGATATAGATCTGTGATCTGGGGATTCAACATTCTCCACTTATTCCTTCCATTTCATTTATCTGCTTTTGCTCTATGAGGAGTGGGTTAGTCAGACAGAGAGCAGCAGAAACATTCAGACTTCATTTCCTTTATGCGTTTATCAAAACTATTGCTACATTTGGGAGAAAAAGAGTTCTGCCTAGTGCAGACCTGTTTCCATTGTCTAAACAGATGGAATTTGCCCTACTGCCTTTGTCTCTGCTACAGTGGGATCTTTTCTGGAAAAAAGTGGCAAAACTTGTGGTAACGTGATTTTTTGTTTTAATTTCTGTTTCTCTGTTGAGTGAAATCAACACTAGGAATGTTTCTAAAGAAATTGAGAGGCAAAAGCTAATAGCAAGACAGTATGTGGTCACCAGAACCTCTTTTCCCTGAGTTCAATGAGCTGAAAAAAACCCAAACACCAGTAATTTTCAATATGGCTTAGGGCTCAGAAATATCAATTACATTCTTCTCTTATTCTCTGTTGCTCTCTACATTTTAAGGCTTTCTTATTCTTCAAGTTACAACTTGAGTTTCCTTCCCATAATGTGAAATATCTATGTTTTTAGGCCTAAATTGAGAAGATCTCACTGAAATTAATAATTTAAAATTGAATTGCGTTATTTTGCATTGTTCTGAAAACTGAAATAAATGGTTAATCTATCTACGTCTAAGAGCTTTCACTGTAGCAGTTATAGCTATCAGAGAGTCACAAGCTGACTTGAATCTTACTATGAAGATATATTACATTCTCCAAAAGGACTACATTCTGTATTTTGATGCCAATAGAAATTTGCATCCTGACATGAAAATTCTTAGCAGAGAGCTCATATGCCTTTGGGGCCTTCTGTGGAATTGGTGAAAGTAGTATTTTGGAAGAAAAATTTCTGACAAAGGCAAAAAAAAATATAATTTAGCTTTCCTGCAGTAGTGTACATTGTGTACAAATAGGGTCAGCATTTGAGAACAAGTTCAGATGGAAAAATCTCTTGTTCACTCCGTGTGCTTAAATATGCTGTTCCTTTGAAGACAGGCACAAAGTTCAGACTCAATTTACCTCACATTCTAGGCTGCTTATTATGAATTTACTGAAAATCAGTTTTCTGGAATGTGAGGAGGAAATTTTACCTGAAAAATAGGATAATGATTCTCAAAATGTTCACTTCTGGCAAGTGAATTTGGAATTACTTGAGTGGTGAGTTTGATGAGCACCTGAATTTGTAATACTGATGTTTTTTTCTAAAATGCAGCATAATGTATACAGTTTATGAGTTATAATTTTTAAGGCAAAGTTAAAAAAAAAATGTATTTGGTGTCATTCTTTGCACATTTCAGTGACATAGGAATAAACTATGCAGATTCAATACATATCAATTAAAGGCTTTAGTTTTTGTTACAGGAACCAGCTAGGAGAGAGGAAGGGATAGAGTTAAGAGTTTCAGAGATGTTTACTGACAGCAGAACACTGCTGAATTGCAGGAATTAAGGAATAAGTTCTACAACATATTAGAGAAAAATATGTATCTTAAAGGTAATAGATCCAGCTTTTACGGTTTGTCCAGTTTCTGCCCGCTTCTCCCAGCATATCAACTTATCCTTCTCTCTGTTTGTCACTCAGTGTTCCTTCCTTGCTGACAGAAGTCAACAGTCTTGTATTCATTTTAGTGTCTGATACTGCAATGAACTGTTGGAGAGATCTTGATTCCTGATATTCCCTCTTCTGATGTAAAGGACAGGGTTAAAGATGCCCTCGATGTGTACCAGGAAGGACTCATTCACAAGGTTCTCAATTCTTATCTGATGTCCTCCATATAAATGACACATTTTGGAGCACACGGCTCTAAACCTGGGCTCCCATTCAGTTAGTTGATGTGACTTCTAAATCATACAACTTAAAAGAGCCTCAGGGCTTTGAAGTGTAGAGACTGGAAAAGTGGAGTTATAGAAGCTGTAGTAAGTCCTTCCCATTCAATGCTGTATGTGAGAATATGCCAATATGTGGAATATTTATTCTAAATGTTTAGAAGAAAGCTTAACTGTTCTTAAAAGTGCAGAGATTTAAATCAGATCTGAATTACTTGGATATGAATTTGTTTAGGAGGCACACAGACTAAAACATGATTTATAAATTTTACTTATCAAGTGTTATTATCTGAAAATTATTTTTTCAGAGCCTGCTCTCCTCATAAATGCAGGAACATTCTTTTCCTAGCAACTGAGTTACTTCTTTTCCCCTATACTGCATACTTGAAGATTAGAAGATTATCCTCTTAACTGTAATTAAAATAAAGATTGCAATATAATACTGTACAAATATATATATATATTTCTCTGAAGTGGTTTATTAGACAATCTTTCTTTAATAAAATTTTCAATTGAATAGAAATCTCAGGAGATAATTTGAAATAAAATTAAAGGACAAATGTGTATGATCATTTTATTTAAATAAATATTTTCTGGTGAGAAAGTGTCTTAGCAACAAGTCTGAAAGATAATTAGACAGTTCTATGGCAAAACATTTGGAGAATCTTAAAAAATCCCTCCCTGGCATTTAGAATACTGAAAAAGAGCAGAGAGAATGTGTGGATTATTGTCAAACCTTCAAAGCAGCATATTAGAATATTTAAAAGTCTTCTGACATTGGAAACTTTTAGGACCTATCCACCAGGGTTATTTGCTGTGGTAAGGAATGCATTAACCAGAGTAATTCTTAAAATAAATTATGATAGTCAGTTGAATTGGATTGTAGTGACTGAATTAAAATAATTAATTCGCAGAAAATTTACACTCCAGAATGCCAGGAGGAAACTTACAATCACTATATTTCCAGCGGCAAAACTGAGTTTGCATAAATGTAACCCAATTTTACATAAGTAGAATGTGAAGGAGAATGTGGGGACAAATACTATGGTTTAAATTTCATTTCTAAATGACAGGTCAGCTGATGGATCAATGAACTGATTATTTTAGTTCATCTGAGAGACTGTGGGCTTATTAATGCTTACTTAGATACTGAAATGCTAAATATAAGGACATTTATATAATTCACACACCCAAATGAGAGGAATATTTGCCTAGATTCCAACATAAATATTAGCAACAAAGTAGGCTGTCCTGATCACTTTCAGACACTTTGCCTTGCATTTCATGTGCCTGCATTTTATTTTGTAATCATCAAAGGGCCTTCTAATTTGAATTAAATCAATATAGACCATTTCTGACAATGAAATGCGATAGGTCTTAGTTTCAGAAGTGGCTGATATGCTAAAGAGTAGAGTATTATTCAGGAGATAGTAGAAATAAAGAGTTAAGAATACACTGTATTTTCACACACAGAATCCATCCATCATGTGGCCTTAGCTGCTTTACAAGTAGTGGTCTTTGAAAAGAGCACTGATGAAGATGAACCGTATTCCATTTTCTCAAATACTCACAGTGGATAAAAGAGTGTCCACTGCCATTAGCTTCACTTGTGCTGCAGGGAGACAGGGGACACTACTCTGTGCCAGGGAAGGAGAGAAGATGAATCTTGCTTTATGTCAGAGAAAATGCTCCGTTCAATAAAATTGCCTTGTATTACCTACGCATATGTATAACCCTCAATACTTTGGAATTAATTTTTTTTGACAGATAACCTGTAGGTTATTCACATGAAAATATGACACTTACAAGAATTGCTTATTTTGCAAAACAAAAAATTTCCTAATAAAATCCAGTAGCAGCTATGACTTTTTAGTACTCAACAAATTCGTATGGTAATGCTTGACTTCTCAGGAGCCAATGAAAGAAAAAAATAAATAAAAACAACTAGAAACTTGCATATAGCACTGTCATCTTATGATATTAATATCCCGTGACTTCTAAAGCACTTTCTGTTTCATATTGGCTGGAAACTCACAGAAGCTTTAAGCTTAACTGTATGCTCTCACTAAATAGGGCTTGAGGCTTGAAGGCACACAATAAATTACAAAGCAGGGACAAAAAAAATGTTATATGTCTTTATGGACCAGAAGAAAGCCCTGTGACACCCAACGTAAACTCCAGAAAGTTATTAACTCAGGGATCTTTTGATATATTTGTGAAGACAAAATTTCTAGGCCTCTGCGATTTTTGCTGATGTTTAAGAACACTGGCCATTTTTCCTATATTTCTTCTGTAGTCAAGAAAAGGGGGGTATTACCTAGATAGTAACTCAAAGGGTAACTCCTGTTTTATCAGTATAAATCAGCGTATCACAAAGGCTATGAATGGAAGGACAGGCCAGATAAGATCTACCTAGAATATTAGTTGGTAGATAGCAATTAAAGTTAAGGTAGCAGACTGAGGGATGAGGATTGTAGATTGGGTGCTTGACCCTGAGGAGCTGGTAAGAATTCCTGCAGTGTTCTGAGAGCAAGAAATGCTGTTTGAACGCAAATTCCTCTTATAGAAAAACATGGATATATAGAACTAATTGGTGACACATCTGTCACAGTTTTCCTTGATGAGACTTCCTTGCCAAATCTAAGATGGAATGCAATGCAACAGGGAGCATGACCATGACTTTGGATCATCTTCTTTCCCAGGGAGGGGCACCAGACTCCAGCGCCCCTGAGGCCATCCATCTCTTATCTCTCCGGCACAGAGTGGAGAGCAGATCAGCCAACAGAAGCACTGCCTGCTTCAACTCTTTTTTTTTTTTTCCAGAAATGTGACTTCCGTTTATCCATTCATGGGAAGAACAACTTCTCTTGATTGTTTGCCCAATGTGACAAGTTGCTCAGTTTGTAGAGTGTTTATGGAGGTGTCTCCTCCTGGAGGTCTGGTTTAGCAAAATTTTTTAAATAAACTAGAAGTAAAATTTTGACAGCAGGAAGAATGGTAAAAACAGCTGTGCCTTCAGAGTAATTGTATGACAAATCATCAGTGTGTGTGGTATGGCCCTCTAAAATGTTGGAATTCTTCCAAATATTCCTGTATTTCCTCTTCTAATTGTATATATAGTTATTATACATATAAGCATATATAATGACCATATATGTATATATATAGTCAAATCAGTAAAATATAACACGTTCTGTATAAACACAACCAACTGGATACAGATCTGGAATACATGACAGACACTAGCCTTGTCTTCTTGTTTAATCGTACTAGGGGACATACTCATCATATTCAGGTTGTGTGAGTCTTCATGAGCAGTATGATAGGTGGGGTGAGAATCAATGTTTTAATACAATTTTAGATGTTTAATTA
Organism: Tympanuchus pallidicinctus; assembly: GCF_026119805.1. Lineage (NCBI taxonomy): Eukaryota > Metazoa > Chordata > Aves > Galliformes > Phasianidae > Tympanuchus > Tympanuchus pallidicinctus. The sequence goes on from NW_026294802.1 coordinate 35,884,906, forward strand.
CCATTCAAGAGGTGCAGAACTCTGAAAGTCAACATATCAGCCACTTGGTAGATGTTCTGCATGTATCCAACAGTTTTAGCTATCTTGTTAAGATAACTGGATCATATCTCTTACCTACATCTCTTAAGAAATCAGATGCCAAGTCTTTAGGAAAGATATTGGCTCTCATGGCCAAAAAAGAATAGAAAAGCTATTGAAGGACTTAGTATGCATCCTTTTAATCTTTGGATTGCTTCCTCATATGCAGTTAGAGAGCACTCATTAGTGCAAACATTGCACGCAGGCTTGCACCTCACTTAGAAAATCAGTCGTGGAATTAGACAATGGAGACCAGGATTCAAAGTCCCTGGAACATCTCTGCAGTCTTTGACTTACATGTACTTCACATAAGTAAATAAATAAATAAATATTTTTTTAATTTATACCTGAAATACTCACATCCATCTCAAATACAATTTTGCATTTTTATTTCACTTTCCAGATTTCATAATAAAACCTACAAACTTCAACTGATCGTTGTACATTTTCTTCAACAGCAAAGAGGCAGACTTGGCAGACTTTAATAAAAAAGAACGATCTACAACTTTTTGAAGGCTTTTCAACTTGTTACATAAAGTGCTTGGTAGATTAAATGACTTTCTTGATTTATGTGCTGAGAATAAGCGATTTCTCACACAACTGCTGTGCTATCAATTGATCTGACCCAATTATACTGCCAAATTCTTCTACAGTTCAGAACTTGCACTTTGTCTTTTCCCTGTGGACTCAATCTCAGCAGCATCAGACAAAGATCCTCTACTGGAGACTGTTCACAAATCTGAATCTCTCAAATCAAACAAGCACTTGCTTACATTAGCCATGCCTTCTTCATTTTTTTCTTTAATGAATTTAAGTGCTGTGTTTGGGTAGCATTTTCTTTATGTTAATATTTGCAATAGTTTATGAATGCAATGTCTGAATGGCTGTAACAAGCAGTATAAAATCAGTGGGCTGTAACTTGCCTTTTGCAACTTTATCTGTAGGAAACAAAGAAAAAGGCAGTAATCTGATCTTTTCAATCACTGTCTGATTATAAATGCTACTCAATAGGTGGTGTTGAGGGAAAGTAAAGATGGTAGGGAATAGTAGGGCTAGGGACATCTGTCCCTATATTTTTCTTCAGCTTCTCTTTTACAAACATTTTTCTGTGAATATCTTCAGAGTTTCTAGTGTGAAAAAATTCAAGAGAGGAGATAGATAGATAAGTCTTTGACCACAAACATAAGACTCTCCAGGCTTCTTCTGAGGCTCACGCTCAGCTCATGGTGGCTGCATTCTCCTCTCAACCTTTTCGGAGAAGTAAAGAGCATCATAAATGTCTTCAGTTTCCTATTTTAAGTGTCAGTAAGGGCTCCTCAGAGAGACAAGGATGTCAGCAAGACCTTCCAGTTATGAATATTATTTAAATGAATTGAATCTGCCGCACTTCAGACTCTCTTCCACAGTCAGACATGTGTTGCTGCTGTGACATCGGGGAGTCTCTCAAAGCTTTGCAGTGACACATCATGGGAAACAGCGGGTGTTACTGGTACTTCTCAGCAGTAATAACACTGCCATTTCAGACAGGTTTTGTTGCACAAAATAGAGTTGGGTTGAATTTTCATACTTTAATTCAAAATCTGAAAATCAGTATTTTTCCTTTTAAATTAAAGGCTTGAATGCTGTCAGTGGACTATAATGTACCAGGAGGCCTGTGCATGGATGTATCTTGCTTATACTGGTCACTTTTAGGTGGACTTCTTTTCAAACTGGAAAGGAGCTGTGGCAAGAAAATTGTCAAAGAACAGAGTGCTCTGGAGTTGAATGTTGATGGAAGCATTTCAGTGACCTAAAATGATAACAAAACACCAAATACTTCATATCCTTCTCATAGTCTTCGTTATTGCTAGCTGAAAAAAGCGGAAAAATTTCTCTTCTCCACTGAATTACTTAATGAGGCATATTCTGCGTATTCCTAAGCTGACAGGAACACCACTTGCAGCATAATGGAAATGAAATTGAAATAACACTATTAGTTTTCAGTCAGAAATAAGCAGTATTTTTTTGAAGCACTAGCAAGCTATTTGCCACTGCTCTAGAAGCATCTTCTGGCTTGCATGACAAACCAGAGTTTTAACTTATTAACTTAATCTCTGCTGTAGCTCAATTTGTTTGCTTATGACTTGGCAATTAGTTGTCACAGAATGTTAAGTGCAGTCCCACTGTAACATTATACCCAGACTTCTAGTTTCAAAGCAGAAAAAAAAAAAAAAAAAAAATCTACACCTTCTGGAAGATTTTGAAGATATAGAAAAAATATTGGACTGCAGTATTGTCCTCTTTACTCTGCCTGTTTACACACTGAACACTGGCAGTCCTTCTTTAGATCAACTTCAGGAAAAGCCTGCTTACTGAATGTCTTGTACATACTTTGTCTGTACAATTATTGTGAATATTTTTGTCGCCAAACTGTGCAGTTACCATTGCTAAAATTGCACAGATAAGTGAGAATAAACTTGGATAAAAGTGGCATTAATTAATTTCTCCACAATAGTAGTCACTAGTAGGGATTTATCAAGTGTTTTGGAAGGAATTAAAGATGCTCTTTCCTAGAATAATACTTTCAAGAGAGTGGAGATAGATGGAAAGGTTGTCCTCTATCAGTCAAGGATTCATCCCAGATGAGCTTTATTGGCAGAGTAGTATGAAATTTTATCTTCATGCATAGTAAACTTAAATCGAGGTGCCTAAACCATAAAATGAATTACACATCTAGGCATCACCTCAGTGCCAATTTAAAGCTCAGTAATGACACTGTAAATGCATCATCTTCAGAGCAATCTAATTCATGTATTCCCTTTACAGCTATTTATTGCTGTCTTCATGCATTTTACATTTCTGTATATTTTGTTCAAACCATAATATTTTCCTTTTAGTCTTTCAGAGGACATTTTAGACTTGTGTTGCTCTTGTGGTTTATATTCTTGCTTCGGTCCCATAAGTTTAAATGCTTCTCTGTGTGTTGAATAGGATATTTCAATCCCAGACAGTAAAATGCACACTGCAAATACTAAGATTCATCTAGTTTTTATGTTTAACTCTTTTCGTTCGTAAGTAACTGCCTCAATATGACAAACTTTTTGAATCTTTTTCTATTTAAAATCTTAAGCCAAATTATTTGGAAAGCAGATGTTCTAATGCATGAAAGAAATGACATTTCTCTAACTTCTATCGTGAAAGAGGTCATTTACTGTTCAAATGCAGCTGAAGGTAGACATTTCATGCTTACATTTCAGCACTACTACTGCATATGCAATGCTGAAACTCCACACTCTTTTTTTCATCCAAAATAGTGTCTTTAATGACTGGTCTGAAAACTTAATATTGGTCATAAATGCATGTAAAACATTATTTGTCTTGCACGATCTTGAGCATACTTAGTACGTAATTTTTGTCCTTGCCACTTCCTTACCACATTCCTTTTCATTTTCCTACTCCCTCTTCTAATGTAATTAACATTAAGAAGATATTTGTCAAGGATGTAATTTTAAGGACACCTTCTGCCAAAGAGCCCTCATTAGGAGCTTTTGAAATACGGAATACTAATGAAAGCCTCTTGTGGCAAGACATTTAGTTAAAGACCCACACAACTTAGAGTATCTCAGTTTAAGATGTTATCAGTGTGTTCTAGTGAACTCAGTTACGACAATGCGGAGGTAAAGCTATAAAATTGAGATTCAACAAAATTATACACTCACAGTATTAAAAATAATAATAATAAAACCAATACCAAAATGAAAAAGTCCTCAGAGTAAACTGATAGCAACATTGTCTTGTCTTTTTTTCTTTTTTCCTCAAAAAATAAATTACAGAGAAATATATTAATAACATTCAAACCCTGGAAAAAATCTGCAAGTTTACTGTATCTGAGTTCAATTCCTGTTTACTTTCAGGCAAGTGTGGATCAGTTAAATGCTGCAAAATTTCATTGTCTTAAGGCTAGTTTGTTAGGGCTGACTGTAACAATTCAGGTCTAAATGGTCCATGTCTCCTCATGGCAGAGCAGTGCTTTAATGGAACACATGGTCTGTGACTCTGGGAACTGTATTCTTGCTGTACTTCTAAGTGTTTTAGATCTGTAACTGGTAACCACAGCCACTGAAGATTAAGACAGTATGCAATCAAGGTTAAGGAAAAGATAAACGAGGATTTTAAGAATTCCATCACTGCATAAACACAAGACTGCAGTGTGTAATGTCATCTAATAGAAGTCATTTTTCCTTATCGTCTTCTGGACTAATCTTCTGTGTCTTTGTGACCACAGTCACAGTATAAATCCTTTGTGCAGTTCTGTTCTCTGACAGTCTGTGTCAAAAGAATGTAGCAGAATTTGAAAAGATGGCAAGGATGAACAAACACACAGAATGGCTCCTATGTGAAGAGCAATTAAGTAAGATTTTCAGTCTGGAGAAGATATGATGGGAGGAATTTATTATGATGTCTATCAAAATTAGCAGTGACATTGAGAAGAATAGGGCTGTGCATTCTACTGTAGTACAGGAATGAGTATATCAGCTGAAATTAATGGATTCAATACAAACAAAGAAAAATGCTTTCTTTAAAATTCCTTAACACAGAATTCTTGAAGTGTTACAGGTTTCTAAGTTCAAAACTTAATTGCAAATGAAAACTAAATGGAAGGAAAAAAAAAGAAAAGAAAAGAAATATTAAAGAATGTCCTGGTTTCAGCTGGGACAAAGTTGATTTTTTCTCCTAAATATCTGGCATGACACTACATTTTGGCTTTAGGAGAAAAAACAATGACAGTAATATCTTTTAGCTGTTGCTGAGCAGTGCTGTACTTTCAGCAGACATTTCATCTGTTTACTCTGTCTTGCCAGCAAGGGGAACTGGGGGGCACAAGGGGCTGGGAGGGGACAGAACAAGGACAGCTGACAAAAACTGGCCAAAAAGATGTGTCATAACACATGATATCATGCAAAAGCTATAAAACTGTGGGGAATTGACTGGTGGGATGGAAAAAAATGGGCAATTGTAAGTACTATTTTATTCTACCTGCTGGGTAATGATGATGAGTGTTGAGCAAATACTTTTCTCTTTTTGGAAGATTTTTTTCCTTTGTATAACACATCAGGAACATTCAAAATTACACCAAAAGTGATCTTTCAAGTTTTTTTCTAGTCTACCCATTTGCTCTGCATAGTGGTGGTGAGACAGCATCTGGAATATTTTGTCTAGTTCTGGACCCCTCGGTGAGAGACCTAAACATCCTGGAGATATTTCAGTGAAAGGCTACCAAGAGAGGAGTACCTCTCCTGTGAGGAGAGACTGGGAGAATCAGGGCTGTTCAGCCTGGAGGAGAGGACCTTCACGGTGATCTCATCAATGGCTAAAATCCCTGAAAGGAGGATGCAAATAGGGTGGTGCAAGACTCTTTTCAGTGGTGCCCAGTGCTAGGACAAGAAGCACTGGGCACAAACAGGAGCACAAATGTTCGCTGTGCTGTGTGACGAAGCACTGGTACAGGTGCTCAGAGAGGCTGTGGACTCTTGCTGCTTGAAGTTCTCAAAAGATGCCTGGACATGGTCCTGGACACCCTGTTCTGGATGTTCCTGCTGGAACAGGGGTTGATAAGATCCTCCAGAGGTTCATTGCAACTTCAACAATTCTGTCATTCTGTAGTATCAATCAAATATCTAGGTGCCAGACAAATGATTCAGTGTTCAAAAACTATACTTATTCCTTTTAAATCAGAAGCACTTCTCATGGAATGAAGCAGAATAGAGCATAAGCAGAATGTTTTACTCTCTAATAGGAGATACTTTGCAAAGAAACATGAGTTTACGAGAAACATGTCTATACATATATCTTACTGTTGTACTTAATAATCCCTTTTACTTTTATATGCATTTTTTTAATTTTATTTGTACTGTCAAACCATACGCATCAATTATTCTTCAGTTATATTTAAATATTTTTATTAATGTGGCCAAAGTCAGATCTGTTCCATACAGAAAATCAATCCAGTATTTACATATACCTTCTACAGTGATAAAGTGTTATCATCAGTGATGAAATATACTGTAATATTTTAGCTCTCTGTTTCTGAGCATTCTACCTTCTCTGATCTGCTGTTTGTCCTTGGCCTCTTTTATGTTCTTGTCATTCCAGCTGAAAATGAATTGTAGTGAAGGGATGCTTGAGCAATTGAAAGAAAAGAAATAGAAGAATTCTGAGGAATGTATGCTGAGAGTGCATACATAGTTATTAATCCTTGCATGATTCTAGTTTTAAAATTTAACAATTTCTGATAATAAACATATTTCTGACTCTGTAGTGTATAACTACTTGTGGTGAAAGGAGTTGACTTCCATTCATGATCAGCCAGCATGGGCTAAACTGAAGCTAACCTGTGCTTGAGTTTCATGGTCATGCTTTGGTAGCATATCTCACATTTTTTTCTAGAAAGGCAGAATGTCAGTAGAAATCATATATGTCACTGATCTATGCTTCTCCAAAACAGCCAAAGCACAGTTCTTTTGCTCCCTGATAGAAAATTCAGAAGGGTTCCCAAATTTAACACTCAGGGCAATAAAGATGCAAATTCAAAGCTTAGACTTTGGTGTTTTTTTAAAAAATGGTTTGGCTTTTAGCACTGGAAACAGACATCTGATGCATCTGGGGTCTTGACATTCCCATCATTCACAAGCTATTTGTGAATTAGGCACGTTTATCATTGTTTTGTTGCTATCTTATCTACATGGCAGTCATCTTCAGCTTCAGAAAAAAAGGTAGCTGTTTAGAGTTGAATATGTTAAGTTGTTTTATATCATCTTAATAAATATAAAAACACATTATCTACTGATCTATCATGGTATTCAGAGTTGTTCTATAGTTTTTTTGACAGTTCATATACTAAATAAAACATGCATATTTTTTTCATTTTCTTTGAATTCCCAGGAGAATAATAAAAGTATTTTGTATAATAGGTTAGTAACAATAAGAGAGTCAAAGCTGGAGTTTCTAGACTTTCTGGGGATATATATTTCAGCTTGAACCACAGCAATCACCCATGGCATAAATGTATTAATGTGATGTTTACAGACTATGTGCATCATTTAACTATTCAATAAACCACCAAAGCATTGATAGTTGAATAAACTGAAACAAAATATTCCAAAAGATAATGAATCTTTGTATTTAAATCTCAACTCTTCAGAATGATCAATTATCTAGTTTAATCACTTCCTTTCTGTGGAGATCTTTAAGTCATTTCTCCTCCCTTAATCTTGAAAGGTATATGTCTGTACCACTGTCTCTTCTACTCTTTCTGGGTAGCCTGGTCATTGATTGTAACCATGCACTCCAAGGACATATGCAATCTTACTGTGACTTAAGCCAAGCAGTGTGCCTTGGGAAACGGTTATGTAGTGATTTATTGGCTTAATTTACCTGTCTCTCCTCTAGTCTTTTACTGTTTTCTTGTGGTGGGAAAGGGATCTCTTATTGCTGCATGCACCAGCTCCTTTCCTACAGCTGCCAACTTTAATCTGATCTCTTCAATTTCCTCAGAGACTTATGCTCACAAAGAGTGTGCATTGACTGGAACTCTTTCCTTAGCTGACTTACAAACAGCCACCTTCTCCTAGACCAAGGACTCTACACTCTCTCACCTGCTGCTACCCACAAGGCACAGCAAGATATCTTCATGACATAAACAAACTACTGTGGGGAGTTTCATCTCCCATTCTACCTATTTTGCAGGTGAAAACAATCTGAAAGATAAAAAAATAAATGGAGCTATTATGCAGCAGCTCTTTGGTATTTCCATGTGAGCGCTTCTGGCTGTATTAAAGTACACTGGATTTTGCAAACACAATCAAGTTGTTTTTTTTCTTTTTTTTTTTTTTTTCCCTAGATATTGCAGCTATGCAGCAATTGTATGCAATAGCACATCACTCATTTATCATTTACTGCTTGTACATACCCAGGGAGCAGTTGATCTACTTGGTCTTTTGCAGAAAGACTTACCTAGGTGGCCAAGTATGAGTCATCTATGCAGTTGTGCAGGACCTGAGTTGACAACTGTGCAAGTATTTTATTGGATTATTGTGTCTAAGTGAATCTGCTCACACTTCTCTTTCTGTGTGGTAGTTTATAGATGGCTTTCATCCTGTCATACAAATGTTACGGAAAAACAAGCTAAGGCTCAGTCTGAAAAATAACAAATGAAGATAATCCATGGTCATATAGGCATATTTTAAAGACTTGCACTGTGTATGTACCTACTAGGAAGAAGTGAGAAATACACATTCTGAAGATCTTGAGGTTCCAGAACTGAACTTTCTTAATAACAGAAACCAAATTGGACAAATAGTAACTTGCGGCAACAGGCTCTGTGGAAAAAAATAATAATAAATGCATGCATCTTCCTTTTCAAATCATTCCTTCTTTTTTTCTCTTCAGTTGGAACCATATCAGGAGACAAAGTATTTTGTACTGAATTTAATTCCTATTTACAAAAAAAAAAAAAAAAAAAAAAAAAAAAAATTGCATATCAATTGAAATATCATATTTGTTTGTAAAAAATAGTCTTGCAGTCTTGCTGATTGCTATTTGCCTGCCAATTGCAAAATCATATGTTTGTGACATATATTTTTTTCTATTATAACAAACATTTGTTATGATTTTCATGCACAACAAATACAATTCCAGATTATTTAAAAAAGAATTAGCTCATCTAAATTTAGAAACAGAAACAAGCAAAATTTGTTTTGTTTTTCATTTTCAAGTGTTTTTCTTGTGGAAATATTCTCACTGGTTCTGCACAGCAATGGACCTTGTACTTACACTACCAGGCAGAAAGGTTACATTTTGACATATATATGTGAAATAATATCGTTAGTCAAACTCCCTTTGAAGAAGAATGAGAATGTTTTTGTCACATAAAAGTGAAATTTGGAATGTAGAAACTTTAAGTCCAAGGAAAATCTAAAAGACAAGGTTATAACAATGACTTTTCAAAATTACAGAATCACAAAGTTGCTGAGTTTGGACAGCATCTCTGGAGGTATCTCTGTGTTCGGTGTTTGACTGCAATCACCTCAAAGCAGGTTTTATTCTGATGTTTAAATGGAATTTCCTGTTTCAGTTTGTGTCTATTGCATTACTAGACACAAGTGAAAAAGGTCTGCTTTCATTTTCTTTCTCATTTACCAGGTATTTTGTACACATGGATATGATCTACCTGATCATTCTCTTCTCTAGGCTGAACAGGGCAAGCTCAGCTATCTCAGCTTCTTCCAGCCTCCTAATTACTGAACTTACTCCAGTATGTCCATCAACTTGGTCCAGTATGTCCCAGTATAGGAAACATACTGAAAACAATCCATTTGATGGCTACCAGGAGGATCAAGGAAATGGTGCTTCTCTCTTATGAGGAGAGACAGAGAGAGTCAGGGCTATTTAGCCTGGAGATGGCTCAGGAGGAATCTTATCAATATAGATAAATACCTGAAGGGAGGATGGAAAGGAGGTGGAGCCAAGGTCTGTTCAGTGGTGCCCAGTGCCAGGAGAAGAGGCAGTGGGCACAAACTAGAACACAAGAGGCTCCATTTGAACATCAGAAAGCACTTCTGTGCTGTGTATGAGTGATAGAACATTGGAATAGATTGCCCAGAGATGTTGTGGAGTTTCTCTCATGGGGCATCTTCAAAAGGTGCCTGGACATGGTCCTGGGCACTCTGCTTGAGCAGAGTTTCAATAGAGGGGCTTCCTGCCAATCTCAATCATTCTGCAGTTCTTTCATTCTTTGGTGATTTTCTTGCACTGGGAAACCTTGAGTTGAACCCCATACTGCAGATGTGTGTCACCAGTGCTGAGCAGAGGATCACTCCCTCAACATGCTAGTTGCTCAGCATGCTAGGACAATCTTTCTATTGCACTCTTGGAAGCTGTTGGCCTTCTTTGCTTCAAAGATGTACTGCAGACTTATGGCCAGCTTGCTGTCCATGAGGAACGCTGGCTTCTTTTCTGCAAAGCTGCTTTCCATCTGATTGACTATCAGTAAGCACAGAGCTATTTCTTCTCATATGCAATCATCACAAATGCATCCCATCAAGATGAGAGACACATTCAGCCTATAATGAAGGAGCATCTTGGACATATGTAGAGGAATCTCTATTAGAAAAAAAGAACTAAATGCCAAAACAGAATGTGTTTAGAAAGGAGGACTTTAATTTACAGAATCACAGAATTGTAGGGTCTGGAAAAGACCTCCAGAGACCACTGAGTCCAACCCTGCAAAGCAGGCTCCCTTACAGCAGTATGCACAGGTAGGCATCCAGGTGGGTCTTGAATATCTCCAGAGAAGGAGAATCCACAACCCCCTTGGGCAGGCTGTTCCAGTGCTCTGTCACCCTTACTTTGAGGAACTTCGTATGCTCCCATTTATGGCCATTTCCCCTTGTCCTGTTCCCACAAATCACTGAAAAGAGGTTGTCCATGTCTCTTTGACTCCCACACTTAAGGTATTTATAACCACAAATAAGATCACCTCTGAGTCTTCTTTTCTCAAGGCTGATCAGACCCAGGTTGCTCAGCCTTTCCTCATGGGGAAAATGCTCCAGGCCCTTTATCATCTTCGTGGCCCTCCTCTGGATTCTCTCCAGGAGATCTCTACCTTTTTTGAACCAGGGAGCCCAGAACTGGATACAGTACTCCAGGTGAGGCCTATTCAGGACAGAGGATAGGGGAAAGGTCACCTCCCTTCACCTGCTGGCCATGCTCCTTTTAATGCCCCCCAGGATGCCACTGGCCTTCTTGGAAAGAACAAGGTCCAGAAGCACCCCCTGTCTTGTTGGCTCCTTCACAACCTGTGTCAGAAAATTATCTTCAATGCATTGCAGGAAGTGTCTGCATCTCACATGCCTAGCCATGTTGCTTACCCAACAGATATCTGAATGATTGAAGTCCAGAGAACCAGTGCACGGAATTGCGAGGCTACTTCTAGCTGCTTGTAGAAGGCATCATGGTCTTCATCCTCCTGATCTGATGAGCTGTAGTACACCCCCACAATGATGTCAGCCATACCAGCCCGCATTCTTCACCCGCTACCAGGTGGAGCTCACTACATTCTAGCCTGGTCTTTCACATAAAGGGCAACTCCTCCACCTTGCTACCACAGCCTGTCTTTCCTAAAGATGACATAGCTTTCCATGACAGCATTCCAGTCATATGATCTGTCCCACCACATCTCAGTGATTGCAGTGGGATCATGGCCCTGTGACTGTACACAGATCTCCAGCTCATCCTGTTTATTTCCCATGCTACACACACTGGTATGCAGGCACTTAAGTGAAGCAGCAGGTGCAGTTACCCCTAGAAAGATGCAAAATTAAGGAGGGCAGTATATCAGCAACATAACCTTCTCTGAGGAGTCCTTGTGCGATCATACAGGACAAATAAGAGGTTTTTCCCTGCAAATTCCAACAGAGACAACATCCCTCAGCCCTTCTCTATCACATCCAATTCCCCCCCCCCCTTCCCTCCCCATTTGGACCTAGTTTAAAGCCCTGGTAAGTCCAGAGAGTTTGCTCCTAAGAACACTTGTGCCCCACTTGCTCAGTTGGAGTCCACATACCTGGTTTCTCAAAGGCCTGCCAGAGATCAAAATACCTAAAGCCTTAATCAAGACACCACCCCCTCAACCAGTCATTTACCTGACATATTCTCCATCTTCCTGGGTACCAGCTGCCTAAAGGAAGGACAGAGGAGAACACTACTTGCACCCTTCAGCATCTTTCCAAGGTGCATCTTTTTAACACTCTTTAGTTTCCTCATTGCAGCATCCCTTGTCCCAGCCTGAATGTCAATAAAAAGATAATAGTCTTCTGGATTAATAAGCTGTGGTAGAGCCTTCCTAATGTCTCTAACAAACACCCCTGGAAGACAGCACACCTCTCTGGAGAGATTATCGGGCCAGAAAAATAGGAGCCTTAGTGCCCCCCTGTAAGGAGTCCCCAATTTCTAAGACTCTCCACCCTTTTTTGATGGTACTGGTATTGATTCACTGCCCTGTCTGTCCCCACCCCCTATGCTTGTTACTCCCTCTGTTCTCAACGTGCTTTTTGGGGCACTTGTTTGGACTACTTTCCAGACCCTCATCCCCGTTCAACCCAAGAGCCTCAAATCTATTCCTCAGCGACACTGCAGGGGTTGGTGGGATTGTGGCTGTTGGGGCAGATGGCTCCTTCTGCTTCAAGCAGAGACGAGCCCCTTTCCTCTCGTAAGCTGACTGTGGTTTGTTCCTTTCAGGTGTAGTAAGGACTTTGCTTTAAACTCCATGCCTGTAGTTCTGCCTGCTGCATGTGTCCTCAGCTTCCTTCAACTGTATACACAAGATACGGATTCTTTCATTACTTATGCAAACTGTTACCAGAATCTGTACCTGAAACAGAAATAAACCATCTTGACAGTGGTTGATCAACTCTAATCATTTTACAGCCAATCTACTGTTATTCTCTGTCATTGGCCATTGTCAACTTTGCTGTTGTGGTTTACCCTAGTAAGCAGCTGAACACCACGCAGCCCTTCATTCTTTCCTCCACTGTCCCAAAAGGATAGAGGAGAGAACAGGAAAAAAAGTAAAACTTGTTGTTCAAGATAAATACTATTTACTAGGACAGAAAAGGAAGAGAGAAATAACAGTAATGATAATAATAATGTACATATACATATACAGAACAAGCACAAAACAATTGCTCACCACATAACTGATGCCCAGCCAAGCCTCAAGCAGTGGCAGGCCTCCAGCCAACTCCTCTGAGTTTGGTGGGTTTTTTTCATATGATATCCATATGGTATGGAATATTGCTTTGGCAAGCTTAGGTCAGCTGTCCTGGTTCTGTCCCCTCCCAACTCCTTGTGTCCCACAGCGCCCTCACTGACAGGATGTTATAAGAGGCTGAGAAACTGAGACATCCCTGTCTATACAGCACTGCTCAGCAGCAACTAAACCATCAGTGTGTTATCAGCGTCATTTTTCTCCAAAAAAAACAAAGTATCATACAAAGTATCATACCAGGCACTATGAAGGAAATATGAATTCTTTGCTATCTGAAACCAGGACATTTACCCAGCAAAATAAGTATCTTAATACATTTCACAATGAACTGAACTACACTGTTGCCATAGTTTATATGTGTTGGGCATTTTACAAGCGCAGTGTATGTGAAGCATTCTGGTACTCAGGATAAAGGAGATCAGTAATTTAGCACACAGCACGCTTTGCAGCACTTGGAAGGGACAGGTCTGGCTAAGGTGATAGATGAAGGGCCTTGAAGTCTGTTCAGCAGCTGTGTACAGTCATTAGGTTCTAGTGAAGAAAAAAAGTGTGTATGTACATATGTGTATAGATATATATGTGTATAGCCCCTGAGTTACCTAAGTAGTTTTAGAATATGTTTCAAAAATTGCTCCCTCAAATACTGTTTTAATTCTGCTTTCATCCAACTAGGAGTAATTATCTTCTTCCTTGCAGTATTGTGCTCAGTAAGTACTGCCACTGAATTCGGCAGTATTATGCTATAGCAAAAGTGTAATAATAAATAGAAAAATCTTTCTACAATCATACTGATCTTGAGCCAATACAGTGAAAGCACTGTTAGATCCCTAAAAGAAATACATGGATTGAATGTGTTTCCAACAGCATGGATATTTTCTAATGAATGAGTTTATGTGAAATCAGATGGCATCAGTTATTATAGAGCTAAAATGATGCTGTAGAAATGGCCTTGAGAAAGCCTTAGTAAATGAAGAATTGTACACTGGCTTTATAGCAGCCAACAAAAGAAAAATTGCTCTTCTCAGTTTACAGCAGCTATTCTTACTGCTGGGCAAAAATAACTTTCATCAAATTGCTCTACTCAGCTCTCTTTGTAGTTTGATACGAAGTATGGTTGTTGGTTTGTTTCTTTTTACCATGTGGAGAGATAATAAAATGCACTTTCTTGATTTCCTTTGCTAATATTGTAAACCCTCTGCCTGTCTGTGAATCATTCTTCTCCAGTGTTCCAAGGAAACAATTGAACTTACTTGTTGCCAAGATATGTTTGAATGATGTATACCTTTTGGAAACAATGACAATAATTCCTCAAAAGATTGCTTATGTGAATATGACAACAGCCAGCCTAGAAATACTTCTGTGTAGATAAGAATGATACCATGGCATCCACAAGACTGGAAATTCAATGACTGCCATAACCTCTCAGCTAGGTTAGTATAAGAATACTAACCTAGCTGAGTAAACAGCAATGCACAGTTCTGTGTATCAGCTTGAAACATAACATTGCTTCCACATGCAATGTATTTTGGCTTATTTACAGAATAATTATTCTGATCTCATGATCTCTTGATCGCATGAACTACATATGGCTGTCACTTGTTAATATCAGATCACATTATATTCCATGACAATTGCTTTGGAGTTATTGTCTTGTTCTCTGCTGAATGCCATTTGTTTTAATGAGAGAGTACCATCTTATTAGAATGCAGCTAGAAAAGTGTCACTGTGGCCAGGTTGCTTCTAAAATGGTTGAGACAAATTAATATTGTCAAACCCAAGAGAGAGATTATAAATTTCTCTTTAAGCTGCCTTTGTGTCTTTCAAGGACAATTTACCCCCTGCAGATTCAGCTAATGCTTTAAGTACTTCACTGTCATTCTCTTTAAAGTTGGATTTTTTTGCCGCCTACTATTTCTTTATATATAACAACAACAAAATAATCTAACTGCACATGTTGAGTTGTTGATATGAATAATGAACACAGATAATATCAGCATTGTTAGAGGAAGAAATCAGTAATTGTCATGTATAGCTTGTACATTTAAAAAACATAATTTGAATTAGTCACCATTCAGGCTCAACGTCATTGTAAATATCTATTTTCAAATTCAATGTATAAAACTCTAGGAAAATCCTCTTCTCAAGTTCAGGACAGCTTTGAGGATTCATGTAATATTGAATTAACCATGGATATAAAGCATAATGACAAAACATTGATCTCTTCTTCTGCAGTGACACAGCTCACAAAGTTTCAGCTTCTTTACCAGACCTAAGCTGAAAATGTCCTTAAACATTTTCACAGCCTTCAATCACGCAGATTTTCAAATTATTTTCATGAGGGCTCTGCAATGTCCTAAAGTTTAACCATGTCACATTTCACACGCCAACAACAGCTCAATAAGCTCAATAGGAAATATTTTTGCTCCTTTCTGTCAGATAAGTCTCCACTTTTTGTTTCTCCATACCAGGATTGCTGTCCTTGGCTCAGTACACTACTGCTCAGCAGCAACTAAAACATTATGACTGATTTGCTAAGCGTTCTTGGAGAATGTTTTACTTAGCACCTGGTGATAAGTGCTTAGTATTTCTGTTTTGCCAAAGTTCTCATGGCAGACCAGTCCAAAAACATTTTGGACATAATGAGATGAAGGAAATATAATGTTGGAAATTTATACCCCAGTTTGTTTAAGCAGTACCTTAAACCTTAGTATGAGTTTTTGTAATGCAATTAGACATTTAAATGTATTAAATTATAACAGCTAACATTATTATCTAGCACTCATATCTTGTATACAGTACTTTCTGTATTTTACATTACTCTAAAATAAGTAAAATATCTCCAACTTGTAAGTATTGTGCAAACAAATGTATTAATTTCACTATATTTAATGATTAGTTGTGTTGAAATTCAGGTTGCAATCAAATTTTCCTTTCTGAAATGAATATGCATTTAATGTTTTATGTCACTGTAAAGAGAAAATACGTCCAAGATGTTAGGATAACTTTGGAATAGTCATCCAGATTCAGAAAAAGCAAATGAGAATCGCTTCATTTTAAAGCAAAAAACAAAAAAAAAGAAAAAGAAAAACAAAAAAGAAAAATGTAGCATGTCAGTATTAGTCAAGATAGTACTGACAATGTGAAGACAATACTAGAGACAGAAACCAAGATCTTTGTTTCAAATTCAAATTTAGCAATGGAAGTGCCCCAAGTGGAGATAGCTGTCAGAGGGTGAAGGTGATCCAGGAGGACTTCCAGGAGGTTTCAGCCAGGTCAGAAAGCTGCACCTTTACTTGCTCAGCTTTGTAAATGAGCCTGAATCTGAGTTGACAGAAAACATCTTGACCAGATGAAGTGTTCCTCTTAATTTCCTTCAGCTATGGTACCTCGCACCACCAAGAATATTGGCATTAACTATTAAGGAAAATGACTATAAGATGAAGTAAAGTGAGCTTATTACCTGACACTTCACCACCTTTGTGTTGGTTACACAAGCTATATGGAAAACATCACCAGATTTATTGACCTAAAGTAATAAAAGCCACTGCTTTTATCACTGCTCTTTACCTAGTGAAAAAAACCTTTGTGGAGATTTTTATTAGAAAGCTACTTCATCAGTTTCTGATTAATAAATTATTAGGAGCATGGACTTGCTCAATTATTTCTTTCTAATATTTTAACCTTTTTTCTCCACCAAATTTAATTAATTATAAAATGCTACCAAAGGTGATTGGTGTAATTGAAAATGAGCCTTAAAAAAGAAATATGTTAGTATTTTTTTTCAGAAAAAAATTTCAAAGAATTTCATGCCCACAAGCTTAAAAATAATAATTATCATTTTAAAACAATATTTGACCTTCTGCTATTGCTTCCTCAAGACAATTGTTGGTAATAAATTTTCACAGGGCTGAATAAATTTAAAGCCAGTTATATCAGCTCTAATTGTAGAAGTTGAACTCTTAATAGAAGGATGAAAATCAGACAATTTTGGCCAAATACTGAGAGTGAAATCTATTATACTATGCCATCATTTCAAGAAGTGCATAATTTTTGTATTTATTTTAACCTCGCTACCCAACAAGTCATGCTGATTTCAAGATAATGGCATTTCATGGAGCTGGACTTTAAACATATCTGATTGAAAAAGACTGTGTGCATTCCAAGTTAATCTTTCTGTGATTACTTCTATTTTCTACCTTTTGTATAATACCCACTTTCCAAGCATTCTAAAGCTCTGAATAAGAAATATGTCAGCTTGCTGAGGAAACAAACTACTCTTATTTTTCAATTCCATTTGAAAAACATTCTTCCAGGTATTATAGCATTTTCAGATTTAATACAATGTGTGACTAAAAAGATTTGATGTTAAGCAAGGATTTCTCAACATTCTCAACATTCTGCCTAATTAAGTAGGAATTAATAGGAAAAAAAATCTTAAACATACTCAGGAATGAAGATGGTCAGATAATGTAATACTGCAGTACCAGTTGTTCACATGTATTTTCCCTGATAGTTTAGAACTAATGGCACAGTGCATTAATCTTTCACCGTAACAGGAATCAACTTTTTGAGCAATGAAGAAAAGAAGTCAGAAAAAAACTGAATTATTGTTTGATTTGGGGAGCAGAGCTTCACCAGTGGTGATCAGAGGTGGTTTCTTGGACTTACTGCCTACACAGAACAATTTGTGTGAATTACACATACAGACAGTTAAACTTACACGAAAAGCTGCATCAAATTTCTTACGTTCTTGTCCTTACATGATCAGCCTTCAGTCTGTAAAGTGATGAGGAAGCAATCCACTAGTGTTTCTGATCATTACAAGCAAGATCAATCGTATCAATTAATTTCATACAAAGTCGTATGTGACCAGCAGTAACTACAAAAGTCTGTTCTTGCTGAATGTAAGCAGATTATTCTGGAAAAGACAGTCTTTAGGATATACTCAACTCTTTCTTTTATCCCGCCATAAAGAGATGAATATGAAAAGGGCATAATTAATGATGAAACTGAATCTCATGTTTATTCTTCAGAGATTCACCAGAGGAAAGACACACGTTTTTAAACTTGTGGAAGCACTGGTTATAAAGGATTTCATAAATAAAATACTAAGAGGGACTTGAGGAAAAGAATAAGAAAATTTTATTGAAGAATTCAGTATAAATGCAAGATCAGATTGTATGATACATTGCCTCTCTTGCACTGATATTTCTTCACCACTGAGATACATAATACAGATGTTACATTCATTATGTGATTTTTAATACTGATGCTTATATGCATCTATGAAAGGCTACCAGGAAACGTTTAGAAAAGATCAGACTGCAGAAAATGACTTTTTCCCCCAGAATTTTCCCTGAGTCTTCTGTGATGCTTGGCTTTAAATGCTCTTGGGCCAGAAGTGAAAGGGAGAGTGATTGGACTGATTTTTAAGTTCTCTTCTTTCCATGTCCTTCATGCTAAGCTGAACAATCTCAGCCGTTCCTCCTACTCTGACTACACTCTTATCAATAAAAGGTGGAATTCCTATATTTTGGCTTGAGTTGATTGTTTTATCTTTCTTTTACTGCTTTGAATTTCCTTACTGAAATTTCTGTTTATAGCGCTAAAATTTGAGTGAACAGAAACAAGCAAGATCTTTTGTTGAATGAAAGAAAGAACTCTCAAACTATGACCTTTAGTATAATTTACTATGTTTTGTTTCTATTCTCTATTTTTGTAGAATTAACTTTTACAGAATCCTTTGATTAGAAATTATTTATTCAATCAATATTTGTCAGCTCTCAGTAATTACCTATGGAATCCTTTCTGATCCAGAAATCCTGGGGCAGTCATGCCATATAATTCTACTTCATAGTATCAGTTGTTAATGCAATACAAATATCTAGCAGATATAATGGTGTGCTATTTTTCTCTGTTAAAAATGTGTACTGGGAAACAACTAGGAATGATTTATGTTCAAGCTATGTTGTTATTATGTAAGAATAGTTTTGCTGTTTTCAACCTTAGTAAAGGGCATGATATAATTTATCAACCTAACACTTCCCAAAGCACCCCTGGAGAAAGTGGCTCTGGTGGTAAATTTTCTGATCTTTGGGAGACAAAATTATCTTAACCAATAATATATTAAAAGCCCTTTGTCATGTACTGTTCCTATGACTCTTAGGTGACCTATTAGATGGGATATTCTTTCATCTTTGATGAGCTGTTTCACCTTCTCTGCTCTCTGATTTAAAAGTGCTTGTATGGAGGTGTTAAGAAAGGTAAAGGGATCAGCTTCCAGAGTAGGTCTTTGAGGCTAGGTCTTTGATAGAAGTGATGTATTGTATGTATATATAATGTTGTAAAAAGGTGCTAATTTACTCAGGACTCAGTGAAAACTCTTATCCCAAAGGGTATACTCTGCCTGCTAATCCTCTTTCTGCTCAGTTCATATCTCCTACACTCAGGTCTGATGTGGTGGTGGAAGTTAGCACAGTTTTACTCTTTCCGATGCTCCATAGGTTGAAGCATGACATGCCAACACAGGACTCCCAAGGTTTGGGTGGCGTGCAATGACATCACACCAGAGAGCTGATTCCCTTACATACATTTAGATATTTGTTTGACATTCTCTTTGATATCACCTGTTTGACTATTTCTGTTAGAACATTTTGAAAAACATAAATATGATATAAAATACGAAATTTTGAGTGATAGATCACCATAAAATATTTTCTGAAATCCAAGGAATGTAATGGTCTTCTGCAAAGTTACCATTGTGGAAATAATGTCATTCACTATACAAAGAAGACTATTTTAAGAGATACAAAATATCAAACTTCCACATCTTGTCAGACTTCAGAAAACTAGGGCTGGTTCAAAACCCCATCTAGCTGCTATGTATTTTCCCCCTTTTTTCCTTTTCTATCATTTCTGATTACCAAGATTTGATGAATTGTTATCACAAAAACATAAGTAGCGGCCACTTGAATCAACTTGCTTTTTCAGTCAAGAATGTCTCAGCAGTAACTTTCATTCCTTCTTTGAAAGATTTCTCGTTAAGTCAGACAGAAAGCATTATTTTATAAAGAAGTGCCTTACTACTTTATAGCTCAATTTTCCAGTGCTTCTGGAGAGAGACAGAAAGACTTAGGAGTTGAAGGCACTTGGCACTCTCCAGGAGGCACTCTGCTCAGCAGAGGATTGAATCATTGGATATGGTGCTTATTATAGTGCACATGGGGGGGGAAGAAAAATTGGCTTTGTACTCTGTTTTGTGAATCTGCACAATGCCCCACTTCTTGGTAATCCTTTTGCAAGTACTGCATTTCCCATGCTGTAATCAAGGGTTGGGCTATGTTGTTTTCTAACCTGTTTCTGTAAATATGGAAGACTGATGTTGTGAGATATAATATTACATATAGTTTCCTTACATAGTTTCATAAGGACAGGATTTACTCTTTAACTGTTGAGGAGTAACTTTCTGAGATAGAATCAATGCTTTTTTTTTTTTTTTTTTTTTTTTTTTCTTGTTTTCCAAAAAATCTGTAAACCTTGCTGTATTTTTTATCATTAGAATTTGGATCAGAAGAATGAGTGGAAATGGAAAGAAGTCCCATTTACTCAGGTGGACTGTGAGTATTATGGCCTAGAGCTAAAGTAGCATAACAAAATGAGGTGAAGTAAAAGGGTATGATGAATGTATGGGATGTATAAATAGTTGTATCAAGTTGTATAAAAAGTTGTATCAAGACCTCCTGAGGTACTGGGAATGGAAATTAGTGAAATGTAAGTTTCAGCGGCTAAAAAAAAAGAGGAAAGAAGTGCAAGGAGAACAATTACTAAAACATGTTCAGAAGGTTACAGATTCTTGTTGAAGATAAAAAGAGTGAAGAGAGTCTGGGCAGCAGGCCACAGAAGCAAAGAGAACTTGTAGAGGGAAGTCAGATATAGAGCGAAAGTAAGCATGATGCAGGTAGGAAAATTCACACATAGATTCAGACACTTCTCCATTGAAATGTACTATTAGGCAACCCCAACATGCCTTGTCTAACTGTTTGGGAACTCAGCATCAAGGAGCAATCTAGTTTTTCTTGCAGGGTCCTTTACCTGCCAATTTACATTTCCAAGATGTATCATCATTGATCTCTATGGGCCAATGGGAGTTTTATTCCATAAATTTATGGAAATTTGTAGTGTTGGGAACCTTAATTTTTAGTGCTGTGATGACATTGGGCAGGAAGGGAAGAAGCATTGTTATGTATGAGAAAGCCACAAAAATAATGAACTGAAATAAAATATACCACTGGAAATAAGATAAAGCACAAAAATAATCAAATAAAAAAGTGAACTTAATTATGCTACCTAAATGCTACCAAAAGGATAACATGAATTTGCTTGCATTAGAAACAGTGTTGCCAGCAGGAACAGGGCAGTGATTGTCCCCCTGTGCTCAGCTCTGGTGAGGCTGCACCTCGAGTACTGTGTCCAGTTTTGGGCCCCTCACTGCAAGAAAGACATTGAGGCCCTGGAGTGGGTTCAAAGAAGGGCAACAAAGCTGGTGAGGGGTCTGGAACACAGGGCTTATGAGGAGCGGCTGAAGGAGCTGGGAATGTTCAGCCTGGAGAAGAGGAGGCTCAGGGGAGACCTCATTGCTCTCTATAACTTCCTGAAGGGAGGCTGTAGTGAGCTGGGGGTCGGCCTCTTCTCTCTCATGTAACTGGTGATAGGAGTGGGGATGGCTTCAAACTGTGCCAGGGAAGATTCAGGCTGGATGCTAGGAAATGCTCCTTCTCTGAAAGAGTGGTCAGGCACTGGAATGGGCTGCCCAGGGAAGTGGTGGAGTCACCAAACCTGGAGGTGTTAAGGAACATTTGGACGCTGTGATGAAGGACATGGTTTAGTGAGAACTATTGGTGATCGGTGGGTGGTTGGACTGGGAGATCCTGTGTGACTTTTCCAACCTTGGTGTTTGCCTCTAAAATCAATACAGCTTCATTTAAATTTCTTCAAAAACATATTTTTGAAATAATGTTATCTTAATACAATTTTGTTTCCATTTCATAGTTATCTTGTTTACATCAGAGTTTATTTACATTATTTCTATTTTTTTGTTGTTATTTTGCCATGGTTAAAACTGCTTTTATTCTTGTCATCAGGGTTTTTAGTATTTCATTTATCTTAGTTTCTTTTAGAAAGTGTCTCATTCGGTATTGTAATGAAAGATACTGAAGAAAAAAACTAGACAAGTACTCAGAATACTTGTAAAAATAACAAAGTTTACGTTTATTTTGAGATATAAAAATAAGGTTGGTAGGAAATTTGGACTTCTTTTTTGTTCCCTTTTCCTTTCATTTTCTATTTCCCTGAGTAACATGTGAAGTTACCACACAGTAATAGTGCCTGAGACATACTGGATAGGAATAAAAAATTGAGATATTCAAAAATAAACAGTGTCCATTTGCAAGACCAGGTATTTTATTTTGTCGGCTACAATTCTAGCTTTAGTTCAGAGAGTAAAGGAAATTATTTGCTCTTGCTTAGAGCAAGCACATGAAGGTACAATTCTGGGCCTGTCTAGAATTGTTGAATATGTCATATTTGGTAATATATTTTGTGGAACCAGAAGATATTCAGTCAAGAAGGCTATGCTGCAGAATCTCTATTATTCTGCTCCTTGGATTCTTACTGCCAAACAAATGTTTTTAAAACATTGGTGGCTTTCTTCTTACCAAGATTTCACAGGCTGTAAGCTCTAGAAATCCATTTCTTCTTCAGTAAATTCCATAAATAATGTTGGGTCAGAATATCATACTATAAATCGAGAGATTTCCTAAATTGAAAATAGTATTAAGGGCTTTCAATTTTTAGCATCCAATGTATTTTTTCATTTATTCATATTACATCAGGTTACAGCTGCAGTGGTACATTATACAAAAGCAATGGACCATTAGGGAGAATAAAAGTAAACACAAAATACAGTTGCAATAGGCATACTGATCACTTCAATTTAAGTGAGCAAAAATCAGAAAGGAAAGTTTCCATGCTTTGACAACAATTCTTCATTCTCAGCTCTTACTAGGAACTCTGTGGCCACAGGATATTAAATTTATGTAGATAATTCTGTCTCCTTTCATTCCACTTTTTCTTTTCTTCTTCTTCTTTTTACTGTGCTGTAGTTCACTAGTGAAGAATTCAGGGTGATAAACAAAAGACCATTTTTAAACATACACACTCTACTTAATACAAATGAAATAATTGAATTGGGTTAATTTCTTTCAGAAACTAGATTTTTTTGCAATATAGCAAAATATATCAAACCTGGTATTTAAGAGGATTACGCTCCATTAGATCAATTAAGTGAATATAACTCAGTACAAACAAGACAAATACTGAAAAGTGATGAGCTGTTACTTTGTAGTTTGTATGAGGCAAGATTGCATTTTCTAAATTGTGAAGTTTAACACAGTGATGCAAAGACATTTAAAGATGCCTTTCAGATGCATCCTACAGATTTGTTTGTCTGGACAGAACAATAGAAAAGAATATCTCAATATATGCCATGCATGGTGCACATATTTCCACAGGCACATTCTTGCTGTCCATGTTAACAGCTAAAATTCCAAAGGCACTGATACGAATGTTGTTTGTTTCTTAAATAATCAGTTTTGCATCATATTTCTCCTCTCTGTTGTTCTCTTTCTCCAAGTTCGGGAGCTCCAATTTGATTAAATCTAGTCTCCTAGATTTATACCAGAACACCTGGAATGATAGAACTATGCTACCTGAAGCAAGGATTAGGAGGAAATGTGACCGCATTGTTTTTGTTTATCAGTTCTTCCTGATTTTCCCATTCCTTTTTTCAGAATCCATGGTGTGGGTTAAAATCACCAAGAAACAGGTTTGGATTTTGTTTGTCTGTTTTGTTTTGTTTGTGTGTTTTCTTTCATTTCAGTTCTTCACAGTATCTTTCTTTTCCACAGACAGCACTGAAGCATGTTATTCAAAACTGTTTACAGAGTATCACTGCGTGAATTAAAGCTGAAGGAGTTAGAGTCAAACACTTCAGAACTTTTCAGGCAGGTTGCATTTTTTTCCATAGGATTGGAAATGATTGAATATTTGATTATATCATTTTCTATCTACCCATGAAATTTCTACTTTCTAAAGGCTGTGATAGAATCACAGAATCATAGAATCATAGAATGGTTTGGATTGGAAGAGACCTTTAAGATTGTCTAGTTCCAATCCCTCTAGACCAGATTGCTCAAAATCTCATCCAGCCTGGACTCAAATATTTCCAGGGAAGGGGTATTCACAACCTCACTGGGCAACATGTTCCATTGTGTGGGAACATAAGAAAAAACTGTTCAGAGCAGCAGCTGTGGAGCAAGATAAGCGGCATGAGAACCAAGGCCACCTTTAAAAGAAGAAAGAACATCTCAGGGCTGTGATTGGCTAAGCGCCTGTGTGAACGGTTTAAGAGTGTTTTGCAGAATGCTCTGTTAACATGTATAGAGTAGTGCTTAACAATAAAGCAGACTAATAGCTTTTAATCACATTGGTGTGCTGTTATGTCTCTAGTGTATCCTGAGAGTCCAGAGACTTCCCCACACATTGTCTCACCAATCAACAGT
Organism: Tympanuchus pallidicinctus; assembly: GCF_026119805.1. NCBI lineage: Eukaryota > Metazoa > Chordata > Aves > Galliformes > Phasianidae > Tympanuchus > Tympanuchus pallidicinctus. The sequence continues at coordinate 35,909,407 of NW_026294802.1, forward strand.
TATCAGTTATTCCTGTTAATGAGAACTACCCACATTTCCACTACCAAACATAGCAAGCACAAATGGTGTCATGTTGCACAAATAATTTGATGCAAGATATACAGTCCTTTAATCCATGAAGTTATCTATGAAAGTGTAAATACAAATCACAACTCACCGCAAAGAAAACACATTTTTTTAAATCATAAAGCAAATACAAATACATATATTTCCAGAGAGAACTGAATGAATTAGAGAGATGGGCAGTCACCAAGCACTTGAAGTTTAACAACAGCAAGTGCTGGATTCTGCACCTGGGAAGAGGTAATCCTGGCTATAGATGCAGACTAGGGGAAAAGATGCTGGAGAGCTGCCCCAGCAAGTTGGCCATGGGTCAACAGTGTGCCCAGGCAGCCAGGAAGGCCAGTTGTATCCTGAGGTGCATCAAGCATGGCATTGGTGCGAAGATAAGGGAAGTGATAGTCCCACTCTGCACTGTGCTGTTGTGACCTCATCTTGAGTACTGTGTGCAGTTTGGGGCACCATAACATAAGCAATTATTAGATAATGTCCAAAAAAATGCTACAAAAGATGGCGAAAGGTCTAGAGATGACACAAGGAGTGGCTGAAGTCACTTCATTTGTCCAGCCTACAGGAGATTGAAGGAACACCTAACCATACAGTTACAGTTTTCTGTGGGGAAAAAAGGGGCAAACGCTGACCTGCTTTCTTTCATGACCAGGGATTGAACCTTAGGGAACAACATAAAGCTGTGTCAAGGGATGTTCAGGTTGGATATTAGGAAAAGGTCCTTCACTGAGAGGATGGTCAGGCACCAGAACAGGCTCCCCAAGCGAGTGGTCATGACTCTGAGCTTACCAGAGTTCAAGAAATATCTGGACAATGCTCTCAGTCATATGCTCTCATTTTTGGGTGGTCCTGTTCAGAGCCAGGAGCTAGTCTCAGCGATCCTTATGGGTCTGTTCCAAATAATATATTTTATGATTCTACCTATACATGTTGTTGATATATTGGTGATTCAAAAATCTGACAAGGAAATATGAACTTCAAATTAGCCATATAATGACAAAACACTAGTGTTTACATCAACCTGACAGCTCAACAGTGAGGTATACACTTGCCACCAGATTTTCTTTCCCAGCCTACTTCATCTCTCTTTTCTCTTCCTCTCATTTCTTCTCTCCCCATCTCTTTTCTCTTTTTTCTTTTTTCAAGTTATATTAGAATGTAATGCAAGACATATAATCATAATTTATTGTCAATAAGATTTATATATATATATATATGCTCCACATCTTGTATTAAGCATCACAGTGAGATGCAAATAAACATTTAACCAATTATTTGGTGTCATTTCACCTTAATTTAGCCAAGATAACTTCGAAACATCAACAACATTGATCTGATCATATCATGACAATACCAGCTTCTTGAATAGTTATTTTCTTATTCTTTCCAATTCGATACGTAAGAATATCAAAGTCTGAAATTTTCAAACTCAATTTTGACATTTCACACTGGGTGGAGTTTATGCATTCTGTTTATTAGTGTTGACCAGGTTTCAATCACATGCTGAGCAGATGCTTTACTAATGCTTTGCACAGTGGTTAATCAAATATTTATGCGGTACATGAAGGAAATATACTTACATTTTACTGCAGATGATTGAGTAAGTTCTATACCCTTTCCCCAGTGAACAGAGTCACTTCCAAACACTTTCAATTATTCATGTCCTAATTTGCAAATATTGCAAGGCATTCTTATCTGGTAATGCTGCTTGTCCCATAGCCAAAAAGAAGGAATGAAATAATTCCTTCCATGTATAGCAGATATATGATAATGAGTTTTCTGTTTTCTCGATACTGTATGTTCAGTGCCAGTTCCTGGCTAATCTAGAAATCAATGGTAATATAACATGTATAATTTTTCTTCTTTACAGCTGAAACATCCTGATACTTTTTGCACTCTGGTTATTTGAAATGCATGGGTGGCTTAATCCTAAATAAGATGGAAAATTCTGGGAAAGTAATATATGCATTATAAAAGCAGTGTATTCATTATCTTGCCTCTGCCCTCTAGAACATGGATCAAAAGCATTTTGAGAAATTTGAAATTGATACATAAAAAAGTCAAGGTCCTGATTTTGCAGACTCCTTGTTTAGGTATTCCTTACTCATGCAAACAGTTTCATTTTAATTTTGCTGCAGTAGGCACTAATACATAATGTACAATTTATTACTATTCAGTTCATTCTTTTTGTTGTGACAAGAAGAATGTTTGATTTTATTCTTAGGCAAAGCATTGTATATTAATTGGAATTCTTTAAATAATTCCAAATAGTGTGGTTAACTGATACATAGTATTATGCCTATAAGCCAAATATTTCTTCTTAATATTACTTCTTAAATCTGAGCTGGCAGGATGAAGACATACTTGAGCAGAGGGTTACAATACAAAATGATCTTGAGAAGCTGAAGAAGTCATCAGAAAAATAAATGCAGTTCACTAGGGAGAAACACCAGTTTTTCACATTCAGGTGCAAACAACCACATCCAAAAGAGACAGAATTAAATTATACTGGTCATGACTGATTAGAGTTATATTACGATAAACAGGAATACTGTCCATATATAAGGCAATCTTTCTTCTCAAAACATCGCTGATAAGGCTGCAGTTTGAACATTTTGTTCAACTTTTGGTGCTGTGTCTAAGGCATTGAGAGTATATTGAGAAGACAAGAAGAATCAACAATCGTTTGACATATGAAACAGACAGAAGAAATTGCAATTTAGAAATGAGAGCTTAGTGCTTACACTTCCAGGTACGTAGAAAACAGCTGTATGGGGAAAGCGAATGTCCAACTATAATACATAAGAAAGTAAAGGTCTTCAGCTGAAACAAATCAAGTTCATTGTAGACATTAGGAAAACTTTCTGGAACAGAGTACTGTTAATGTTAATAATTGTGGAAACAGGAGTTTTTACAAACAACTTTGATTAATTCCTGGCTTATGCAGAGCTGATGTCACCTTTAGCTACAGAATGAATCTGATCTCCTCACAAATCCTTCATTCTTTCAACCTCACAATCCCAAATTTCTTTCTCTTTCCCCCCTTCAAATTATATTTCTAAAGCTGGAGGCTTCCTATGCATGAAGTAGTATAGGCTCTCCTGATGTTCTGATTAAATGATGTCATGAATTGTCAGCATCATGAAGTGGTTTATAGTTAGACTTTTTTTTTACGTGTGTATGAAAATGTGCTTTTAGATAGCTCAGAAATGAAAAGAATTAGTATCTTGGAAACCAAAGGAATAAATGGGGTGCTAACTGGATCTCAACTTTGACAACCTGCATGATCAATGACACAGAATAAAAATTATTCAGAAAAATTTTATGAAGTACTTTGATGAAGTCATGTATCATCACTGTCTGTAGCAATGATGATGCTACAGTACAAAGAAAAATAAGTAATCAATCTACAGATTTAAATCACTGACAAATTATCAAGTTCTTGTGTTTCTTCATAGAAAATACAGTAATACTTATCACATGAAAATTAAAAGTACATGCTATGCTTGAGAACCTCATCTTGTATTTAAAAATGTATTATTATATATATTTCATCACTTTTCACAAATAAAGTGAAACAAGCTGAAAGTAGCAGTTCATCACTTTATTACTACTGTGACAATAGCAGTATTTTTTCACTGACCAGATAAGATGGGAAAGTTTTAAGTATTTTTCTCATAGATGGAATATTTACTGAAGAATATAACATGCAATTTCTGTAGGCAACTCATCTGAAGCTGTTCGTCAAAGTTATGATAGAAATAATTTAAAATTTAAAAAATTATGTAACAATATGGAGAGGTTTGTGTGAGAACACTGACATTTAACACAGTCTGTCAAAGCATGGATATTTGCAGTACATTAATTATAGTGTGTCTCTTCTTGGTTGATGAATGCTCTTGCTGGCTAACAGTTTGCTTTATCTGACATTTGTTTCATTTGTGAACTTAAGTAAAGAACAGAATCTAGAACATGTATCTCCGATGCTGCATTACTCTATTTTCATTTATTATATTATTTGTCTAGGTGGATAAAAATTGAGTCATATCCTCCCACTCATGAGTTCTGAAACAAAATGCCACACTGCTTCTATGTAGAAATACTTTTGAGTTTGTTACTGTTGGGAAATTTCAGAACTCTATTCAGAAACAAAAGTGGTAATTAGGACTTCTAAATAGAAATTCCAGGTTCTCATCTACTATGAAACATTAATTTCTTTATAGCATAGGTAATGTCCTTTATTTTATATTTACAGAAGTTAGCAACATGGCCTCATGAAAATAAACAAAACAAGATGAGCAAACAACAACAACAAAACAGAAACTACTTACATTAGTTATTTTTAGGTCAAAATATATTTCCTGCTAAAAACAGTGAAACAAAACAAAACAAACAAACAAACAAAAAACAACAGCAAGAAGAAAATCACAAAGTGTATCATAGGATTCTTGTTTTGTTAAGTCTTTCCTCTGCTTACAATTTACTCTCTCAGTTATTCTGCATAGATGAAGCTGTCTCTATGACAAAGAAACAGTAACAAGAACTGATAAAAGTGAAGCAGAAGTTGTCAAATGCTTTGAAAGGGAAAAGGATTTTGGTGTAAAAAAAATATATGATTTATGTGAAATTTCTTTATTTCAGTTGGGAACCTATGCTCATGTTTCAAGCATCTTAGTCAGCAGTAAGTTTGTGAATATTATTTCAGGATACGCAGAGGACAATCACTCCTGGAATTAAGGTGCATCTCTAAGAGAGAGAATTCTTAGCTCCTATGAAATAGTGGTCAAGATGGTTTTAAGAGAAAGCAGCAGAAGCTGAGGCTAGGTGGGAAATCTGGTCAAAATGCCATGAAGTCTTAAAGTGGAATTGACATGGGAAACAAAGTGAAGAAAAATAACAAAAACTTAGAAACTGTGATGTGAAAATATGTTTAAGAAATGCAGATGCAGTATTGCTACAAATGTTCTTATATGAAGGTATAAAGCATCTCTGTCAGTAAACTACAGACAGTGTAAAAGCGTCTTCAGATGATAATTAACGATTAGAACATTATTTTAATTATCATGCATTAAATTACTGTATCATTAACATTTCAACCAAAAAATCACATTTCATAGAATTCAAGGCAGGCACCCAGAAGATTATAAGTGATGTGCTGAAGCTACAGTAGCATGTGCAGAAACAATTAAGCTTAGCTCCCCACTAGAAAGGCTTATAATCATTACACATATATTATTATATAAAGAGGTCTACATTAGGCACTTTTCATTTTTTTAGAACATATTTGTTCTGTTCAAACATAGCTGCTGTTAGAAACCAAGAAAAATAATAACATTTAGATTCAGAAAAGTTTAAATGAAAATTTTGCTTATTCTGATTGGAATTGCTTTGTATTTAGAAAAAAAATTTTGCAAGCTTGTAAGATGATTTAATTTTGTCCTTTTTGATGGGGGAATTATTTCATGCAAGACAACCATCTCTGAAAGATATAAAAAATCATGTTTCTCACGTCATGTTCAAAGGTGAATACAAGCTCATTGTAATGAGGTATGAAAATGCACTATTATTAAAAAAGGAAAGACTACATTTAAACAAGCTCAGCATAATTAATTTTAGAAGATGACTCAATGAAAGAAGATATAAATTTACTTTAAAATATTACTTTGTGCTTTCCATCTTACATCTTCATGTCAGATCCAAATGTTCCTCATTAATGTGCATCTATAAAGTCTTTATGGAGAAGAAGTAGATGCAAAAGGCATAAATATGAGATCAGAGTGGAAAACCATAAAATTTACATTAAGAAATGCCTTTTTCATGAGATATTTTTCATCTCATTTGATTCTGTCAAAACAGGAAAGAAGACATAGAGGCTGGAGCTTCATTGAGATTTTCTAATGTTTCAGTTTCTCCCTTGATGCCCTTCTCCTCTTGCAAGCAGGAAACCATAAGGTAAGTTCAGAAAATTGTTCCTGAAATTCATTTTTAACTTAACTTTCTCAAGAAGAAATCAGTGCACTCTTTTTAAGTCTAGTTCTCAAATTAACAAACCAGTGATTAAATACTTCACTCTGGGCAGATTCTATCATCTTTTCTCATATTAGTTAGTGGTCAGAAATATCAATGTAATCAATGAACTTTTTGCACAGACCTCGCTATCAGTGAATGCAGAAAAATCTGGCCAAGAAAACTGATACTTTTCTTCACCAAAAGACAGCAGATAGAAACATGTACAAGGAAATAGTAAAAAATACAATAGGAGAAGCTGCTAATTGAATGGATTTTTATACTGCTTTCTTTGACAAATGCAAAAGGTCTCAAGTAGTGTTTGAATTCTTGTTATAAATTTATTTATGTATTTATTTTTGTGAATAATTCTACTAGTATACAGAATCTAACCTGCATTTGGAATCTGACTTTTTGGAATAAGTTCTGCCAATGGGACTTAAAAAAAAAACAGAAAAAAACCATGCACTGTGACTTGAGTTGAATATTTCTTTTATTCTCTCTATACCCAAGGGGAAGAAAAAAAAAAAAGAAAAGAAAAAACACTGTTAGGAACAGTAGAAATGAAAAGAGTATTTTCAACATGATTCCAAGCTTGACTTTTTAGCCAGTATTGTATATGATCCTCAGATATCTAGATCTGTGAGTTGCTTCTGGCAGCTTCTCTTAGACTTTCTGGTATTCAGTCAGTGTCTCAGTCTTTGCAGCCAGTGTAACAGAGAAGAGCACAAATGTCTACCTGATACAGTTTCTAGTTCAGCCTCACCATGCAATTCACTGAACAATGGTTTCAATTGTTTCAGTCATTAATAGACCAAGTAAATTAGCTGATTCTTCATTTAACCTCATAGAGTAAGAAATGCTTTGTTTTCACACCTGTTTCAGTTATTCTGTAATTGATGGATACAGAGAGCTAGTACAAACAGAAAAATGAGAAAAATGAGAACTATACAGTTTTATCTTATGACAACTTTATTTGACAATATTTTGACCTTTTTTTTTTTCAAGAAAACATTAAGAAATGTAAAAGGTAGTCCATACTGTTAATTTAATCTAGTAACTGAAGTTGTTCAGAGCAGAACAAATTTTAGAAGTCCTTCTACACAGTGTAACAATTTAGCATAGACCTAAGTGGCCAAGGAATGCTTATGGAAATCTCTCACAGTCATTTGTTTTCATTCATTCACTTGTTCTTTGTGATCACTATTCCTTTACTAACTGTGGTGTGAAACTGTTCACCATAAAACTTGTCTAGTAAGAGGAATCTTTTCTCCAGCTCAAAATTTATTCCATACTCTTTCTTTCACTCTATTTGCTCATGGTGTCTTTCTCTCTGTTGCCTTACTGAAGATAATAAACAACTCATACTTTCACTGCTCCTCTGAATACGATGTTTCACTACACACTGATGTTTAAATTTTCTATATACTTTACAAATTATTTTAGCATGTGTTTAGTAGTTCCTGAAAAGGGTGAAGTTGAAGCTTTATTTCCATACCTAATCATAATTACCTTCCTCTTCATCTTCAATTCAGTTAGTTCCTAATATTGAAATGTCCTTGGACAAAAGGAGAATTATTTTGAAAGTTAGTGCTAACTCAGGCAAATTAATTCTGAATTGCAAAACAGTGGATACACATTCTCACTAGCAGTTTTAAGTTACTTAGTAAATGGCATAAGTCCAGGGGGCAAAAAAAGCAAAGAAAAAAAAAAAAAGCTAAGACTAAAAATTAATCCTACTGTAACATAGGCAATTTACAAGAGCTTTGTTCCCTCCTTTCCATACTCCCCACTCAAGCATTTAAGAATTCAGTAGCTAAGAATATTCTGCTGTAGTACAAAAATATGATAAGTCAAATACTTCAGCTTCTAAGAACTTCCAGCTGAAAGAAAAGCTTTAGAAATCCAGAGCAATGTTCTGTAGAAGCCTCTCTAAATCAGCTGTTATTGAGAAATCCCTGCTTGTTTAGAAAGATTAAGGAGAGGAGAGTCTAGCTAAAAGAATTTATGCAGGGTCAATAGGGCCAGAATCTTGTACAGCTTTGAAGTACCATAGAGAGCTGAAAGGTGATAAGCTTACAGAGTAAGCACTTAAAGAGCTAACCACCAGGTTGCTGAGAAAATGATACGGATGTTTTCTGATTCTGTTTCAAAGTCCATGAAGAAATCTTTAACAGATTTTTTTAGCGTCATAACATAGATTAATGGCTAGTGGGAGGCAAATACTGTTATTAGAACATTTTGTACCCTACGTTCAAAAGGAATCATGCGTTTTGTCCTTTGGACCACCACATTTTCTCCTGGAAATAGATAATCCTTTGCTGTGCTCTTCAGCCTGGTGCTTTACACACTTTCAATATGATTCCTTCACAGTGCACAAATAGATGATCTAGGCTGTGCTTATTATGCTTGTGATGATGTGAAAACAGATGATGTGGACTGTAGAGGTACTTCAGGTTTTTTTTTCTGAGTTTTGACTTTAATCATTTAAACTTGGCAAATATTTTCAAGCATACTTTTTTTTTTTTTAAAGGTGTACATAAATTTAAGTAGATATATTCAGGAACCAACCCAGCCACACCATTAAAAGATTACTTTTAAGAAGATTTTACTTCTATATACTGATTGAAGTGTAGTTTCATCCCAAGTTGGAGGACTCACTCACTCACTGTCATAAAACCAACTGCATTAGCTGATAAGTTTCCAAGGTGCAGCTGCTCATTTTAACTGGTCCCAGCATGCTGGGTGAATTGCTTATGTCGCCAATCCACTGTCATCAAGGGATCCAGCTGTTAGGTGAGATAGAATGTAAACCATAGAATATCCCAAGTTGGAAAGGACCCACAAGGATCATTAAATCAAGTCATGGTGCCACAAAAGATCACTCAAAAATTAAAACCCTATGTCTGAGAGTGTTGTACAAATGTTCAAGTGCTTCTTGAACTCTGGCAGCCTGGCGCTGACCACTTCCCAGGGGAGCTTGTTTCAGTGCCCAGCAACACTCCATTGAAGAATCTTTTCCTAACCCCCCCTGCCCTTCCCTTGACACAGTTCCATGCCGTTTCCTTGGGCCCTGTCAATGTCACAGAGAGCAGGGATCAGCGCTGCCCCTTCGCTCCCTGTGAGCAGCTGCAGCTGCCGTCAGGCCTCCCCTTGGCTCCTCTGTTCTGGACTGAACAAACCAAAGGACCTCAGATGTCTTGTAGCTCTCCTTTGGATACTTTTTAATAGTTTAAAATCATTCTTCTATTGTGGCACCCAAGCGTGCACCCCGTTCTTGATGTGAGGCTGCACAGCCCAGAGCAGAGTGACACAACCCCTCTCCTCCATCTGGCAGTGCTGGGCCAAGTGCACCCCAGGATGCAGTTGTAGCTCAGTCTTTTGACATATCTGGCCAATTTTTATGGAATTAAGGAGAGTCTGCGCTAAGTATTCTGCTGCTGTAATAAAGGAAAAGTTGGTGCTGTGAGATGGGATGTAGATGGGTCAGGAACCTCTTCAATCAGGAAACTGAAACTGGTAAATGAGGTAGATTCACAGGCTCATCTCATTCAGATGCACAGCTTCCTTGCACTGTAATGAGTCTATCACCCATTCAAAATGTATAAGCAACACTTGCGAGAACTACAGGCCCTTTTAAAGATAAATGCAATGCAGTGAAATATGCCAAGATTTTAGCAAGAGTTTTAATGATTTTTCAGTAAAGTAATGCATGAGGACCAACTTAATTTGAGTCTCCAGAATGAAGGTTTTTGAATTCAAATTGCCAGTGGTACAGAGGCCTGAGTGTTTGCAAATTTTGTCAACATAGAAATTGTTTGACAGAACTGGGAAAAAAAATGAAATACATGATGGGTATTGGTGATTTTTAGGTAAGTTTGTGGAAAATTTTGCCTTTTCTGTCTCCAAAATCATCAACTGTTATCTATGAGGAGGCAATTTCTAGTGGCTGCTATTTGTTAGCTTGTACATGCAAACTAGAATGATTCTTTCCTTTCTTTTACAGTTATAAATGTGTAAGTTTCCATGCAAAATATGTGCTATTCCCTGCAAAAACTCACAACATTCCTGACATCCACAGTCTTTCTATGCATTTTACCCATACTGAACAAAAGGATTTATGTTAGTTCTGAGCTATGCTGCTACTTTTGAAATTTACCTTGTCTTTCAGTGCAACATAAAGGAAAAATAAGTTTTGGATTACAAAACTATGGATACTGTTACAAATTTTCTGTTTGATTGGTTTCATATCAGTGGTATATAATGGTACTAGCCATTACTAGACATAATTATCTGTATTGCAGGCAATCAAATAAGCAAATTTCTAAAGGCTTCCTGTGACTTTCCTGTGGAAGCACATATAAATTAAAAACACCTTCTGCAACTTTTTGCTTTCATTTTGTACAGTAACCTATGTCCAAGCATTTCTGTCAGTGTGGCTAGTAATAATATGCAATTATAATAAAATCCTCTGGGCTTTGTAAATAACTCTGTTATTCATGGATTTTTCTGTCTTCTATTCCAGTGCCTTATGATATACTCATTCCCCTCATTCCCCTCATTCCCTTGATCTATGAACCATCTTCAGGAAATACAAATGCTGATTTAACGGGCTCATTCTGTTGCTGTTCTCTTTTCTTAGACTTTCTGGTTGACAAATGAAAACATATTTTTTTTTACAATTTTGAAAATCAGTTTAGTGGAATATAATTCATTTGTACTAACTGCTTTGTTATTTATTATTATTGTAATTTTAGCAATTAATTGTTAGTATTGCAGTTGGTGAATGTTTGTGCTTAGTCAAACAGATGTTTTGTCAGGGTCTCAGTCTACAACACTGTAAACCCTAATTTCAGTACCATATGCTGTTTGGATAGACCCTCATAGTATGCCACAGATTAAAAAATAGGAAAGCTTTTCAGAGGATTTAAGGATAATAACAGATTTAATCAGCATACACAATCCCCCACTGTGGTATGTTAGTACCCAAGCAATTTGAGTATATACTAAGTAGATTAACTATCTCACTCTCAAGTCAAGGTGCAATTGCTTATAGTCCTGCAATCCATTTACATCTGCCAACTGACCATTCAGTATTTTTGCAAACAAATTACATTACATACTTGATTAATTCTGACTTTTGCGTTGTTTTTTTGGTTTTTTTTTTCCCCCAATACTTGCAATTGTACCCTGCAAGCCAAGTGTCCCAAGCTCAGTCTGTTTTGTCCCTCTGTGTTAGCTGCCTGCTCTGATTTCTGCCACTGTCAGATAAATTGTCTAAAGGGATGTATTCTCTCAATTGTGCCATTCAATTGGGCCATTTTTGTTTTTCACAGCAATAGTTCCTCTGTCCCTGATTTTTATCATTAGGAACTTGGGAATCCCAGAAGCCTTTGTGGTTTCACCATTCTATGTCCCACCTGTGGACTGGCTTCATTCTAGGGGCAAGACTGAGCAGTACTGCAGACTAACTCCCTCACTTCCCAACAAACTTATTTCTCGGTCAATATGTTTCCATGGAGATCAAATTGCATGAGGACTAGCCTGTGTTTTCCAGAAAGAACTGAATTTACATGAAAAAAAGACATCCTGGTGTGTGCAGCACTGCAGGTAAAGACAAGCTTTGTAGCATTTCATATATTCATGAATAGCAGTTCATCAGGATGTAGCTGTATTTCTTTGGAATTAATACTGCCTTCATCTGATTTCTCACTGTGTGTTCACCTCTGCAAATTTTTGGTTTCTTGCTGGAACATGCCACTTACACAAAAATAAACTTCTCTGTGATGTAGTGATTTTTATTTATTTATTTATTTATTTATTTAGTAGCTATATTGTTCCAATCTTGCATGGCTCCACAGATCCTCCTCACAACTTTGACATTTTCTCAGCAGTCTGAACCCAAGTTACACAATTAAGACTCATCTTGTTGGGCTTTGCACCCTTGGTCTCAGGTATCTGAATCCCAGTGAATGGAAGGAAGTTCCAAAGAAGAGTTACAGTAAAATGCTATGCTCTTACATAGCAAAATAAGGTATGTGAATTTAGAATCAAAAGCCATTAAAAGTGACTCTATCTTGGTGAAATTAAAAACTGGAAACTTGGTAGCTGTCTAGATCAATCTATGCTGGTGACAGGGGGCAGTAGGCCCATGGGCTTCCTGGCCCCAAAAGTGGAAAGGGAAGAAGGGAAGGGTAGAGAGATAGGAGCTGGGCTCAAAAAACAAAACAAAACAAAAAATAGTGGCAACAATCTAATGAGGAAAACTTATTTTAGTAACTATGATACCAGGATACAAGATAACACAATATAATACAATCTAATTGAAATTGAGACTAATAAATCAAATAAAATAGGAGAAAGAGGTTTCCAAAACCAAGCAAACCTGAAGGCACATGGCTTAGAAGCACACCCACACTCCCTACCAGGCAGGGAGAGAAAGCAAGGTCCCGTGACTTCCCTGACGTATCTGACCATGCAGCCCCCTGGGACATGCAGCTCTTCTTCTCTTCGGGGACAGGTACCCAGAACTGGAGCATTAACACTAGCTCCCAGTGCACTACATGATGTTATGATGTAGAGTACCAAAAACCAAAAATCACAAAACCTTAACAATAAATAATTTTAAGATATATTTTTCTTTTATGAAACACTTTCTTCCTAATTAAAGTCTGGACCATCACTCCCTGAGTTATTTAATGTACTTTACAATGAATGGATGACATCGTCTTGAATTTCAATTAGTTGCCTGAAATGTGATTGACTGATATCTGGGAAAATAATATTTGTTGTTTACAAATTCTCAACACTCTACACTGGTATAGTTCTCCTCTGTAACTACCCACATAAAAACAAGTATTGCAAATGATTCTTCTTTTACTCTCCAGTCAAGTGACCTGACAATTTTCTGAGCAATGATGAAAATGAGTTACTGGAGCTTGTTGTTTGTCCATCCCTCCAGCAGAGGTTGCAGGGACTTCTGATTTTCCTGTGTCAGTTTCTTTCATTCTGGTTCACAGTTGTATGGGGTTGGTATGGAGCACTGGGCATAGTAAAAGCACCGCCATTCAACTTCAAATTGCTCCTGAAAATCTGTCAGAGGCTGGATTAAAATTCTTTATCCCATACCCTTCCAACCTCTTTGCCTTAGAGAATTAATGTGATAGGACTTTGAAAACAATTCATTAATGATTGAGAAGTCTCTGTAGGCCAGAAGTTGAAAGGATTAATTTTTCATATGTGTAAGAAAGAAGTCCAGGTAAATAATACACATTTTATAGACCTCTGTACATTCCCACTCAATTTTATTTGTAGTGAAAGGAAATGCCTTTCTTTAAAGTACACAATTATAGTTTGGAAAAATTAGTTGCTACTGTTTCTGAACTTTGAGATATGGTTTCTCCTTCTGTCCAAAAACATTCCTGAGTTACTTGCTAAATGTTTTTAAATGTCAAAAGCTTTTCATTAAACAAAACCAATATGTCTTTGAGTGTGGAATAATAGGGGAGAAATGTAATCTGTAGCCTAGCACAGCTCTCATTCTCTGAAACCTGCAAAGCATTGCTACTCTGTGCACATAGATATGTACATAAATCACTTGCTCAGGTGAAATTACATTAGCAGCAAGTGCTGACTGACATAGCTAGGAAAACCAGAGACTTACACAAAATGGCAAATATACTGGAGCATTAAAGGTCGCTTAGAAAATTTCTGACAGTTTGGAACATTAGAAGGCCAAAAATCAACAGTATGTTCTCCTGTTTGATCATAAAGTGCTACTATACTCTATCTGTATGTTCTTATTATCTAAAATAATTGCACACTTTTGAAATCAGACAGCTATTCAAATACTGCATTTCCCATTTTAGGAAGAAATGAGTCAAGTGTAGAAAACAGCTTCGTATACTCTAGCCATCCTTTTAACATTTTACTTTTACTTAGTTATTTACATTTGTTTTGTCTGACAAAAGGTAAATGTTGGCAAGAATGGGTGTCTGGCAGAAGCAAAGTTTTCATGAATCTAAATGTGTATTCAGCTTCATTGTGACTGTTAGTATTCTTCTTGACTTGCCTTTCAGTACATTGCATAAAAATGTTTTAAAATCATTTTCAGAAAAATATAAGACTTTAGATGACATGAAATGACAGATTTCCTATCTTATGCTAGTACTAGTTTATGGTGGTTTGAAGAGACAATGTCTTAAGGTAGAACTGATATACTACAATATTGTGAACATGTAGGAATGAGAATTGAATGACTATAGGTATTTATGCCAAATCTTAAATAAGAACAACAACAACAACAACAACAACAACAACAACAAAAAATAAAAGAGTGAGAGATAGAGAAGTGGGCATCTTTGTTTGTCCTGGGCAATTCAGAAAGGGGGACAGCAAGGGACACAGTCCATTGAATAGTAGAATGTTGTCTTTTCCAAGTTCAGAAAAGACCTCAAAGATCATCCTGTCTGACCATACACTTACCACCAGTATTTCCCTACTAAACCATAGGATCATAGAATTGCTCAGGTTGGAAATGACCTTAGAGATCATTAAGTCCAACTGCAACTTAACAGTACTACCCAAAATCTAACAGCCCACCGTTAAATCATGTCCCTGAGCACCACATCTAAACGTCCTTCCGTACATCTACACATTTCTTGAACACTTCCAGCTTCTGTGGGCAACCCTATCCAGCATCTGACCATTCTTTTGGAGAATAAATGTTCAACCCGAGTCTCCCTGGCACAACTTGAGGCTATTCCTCTAGTCTTATCTCTAGATAGAAGGGAGAAAAGGACAACCTCCACCTCACAACCTCCTTTCAGGCAGCTGTAGAGATTGACAAGGTCTCCCCTGAGCCTTCACTTCTCCAGACTAAACAGTACCAATTCTCACAGGTACTCCCCATAAGACTTGTGCTCCAGACCCTCCACAACTTCTCTGGACATGACTCAGGGTCTTGATGTCTTGTTTTCTTTTATTCACCTTTGTAATAACAAAATATTCATTAAAGGACTTTTTTTTTTTCCTCCATACCATTCCTGATTTCTCTTCCATCTAATTAAAGCAGTCGCAGAATCTCTACTGATTACTTATAATCAAGCTCCATATACTGTCATTTATGAATTTCAGCCACAAATACTATGCTTGTTTTTCTAGTTGTTTTGCTTTTGAAAGCCAGAAGATCCTTTTTTATGTGAATCATATCCGAGAGAGGGAAAGATATAGAATTTCTTCTCCTTCTTGACAGTATTTGATGAACAAATTATGAACTCTTCCACAAAACCTACAGATTCCTGGTGAGCATTTCATTTTCATTTCCAAATTCAAAAACTGCTCATGACAACTCTTCAAAGTAAGTTTTCCTGGGAGCTTATTTTCTCACCTTTCTGTTACCAGCCTATCCTAGTTTCACAACGTGCATATTCTTCACCTTACAGAGACCTCTATAAATGCATCTTGCTGTCTTCAAAAAGAGAATGTTGGAGCCATGCTAAGAAGGATAATATTGTGAAAGAATGCACATGTGATGACCTTAGCCAGACCTTAAAACAGATTTTGACATTATCATGACAACATCAAAGAGTTTGTGGAATTATATTAGTTGTGATTATAGAAAGTTTTGCCATGACCTTTACTGCATTTCCTAAAAATTGAGTAATTTCTTAAAAACTAAGAAATATCTGCATCTAGACATATTTGCAAAAGGTATTTTCATCAAGAATGTCTTTGAATGCCACTTAAAGCATTTTAACACAGAATACACTGGATTTGTTTGAATTTTTGTGTATTTGTTCTCCATGGAAGGTGTTATATTAGAACATTAACCAGCTCTGAATGGTATTATGGTGCATCTTAAAGTAACTTATGGTATAGTAACTACAGCAAATTACAGTAATAGGCCACATTTCGGTTTCAGAACTGGACTATATTTAATCAGGTAATGTCATTTTTTTAGTGCTAAAATGGAAGTATTTAACTAATTTTTTACAAATGAGGAAGTTTGGAAAACAATGTTCTTGAGCTATGAAACAAGTAGAACTTCAAAGACATTTTTTAGCTGTAAAAATTCTGATATATTCACTAAGAGTCATCTATCAAAATCTATGCCTGATTCTACACTACTTCATTTTTCCATAGAGCTATACAGATTAAACATAAGAGTTGGCAGAATTTTATTTTTTTTTTAAACTTGTAATGCAATATTAGTTATTGACACTTCGTTCATAAAAATGGAATAAAGATTTATAAGAAATGAAAGAGAACAAAAGAATGTAGGGAACAAATGTTTGCCACTCCATCAGAACAGGTATATTAACTGATCATTGTGCTGTTCCTACTCTGTGATCTGTCTTTTGTTTGGAACTTCCCAGTGTTTTTGTCTTTTGTTATAGAAAAGATTTGAGTATAACAAACAGACTCCGGATTTTTTTTTAAGAGATTTTTTTCCTTTCAGAATAGACCAGAATTCTCATCTGCTTTTCTTTTTGATTTCTTCTTTCTGATGAGATTTAATTAAAATTTTGAAATAAATAAATAGTATGTCAACTTTAGAGGGCTTCTCTTCTTTGGCATTTGAATGACTAACCTCTCTTGTTACAGGGTTAAAATAAACCCCAAACCTTTCATTTTCTGAAGAGAAAGTTTATGCAGAAAACTAATTCTAACCTTCTGTTCCAATTCCTGTGACAGTAGCCCTGTCTCTATGCCTGCCAGGAAATATCTCATTGCCAAGAGTCAAAGTATAAATATTAGAAGGTACAAGTTTTCTGTAGACAAGAAAGTTCAGAATAATGTTGTGACCTTTCAATTAAGTCTTGCATAATATGTTTGTTTACTCTTATATTCTGTTTCTTTTTTCCACTTCTGTTTGTGAGCGAGAGAACAGGAATACATCTAGTGAAAGAAAAGATACCATAATCTAAAATGTAAACTAAATGTAAAAATATACAGTACTTTATAGAACTACCAATTGCTGTAACACATGACTGGGGCTTATGTCTCCAAGCAGGTTTTTACGTCCTACAATCTACTAGTTAGCATCTACTAGTGAATTTTATTGGCTTTTGCTCTTTGCAGCTAATAGGAAAAGGCTTTCCTCATTCTCTTCTTGAAAGCAATGGTAAACTTACTCCTTACTAAAAGATATACTTAGAATATGTACAGTAATAATAATAATAAAAAATCCTTTAGGTAGTCTGTGATGTTCTGTAATATTAACATATCCCATTAATAAAGACTGCAATAAATCAGACACTGTGAGAGATACATTGTACTCAACTGTAGGGATCTACAGTGAAGAACTTTTATAACCAAGCTGAGCTCCCTTCATGACTGCTGAAGATGAGCATTTTTGAATCAGAATTCATCAAATGTTCCTACATTAAGGTGATAGTCATGGTGCCATGAAAGTGGTTATTTTGCTCTTACTATGTAGGGAATGTAGGATGGCTCTTTCAATATAGATAATTACCTTCAATAGGTGCCTGCATTTGTCAGATTAATACTATACACAGCTTTGTGGGATTCAATGTATCCATTTGCTGAAATACTTCAGCTAAGTGCACAATGCTTTCCTATAGGTGGCTGTAGTTTACTAAAAGGGAAACCATGCATGCGTAGGAATATTTCGGTGCCTGACTACGTGGATGTCAGAAGATAAGGCAGTGTAGATGGATGGTGTTCAGACTGTTTAACTATGGTTCCCATGTCTAAATCTCCTGCTGTGGAGCGTGGTTGTAGCAGCCTTCCACATTATTAGGCAGATAGATGGAATCATTCATTCAGTTGAATGAATGGTAATAATACCATTGTTAGGGCAGATGAGATAATCATGTGGCATAGTCACTAGGGCATTTGATTCCATGAGATGGATCTTCTCCCACTAAAATGGGCAGTATTTTTCTGGGCTGAATGAAATACGTACTCAGGTCAGTCTGCAAAACTGTGTGTGTTTTTCTTTTCTACCTGTCTTGTAGTCAAAAGAAGTGAGAAGTCCATTTGAATTTTCATCTTTTTAATCATTACTATTCTTGTACCTTTAGAAACTATCTATTTCAAAGTTTCCTCTTAACAAATGTCTTTAAAAGTATCTTTAAGATAGATTCAGATTTTCCTCAAATTCTCATGTACCAATTATTCAAGAACAAATCTCTAACTTACCTCAGTTGAATTTTATAAGAGTAATAACCTTTTCTTTGCAAAATTTGCAATTTTAATATCCATATTAATATTTTAAAATGCTTATCAATATGCACCACTATTCTGAATGATTTTTTGGAATTTTTTTGTAAAATTTATCCCTACACTGAAGCAGAATTTAGCAAATTTCAGATACAAAGATCATTTGATAAGCATAACATGTAAAATAGTAAGTTATAATGAAAATTCCTTGGTAATTTTAAATATACTCTTTCTACCGAGAAAAAAATGTAATAAAAATCCAGTACACCTGCATTTTACTTGTCACATTACTTGTCAGTGTAATAAATTGGTACTTAGGTAGCACAGAAATTATTCAAACTGTACCATGTAATGAGATCTCAATAAATGATATGTCTATTCACTGACGATTCACTGAAATGACAGATATTCACTAATATTTCCCTTTTAAGTGTTATTATTTAAAAATAATCTCTGTGCTACTAAATATTGTTTAATTATTCTTCAATTTAGAAAAATGCTGTTATAAACATGCAAAATTCTTGCTGACTTCAGTGGGATTTAGGGATTTTGAGTCTTTTTGCTCATTTTTGGAAGCGTACAAAGAAAAAAGCCACAAAAACATTTACTCAAATCTATTTAAAGGAACTTTCTATTTAGTTATGGGGTTCTCCTAAGCCTGCACTGCCATCTTTACATTCAAATTAATCTTTTCCAAGACATATGCATTCTGAATATCTATCTTCCTGCTGTGCTTGATATGTTACAATTATCATTATCTCAACAAGATTAGAGGAACATCTTACATATTCCCTATGGGTTTTCTGATTTTCTTAACAGCACCTTTTCTTCTGAAAATAGTCAGTGATACACTTGGGTCTAGAACAATTTATAACACATTTATTTTTTCCCAGGAATACCACTTCCTGTCAGACTCAGCCCTTTCAGTGTAAATAATTGCAATTCTTGCTTGATTAGGGTCAGGGGGAAAACATTTAACTAATCAATTAATTTTATATCCATTTTGTCATGTAAAAGTGCGTAATCAATTTAAACTGAGAGGTTGCTGGCCACAAAGCCAACAAATGAATTGTGTTCAATATTAACTATCTTACGTTTTCTTTTGTGTTAGTGGAAAGATGCCTGACGGTATCTGATCTTGCCTTGGCTTTTAAGTACTTAATTTTATAGTCATATTTAATCCCATAAAGCTTCATAAACAACTTCCTTGCTTTTACCTATATTACAAAATAGATACATTACATAACTGCAACCAGATCTTCCCCATTCTCCTGAAAGGTGTAGGAAACTTTTATGGAGTGAGTTCTTTTCTTATCCATTGGTGTTCAACCAGACAATATTCAATAAGAGCAGAAAAAAATTACCTTACTTTCAGTTGTTCCACATTCAGTCCTTCAACGTCTTATTTATTCAGACATAGATTCTCAAGTGTCATGAATTCAGCATGAGCAGTGTTTCCTAAGATTTTGGAAGAAAATAAGATCCTTTGGGGATTTTTCAGTAAATCAATTTAATGTTGTGAAAACCTCTAAAGAAAACATGAAACAGATTAAAAACAGAATACAAAAACGGAGAAAGGCAAGGACAAAAAAGAAGATGAAGAAAATGCAAAACATGAATAAAAGAGCAGATTGAGATATAAAACAGAACTGAAGACAGGCAAATATTAAGTGAACTACATATAGAATGTGTGGTCATTATGGGATTAATAACAAAAGCAAGAATTGCACAAAAGAAGCTGAAAATAAGGATGATGTTCTGATTTGAGATCTCTGTCAAAATGTCAGTTGATGGCAGAATTAGGCTATAAGTATATATATTGTGTATATATATATATACACAAGATAAAATACACATATACTGATGCACATAGATCCATGTATATGTTATACACAAATATATACAAATATACACCAGTGTGTATATACATATATATTTGTGCACTTATATATTTATATATAAGGAGTAATGGAAAAGATGACCTATTTCTTACAGCATCGTTATAAAAACAGTGCAGTTGTAATGAAGATATGTCTGAACATACCCAAAATGTCTTAACTGAGCCTAGATAGTGACCTGACAAGAACAGCATATATAGATTTAGCATTTTCTTTGAGAAAAAAAAGGTATGTAGCATGATAAAAAATTTTGTGTAGAGGAAAAAAGTCTACATATTAGAATCAATGTTTTGTTTTTAAAACATGATTAAGCACCTGTAAATTAAATAAATGCTCTGTGATCAACAGACCTATGTCCTTAAATTTTTCTTGGTTGGAATCTTGAGGTAATACACTTTCAATTTTTATTCAAATGTTTGTTCAGTTTTGCCTGATAGTTTCATTAAATACAAAGCTGTTGTACCTTATTGGGTGACCATCAGGTGATCATTTATTTGCAGATATGGTGTTAGGAAAGTCAAAGAACATATGGAACTGATCTTGGTGAAGGATGTTAAAAACAACATGGGATTTTGCAGGTACGTAGGTCAGAAGAGACAGGTCAGGGAGAACATACCTTCCTGCTAAATGTGAAAGGAGTACTGGCTACTACAGTTATGGAGAAGGCTAAGGTACTCAATGAGCTCTTTGCATTGGTCTTCACCGGCAACCAGAATTCTCACATCCCTGAACCTCACATTCCTGAATTTGATCCTCTAGATCGGAGCTGAGGAAGGAAACTACCCCCACTGTAAAAATGGAGTAAGTCTGATACTGACTCATGACACTGAATGTGTACGAGCCCGTGGGGCAGAATGATATGCACCCTAGGCTCCTAAGAGAGTTGGCTGAGTGGTTGCCAAGCTACTCTCTGACATATTTGTATAGTCATGGCTGTCAAAGTCCCTGGGGACTGAAGAAAATGAAGCATTGCTTCCACTTCCAAGAAAAGGAGGAAGGAGGATCCAGAAAGCTACAGGCCAATGAGCCTCACCTCTGTGCCTCAGAAGATCATGGAACAGATCCTCCTAGAAGAAATGTTGAGGTATGTGAGTGATAAACGGGAGGTATGTGAGGAAATATACAGGACAGCCAGCTTGGCTTCACTGAGGGAAGGTCATGCCTGATCAATCTGGTGGCCTTCTATGATGGAGTGACAGCATCAGCAGACAAAGGAAAGGCAATTGATATCATCTACCTGGAGGCCTTCTGCAAGGCCTTTGACATGGTCCCCTGCCACATCCTTGTATCTAAATTGGAGATATATGGATTTGAAGAGTGGACTATTTGGTGGATAAGGACTTGGTTGGAGGGTTGCAGCCAGAGGGTCTTAGTCAATGGCTCTATGTCAAGGTGCAGGCTGGTAACAAACAATGTCTCCCAGGGTCTGTTTTGTGCCCAGTACTCTTTAACATCTTTATCAGTGACATAGATGATGGAATTTAGTGCACCCTCAGCAAGCTTGCTGATGACACCAAGCAGAGTGGTGCAGTTGGTACAGCAAAAAGAAGAGATGCCATGCAGAGGGACCTTGATAAACTTGACAGGTGAGCCATTATGAACCTAATGAGGATCAACAAAGCAAAGTTGGGTTGAGGTAATCCCAGATATGTATAGAGACTGGAAGAAGAAGAACTTGAGTGTAGGCCTGATAAGAAGGACTTAGGAGTTGTGGCTGATGAAAAACTTAACATGAACCAGCAGTGTGTGTGCAGGAAGGGCAGTGGTATCCTGGATTCCATCAGAAGAGTGATGGCCAGCAGGGATGGGGAGGTGATTGCCCCCCTCTATTCTGCCCTTGTGAGACTCCAGCTGGAGTACTGCATTCAGATCTGAGGTCCCCAATACAGGAAAGATGTGGAACTTTTGGAGAGGGTCCAGAGGAGGGCCACAAGGATGATCCAGGGGTTGGTGCACTTCTCCCATGAAGACAGGCTGAAGGAACTGGAGGTCAGCCTGGAAAAGAAAAGGCTGTGGGGACGCCTCATTGCAGCCTTACAGTATTTAAAGTGAATTTATAAACCTGAGGGGAATCAACTTCTTACATGGATAGATTTTGATAGGTCAATAGGGAATGGTTTTAATCTAAAGCAAGGGAGATTTAGATTAGATGTCAGGGGAAAGTTCTTTACTGAGTGAGCAGTAAGGTGCTGGAACAGGTTGCCAGAGAGCTTGTGGATGCCCCATCCCTGGAGGCGATTAAGGCCAGGTTGGATGGGGCCCTGGGCAATTTGATCTAGTACTAGATGAGCAGCTGACAACCCTGCCTGTAGCAGGGGGCCTGGAACTTGGTAAACCTTGAAGTCCCTTCCAACCTAAGCCATTCTATGACTCTGATTCTGTGACCAGTCCTGAAATTGAAACTATAATGCAGAACAAAAAGATATTTTTTTTCATTGACAACTTATTTGAGAAAGCATGTTGACAAACTTTGAGAGGTCTTCCTAAGAAGATGAAAAGGATTTGTGTGTCAGTTTGGATCACAGAATCACAGATCACAGAATCGCAAGGTTGGAAACGACCTGCAAGATCATCTAGTCCAACCACCCTCCCATTCCTATTAGTACCACAAGCTACTAATCCATCTCTCGTAGCTCCTCATCCAGGCGCCTCTTGAACACTGCCAGGGATGGCGACTCCACCACCTCCCTGGGCAGCCATTCCAGTGCCTGACCACCCTCTGAGAGAAAAAGTTGAGTGTGTGGCAAACAGATAACTGTAAACTCGGTAGCTGAGGTCCATGAGTTCTGGGTTTCAGAACATATTGATAGGAGGCTGTCAAGCACCTTTGCAGGAATTTGAGCTTTCAGTCATCCCATTGTTACCATACAATCCTTGCCTTCAGCACTGCATACCTGCGAGCTGTTTACAGTCCAAAAAGCTGACTGTTGAGATACAACCTCTCCAAGAACGTCTCTTATATAGAAATAACTACGTGTTATATTTAAGTGAATTTAAAAATCCTCTCAAATAGGATTCAATCTATTTAGAATAACCTCTGCAGGAAGTCTTTCCCCTGGGATGCAGTTCTGGTAGAAAAGGATGCACTGTGCATGTACAGAATGAAGCATTTGTTCAGAGACATTTCATATTCAAAAAGTACCAGGAGAGTTCCGGTCAATGCTTTCATATCATTGCACTGAAAAGGAATTGTACAAGGACCTAAAAAGAGGTGTCCTTCTGGAAGTACAATCAGTTGCTTTGCTGTATTTTGCAGCAAGTCATTCATGTATAAGAGTGTTTCAAAGCTACAAAAAACAAAACAAAAATAAAAACAAAAACAAAAACAAAAAAACCCCTAATACAAACATTGATACACAGAGTTTGTTGAAAAGCAATGATTGCAAACAAAAACAAAAGCAAGCCAAGAGCAAACCAATTTGATCTAGTCTCATAAGCTATTGCAGACTTGTGATTTTGTCTTCCTTTGTTGTAGTTCCCAATATCTTTCTGTCCCACTGAGATGGCTGTTATGTCTCTATACTTCAGAGGGAACTGATAAAAGAATATTTTTTTTGGTTTGAGAAATAAAGCTTTGTTGTTTACATGTGCTGTATTACTGGGAAGGAATACATATAGACAGCAAAACAAATGTGTCCTATCTAAAGCCATGCTGAACAGTACAGCAGCAGGACTGAATCTAGACCAATAAGCTATGCTATTGGTCTAGATTCAAACAAAACACTGAAGAGATCATGTTAGATTACTACGAAAACTTTTAAAAGCTATAGTGCACTGAAGTCTTCACTTACCTTTATATTCTTGCAAACTTAAATTCACCTCAAACAGTTTTGAAAATTGTATTACAGCCTGTTCTCTGTGCATGAAGTATATGGTTTTCTTGCCCTCAAAGCATGTAACACCCTCTTACCTGAAGACTCCATTTGTATCAAGGGAATGAAAATACCACTCAAAGGTCAAAGGTCATTTTCTCTTAATCGCTCCTGGACATCTTGCTCCAGCTGAATTTGTATTTTTGGTATTTCATATATTTCAAATATTGATATTTTAAATATTGAAAAATTTATTTCAGTGTATGAGTAAGATATATATTCAGATTTACTTTCCAGTTGTTTGCACAGAACCTTCTGCTTGCAAAATATTTTATAATCAAGGTATTATTTTTCTAATATTCCAGAGTAAAATCAAATATTTATACAATGTCTCTCTGTAATAAGTCAATTAAAAATAATAATAATTTAAAAAAAGGAACTGAAACAACTTGAAAAGATTGGTGATGCTAGCAACACGGGTACTGTACCCTCCAAGCTTGTTGTCCCACCCTTTCCCCCACCTTCCACAAGCCCTTTGCTGGTATTAGGAGCTGAGAAACTGGAATGTCTTCAGTTCTGTACAACACTGCTTAGCAACAACTAAAAGTATTGGTGTAGTATCAGTATTATATTTCTCCCAAAACCAAAACATCAGACACTCTGAAGAAAAACAGTTTTTTCCCAGCTGAAACTAAAAACATTTTTAAAAAATTTACATTTATTTTCAAATTCAAAATATAGATGCTAACAGAATATATGTGCTGTATAGATGAACTGCTTGTCTAATAATTGTAATCATAGGCATACAACAGTAAAGCACTGTTGTGCTTTACTCAGAATATTCTTGCACATGTGGCAACAGACAAATTTTCTAAGCCTTCTTCCCTGTTTTTGTTTTTTGACCAAAATAATGTGGTCACCAGCAGTCAGGGCTGTAGTTATGTTTCTGCACCTGCTTCAGGGCTATTATATGCTTATTTGAGTACTTAAGTTTCTAGTGATGCCTGAAACTGAAATCAAAATGAGAATGATAGCATACACTGTTTAGAAAGATGAAGAAGGCTGGTAGCTGAAGCTGCTCTCACAGTTGTGATAATTGATGTTTTTGTCTGTTTGAATCAGAGTGCCAAATAAAATTCTGCCTCCTGGATAGCAAGGGGCACACTGCACAAAGATAATGGAGTTGGCAGTGAACTTTGGATCATCAAATGGAAGCTGTCACATGGAATAGATTGAATTATTTTGAATGCCATTAAATTGTAACTACATGGAAAAATAATATACTTTCCTATTTACTGTTTTTACTTGCAGAAAGAAAAAAGCAAAAACAAGACTAGTTTGGAAAAAAAGAATAAGTTGGCTCTTTATCTGCTGTAACACTCAGAACAAGGAATATCTGTACTTCAGATTTACAGGAATAGGCTTGCCCATCTTAAAAATGGGCCTTGTTTTTATTTATTGTTGAACACCAATGGTAACAAGTTAGCTGGAGTTCAGGAGGCTAAAATCTGTGTGTTGATTTAGTTGATCAGAGTAAGCAGAAAGCAACCTGAAGGAAGAAACAGGTATGTTACAAAGTGTAAGAAGTGTAAACAGCTGGGGCTCAGCAACCAGCATTGTTTGGACTACAGCCCATGTCAGTTTTCATCCAGGATGTAAGCCCTTTTCAAATATACAGAGCAGAAATATACTTCCCCAAAAGCTTTGATGATCAATGTGATGTCATCAAAGGCCTCATAAACACTTCGGTAAAAGGATTCAGCTTGAAGTGGCCACAAAAGTCTTTCACAAGTAGCTACTAAAAGAAATCTATTTGATATTGCTACTGCTTAAGTAATCATTAATGTCAATAGTACTGTCAATAGTGTTCATAATATATTTTCTTTTTACAAATTATTCAGATTTGAGGGTTTTTTTCTGTTTCTTGTCTTTTTGTTGTTGTTGTTTTTAGTAATACCATGCTGTTGGCTTTTTGGAAATCTTTTTTCGTTTGTTTGTTTGTTTGTTTTGGTTTTTTTTTTAGGTTTGTTTGTCTGTTTGATTTCTTGCTCGAATTCTTAAAAATATGGTAACATAAAACAAAACTGTTGGTCATAAATGTGTCCCTCTTGGACACAGACAGATTCTACACCAGTAAAATTTGGATTTGTGAGGACAAAAAATTCACCAGAAAAGCAGGAATCCTGATTAGCTCCCCTTGCACATTCAGGCCTGATGGCAAGTCTTACATCTTTTAGTTGAGTAGAAACTGGGAAAGTTGGTGGTTTTTTTTTCTGTATTAAGCAACAGCACTTTATATCAACAAACTGCCTGTAAGGTATGCTTATCAAGCTAGAGGTAACAGTGGGTATGTTACGAAAACTGCTATTTTTTTCATCTGACTTTTATAAGACATGGATACAAATAAGAATTTCTAAAAAAATGTCACACAACAGCAGTTAATAATGGAATGGATCCTTAAATAAAATAAGATGATTAGTTAACAGAGTATGTCAGTGTTTTGTTTGATTGAAGACCTCATCAACTGTGGTATTCTGAACATTGGTATATAAGAGTGTAGTCACTTTAGCTTTTATTGGCTAATTTATATTGCTGTTAAAAGCATGAAAACCATACATCTCATCCACCTAAAAGAGTGAACCAGCAGTAAGTGAAAAACAGTAGGTTGTGGCTATTCTGAATGGCCTTGAAAACTTTGTAATTAATGGTCCGGAAGAGTCTAGAAAAGGTTATTTCTAAATCAGAGTAGAGCTGAAGGAATCAGCAGTGCCAGAATAGCTGAGTGTGTTTCACCTAACTTTCATGAGACAAAGATACTAAATGTGATGAGGGAGGCTTTGATCTTCAGTAAATGCAGGAGACAGCAAGGATTTGCTGTAAACAGAGTTAACTTTTGTCTTCATGTGATATAAAATGTCATTCCAGAAGCACAGAAAAGAGATTTCCTGCAGCAGAATACAAGTTTGTGACTGTACATGCATATGTAACTGTTCTAGTTTAATTTAAAATGAAAATGACATAACAATACATGTTATTGCTCTACAGGATTTTGTTCATCTATTTGCTTGCCTGGCTGTTATGTGATCAGATGTATAGCAATTTATCGTTATGTGATGAATTAAATATTCATTAAAGTTAATGATAGTCCCGACATTTTTCTGCAGTAGTAGTAATTGTTATTATGACATTGAAACTCTTCATGTGGGCAGTGTGCTACTCAAACCCCTAATTTAAGTTAGTAAGTTTTGCTTCAGCTTCGATCTCTATCGAAGCCCTTAAAGCTTATGAGACCAAACAGATAAATGACTACAGAAAAAGAAAATAAAAATATTAATGCAAACTGATAACTGGTATTTTTAGACAATGTACTCTTTCTCTTCTATGTTCACACAGCTGTGCAGTCAATAGAAACTGTCTTAGAAGTACTGCTGATGTCTGAGGAGTTAATGTGTTCAAATCATCTACGGCTTCAACCAAACTACTGTTTTGTACCCAGTACCACATCTAACTATACTTGAACATAACAGATAAAGGCAAATCTATCCCCAGTCCGAATGGCTACCGATAATGATAACAGAACTCTATACAAAATTGAAGTAACGGTTAACAGGTACAGACAAATTTGTTCATAACAAGTGATTGACCTAGTATTATTGGCAATTTTTAAACAATTGATCTTATGAACAGATGAGTACTAAATTATGTGGACTCTTCATTTAGTATGTTTTAGCCTGATCTTCTGTCCTTCAACAATGAGCATGAGCTCTTAACTCTTATTCATGAAACAACAAACTTAAGAAGTATAATCCAGCTAAAACTGTTTACTACTGAAGTGGCTAACCTTCCCAGTAACTAACTGAATTACGTATTTTTTTTTAAATTTCTGTTCTGATTCATAGGTATTCATCCTCTTAACACACTCATGCAATCTTACCCACAGCACATTAAACTGTTTAAATAAAGAGGAAGTTGAATCACATTTGATATTCTGTAAACAGTGTACTGTCTAAATATTCATTAAAAATGAAAGCAGATTAGAAGGAAATGGCTCCTGAATAGAACTGAATGCAAGGTCTTTACACATAAAAGAAATTTGAAGTTACGGCAAATGAGTTCTATGAATAACTGATGCAAGCTTAGGAATCATCCTGATTATCAAGGCATATGTGCTTCATTTTCAATATGTGGTTGTTATTATTATATTTAATGAAAATATTATTGAAATATTCAGATATATAATAAACTGATGGAAGCAACACCTACCGCGAGGTAGATGATTTGCCATGACTAATTTCACAATTATTCTAAGTAACAGTGGTACCAAAATCACAAAAATAAAAACTTGGTTGCTAGTTCATTTAAAATGTAGCCACATACAAATCTATCCATTGTACTATACATGAATACAGACCTTCATTGAGACCATAAAGATTTTTGAATGGCTTTCTGAATTCAAGCTGAATTCCTATGAAGCATTAAGATATTTTAGTCACATAGGACTAGGTTCTAATTCCTTGACAATTCAGAAGTATTGAAGAACCTCAGAAATCTGATTATAGAGATTTTTGTTGTACCCCAACAAAGAGGAAATTAGATAGGAATATGTAATCTACAGGCAGATCTATAGGTACTAAGCAAGGTAATATACTAATAAAATACTTCCAATTTCTGATGTAGTCAGTGGAAAGAGATAGACATTTCACAGTACAAATATATGAATTATTCTCTGAAGACACATCTCCTTCTCTCTTTCTGACCTTACTGATTACAAGTCTAACAGAGCATGGTTATGTTCTTACTTAGATTTTAGCTGATATATATGCTTGTGATCTAAATGGAGAGCCAGATTGCTGAGAATAGGGCTTTTAATTGACTTAAATTTGTCTACCTGGATCTATTTGGATAAAGATCTCTTGACCCTGTGGATGAATCTTGTCCACTAAATGTGACTGGGACTTCTTCCATTATATTCTCTGGACTCATAATTTTATATGCAGGTTTTGTTTGTTTGTTTGTTTGTTTTGTTTGGCTTTTTTTTTTAAATAAAAACAAATAGGAAATAGATCCCCAGAGGTATCTAAAAGATGCATATACTGAAAATCATTGTTTCTCTTAGAAATGTACTTTTCCTGCCTCAATGTTGAGTAAAGTCTTAGTTTCCTTCTTTATGACACAAGTTTAGATATCCTTTTTTACCATCAAGTTGCAAGATTCGTTAAAAAAAAATATTAAAATTGGTCTATTGGCTGCTTGCTGATCTCAGTGATTTTCAAAGTTTCTCTGCTTTGAGGCAGTAAGTGTCTTTGCATATGTATGTAAGAAAAAGTATTCTGAAGACATGACTTGAATCTCACGCAGCACATTGAGAATTGATCTATCTGTTGTCTGACACATTTTGCATGAAATAAATCAATTAGAGCCAAAACATAATCCATTCTAAATGCAGTAACACAGCAGCTCAGATAGCACATGACCAAATCAATAAGAACAAGGCAAAAATATGTAAGGTTGAAAGGTTCAGAAACCAAAAGGGATTAGAGAACAACCAAGTTAGAAATGAGTATACAAAAGGAATGATTTTTATAATTTTCCAGGCACAGACCCTCTATTTCAGTAAAAAGTAGGATAACAGTAGGAGAAAAAATGTAGAATTAGCCTTTTCTTTTCAATTGTTAGGGACAGTGTTTTTTAGGGCACATTTGAAACTTCCTCTGTTTCAATACTATCCTCCAAATTATAAAACTCACTCAGAAGCTGGAAACCAAGAGGAAACAGGGAGAAGATATACAGAAAATAGATTAGGAACAAATTACATCCAGGACAGGACTAACATAAGAATCAAGAAGCAAAATGATTTTGTTCCTTTTTCTCCAGCCCTCCAGACTGAGCTTAGATATCTTCCAGGTATCAGACTGTGAGCCTGTCTCATCTGTCAAGTTAGGCCTTAAATCAATTACTCATGCAGTATAGATCTTTTAGATAAGAAGTCAGCAGCACCAGTTTCATAATACTTTGGCCTTCTGCACTTCTATAGCTGATTTTTATGTAGTCCTGTTAAGATTTGAACCTGGAAGGCACAATATTTGATTTTTGTTTAGTAAAGTAGCATCAAGTTTTAGGTATGAATTCTAAATTAAGATACTGCTGGTGATTTCAAATGATGTAACATGGATGATGCTTAAGTTTAAGTTTACCTGAGTTGCTAGCACATAGAAAACAATTATTTTAATTCCTACAGCCAGCATCTGATGTGCAGAAGGAAAGAAATCTTGAATTTTGTCCATATTTTATGTTCAGTTTTCTTTACTGGCCAATGGAAACAAATTCTGTTTTCTAACTTTTTAATTTGCCTGCCATTAGAGTGGTCTATAGCTTCTTCAAGAGCAAAACTGACTAAGACAATTTTATGAGAAAGATACCGACTATCACCATATCGTCAAAAGCTATTCAATTTATGTTGTTTAGAAAGTTGCCAGTGAAAAAAAAAAAAAAAAGGAGGTAAAGTTAAAAAATGTTGCATTTGATAGAGTAAAATTATATAAAGTATTTAGTTTAAGTATCCCAAATATCCACAAATACTTACAATAATACTAAAAACAACAAAAATAAGAATATAAATGAATCCAAATCAGGTCCGTGGTTGACCTCAAGTGACAAAAGTCTATTAACTGAAGTAAAATGATGATGTCCTGGCCATGATTTTTTAATAGCTCTGAAAATAAGAGTGTTTTTGGAGGCCTTTGTAGGCCTTGACTGATCACATTTTCAAACTGCTGGTAGTTTAGATCAGTTTTAATGGGAACTGTTACACGTCTTTGTATTCATAGCAGTGTCTGTCTTTTCTGATAGAGGACTAGGAGATTGTTTCTAGATAGAATGAGTCTCTTTGCAGTACTCCTGAAACCAAAGCAAAGAATATAAAATGAGCAAACTTACGAGGTGATAGGTATGTTGGCTTTGGCATTTGATAGCTGCAGAAAAGGGAAATTTATATCATGCTTTATTTGATATCCGAAAGCAAAATCTCATTTGTATCTGTGAAAAATATATGGATTGCAAAGAGATTTTATTAACATTAACCATTAAAGTCTGTTGATAGAATAAGAAAAGGAAGCAACGTTAGGGACCTCATAAACATGAGAAAGAAGATAAGGCTGTCAGCAGGTAAAACCAGCAAGATAAAACAAGTTTTAGATCCCAAGGGCACATTAAATCAAGGTCACTCGATCTAAGAATATTCCTTAATCATTCAGTGTCTTTCACAATATTTTTCTTCCCTAGAGCAGGAAAGCACTGAGACAACTAATTGTGCATGCAAGGTGAGCAATAGCACTAAGAGATTTTTCAGATACTTTCTGCAGGCATAATTTAAAGAAGAAAAAATTCCCACTTAACATAGTTAGAAGGAATTGATCCTAGCCTGAGTAAAATAGTACAGTAGTGAGAACACTACAGAACTGAACCAGAAACTAATACAGAGAAAATGGAGATAAACCATAAATCTTTGTTGATAATGTTAGTATGCATCTAATACTATTAATAGGCCCCATATTTTAGGGAAACAAATTCTTACAGAACATGTTTCCTTTTAATATTACTGACAGGAACACCTGAAAGAGATCATTCAATGCAGTGCAGGAAGTTATACCAGACAGTGATTTTAATAACATACTACATTCTATTTTAAAGCCAGATCTTCACCAGAGTTACAGGAACCTAGTCCAGGACTTTGCTTCAAAAACTTTCAAGTTTGAAAAACTTTTTGTTACTGGTCAGTATAAAGTGATTTTATTAAAAATCTGGTTTTTCTTTTTGATTCTTTTCTCCTTCTTCTGGCTACTTCCTCAGAACTTTGCTTTGTTTAGTGCATAAACACTTTTTAAATCTTCTCTCAGTGCTTCTTCATTAACTGGATTATCTGATTGCTTTATTCTGCTACTGTTTCTGTTTTGGCTCATACTTTTTACACAGATGACTAAAATTGTACAATATACTGTAGGTAAAATTCTCTAAAATATATTTTGCTCAATCGCAGTAACCTTGCCTGCATAAGACATCTGAAATCAAACTTGCTAATTCATACGCCTGTCATGTTGCCAGTTTTTAATAACTTAGAAAGCTGCTGTTGTGTCAGGCTCTTCTACTTCTTACTCATGGCCAATTGATAAATTTCTGGTTGATGGCAGACAATCTTATCATTGGTTCCTCTTCACAGGGCTTTGTACTTTCGTTAAATTTAATCCCATTTCTATTACAGTACTTCTCAAGATACCTATACTTTCAGCATGACATACCAGTTCATTTTTTATCTAGTATCTAGGCAGAGTTTAGTACTATTGTAGCACCTGAAGTTTTAAATTCACCTTAGCTTGAATAGTCAAGTAACTGCTTTAATGTATTTATTCTCAGTGTTCTTTCTTTAAAAAGAAACAAAGAATTTATCCAATATTAGTCATATTTAGATTATCTTCAGTCACAATCCTGCCCACAGTAGGGGTATTGGAACTAGATGATCTTTGAGTTCCTTTCCAACCCAAGCCATTCTATTCTATGATTCTATATTGATTCTACTGACCCAATCCTATATTGATTCTACTGACCCAATTTCCTTTCCTTTCCTTTCCTGACATGGATAAAGAAACTTTGAGATTTAATATTCTCAAATAGTTTACCACAGATTAACAAGTAAAATTTCTGATCTCTTTTCCATACTTTCTGATGACTATGTCATCATTTTGGTTTTTTTTCACTGATCCATCCATTATTACATTCTTTATCACCTACAGTTTTTGCAAGACATTTTTGATTTCTCAATAAATCTATAGCTTCTACTTTCTGTGGCCATCTGTGCATTCCACAGAATCATACAATCATTGATTGGCTTTGGTTGGAAGGGATATTAAAGATCATCTAGGACCAGCCATGGACAGATTTCCAAACCATTAGATCAGGCTGCCCAGAGCCCGATCCAACCTTGAACACCTCCAGGGATGGGGCATCCACAGCTTCTCTGGATAGCCTGTGCCAGTGCCTCATCACCCTCTAAATAACGAATCTCTTCCTAACACCTGGCCTAAATCTCCGCTCTTGTAATTTAAAGCCAGACTGTGTAAAAGTCAGTCCCCTTCCTGATTATAATTTCCCTTCAAGTACGGAAAAGTTGCAATGAAATCTCCCCAGAGTTTTCTCTTACACAACAAGCCCAGATCCCTCAACCTTTCTTGTAGAAGAGATGCTCCAGCCCTCTAATCATTTTCCTGATGAAGGATCAGGTCCTTCCAGAAGAAGGACCTGATCCAAGAGCCCTACATCTTTCTTGTGCAGGGGGCCCCAAGTCTTGACACAGTACAGCAGAATGGGTCTCTCAAAGGCACAGTAAAGGGGACAATCACAGAATCAGGGATTGGAAGGGACATATAAGGATCATCTAGTCCAATCCTCCTGCTGGAGCAAGAATACCTAGATTAGATCACCCAAGAATCCAGGAATCCAGGCAGGTTGTGAATGTCTCCAAAGAAGGAAACCCCACAACCTGCCTGGGCAGCCTGTTCCAGTGTTCTGTTAACCTTACTGTGAAGAACCTTTTTCTCATATTTATGTGGAACCTCCTATGTTCCAGCCTGCACCCATTGCCCCTTTTCCTATCATTGGATGTCAATAATCATCTTCCTTTCCTTGCTGGTCACCCTTCTTTTGATGCCACAAGGGGTGCAGTTGGCCTTCTGGGCTGCAAAAGCACACAGATGGCTCATACTATGCTTTTTGTCCACGAGACCCTCTAAGTCTTCTCGACAGGGCTGCTCTCATTTTCTATAGTGTTATCCTTATACCTTTCTCACACAAAAAGGCCAAAGAACAGATATCCACCTGCGCTCTGTAGACAATTGTATAACAGACACCAGGTTCATTAAAATTTAATGACTCACTTAACAAGCAGTCATTTTTTTTTTTTTCTAATATTGAGATACAAATTCTTAATTTCAAGATGAGGCTTTATGTATAGTTCTAAGTTAAACCAAGATGTTTGCAAGCAAAGCTACTTTACATAACTATCTTATTTAATCCTTACTGTTTACCAATAATGTAGAAATTGGTACTATATCTTACGGATACCAGAGGTATATCAGGCACATCTTCATCTATTACATTTTTTCCTCAAAGTACATGTAGTAAATTGAGCTACATAATTATATTTCTACAATGTATTATTATAGTTACATTCAGAATTTTTTTACCCATAGTGAGGAGTTTAATTTTAGTATTATGGAAATCTTGGTTTACCTGAAGAACAGTTATTAGAGAAATAAAATAAATATGCCTCTTGAAAGAAGTTTCAACAAATAAATGAATAAATAATATTAATAGTATTGATGTTGAAATTGTTATGCACACTTAGTTTTCACTCCTTTTTCAGATGTTATGCTCACCCTTCCTCTGTTCCCTTAGTCCTGTGATCACTAGCTTATATTACAGTAATATAAAAATGCTAGTTGCATAGAAAGAAAAAGACAGCAATACCCAACAGTCAAACACAAAAATAGCTGCCACAGCTGAAGTTAGGTCTGGAATGGTTCAGAGGGAGCCCACTTGACAAGACTTGGTCCTGAGACCTAGCAAACCCACTTTCAATCAAAGCCCCCCGATTACATTGGAAAGCTGGATGCCAAAGATGGCTTTCCTCTTCTCACAGACCGCGCAGAGACGTTCACGCTGACATGGCCAAAGCACCATCAGACATTCAGGGATGAACAACTGATCATTTATTAGATGGACGGCAGAAGGCAGCAGCCCCACGCCAGGCAGCCCCAGCCCTGCTATGTCACGGCCACGTTGCCAGGGGCAGCCAGCAGTTCCAGGAAGCCCCCTGCAGCCGGCACAGCCATGTCACAAGAGCACAGCGCTGGGGGGGGGGGGCTGTGTTCCAGAGCCTGCTTGGTGTCACAGCAGCCCGGAATGCTGAGCAGGAGGGCAGTGCCAGCCTGAGATCGCCGCCGAGTAGCCGAGTGAGCGAGGGCTGTGGCAGGCAGGAGCAGCCCATGGGGACGGATGGGGCCGCTCCTCCTCTGCTTCACAGCCACACACGGGCACAGGGACACAGCAGGACGGCGAGACGTTCCTGTTCTCACACCACAGATAAGTCGCTCCCAAATTGCAGCCCGCCTTGCTCCTGCGGGACCCTGGCAGCTCCCCATGGTTTCCCTTGCCCTGCCCCAATGTTTGGTGCTGCTGTGCTGAGTCCTGACCTCACTCCAGGTGCTGGCACCCGACCTGATGATTCTAGTGGCCTTTCCACACAGCCCTGGGGACAGAAACCCGGTGAGCAGGGCTGTGCAGGGGAGGGCAGCACAGGGCAGCAGGGCAGGAGGCTGCTCCTTTCAATCCTTCCCCTCTGCCTTGCAGATGGGCAGCCCAACACATATGGCTCCAGATGACCCCAAGTGCTGGAGCAAAACCATCATACTGGTGTCCTACAAAAAAGGTACGTCAGCTCCCAAACTGGAGCCGGCCGTGCTCCAACAGGACCATGGATGCTCCCAAAAATCCCCCTGCCCTCACCCCAACATGTGGTGCTGCTTTGCTGAGTCCTGACTTCACCCCAGGTGCTGGCACCAGACCTGCCGATTGCAGAGGCCCTTTCCTCACAGCCCTGGGGACACAGGCAGCCACAGGGCATGGAAATGGCTGGCAGAGCAGCAACCCGGTGAGCAGGGCTATGCAGGGGAGGGCAGCACAGGGCAGCAGGGCAGGAGGCTGCTCCTTCCTTTCCTTCCCCTCTGCCTTGCAGATGGACAGCCCAACACAAATGGCTCCAGATGACCCCAAATGCTGGAGCTCAGCCCTCCATACTGGTGTCCTACAAAAAAGGTACGTCAGATCCCAAACTGGAGCCGGCCGTGCTCCGACAGGACCATGGGAGCTCCCAAAAATCCCCCTGCCCTCACCCCAAAATGTGGTGCTGCTTTGCTGAATCGTGACCTCACTCCAGGTGCTGGCACCAGACCTGATGATTCTAGTGGCCTTTCCACACAGCCCTGGGGACAGAAACCCGGTGAGCAGGGCTGTGCAGAGGAGGGCAGCATGGGGAAGCAGGGCAGGAGGCTGCTCCTTTCATCCCTTCCCCTCTGCCTTGCAGATGGACAGCTCAGCATAAATTGCACCAGATGACCCCAAGTGCTGGAGCAAACCCCATCATACTGGTGTCCTACAAAAAAGGTAAGTCAGGTCCCAAACTGGAGCCTGCCGTGCTCCAACAGGACCATGGAAGCTCCCAGAAATCCCCCTGCCCTCACCCCAACATGTGGTGCTGCTTTGCTGAGTCCTGACCTCACTCCAGGTGCTGGCACCGGACCTGCCGATTGCAGTGGCTGTGTCAACGTGGCATTGGTGACACAGTGAGCCCCAAGTGGCCAAGGAAACCATTTTTAGAGCAGCAACCCGGTGAGCAGGGCTATGCAGGAGAGAGCAGCACAGGGAAGCAGGGCAGGAGGCTGCTCCTTTCATCCTTCCTCCCCTTCTGACTTGCAGATGGGCAGCCCAGTCAGGACCTTCAGTGCTGCACACATCAGCGCCTCCAGGAACCACATGGATTGTGTGAAACAGAACTCTGAAGATGAGGATGGAACAAGAGGCTGAAGGGGATGGATGGGCCCTACTCAGAAATACCACAGACACCACGTCCAGAAGAGAAGGAAGCACCGAAACCGAGCGCTGCTGAGGCCGACATGGAAGTTTAGGAGCCACAAAGACTGTCAGCCTCCCTGCCTCGACTCCCAGACAACCACCCGGAAGACAACACTGAATTAAAGGCTAATTTTAAAACCTTCAGAATAAACTGTCTCATTCCTTACACCAGTGGTGCTTCTTCTATCTCTTGGCATCCACAGTGCACGCTTTTGGGGGGTGGGCGGGATTCCTTGCAGTCGTCATCTCTACATATTAATGCATCTCTGTGCACCTGGATGCTGGAACACTCAGCACAGCACACCAATACCCTCCCCCCGCTGTCACAAGACATCCCCAGCACACCTCACTGCTAACACAGCTGCTCACGGCACCAAGTTTCACTTTCAAGGCACTCCTGATGGTGTTCATGGAGCAGAGCATCTCCAAACAGGCACTGAAACGCAGCACTCCTGTCGCTGCAGGGCTTCCCCGTCTCACAGAGCCCCTTCAGCTCTCAGCCATGGTTGCACCTTAATGAACCTGGGGCCCCAGCCCACCCAAAGTCCCCTGCTTCCACAGCTCACAGTTTTATTCCCCGTGCTTTAATGCCACAGCTTTCCACGAAGACAAAAATTTCTGTATAACTTCTCCATTATGTTTGGTATAATCACTGTAACTTACTGTAGCTGTGAATAATTTTTCAGGGGGATGTATTTAAATGTTTACATTTTTATTTTTTTATTTATGTTATTTATTTTGCACACAAACATAATGCTTTAATATTTAAATATATTATTTTAGGAAAAAGACTGTTTTGCAGGAGGAGACACTGCTGAAACACACCACTCACTGGGCTCACATCCTGTCTTTGGTCTCCATAAACATTCAGTAAGTGTCGAGTGTCAATGAGTGCACTTTTTTCTGCATGCTGGAATTCAGTAACACATTTTTGCTTCATCCACACTTCTGTCTCAGATGCCATTCTGTCAGACTGCCCCTCTGCTGCCAACTGTCACGTAGCAATAACATCTAACAGGATATTGGTGGGACTCTATTGCCTCTACTGCCATGCTACCAATGACTCCTTTTTACATCATGGCTCAGCATAATAAAATAGGAGGCACTACTTCCAGATCAGCCTTTGTATAAATAGAACTAGAGTTGTTACACAAAAGCAAAACAAACTAGCCATAGACATCTGGCAGCAGAGTGCTACAGCAGCTAAACCAAGTTTCTCTGAAGTCAAGAAAATTTCAGAAAGAGCAAGCCTGACAAGCCTCAGTTCTGAGGCCTTTCAAACTTCCAGCCAAAGCTTTCAGCCTGTTGTTGATAAGATCAGTACTGAATTTGGTGGCTGCATGGTTCCACTGCTTTTCAGTAAAGCCTTCATTAACAGTTCTTAATATCTTGTTTAACATCCCCAGAAAACTGTCTAATGAATCTCAGTATGGGTACTTCTCCTTTCCATCTAATTATGAAGCCATTTAAATCAACATGAAATCGTATTAGATGCAAATCCAAGGATGCTGGCATAGTCCAAAAATAATTTTGATTGCACTGATAAATCTCAACAATTCCCATGCACCTTATTGGACGAAAATAAAATATTAATATGTATCTACTAATCTATCTAATATGTATCTACTTTTTTAGCATATACTAATTTTCCACTGCATTTCCTGTATTTGATCAACATCTGGTTATTAAAAATGTATCTGATACCACACACATTTTTAAGGTTCCTACCTGATTAACAAGTAGACCTTGCTCCTTAAGGATATGACTTTCCCTGACTTGTATTGGTGCTTCTTGGTTTTTCAGCTGCCACACTCCTTTTCCACAATGTTCCACTTAACAGATGAAAATTATACTATGCACTTTCTGCAGATGGTCTGGGACCTGTCTGTATCAACTGGTGGATAGGTAGCTTTCCAATATTAAGAGTAACCCTTTTATATTTCTATTTCTGTTGGAAGAAATCTTCTTTTGGACTCTCTCTCTTCTTCCTTTTTTTTTTTTTTTTTTTTGAGCTTCGAGTATCTTTAATTGCCTCCTAAACATATGAGTTATGAGAATTAAATATTACATTAAAAATATCGTGTAATCAAACCAACATTTGGATGCCTCCAGTGGAAACTAAATTATGAGCCATAAGCATGTGGATTTTAATCTCTTATGTGCCAAACATTCTCTCTCTTCCTCTGTCTGTCTTTTTTTTATCATCTGTTTGGAGCTTCAGGTTCAGTTTGGCTGCTGTGGAATACAGCCCATTGTTCAAGGCTCCACAAGAGAACTTTACAAAATGTTATGGGGGTTAGCAGCATCTGGCTGTTTTGGCTGAAACTCTCTAACAAGCTTAGTTACTGTGGAAGCTAAAATAAAATCAGAAGCTGAAGTAAAAAGATAATGAGAAAACTTCTTGGCTTTTGCATGAGCAAACTGAAAATAAACCTTTGCAAGATTCCCAAATGAAATGCTGAAATATCTTAGCAAATAGAACACTTTTATTGGATACATCACCAAAGCCACTGACAACTACCAACTAAAATATATATTCTCTAAATTAGAATGTAAACAGGTACATTCTAACTTGTATTTCGCCAGTAACATGTACTGGTGAAAAGGTATTCTTGATTTTCTCTTTATTTCTGTAAAATATTTTTTCTGTCCTGTAAGTATTTTTTGATCTTTATTTTATGTTTTCAGATCCTAAAATTTTAAAGTGAGAAGGCAATAAAAAAATAGCCATGGTTGATAGGTATTAGTCTCTACATCAACCCAAAAGTGGACTTTCTGCTGCACGGTGATCTCTGTGTATGTTTATGCATCTGTATTATCAGCCTGAGTGTGGGAAGGCAAGTAAGGGTACCTAAAATTTATGCTGTCATTAAGGAAAACTTTTCCCTGATGAAAAGCCTCCTTCCTTCTTTTGCTCTTTCAGCTACATCATGAAATGCAGTCCTGTCTGCCTATAATAAACCAGGTTACCTTTGAGGCTTGCAAATGTGTGATTAGTCTATGACCTGAGAGACATAGTCTGTCCTGTTTCTTAATGGAGGAACAAATAAAATTAATACCAGACATTGCTGTGAAGATACTCACTCCAGGTATGGGAGAGAATATGTGTATTCTTAGGTCAATAGTTGTAAGTTTATTTCAACAGCTGATGCTTGGGTAATTGTCAGTATCCTCTGAAGAGGAATGTTGCATGTCTGCAGAGATCTGTCTAGTCCAGAATGTACCTCCTCTTTGGCCTTGGGAAAAAATGGAAACAACAAAGTCCTTAGATTACTCATGACCAAGTAAGGGCAAAATGAGCTGGAGAACACTCAACAGACAAACACTAAGGCTCACCCAACCCACAGACAACCCCGCGCAAGCACAGAAGGCCAGGATAACTATCCAAAAGGGAATGGAGTGCTTCCTTAACCTAATGAACGTGTAGTTAGTAGGCGTTTCTTATGTATAAACAGGCAGAATAATGTAGCACTGTATGAACAAAAAAATTGCATGAGCAAGAGGAGGTGTGCCTGATGTGTGGAAATATTCCATCTGGCACTCTGCACAGAAAATAAACAATATCTCCTTTCTAAATATACATTGTGAGCAAGTTTAGGGAGCACACAGTCATTACATTTTCAATAACAACACTATCCAGCTTAAAAATCCAAATGAGTTGCAATACTAAACAAAAAGATCAAGATTTTTCTTCTAAATAATGATGAGAAACCTTACTAATTTTAATGACAGGCTTAGGAAATTTAAAAGATGAAATTTCCACAAAATATTGACTGAATTTTTCATGTGACTGCATGTAATAACTTTCCTAAATTATAAAAAATCATTTTGTTTCCAGGAAACTAAAAGGTTTTTTTTTTTTTTTTTTTTTTTGTTTTGTTTTGTTTTGTTTTGGTTTGGTTTGGTTTGGTTTGGTTTTTTTTTCCAGGGATTATATCTATTTGGTAGGAAAAAAAAATCATGACAG
This sequence comes from Tympanuchus pallidicinctus, assembly GCF_026119805.1. NCBI lineage: Eukaryota > Metazoa > Chordata > Aves > Galliformes > Phasianidae > Tympanuchus > Tympanuchus pallidicinctus. The sequence continues at coordinate 35,950,026 of NW_026294802.1, forward strand.
GTATACAAAACAAAAGATGAGAATACAGCAGTGACAAACTTGAGATGAGATCTAAATTTACATTAGTTTTGCAGCCTATTTGCAGTAAGAGCAGCATCATAAATGTGTATCCAGAGGGACCAACGGTAGTGTAAGTGTTCAAAAAGGGAAGACAACCTCTCCTTGAAGTTTGCATCTTGATTATATCCTGGTAATCTGTATGTCCTGGATTTTAATATCTGCCTACTATAAGATTTGTTATTTATGGTAACTTTACATGCTGATTTTATCTGATCTCCTTTGGATCTAAACTCTTCATCTCAGCCACTATATATATAATAAAACATTTCACTGCTCAAGTAAATAATGTGATGTGTTTGACTTCTTTGATAAGGTTGCTGTGCACGCCCTGACATGCATGAAGACAAGAAACACAAGCATAGGTGGACAGAGAGAAAAAAGCTGAAGCTTTCTTCAGTCTTCTGGAAATGCAAGAATTGATGTTCCTGAGCTAACTAGTCTATATTTTTGGTATTTTGTTTATCACAGTGTTTAGAAAACTTTTTGTGTGTTCTCTTATTTGTCTCTTTTCTAAATGAAATTTAAAAAATATAGACTTCTGTAACCACTTATGAGAAAGTTTTTCATGTCTTACCCCACTTCTTAGAACCTCTCCTATCATACAAATATTTCTGATGAGAATACAGTGTACAAATATTTTGCAAACAAGGTAGTGGAATGATTTCTGGTAGCATTATAATACTTTGTTTTTAACATAACCTTGTTTGCATTTTTTTAAACAGCATTGCATTAAGCAGAAATGAGATTTCTACAGTTTTCTCAGACCCATTTTGAAAAGTGACAGATAACATCACTTTCTAAGACATACAGGCCCTTTATTTTCCCCTGTAGTGGGACATACTTACAATTCATTAGTACAAAATCTCATTGTTATATGGTTATCTTTACATATTTCTTATGCAGATCTCTAAAATTCCCATGGTTGTCTCTGGTTCCAAAATAATTCAAGTCACATTCATTGCTTTTCAAGAGCCTCTGCTTCTCTAATCATCTATCTTTTACAAATTTAATGAATACACAAAACAAGAAATCCCTCACTATAGAACATATTGACATACTTCTGCTATTATATATATATATATATATATATATTTTAAGTAGATGGAGTAGGTTAGAAATCAACCTAGAAAACTTTCCTGTTTTTCTAGACTTCACTGTAAGAGATTTGTAAGACATTTTCTTCTGACAGATTTGTGAGCAGACTCTATTTTGCCCCAGATATTTAGAAGTGACACTAGTGAGTGGTGAAGTCTGTCTTGATTGGTCTCTCAGGGTGCAGAGATCATCTCTGTTATCAGCCACCTTCCACCGGAATGCATATAAGTACCAACAATGTAGGTCACACAAAAGGCATTTAATCAGTACCCTCCATTGGAAACACAGTTTAAACTGTTACCTTCTAGGCACTTAAGACGTTCTCTGGAAATAAACTTCAAATACTTTAATTAGTGCTTTCCTCAGCTGTGTTATCACCTCCTCAGTCAGACCTCGGCTCTTTTCCATCTTTCCTCAGAATTTGCTCGTTTCTTAAGGAAGTTAAGTTGTAACTTGGTTAGAACACAACGACTTTAACCCGACTTTAACTGCAAAGGGCCTTTTCTGTAACTAACAATGTGTGAGATGGGAGAGAACATGCAACCAGTGGCAACAAAGGAATCTGAAAGGCCTTGAAAGTGCCAAGTACTAAATACCAAAAGTAGCTTTAAACACAGAGGCATCTTGAGGAATTACTCCAATTTCAGATTATAATTTCACAGAACAGTTGCTGTGAGAAGGAATAATGTGAATTTAGTCTAGCCAGAACCTTTACTTGTGCACAATTTACAGTCATAGCTCTTCCTATATAGTGAGGCAAGAAAAAGGGAAGCCCAGAAGTGGATCGTTTTGTGTAGCCTTCTGAGTGTTTTGTACATTCAAGAATAAATCCTCTAATCTCAACAGCAAGCAGATGCTGAAATTGAATAGGCTGAATAGAACCACAATGGCTACTGAAGAATTCCTGTTGTTACACATTTCAGCAAAATGGAACGGCAGTTTTCCTGGTGCTTTTTAAAGTAAAGAGGCACATTCCTTATCTGTCATCTCGAAAGAAACAGTAGTCACGCAGAGCATATTTACATTCTCATGTATTCTATGACAAATTTTTACACCATTCCCCACTCTCCACCTTGCCATCAACACCCTCTGCATACTGCGATGTATTTGGATTTTGCATTCTTGCTTATCAGCTGTCTTTTTGAGTGAGGAAACTCAAATTCAGTGAAGAGGTGAATACCACTCCAGTTCTACACTTGCATGGACAATAAGTAGTTGTGACATAACCTTTATTAAGGTTTGTAATATGGATATAACTCTGCCAGACCCAAATCTATTTTATTTCTCCGGAATATTTCAAAATCAAATGGCAAACCAAGCACTTCATTCTATTATTATAATAAAGTATTATGCTTAATACTGGCAGGCTACTGTGAAAGGCCATGGCTGGTGATCTTTGAAAGACCCTTTGCATTCCCTGGTTAAAACCACAGCTACTGTATCAGTTATTTTAGGGGCTCATATATGTATAGCTACAATTTCAGATAACTCACATCCAACTGAACATTTACAAAGAACATCTAAATTACTACTTAGTATTCAGGCAATGTTCTGTGCATTAACTGTACAGAAAACATAAGGAGATTCACTTTAACTGTGGACATCGATTCAGATGAAAAATCTGACAGTGTTTTATTGCAAATCTTGGATCAGAAAATACTTTTGGCATTACTGTACTGCAAGACTGTGTTAATTGTGCTTATATACAACCCCGAGGAGACATGCCAGCTCTTGTTCCTCACAAGAGGAATCCCTTCTGCTGATTCTTCTTGTCTTCAGTCCTCTTAAGCCATGGGTTCAGAAACATTCAGTACTGCAATCGCTCACTTCAAGAAAATTTGCACAGTTTTTCTCAACACATTCTGACAAGTTCTTTGATTCAAATCATGCCTCTCATTTTTCAGTGGCCATTCTAACTGCAGGAATTTTTCCTAGTGTCCAACCTGAATCTCCCTTGGAGAACTTGATGCAATTCTGATTTACGGAATCAAACTCTATAACCCAGAGTTAGGTTATAAAGCAGGTATGTTTTTATTCAGCATCTGGCACCAAGCTGGGTGCAAGGGGGAGAGCTCCTCCAAACTTGCACCCCGTAGGACAAAAGCTTGGTACAGATACAGGCCGAACTAATCCATAATCAGTGTTTTTCCCGGAATTCGTATACATATTCATTACATTTCCGAGAACACATCAGCGTATGGTTCCTCCCACGTGGGCCGTGGGCAGTCTGGGGGTCTTCTGGTGGTCATGGGATGAAGGCTCATTGTCTTCAACCGAAGTAATCCGATCCGACCTGTTCGTTCCTTGTGTGATGTGCCCTTCAAGTTTACAATAGAGTTTCAAGATGTTCTTTTCTTGTCTGGTTTCACATCCTGCTTAACTGCATTTCTATGCAATGGTTAACCCTTATTTGTACTCTCTTTACTCACATTCCTATGCAATTGTTAACCCTTATTTACTACACATCCTGCTTGCTACATTCTTTTGTCTTGTCTTCCTTTACAGCTGGCCCATGTTTACTCTTCGTCCCCTAACTCAATTCCCTCTAGTCCTATCCCTAGTTATGTGAGAGAAGAGGCTGATCCCCACCTCACCACTATTTCCCTTCAGGTAATTATAGGAAGCAATAATGTCTCCTCTGAGCACTCCCCTCAGTTTATCTCTGTAAACCACCCGAATGACTTGCAGTGCTTGCTCTGTACTGCATCCCTGTTGAGTGGCTGTTGAAGTGGAGATATGACAGCTGGTGGAGAATACAGGTAGCCTATGCTGTGATTTGCGGTGCAACAACTTGCCATTTGCAGATTACCCTATAGCATATCTACAGAGTTGAAGACGCAGTGTATTCTCATCATACTCTTGGCAAGATAGTTTCAGGACATTCTGACAGTTTATTTATAGTCAGTGAACAACTCCATTATCTAACACCAAAACACTCATTAAACTGTTACACTCTTTACTCAAACTGGACTTGTTGAAGCATCAATTGAGAAAAGGGTGAGTATTGCAAGTTTGAAATCAAAGAAGGAAAACCAGACACACTATCATCACAAGGGTATGCATTGTTTTCACATTCACCTTTGGAAACAGTGATTTGCAGTAATCCAGCTAAACGCATTACTCTGGCCCAAACATAAAGGACTGTAAACAATCAATTTCAAAGGAATTCAAGTTTTGAAAGTGAGAGGAGAAAGAGACTCTACATCATCTGCTAATGACTATTGTTACTGATTTTACTTTACTCAGACAATTGGTTGATGGATTGTATTATGCAGCTCTTACAATTCGGAAGGGATTGCAGCAGAGGGCTATTTCTTAGAATGGCAGTTTAATGTGGAGAAAAGTCCTGAAAATGGAGACAAAGGGAGACTTTAATCAGAGCTCTAATGTGGGCTGTCTGTGATGAAGCTCTTATCATTTCACCACAAGCAGTGTATAGCACTCGAAGGCAGATTCTGCGCTACGTTAATAGAGGCTTTTAAATCATTATTTGCACTTTAAAAATGGGGATGTTTGATTGATTCACAAAACATTACTAAGAATGTGAAATAACTGGGAAGATGATGTATGACTTTTTTTTTTTTTTTTTTTTTTTTTTTTTTTTAACCTCCACACTGCAGCTAATGGTTATTCCACACTAAAAGCAAAACCAATAGTTTGGGTCCAGTTAATTTAAGCTCTGTCTGCAAAAACTCCTCTAATTAGTGACAGTTTCATTGTTCCAATGACATGGATACATCTCTATGGTAAAATAATTAAGTGAAAAGAAAGTGACTGATTTGGTGGGTGGGTTAATACCACAGTGGAATTTGAATAACGAGTGAAAAAAAATGCTGATAAGCAGTAGTCAGCTCGAGGGAAGCATAATTGTCAAGTACTATTCAAAGGTGATGAAATATCTAGCAGGTCTGCCTGCTTCATACCTAGGCTAGAAGGTTTTCACTGAGACCTCCTGAATTAGATCCACCAGGTTAAGAAAGGGAGAATTGTAGCTGTAATGCAGAATGAAATAGGTTGTATCTAGCAAAAGAAGATACAAGAAAATTACATTTTACCATAGAATGTATCAGTTGCATTCCTCTGGTCCTTTCTAGATCAAAGAAAATGTTTTGTTATCGCCTTTTTATGATATTGCCCTATCACCCCTAGCCACTATGGAAGTCCAAGCTGGAGTTCACAGAATTTCACGGTTGGTGACCTTTACTGAAAGTTGTTACCGAGAGTTCTAAGGTTTTTAAGCTGCAGTTTCATTTTCTGATTACCACATTAGCACTTCAGGCTAATCTGCTGCACACACTAACTGAATGATGTTTTTGTTTGTGTGTCTGTTTGCTTTCATTTTAATTAAATAGAAAGGAAACACAATATTTGTGATTACCTGAAGAATTCATTTTGTATTGTTTCGATGTCTCTTAAAGCAATTTTTTACAATAGTATGGAAGAATACTGAACCCAGCTGAACTCCTTTGACAACATTGGTAACTCTGTGCAAAACTGAAATGGGGTCCAATTATTTTGCATGTGGTAACATGCCAATCATGACTGTTATATCATAAATGTGGAAGTGCACAGGGACAACAAAAGTAACATGTAATGCACTGCTCTGTAAATAAAATTAATTATCCACACAGACTTTATGAATAGCATAGATGCATGTGGTAAAGAAAATGTAATTTAATAAGAGTATTTATATTGCACTAAGAAAATTGTTACTTTATGAATTAATACAGTCTAAAAAGAAAGAAACATGAAAATATCAATTTAATTATCTAACTGCAAGCTTCCTGATTACTTACAGGCATACTATATTAATGTGATTTTTGACACTGCCAAAAACTGAAAAAAAAAATGCATATATATAGAATAAAATTTGGGAATTTGAGCCATTCATAATCTCTTTTATAATTGATTAATTTTCTCTAAACAGGAGTAAACAGCATTGCCTGGTATGGCACTGTAAAATAATCAATTTCTAATTGATTTCTAATGCTGAGAATTTTTTTCTAATGCTTGAGAATTTTTGCAAGAATAGAGTAAATTTCACGAATTTGAAGGTAAGTGTTGAGAAAAGCAAAGCTTTTGGATGACATTAATTTTCTCTGTATTCAGTGTCAGAGCAATGAAATGGAAACTACTTGAAAAAATTTGCCATGATATAAGAAATATTCAAATGTTTTCACAGAGTATTTCCTTTTTGTTTCAGTTTGTTTTTATATTCATTAACTAGAGAAAGTCATTTTCATTTTAATGTGAACTGCAGCAGTATCTGAGTGTTTCTAGATTCTCTTTGCTTTTAATTTTTATTTCAGATCCTAAAATTTAAATCGCTTCATTTACATATGAAATGGAAATTTTGATGTATTTTTTTTCTGTTTAAATATGACATCATTTGTGATAAGGAAATAAATAATCTAAAAAGCTAAAAAACACGATTACAATGTTCTGTATCATCATGTAAATTTTATAAGAAAAAACGTTGCATATTTTCTACCATTCTTTAATAATAATAACACTTGGCAAGAATATGATCTCTAGAAAACAAAATGGAACACAAAGGTATAGAGGAGTTTTTATACAAATCACATCCATTTGAATGTTGTTAGCTCTAAACTTACAACACAGGAGATCTGGTTAAGCATCTTTGCTTAATGCAAAAAAATCTATCATATGTTCCTGTAAGGCTTACTAGTTAGATCAGGATTCCCAAGGAGGTAAAAGGGAAATGTCTTCTATTGAGCAAAAAATAAATACAGAACACAGAAGAACAATGAAGAATGAGACCAATGCATATTTTTCATCTTTCAAGTGCCCTGCTCACTCTCCCACTCTACTACTATCTTCAGTCCTCATCCCAAATGATTTCTGTTTTCTGATTGGCTGATGACCACCCAAAACACATCATATCATTCATTTCCTCTGTTCATGTTTGGGTCAATTGTTTACTTTTGAAGTCCACCTACATGGTCACACTCTTGGCATTCTTTTCTAAGTACTTTGCTCTGCCGGGATTATGATCAAATTTCTCTTCTGCTCGTTAGGCAGCACCCAATACTTGTCTTGCCCTTTCTCCTCTCCACACCTTCCTGCCACTGACAGTCTGCCTCTACTGTTTCCTTCTTGATTTCACAAAGGCTTGTTCCCTCAATCGCTTGAATTATTTCCCCTCTTGCCCAGCCTTGAGCTCTTTTTCTCTCCTGTATTCTCAGCAACTGGATCCCTAATCTCTTTTTCTTTCTTTTTATTTTTTTTCCTCTCACTCTAAGTCTGTTCTTGTATTCCCTAAGATGGTGTCTAGTAAGTGATTTACTTTTAATTTCCTGTATTCTCCCCTTTCAGTTAAATCTTTTATTGACAGCTGTGCCCTTTCCTTACATAAATACTCTGTTCCAAACACCACTGTGTTTTTTTCTAGTTGTGCTTACACTTGTCCGGACTTTATGAACAACATCAAAAAATAGGTTAAATTCCCTTCTTGTATTCTTACCTATCTTACTCTCAGACCTTAAACTGGCTGAAAAAATGTTTTTAGACAGCAGAGATTTCAGTAAACAGCTCAGTTAGTTATTTGAGTGGCTATGCCGGACTACTACATGTGTTACTGGACAAAAACATCGGTCTAAGAGACAGCTCCTTAAAACCAATGTGGTATTAAGAAGTAGACTTTCTTTATTGTGGTGCCATTGCATGGAGGATCCCTCCATTTAAGTGTGTATATCTGGCACAAAAGATCTTCAGCTTATATACATCACTTGTGTTACATATGTAAAGATACTCCCAGACCATGTGTATTTATTCAACACTTTCATTGAAATCTTTTAAGGTAAGAGTCCCACATCCTTGCACATGCTCAGTGTTTTTGTGGTGTTGTCCTGGGACCTCTTGGAGTGTCCTTTAGTTGACAAGTCCTCTGGTCTTGTTACCTTATTAAGAATGCTTTCTTTCCTTGCTTTGCTGACTACAGTCTCAAAGGACTAGTTGTTACCAGTCCCTATCTTTGGATCAGTCTTGAGGGGTGGCCTCACTATGCAGGCAGGAACCTTCTGCAAACAATCTGTCCTGCTATCTAATATGGTTACAGTGTTCCACAAGATGTGTGAATAACAGGAATTTTATTCCAGTGGGTAACTCAACATTTCTCTATGGAAGAGCATTATACTTACTGAAGTTATGAAATAATAAAAAAAGTCAACATCTTTGGATGAGACAATACATGAAAAATTACTGTTTTTGTTTGTTTGGATGGAGAATCAGCGGTGTGCAAATGTAAGGAGATGTAATGAACCATTTAACCATTTTTAGAATTTGATTAAAATAAGAGGGAAAAAAGTAATTATGTGAATAGATATATTTGCTGTGGCAGTGAGTATAAAACTAGAAAGCAATGAGAGAAAAATTATGTAAAACTGTAGTAGTCTGTTAAGGAAATTTTCTTTGTACTCTTTGCAAGCAAGTATAGACAGATTGAATTCAATGAGTGAGGTTTGTTTTGTACTGGGACAGGTGATTAAATATTTAACACAGTAGTAGGAGATTGATGTGAGCTCTCCAAAATAAAAAAAACAATGTTTAATCTCTGCAAATTTACCCTACACAGTAGTACCTTGCAAATATAAATGAAAGGTAGCATTTCCAAATCCAAATTCATTTACTTAAATGTGGATTTGGCAACCTAGAAGTATAAGCAAGGTTTTCAAGAAAGATTCACCTATTCACAGAGATGTTAGTCTCCCAAGGTGAAAACAGGAGCCACCTAGGATGGGTTGTATAAACCAAGGAAGTCATGGGAATGAGGAAAAAATATCAGGATAAATGACAAAATGTGTGTGCATGTGAGCATGCGTAAGTACATATGTATGCATGTATGTGGGTCACTCTGCAAGTTATTTCCATGGAAAACTCAACGCAAAGATAAAGCTAATTATCTGCTAAAAAGCCCTGTTTTTTAACATAGTCATGACCAGTAGCATTGCATTTTTGCCAGCAATGAATGAGAGCTTGCATGCCACACTCATGAAAATCTTCATGGCCTTTCAGAAATTGGTGTGTCTTTCACATACGCTACAGTTGCCACTGCTGAGAAATGCACCACCCACCACCTCACTGTACTCACACCCACCCTTAAGTCTCCAGAAACTTTCATCGAGAGCCCATGAATGTCAGTGGATGCAATTTATCTACGTGGTGGAATTCAGAAACACACCTTTGCTTCAAACCCATTTCCATGTCAGACACCATTTTGTCAGACTGTCCCTCTGCTGCCAACTGTCACAAGCAACAACATGAAACCGGATATTGGTGGGAAGTTTTAACTTCTACTGCCACACCACCAACATCTGCCTCTGATGTCTTGGGCCAAGGTACAAAACAGTCCTCATGCATATGTCCTGATATAAGCTTTTCCATTTATACATACATATTTGACCTATTTTTAGTTTCTTTGCTTTTTACATTTTCTTTTTTGTTTTTTTTCCTCTGCATTGGCTAGAAGTAATATCATTTAATACAAACATGCTGGTAAATATAAAATCATAGAATCACAAAATTATCAAAATTTAATGACTTCTGTTACTTAGTCGTAGTGGAGATCCTTATGACTGAATGTTTCAGATAAACAAGAGAAATAGTTATGAAAACAACCTGAGATGCACTTAAGAAAATGAGCTAATTAAAGTTCTGCAAAAATAATTATTATTCTAAATTCTGTTGTTCTTTGTAATGTGTTCACCATGTTTTTATCATCCAAATCTTAAAATTATTTTTTCCGTTTTTTTTTTTTTTTTTTTTTAATTTCCCATTTATCACAGTCTGCAACAGCTTGTGCATTAGACACATACTAGATTTTAAATTCCACCCACATGTTCTTGTGTTTCTGTGCACATGTGTCTGATGATTCTGCCACTAGGAAATGTTTAATTCCATTTCAAAAACTAAAAATCAATTTGCTGAACTATACACTTAAGACGAACTTTTATGTCAGATTCTATGACTTGACGGAGATGCTTTGCAAAATACCTTTCTATTTGTTCTATGACACCTTGAGTGGACTTTTATTCTCTTCTCTCAATGTGAAACAATTTATATCTAATGAGTATGCATACTGAAATTTACACTTTTATTACATCTGACTGTGCAGGACAGTTGTTGCATCAATGTTACTGAGAAATAGACATTACAAAAACCTTGGATGTCATCTCAAAGGTGTCATGTAACTGGAAGATCTTTATTATAGTTTTGTCATTAATGTGTCTTCTTTGAAAAACTCTTAAAACAGATATGAGCTATCGTAAACCATACCTTCTTATTCTATATCACTACTCCCTCATGTTCTGACATTCTGCTATCTCCGGATGTGCCATGGTCATGTTCTTGTCTGGCCCAAAATCATGTTTACTGGCATTAATTAATCATACTTTTCTGAATCTTCTAACATTGAGCTAAGAATTTTATCTTAAACCACCTACTCACATTAATTTCATGATCACATTCCACTCTGGGGTCTTGCTTCCCCAAAAACTCCATTTTAACTAAAGGAGATGGCAGAGACCCAACTTCAGCTGCAACATTTATTAGGATACCTAAACGTACCTTCACTTAGCTTTTCAGAAACCATGGTTTCATGAAATTGATTCTGTAATGACAAGATTCTCTTTTCTTTGTTTACAGTGACTATCACAAACAGCAACACATTTTCTAGGCCTCCTCCCAACTACTGAATTTAGAAAACAAAATAAGAACAGCAAATACATAGAATATATAGTTCTCAGCCACAAAACACTATTCTTCAACTTTGTTACCAACATTGGCTATGCATTTTCTCTGATGATGAACAAGAGCCTGCATGCTGTGGTTGCCAAAATCTACGCCTGTGGAGGTGACCCACTGCTGTTGTTTCTACTCATGGCATGTAATGGAATACTGGTGGGAAGTTTCAGCCTCAACTGCCATACCACCAACATCCATCTCTGATGTTGTGGGTCAAGGTAATAAAATAGGGACATTACTTTTTGGAATAGCCCTTGAACATAAATTTTTTGTATCCCCACTCTCTTTGGGATAATGCAGTGCCTTTTGTATTTTCTCACATCGTCTCTTGTTTCTCTTTGTATTACCATGCTACATGGTCAAAATTCAGTATCAAAAAAGATAATTACTGGCAGACATGTTTGCTACTATGGTCTTTGGGAACATGATGTGTCATATTTCTTCCTTGCACTTTTTTGAAATAGAAGACACAGGACAGTTAGCACCAAGATTTTTCTTGGAGAATTTACTTTTCTGAGATTATATTCTAAGGTATTTACTGTTTGGGTTTCTTTGTTTTCTGCTCTAGAAGAAAATGTTAGTAAGTGTAAGTGGTAGCTGAAGTTGCCACTAAGATGCATTCTGTCTCTGAGAAAGAATGATGGTGAGTGGGGAAATCTCACAGAAAATGTATTATTTTAAAATACTCTGTTCTCCACTACTTCTGCTCTGTACTAGATTAAAAGTGTGGAATTAAATATGCACACATACTGAGTAAAAAAGCCTTTTCTCACTAATTAGGTAAAAGACTTAACTAGTCTGTAGGGCACATACTGTCCTGCACTTTCCTCCATATGTGATGACATCACAAATTTTTTTACCTGTGTATTGTGTGTCGTGTTTTGCAATCCAGCACGAAACATTCACTGAAGCCAACAGTTGTACTTCATGTAGAGATACGCTCTGCTGAAAAGCTTTTCTAATGAAAGACATGATAGGCAACAGTTTAATTTTCCTGTATAGAAAATAAAAAGGTAGGAGTTCAGGAAAATTAAACTGTTTTCTTTTCCTATTAACTGTTCTGTATTTATTGTACATATCTCTTTTTTTAATCATGTGGAAGGAGACACTAAAATGAAACAACAAAAATAACATTATTTTGAAGTTAGACTTCAGCTTACTATGTCCAGTTTCATGAAAAAAAGCTCTCATCCATGTTCTCTCCTCCACCTTTAGAAATTGATATGAAAAATCCTTTTAAATAACATATATTAAGATTCTGCGTTTACTGAACTATAACTTAGCAGAGGTATGGAACTTCAAAATATCTGGACAAAAAGAACTGTTTTAGCTGTCTCTAAAGAGTAAAACCTATTTGCTTCAAATTTCAGAGCTCCTGAGGTATGCTTGTGAAGAAGTGATTCATATAGAGGCTACCCGAGACCTTCCCAGCAAGGGGATTCTGTTTCTGAGACTCTCAGCAAGCCTAAAGATGTTATGATCTCTCCCACATCTTTAACTAGGCAGAGCTTTTCAATATTCACCCTGGGAAATAAAAAAAAAATGTATAAGAGCTATTTTATCCATAGCTGCTTATGTTAGAGGGGTGGGTTCTTTATTTGCTCATATTTTAAGCCTAGGGAAAAAAAATAGGTCCATTATAGTTAAATACCAACTATTACATATAGCCAATATAGAGAGAGATTTGGGAAGAAAACAGAGGCTTCTGGTATCATTTCAGATGCCCCAGGGTTTCTCATCTGGTGTCCACCTGACATCTGTGGTCAAGCAACACGCAGGTATACAGAGAAAAGCACAGGCAATATAATCTATATTAAATTGTATCTTCCAGGTAAATGGAAGAGAAAGTCCTAAAAAGGAAGAGTAGAGCAGAAGAGTCTTCTGTTCTTTGGAGATGACAAGATTTCTTTATTATTATTATTATTATTATTATTGTTGTTGTTGTTGTTGTTGTTATTTTTCTCCTCTTTTCCCTTTCATTCAGGTTAGGCTCACTACTGCAGCTCCCAAAGAGAAATTCTGGACAGAATGACTCAAATATAACACCAAAGTATATGTTAGCTTTCACACTATGCAAGATTATCATTATTTTATTGCAATATTCACACAACTAAAATACAAAGTGAAGATTAGAAAAATGCAAGCATAAGAGGTTGTTGATGACAGTGCTTCACATTGTTGAGTGTTGCTGTGAGGATACTAATACACTGATCAGAATGAACTTCCTTCAACATACCTTCAGTTCAGGAACACTTCATTGCATGGGATATGGGTTTCATGAAGAGCGTTCTACCTCTTGTGGAATGCATATCTTTAAATAATACAATGTTATTTTATTATCAATTGTTTATTGTATCAATATGTTTAAGTTTTCTCATGGCATACACACAGAAACACAGAAAATCGAGAAACTCAGCTTTTGTTGTTTTCATGCTGTTGTACTTGAGTTAGCAAACAAACAAATGCAAGAAGACTATAAGAAGTAATTAAATGACAAAACCTAAACTGGACTTTTGTCCCAGGGGGTTGGTCCAATGTCTGAAAGCATTTTATTCCACTCTAAACAAGTACTGTGCTAATCCCCCCGGAATGCAGCATTTATTACTTACCTGGCAGGTGTGAAGTGCTAAGTGCTAAAGGGATTATCTCCCCCTCCTTCTCTCCACCTCCTGCTTTGTTCTGAAAAATCAGAAGAAGAGGGGGAGGAGATAATCCCCTTCAAATGGAGCATTTATTACCACAGTTGGGCTTGAAGCGCTGCTTTCCGAGGGGAGTCATCACAGGTGAGTCTCCTTATACGAGTATTAAACCCCACTGTAAACAAGCCAAATCCTCATACTATTTTGACTGCTGCTTACTTGTGAAAGTTCAAGACCTTTTACTGTTCTTTCCAATAGTTAGAATTCCACTGTCTCAAGCTGCGTTCTTGTTATTATATTACGGGTATTGGTACATTTGGCTAACAGATACAATTTCTAGTGGTTGAAAGGCAATGTTTATTTTTATATTCTCATTTCCTTTTTCCACATTTTTTTTTTCTTTTTTACTTTCAGATTTAAGCCTCAAAAAACAAAACCAACCACCAAACAAAACCCTCAGTATGTTCCTACAGGTAGGCGTTGGGTGAATTTGCTAATTTCAAAAGCATTAATTCTTTGTGTCACAGACAACTGACTTTGTGAGAATTTCAGCAATGCAACTTCTTGCTACAGATTTGCTAGAGAAGCTTCTTTTGCTGGAGATGATCTCCTCCTTCATTTCAGTCAAAATCAGCTAAGTCAGAGCTACGCCATAGTACAGATCCTAAATCAACCTCATTTATACATCTACTTGCATTTCAGGCCTCTCTTCTATGCTGACAGCACAGGTGTTGCTTTGTGCTCATTCTGACGTGGTTTGTCTGAGAAAACTTACAAATATAGGAAAAGAGTAGTGGGTCAGAGAACGTCCATGTAGCTATAGCACCAGAGAGGGAAAGCAAGTCTAATTGAACTTCATTAAGGTTGTTGTGAAGCTGCAAGCCATTTTCCTGTAGTGGGTTAGGAAGCAAACGGCAATTTCAAATCAATTAGTGTTTGATGAATTTTCTTCAAGGAAAGTGAGAGAAAGTGTTAGCTGCTGTAGCCAGGGAGAACCAGGTGAGTAAGCCTGCCCATGTTCCTGGAGCAGATACAGTAACAATTATGATTGCACCACAGGTTGTGATTTTTCAATTATTTTTTTTATCAAGGCATGTAGAATGTAGAGAAAAAATGATCGGTAAAAATACATGAGAAAGGATTCTAGTAAAAATTGCCCTTTGAAGCCAAGAGCTTGTTAATTCTGTGGAAGTAACATTGGGGGGGACAAAACTCTGGCTTTTTTTTTGTAACCTCATGCTATTTCATTGAGACTTAAAATTCCTGCAAGGTATTCAGTGTATCTGCATTGTAAGAATAGCTCTTCAAGGAAAAAGACATCATTCTGTACGTTCTCATGAAGATTGAGCTCCAAATGCAGTTTGTCAATTAGAAAATCAGTTTCAATATATGCTTAACTTAGGCTCTGATATGGAAAGCTTTAAGGATGAATTTCCAGAATTCCAGTAGTCTTCTATTTTTAACTGTCATTCAGGTGTATGAAATGCAAAAAATGCAAACACCGCAGTGGGTGGTGAAGAAACAAAATAAAAAGGAATTGTCACACACACATTTTTTTCTTGTATGTAAGCCAGATTGTAATGTAGATGCTTAGTTAGTCTGACACTGATTAAATCAATTCTTTGAGCAGAACCTCTGATATTTTGTATTTTTTGTCTTTCTGCTAACTGTGCAAAAACTTAGGTGCGTGACTTGCTTCTGTTCTTCTTACATTTGAGAGAATTTCTAATTCATTTGCAATGCTACCAGCTTTCAGGGCTCACAAAGAGGTTCAGTAACTATACTTGCCTTTATTTTCAGCCACTGACAGCATACTATAGAAAAGGAGAATTAAGGATAAATGGCATGCTTAGTATTGGAGTGCCTAAAATACCTACTTTGTTCCAGGAAAGCTGTTACTCTCTTGTTGCTGCTTTTTCATTCAATTCTAAGAACAAAATCTCCAAGCTAAATTTGTGTTTGCACCTATTTGTTTCACACAATACAGCAGTGTTGTCAAGGAAAATATTTTTCCAAAATATGTTTCTTTGAAGAATCAGAACATTCAAGAATTTGGCATGGTTAATGCAGAAATGGGTTAGGATATATGTAAGCATACTGACAATTCCAATACACAGCTGTATTTCTTCTTTTATCCTGTACATTTTGTTGAATCTTAGGCTCAAGCGTTTTGCTGCTTAAATTACAAGGTGGTTCTGTTATGAGAGGATACTATTTGAATTATGGTTTTTTTATGTTTTGTTTATATATATTTTTTAAATAAAAAGGGCTAGATATTATATTTTCAAATACTGGGTTGCTGGATACCTAGGGCTTATTATGCTTTCAGTAGTTATTTTGTGAAACCAGAGACGTTAATAGTGTATTATTTGATATTTTTTTTACCCACTGTCCTGCTAATAAATTTGTCAAACAGTGAAGGAACAGAAATACTGTGAGATCAGTTAAACTGAACAGCCAATGTAAACAATCTGGCATCTCTTTATAACACATCCAGAGCATTCAGAATATGTTTATGAATTCTAAGTATGCTTACAGTCAATCTGCATGCCTCATAAATGCTTCTGAAATTAATGAAAAACTAACAATTGTAATCTTTCTCTTTGATGAATATTATTTAGTTTATATTCATTTCCTTTCCAGACTGGAATATTTTTCTTTCCTGTCAAGTGAAAAAGAAATTGCAATAAGATCTGAAACATATAACTGAAGATGCAAGAATGATTTTGTTATATAACTGCATTGTTAGATTCAGTAAGTAGGTCTTTTTGTATTCATTTGCAGGTGCAACATGATGTCCCTATGGGCCAAAATGGCTTTTATTTGATGTTCTGACTGTTCATTATACCAAGAATCTTCTGAAAAGCAAAGTGACTTGCACTGGAGGTACACAGATATTAGTGATTCCTAGGGAAAGGAGAATTCTTAAAAAATATGTAAAATTGCAGTTGTTATACACTGAGCTCAGTTTCTTCTAAACCTGTATTTTGTATTATTCTGATATTTAAAAACACTGCCCTAGGTGACAACAAGGTAAGTCTCCTAATGAGATCACGTACCCAGGGAACTGCGTATGGAGCTGAATATCTGCTTCAATGCATTGGAAATTATGTTGATAAGACTGGGATATCTCAAAGTTTGTACCAGGTAGGTCTCATGAATGTCCACAAAGGGGGGAGGGGGAAAAAAAAAAAAGAATGCTGTCTGCAAGACTGTCAGGACATATTGAACAGATAGGCTGACAGTAGCAGTTTCCTGGATCGTGTCATTATCTGTGATAAGACATGGTATCACCATTACAAGCTGGAGTCAGAATGACAGTCTACAGAGTGATGATCTGAATTCTCCATCAAAGGAAAAGTTCATGATGCAGCCTGCACAGGTAAAGTGATGTGCATTGTCTTTTGTGATAGGAAAGAGGTGATCCTTCTGGATTGCCTGAAACCTGGATAAACCACCAATTCTGACACGACATTGCAACACTAAGCTGAAGCTCAGTCAGGCCACAGAAGAAGACAACAGTTCTACTGCAACAAGAATGCCAGGCCCCATAGCGGTCTGATGACTGTAGAGCACATTGCCAGTCTTGGCTGGATTGTCTTTCCACACCCACTGTATCATTGGGATTTGGCTTCTTCTTTATCTATTTGGGCCAGTGAAAGATGGCTTGGGCAACATTTTTCCTAGCAGTGACTATCATACTATCATAGCAACTGTGAAACAGTGGGTCACCTTTGCTGGTGCAGATTTTTGAGTGTGTCATGCAGGCTTTTGTGCATCCCTAGCAAAAATGCATAGCTAATGGTAGTGGCTACCTTGAAAAATAGCATTTTGTAGCTGAGAATTTGCTCTATCAGATAGTGTTATTGTGCTCTTTGTATCTGTTGTAGTTACATTGGAAATAAATAGGACAAATTACTTTTGGGCTGACTTAGATACGCTATCACAGAAAATCATAGAATCTTGAAACCATAGAATGACTTGGGTTGAAAGGGACCTTAAAGATCACTTAATTCCAGCTCCCCTCCTGTGGACAGCATTGTCATCCACCAGATTAAGTTACTCAGGGCTCCATTCAACCCGGCCTTAAACACCTAGGAGATGATATATCCACTTCTCTGGCAACATGTTCCAGTGCCTCTTCATCCCAAGCAAATAATCTATATAATTTTTATTAAAAGCAAATATTGTATTTTAATTTCCAGATTTCCATGAAAAAAAAATGCATTTTAAGATACCAGTGTGTTAGGTTTGTCTTCTCGGCATCTGACATATTTCTCATACAAAATATTCAGTAATCATTCACCATGAATTTGGTGCTCTTATATTACAGATTTTCCTTATCATTATTTCAGTACAGAAAAAGCTCCTCCTGTGTTTCGTGTCAGGATTTTATTCTGTTTCTAAGGACATCTATGCAATGAACACTAGCTAAAGGAAGAGCAAATCCTTAGTCATCCTGGTGCCACAGCAGCACCAGCAATGAAAAAAAAAAAAAAAACAGTAGAAATTGCTGTGATGGAAAGCAGTTGAATAGAATTAGACTGGAGTTTTCATCCATAAAAGTATCAGAGTGCAAACTGCACCTAGTTACATAAAGTAAAAAAAAAAAGTATGTGTATGTTCCTGACCTCATAGATCCATTGGTCAATATGGTTTCTTCTTTCATTGTAATTCTTAGTACAGCTATCCTTTGCAATTCATGACATTCAAGAAAAGTGTGACAGTTAGAAATTCAACATCAGCAAGGCAATTTTTCCCCATAAGAATCAATGTAATATGGGGTGGGAGGATGGTAAGGGTTTCATTATTTTTTTTTTTTTTTCCCAGAGATCCGAGAAATGCACTCATTCTAAATATACAAGCAGAATTTCTGTGTTTTAAAGGTGAGAGAGACAAGAACAGCATCATCAGGATTGTCAGAGGAGAGAAGTCTCTTGGCATCTTGGTTTTTGAGACAGATTGCTGTGAAAATGGTATCAGCTGTTTTGTCTACAGAACTCGATGTAAATTTTCTTGCTTAGGCATTCTTGTAGCCTCTCCGTGATGTCAATTAAATCAACGAAGTGTAAACAAAAGAAAAATGGTGTGAAGATGGTTATCAGAGCTATGTATTTAAATATTAGCAACAGATTTCCAACATGAAATTGCAAGGAAACAGCTGTGTTAGCAGAACGCTCAGAAGTCCTTGGGGTGAAATGGGTTTCAACTCAGAGTGCTGAAGGAATTAGCATATATTATAGCTGGACCCCTCTCCACAGTTTACGGAAGGTATTGGGTATCTGGGGAGGTCCTTGCTTACCAGAAGTTAGTCAATGTTATCTGTGTACACGGCATGAAAGAAGACACAGGAAACTACATATCTTTCACGTTGTTTCACCTCAGTCCCTTTAAAAGTTATGGAGAAGATCGTCCTGGAGGGTACTGAAAGTCTGTTAAAGAACAAAGCTATTATCAGGCATAGTCAATATGGCTTCATCAAGGGAAAGTCCACCCTTAGTAATTTGATCTCTTTCTACAATAAGGTGATCGATGATCGGTGGCTGAAGGAAGTGAATGTAATCTTTCTGGATGTAAGTAAAGGTTCTGATACAATATTTCATGGCATCCTTCTGGGTATACTGTCCAGCTATGAAATGAGCTGGTTTGTGCTATTCCAGGTGAAATGACTCAACGGTAGTTGAGCGGTAAAAGGATCTGCCTCTAGGTGGCAGATAGTCACCACCGTTATTTGCCAGGGCTCAACTCTAAAGCTATTCTCTTTCAAAATTTTTGTCAGTGGTCTGGATGAAGGACTGGAGTGCTACTTCTGCAACTTTGCTGACAATACTAAACTGGGAAGTGCCATCACCTCCCTAGAGAAATGAGAGGCCTTGCAGAGATCTATATACATTGGAGCACGGAGCAATGTCATGAAGTTCAACAAAGGAAAGCGCAGGGTTCTGTACCTGGCATAGAGTAATGCTAGACACAGGCACAGACTAGGAGATCAGCTGCTGGAGAGCAGCTTAACAGGAGGAGGCCTGGTGACAGCAGGCTCAGAAAGAGGTAGCAGTTGGCCAAAATGGCAAAATGCATTGTGGAGTTCATTAAATACAGCATAACCAGACAGCAAAAAAAAGTGCAATATTTTGAAGCCCTACTTTGAATATTGAGGTCATAATGTCATAAAAATGACATTAAGGTCCTTGAATACCAACCTTGAAAGCCAGAGGACAATGAAGCTAGTAAAAAGATTGAAAGTCATGTCTATGAGGAGAGGCTGAGGACACTTCGATTCACGTTGGAGAAAAGGATGCTGGGAGATGAAATCACGGTGCTCTACAGCTCCTTGAAGGAAAGTGGAGAGGGAGAAGCCAGTCTCTGCTCCATGGTAACTGATGACATGACATGCTGGAAGACAAAGCTGCGCAGAGGGAGGTACAGGCTGGATATCAGGAAAACTTTGTTTATGTGAGTGTAGTCAAGCACTGGAACAGCTTCCTAGAGAGATGGTTAATGTCTCATGCCTGTCAGTATTCAAAAGACATTTAGACAATGCCCTCAATAATATTCTTTATCTTTTGTTTATTCTATTCAGTGGTAGGAACAGGAAACATTTTTCTGCAAGACTTGGAATAATCTGCTTCTAATTCACCTGTGCTGGAGAGTGGTTTTGATCCTGACAGTCAGCATTTACTACTAACAAGGTTACCCCAGTTCACATAAAAAAGCGCAGATAGGAAAAAATATATATATATATTTCCAGGAAGCCTATATTCAAAGGATTAACAATTAAGAAAATATCAGAATTACAATGCTATTGATGTGTACAGAAAACTGAGTTTTTACAATGGTTGTGATGTTCCTTTTTTCTCGATCAGTTCTACTGAAATAAGAAGTATTTGACTTAATGCTGATATCTCTCCAGACCAAGATTTACCTGAGATTTCCTAGCAGAAATATAGGTAATCTGGGTGATATTTTCCTTCTTCTTATCTTTTTGTCTAAATCTTAGTGTAAATTCTTTTGAGAAGAGATAGTCCTATGTACATATAGAGTTATTTACTAGGAGATGAAACTCTAGACACGGTATTTTAAATTTGCAACAGAAAACTGAATACCACTTAGTGCAGAGACAGAAACAAATCCTTTGAATATCTGTATATTGTCAAGGTGTGTAATTAGTGCCTGGAAGTATAAATAATGGTGCTAGTGATGTCACTGTTTTTCCACTGTTTTCAGATTGCTAAATTAACTCCTTCTTCAGGAGATCTACACTTGGTAAGAGTTTACATATAAATGAACTAATCTGGTCCCAGATGTTTCCTGTCTTTTCTTCAGATGTTAAGTGTATAAGCTTCTAGCTTGTGGCAAGTATACAGGAGTTCACAGAATGACAAGAGACGAGAAAGCTGAGCACTTTGCAGGTGCTGATTCACAGTCATATGGATACATCAGTATGCAGACCTACAGGTACACACATTTCAGAGCAGGGGTACATTGTGTATGTAATGATTCTTTGCAAGGATGAGTTGTAAGAACAAAACACAGAATGAGGACTGTGACCAGATGAGTTAGTTATAAGACCTCACAGAGCTGTGATCTGCAGACAGCACTGGTTAGCCACAATTCCAGATAAGAATTTTCACCACTTAATCTTCATTATGTAGGGAAAAGGGCATAACATGAACTTCACCAAGAATTTCTTTCACTTGGCCAGGGGATATTGTATGCAGAGCTTCATCTATCCAGCAGCTGCTCTCAAGTATAGCAAGGAGCTCTGAGCATGTGTTTATATGGAAGTTTTCATTAGACAGAGAAATGACAGAAATAATATTTCACTGACTCCTCTTTGTGTCTTCAAAAAAGTTGTGAACACTGTTTTAATCGTGGCTGATTTTGTCTTTTTACACAATGTCCAGCCATAAAGATAAAACAGTTCTTTGTTATGTAGAAGTAGGAGATTTTCTATATCTGCCTTATCTTTAAGCTGATCACACTTGTTCTGAAAAACAAACATAATATCTGAGGATTGAGGTTTGGTAATGGCATTTATCTAAACAGCTATAGCTATCTGAAAATAATCCATATGTGGACATCCTTGTATCCTCAGAACCAAAGAGCAAAGTGAATGGTCTTCTGTATTTTTAACACTTTAGATCTCTTTCATATTCAGTTATCATAGAATCTTAGAATCAGAATATCCTGAATTGGAAAGGTCCTATAAGTATCACCAAGTCCAACTCCTAACTCCACACAGAACTACTCAAAATTCAAACTATATTTCTGAGAACACTGTCCAGACACTTTTTGAATTCTAACACGTGTTTGGTGATTGCCCAGCCTTCCCATTTATTGAGATGTCTCTACAAGACATCTCTACCCTCAATGAAATCAATAACTCCTCCCAGTTTAGTGTTGTCTCCAAACTAACTTAGTATACCTTTTGAGTACTGTATCTAAATCAATGTTGAAACCATTAAAGAGAATTGTCCCTAAAAGGGCCCATGCAGAATATCACTACTGACTGTCTCACAGCCTGATGTAGCCTCATTTATACAAACTGACTAGCCTGACCCATCAGCCAGCTGTTTACCAGTTGCATTATGTTTTTGTGTAGTTGTATGCTGGTGTTTTATCCAGAAGGATCCTGTGAGAATCAGTATCAAAAGCCTTGCTGGAATCAAAAAAAGATGACAACACCTGACTTCCCTTTTGCCAATGAGGTAGGTAACTTTGTCAGAAAGAGAGATAAAGACATTAAAAATATGACCATGAAAACTGAAAATGCCTACTAAATGGCATCACTGAACATGATAAATCAATGAAGAATATCACTATCACATGAAGTTATGCTTGAGAATTTGTGAACAAATTCTCACTGGAATTCAACACTTCAGATCTTATAAAAAGTTTCTTTATAACTTAGAATCAGTACAACAACTAAAAATGTAAGAGGGTAATTAAGCTCCTCCTAATTTTTCTAAGATGCACCAGATGATCCTCATGCTAAATGTACCTATGTTTCCCTGTTGTCTATTAAGGGAGCCTCTGGAGATTTACTTAGCCTGATACATCTGTATTGTAGATATTAAAGCAGGAGAGATGAATGTCACCGTTACTGTTTAATTGCATTCCTGGTACAGTGTAGAACCCGAGAGAACAAGTGGGGATTTTTGACACAGGATTTAATCCTATGTCCAAAACGAAAGGAGGGAGGGAGGAAGGCAGGCAGGAAGGAAGGAAGGAAGCTCTCTACTAAGTTATAAACTGCACTTCCTGGAAATGTCTCCATGTTCATTCAAGGAGTCTCATTTGAATACTGGCCTGGTCTGACCCTTGCCAGTTAGTAAGATCTAACAGATTTGCTGTAACTTAGAAGAGTTTCCCCTTTCCCCCCGTCACAGCTTGACTTGTCTGGAAAAAAAATTCTAAAGCTATGGAATATATTGTACTTCAGTACAAAGATCAGCCACAAGAGCCACAGTACCTGTTTCTAAAAATTTTTCCCCCAAGGGTTGCTATTTTCTGTTTTTTTATTCAAGGTAAATATCCTCAGTCTCTTTTTGAGCTACAGTAAAATATTGGTATAAAAATGAAAACAGAGCTGCTGAATTCAGTTTCAGCTAGCATAACACTCAAAGGCATATTTTCAGCATATTCAGTGAAGTCTTGTTAGTCCTATGTGGTACTTAAGTATTAACAACCTAATTAGATATTCATGTGGATTATTCACTGTTGATCTTAGAGTATTAAAACCATACCAATTGATGGGATCTTTTTAAGTATTCCTGATGGTTTTTTTTTTTTTTTTTTTTTTTTTTTTTTTTTTTTTAACAATGGAACTTGAGATTTCTCAGGTTTTCTTTAAAAATTGTAGAGAATCCAGTTAACATGAAATATCTAGTTGTATCTTCAGTATCTTCAGTCAAATTTCAGATCAGGTTATTTCCCAAGTTGAGGAGAAAAAGCAGTGTTATTTGAAAACAGACCTCCAAAGATCCAGGTGAAACTGGGACACAGATGAGGCCAGCTCAGGCAACAAGGCAATTAGATGCAAACAGTGTATTTACATTATTATTGCACTGCTTATGAAGACTATGAAAACTAATGTTCAATAACTATTTTCTCTTTTACTTGTGGTTTCTGTCTCTTTTTCTATTGCAGACAGCGCAGGTGAGAACCACTAATGAGGCAGCACAGAAACTGCTTTGAACCTGTATAGTCTTCATCTCCCTCTGGCCTCTTTTTCTGGGGGTTGAGGGAAAAGGAGGGGGACAGAATAGGCCAGAATCACACTCTCTGAGCAACAGCAAATAATTCCCCCTCTGAAATGACAGTAAAATAATAAAATAATATAATAAAATAAAAGTTAAAAAAAAAAATATCACAAGAGGTGGAATCATTACCCTTTTAAAAATATTTATAGCCTTATTATTGGAGGTGTATGAGATACATTATCAGAGCCCCAAACAAAATTGTACATCTGTATAGAGGAAAGTCCCTAGATGATTTTACAGCAGCTGTTGTCTGGCACTCTTGAGGGCAGAAGTGGATTCTAATTTCAGATTGGTTCAGATAACTCCTGAAATAAGAGAAAAGTAAAAGACTAAGAATCTGATTTTTTTTTTTTTTTATTTTTTTTTTTACTAGTTTATTATAAATTCCCCATGTAATCATATAAACTGATTTTACATAACTACATTATGTCCAAAAGAAAACCTATGGTCATGTCCCTCTCTAATCATTCTATATTTTATTTGGAACAATTCATTGTTATTCCTGCTGTCCCCATGAAATGCTACGCCTTCCTTAGGAGTGATCATAAATGTGTATTCAAATGCAACTAGATGAATTGGGCAGTGTGCTATTTGTGAATCTGATGTATTGAACATGACCAGATTTATAGCACCGAACTGGGCATTACTCAGAATCTAAACTTAGCCACCTCCAGCCCTTCTGGTATCCAAGGATAAGTTGGAATACAAGGAAGTTTATTTTATTTATTTTTAATAAAGGCTAAATTTATTTGCCTTTTTCATGCAACATGGGTAAATAAATTTCAGCAGGAGCTAGTCTATGATCAGGGAATATGGTATGAAAATACATGAAATTTTCCATCTTCTGAGGAATAAATCGAATGAACCTTCAATGGCGGTGGGATAAAAAAGCATCTGCTTAACGTACCACAAACACTAGTCTAGATTTTGAATTTGCTCCAGTAATGTGGTTCAGACCACTCCTACCCCTGATCTACCTTTAGATCGTCCAAACTACGATTAAGGTAGAGCTAGGATTCATGAATTAGCCCTCAACTATTTTTGTATGCTCTGCAATAGGAAGGACAGTTGATTATGATGCTGTATAACATTTCTGAAAAGTGTAACAAACTGCCATTTTACCCACCTTTCTTCTGACCTGTTTTCTAGTTAGGTTTTGAATACTTAGTAGATGATTCACAAAAAGTCTGTTAGCCAGTCAAGACAAGTAATATTTTTCTCTTAGTTCCAGAAGTACATCATAATGTTGCAGTTCCTTTGTTTAATTTCTGCTTTTGAACTTTTATAAAGATTGTCATATTTTTACCAGACAATTCTCAAATTTTCAAACTTTCTATGGGACAAAGTTAAAACGTTAGGAAAACTATTTCTATAATTTTACTTTAAGATCGTGTTATATTGCATCTGCTACTAAATTATCTGATGTATCTCTGAAGTTCTTAAAGGGGAAATTATATTTATGATTTCACAGGAACTGCTGCTGAGTATGAAGAAGTAAATAGCAATGTACTTGCACTAAAAGGCGTGCAAGTGAAAACATTGCATAACCTTTTTTCCTTTATTATCTCAATGTTTTAAAGCTGTTCTGCATTGCTGATCCCTCATAGTACCATTGTGGGAAGCAGAGAGAAGAGGAAAATATTGGTTAGGCTGAGTATATGTTGAAGAATAAAAAGAAGAAATGTACCCATTGCATTTTCTATAGCTCTTTGAGAAAGCAGATGACTTTCATAACTGTTGATGAACTCATTTGGTTTCTAGACATTATTCTCTGCCTTTGCAGAACAGTATTTTACAACTGGTTGAACTATCTTTTTAAAGATGCAACTTTTGTGTTTGGAAAAACTGTTATGAGATTGCATTTTAATAAAGCCTGTAATCTGGATTGTCAGTTTGATGTGTCACTTGTAAGCAAGCATTTCATGGAAAACGGAGATGAGTTCTGTGTTTTAAATTAGTCTGTAAAAGCTGTTTTAAAGAACTGAGAGAGACTGTCCCCTTTCCCACCCCAGGCCCTCCCTCCTTCCCTCAAAAAAAAGCTTATGAGTTACTTCTACTGAATTGCAGTTTCTCTTCCTCAGCCTTGTAAATCCCAGATTCTCAATTTACCTTCCAGCCTAGCTATTAAAACATATGATACAGGAGTGACAGAATACTGGGATACTCCAAGGCATTCAGAAGAGAAGGCATTTAATTTCTGTGTTTATTTGGGATGAAAGTTAGGTGGAAAAGGCAAAAGAAAGTTATTTCCTTGTAGGAGAAATAGAAAGATGCTCATTATGGTTGAACAAGAGTAAAGAATAGGAAGAGTGTTATGTATTAGCAAGCTCATAGGGGAGTCTAATGTCTGGAGACTCAATTTCAAAGCCTTTAAGTGTAATGACTGAGAAATAATAAAAAATTATTTATGGTATTGTATGTATGGTATTATAAACAATGTTGTTTAAAATAAAAAAAATAAGGCTTGACTTATCTTATAGAGTGAATGTTTCCACAGCTACATACAGGTGTCTTGCTCTAATTTGTAGGAGGGAGAGGAGGTTCTTTGATATCTGCATCCCTGGCATGAGATTAAGAAGCAACGGTTCAAATGTTGGTCCAACCAGTTTATTATGAATCTTAATCAGGGAGATGGGGAAGGGGAGGATGGACACTATCACAAATTAGGGTGATGGCTAAGGAAAGAAGGGCAACAGGAAAGAAGCAAGCAGTCTTTATAGGAAGCAAAAGGGAGATAGTCACCACCATGGATCCAGCGTAGTTCATAGCTCAGTCTTCAGGTGGTGGGTCATTGGGCATCGTTCTGTTGACGAAGACAGTAAGCATGGCAATGATGGCGACTTCTTTCCAAAGCTAGTATCAACTTATTTATAAGTCCAAAGTGGTTGAGTCAGCTCTTTTTGGAGTGACAGGTTCTGGCTTTTGGATCACAGCAGGAACTCCTTTTGTTCCCATCTTCTGGGCCCTGCCAGCAGATAAGATGGAGCTGGGAGTCCTCAGCTTGTATCTTGCCTTCACAGGATACAATGGTATCATCCCCCAATCTCCCATGGAATTACTTGGTCACAGGCCAGGTTATCCACCTGTAAACAGTTCTGAGCACTCTCTTCAGAAGGCAAACAGCTCCAAAGAAGTGCTTTCAAATGTAAAATTGTCCATACAGTGATGTTGATTGCCACAGGGCAACACCCATCACTCATCTCCTAAACAAGTCAGTCTTATCACAAGAAATATCTCAGGAAGCAAGCTTTGAGACAGGATTCATACAACAGGACAAACACTTTTGTTTGTGCACATTGTCAAGTCTTGTCTGTGTACACAAAGAGACTGTGGATCAGACAGATGGCTAGTACAGAAAAAGGAATAATTAGAAACAAGTATCAAAGTATGGAGAATATAGAACATAAAGAAACACCAATATGTGCGTGGGCTGCCCTTACAAATCCAATAGATATATACCATCAACTAGTCCTGTAATTTCCGTATTTTCAATCTTAATTTATAATTAGCAGTGTTTCCAAATAGGCTCAGATTCCTCTAGAACAAATGTAGAAGACAATTAAATAAAAAAAAATGCTGTTCTGCAAAGACAGAATAATTTCTTTACTTTTTTTTTTTTTTTTTTTCTCACATTCTAATGAACTTTTATGCATATGGAGCAAATTTCAAATTTCTCTACATCTTTGCTCCTGCAATACACATGGAAACTCGTAAAGTAGCTACTTTCTTTAGTTGCTGACTTTATTTCCAGCACGGAAAGTACTGAAATACAGGCCTAATAAGCCTACCAAGATACCAAGTATCTGTATTCAAAAATTGAATGAAACAGGAAACCAAGCCATCCTTTTACTAATCCCACAGATATTAAATGACTGCAATATACGTTTCATGATCGTCAGCATTTAATTTACATGACCTTCAAAAGAAAGTACACTTCCTGCTTTAGAAATGCTACATTTTCATTTCTGATGTTGACAAGTCCTAGGACAGGTAGTATTTATGTTTAGAATTGCCATCTTCTAAACATTCAATCGAGTTCACAAAATAGCCATGCAGAAACTACAGATATGAGCTCTGGTTTTCAGTGATTATAAATATATTCTTAAATGCTTAAGTTTGCTATAGGCTCCAGAGAATGTTCCCTGATCTGTTTTCTAAGTAAATTCTTTAATAGACTAGCAAAACTTTAAAAGAAATATTAATCTGTAGGACCTGTGAAATTCAAAGATTAAGAATGTGACTCCATCTTGAAATAAATTTAGTATTCATCTATGCCTTATCTCTGTAGCCAGAAGACCTCTGCACCACAATTTACCAAGGAACATTTTCATCCAAGGAATTAAGTGTTTTAAGTGCTTCTGAAACTCAAGAAGTAGCTGGCTCACACACCAAATTTATAGCTGGAAGCTGTACAAAATATTATGTAATTTCTAACTTTGTTATTAGTTTATACAAAATATCTACTTAATTTTTTTTTTAAACAGTGAAAAGGTTGTTCTTTAAAAATACATGAATGATGGATTTTGCATTCAGATATGTGTCTTAAAAAAAAAGCACTCACATTTTGGAAGATAATACACGTATGCAGAGAGAAAGTGAGAGATGTATAAATAGAAAACTTCTAAAACAAAGTCTCAATTCTCCATATTTTAGAATTCTGGCTTTCAAAGGATTTAAAAGTCATTTTCCAAATTATTTTTATCTTTAGTAGTTCATAATAGAGACACCTTAACTGCCACCGTTTAATAAAACAAAAGAGTGTTAAATTTGTTCCAGTCAGCGAGTATACAGCATGCAAAGAAATGCCATCCCTGGACTGCCTAGTGTAGCTATTTGTTTACATTGCCATAATCTTGGCTTAAAAAGCTGTATTTTCAGGTCACCACAGGCATTAGCAGAATTCATGTAGCTTCTGTTTCTACAAGAGGTCTGTGTGAATCAAAGAATTCTCATAGTCATATAAATAAATAGACTCAACATTTAAGTGTAGTTGAAAAGTCCCTCTGTGGTATCTCCAGAGTATCATGGAAGGAAATGTAAAATTGCAGATGTTTTCATTCCTTCTTTCACAAACCCTGTTTTTCCTGGAGCCAAATTTTTGCATTACGTATAGTACTGACATAGGAGGATCCATTCAAAAAAGCCCTGTTTTTCCTGTTGTGACTGCCTGAGATTAAAGATGTTGATGCACTCAGGCTGCAGATAGACATTGCAGTGGAGTGCAGCCCTGTCTCTGATTTAAGGCACAGGATGCTCTGTTCTTCCTTATTTATACCTCCTTCCTTATCAATACTTTCTGTACTGTCACCACAACCCTAAGTAAAAACCTAAAACCTGGGAGCTTGCATATTTTCCAACACCTTCCTCACTTTGCACTAGATCCCTTTTGGAAGACAACCAGGTGGACTCATCTTCCAAAGAGTTAACTTGTTCTCTTTGGCAGCTGACATGCAAGGAGTTGGGCTTTGGTCTGTCTTGTTCAAGAGCTCTTTTCCTCAGAGCATGGCACCTACCATGGGTTTACACAGAAGAGAAGTAGATGATTTTCAGCTTAGCTATGTTTTAGAATCATATTTCTAGTGTATAACCTCATCTTAGACATCTCATCTCATCCAGAGTAACAGCAATGGCAATGTAGTCTCTCTAAGCAGCAAGCACATCTAGGCTGCCAGTTAAACTGGTGGTAGGAGCCCTCTGCTTTCTAAAATTATGCAGAGTAGACAGTATATTCACAGTTCTGAATTTACTAAAATTAAGACTTGTACAGGATTTAGGAACTCTCTCCTCAGACAGCATCCTTAGATATACTGCTTCTGGATTGTGTTCTTCATCTATTTACAGATGCTCTTCAGGAACTATAATTAATGGGCAAAGCGTGGTGATCCATTAATTGAATTTTACAAGGATAAAATGTTTGTTTTGAGATACAACAAATAAAGTACTTAAAAAACTTGTAGCCTTTAATCAATCCTCTGGATTTTCATATTAATCTGTGTGATATGCACTATATTGAGCCTGTAGTCACACAATTTTGTATATTATTGCAGAATGATTTGGACTGCACAATTTTTTTTTATCTTCTCTATCTATCATTCAAAGACAACTCATTTAGAAACTGCCAACTCATTATATTCAAATCAAAATAACATAGAAAATATTTTATTGGATTTGATAGATTGACATGTTGTAGTTAGTTATTTCAAGGTCATCAACTTTAGAAGATTCTGTAACACAAATACTGACTAGTTAAAACAAATAATTCCTGTGCTGCCACCATTTTAGAACACCAAAGCACCCACAGGAATTTTGTTGTCTCCTAGTTATTCAGAGATGCTTGAATGAATGTTTTTGTATCATACTGTAAATGCCATGGTAAATGAGACACACTGAAGGTCAAAAGCAACTCAGTTCCAGGTAAGCCTTGCTGATGCAACCATGTAGATCTGTTGACATCTTTTCAGGAAGCACTACTGTCAAATCTGTCATCATTTTGCAGGAATAAAAACGTTTTTTTCTTTTTTCTGTGATATGTTCCATATATTTTAGTCACAGACTTTTCTTCTTCTTCTTCTTCTTTTTTTTTTTTTTTTTTTTTTTTTGACATTATCTTGTTATATCCAGAGCTTTCTATTTCTGCATAGATCACCTATAATGCCACAGATATCTTTCCAGAAGTATGACATCAAGTTTTACTTGATCTCCATTTTCTAGTCTGATATTCTGTGTCATTGCCAAGACTAGTCATCCTACTTTATTTTCACTCTTAGACCTAAATCTTGTCAGTTGAGTTCTTATCCGATTATAGAGGCTTGAGTTTTTTTTTGAATGTTAGTAATTTATCTTACTGCAGGCTGTCTTATCAGACTGTGAATGTTCCTGTAAATTTGAGTCTTACTGAATCAAGTTATCTTCTGCTTTTCTGGGTGTCAAATTTAGAAAATATAATATATATATATTTATATACTATATACATATATTTTTATATATTATATATTATATATTATATATATATATAATTTTATATATAAAATATATAAAATAAATAAGTTTGAGAGAAAACAGACTATTTTCTTTAGAATGTTAGCCTATTTTCCATGAATCTTACCACTAATTAATCTTGTCATGCAAGTATTATAGTAGTATAGATCCCATAGTGTAATTGCATGAAGAAACTAGGGGACATTTTACATCATTTTCAAGAATCTGTTGTTCTCCACAAATTCTTTTGCCCAGTTCAGAAAATATTCCTATTATACATCTTATTCTCCTTTTTCCTACTTGTCACTTGAACTACTACCTGCTCTGTATCTTCTAATGAGCTCTCTTCTAATGAGATGTTGTTTCAATTAATAGAAATGTCTTTAACTGCAAGTATGAAATTAATGTTTTAAAATGTTATTATAAATTGGCTTGGAAAGAATACTAGGGCTCACTGTGCAAATATGGGAAAACTCACTTCATGAAAACACAGGAATGGAAGTATCTGACAAAAAAAGTTGTCTCCAGCTAAAGTAGCTGAGTGAAACAAAAGCCAATACCATGGAGTTCATAAATAATTTTCTTTATTTAAATTTATATTTACTCCTTGCTTTCTCTCATAGCAAAAGAAACAGTAATTGTAACATTTATATTATATTATGTCTGAATCAATTCCAGGATGTGAAATTCTGGATCTCAATTTAAGAAAAGCCCAACAATAAATGGCTTAATTAAGAAGCTACTTTAATAAGGTCAAATGAAAAGAGGAATACATATATTGAGAAAATCTTACATCTTTTCAGATAGCAGGAAAACTGCTGTAATGCAGTATTACAAAGAAAATGAATAGATTTTATTACATCAATTCCATCCATGGATAAAAATTTCCATTTTGGCATTGTAGCTGTTATCTTGTTTTCTTACAGGAAAAGAACTTCTCATCATTTTTTTTCTGCCAGACAAAAGCAAAGCTCATATGAGGAGTCTCTCCTGCACTTCTAGGTAAAGTCAAGGCAACACAGGTGGTGAAATCGCCAGCACCAGTGGGAACTACCTGCAGTCTCCTTTGTAGCTGAGAGCTGAGCTCATCCTGCAGCCAAAGATTTGAGCTTCACAGCATAGGATATGCGGCTCAAAGCAGCACAATGTAGAGTGGTCTGGTCAGAGTCCCTGCATTCACCCCTTGATTGACATACAATTTACCTTTCCCAAAAGTATTGTAAGTTACTGCTCACGCTAATAATACAGGTTTCTCAAGACATAACTAACAAGATCTAATATGGCACATATGTCTTGCTGAAGGTCACTCAGTCCGTGAAGACAAGGTCTTCTGTAAGTCTCTTAATACATCAGTGAAGTCTTGTTTTTGTCTATTGCATTGTATCTCAGACCAACTCCAAGAAAAAAATAAAGATTGCACAGGTTTTACTAATTATTTTTTTGTTATGGGACAAAAGCCAAATTCTTACTATAGATTTACTGTAAATGACTAACAAAAGCTGATTTAATTATAATTCTACTAAGGTCAGAGACTCAAATACTGCAAGTCTCTGTCATACAAATTCTCACTGAAATTAATAGAAATCAGCCTGGATAACACTGATTACAGATGATTCCACATCTTAAAGGAGATATTTCAAGTTTATATTCATACATAGAACTAAAGATATTTACAACATTAAATATTCTCATGGAATCACAGAATCATAGAATTGCTCAGGTTGGAAAAGACCATCAAGATCATCAAGTCCAACTGCAACATACTACGCTAACTTTAACAACCTCACTAAATGATGTCCCTGAGCACCACATCCAATCAATTTTTAAATATGTTCAGGGATGGTGACACAACCACCTCTCTGGGGAGTCTATTCCAGTGCTAAACAACCCCTTCTGTAAAGAAGTTTTTCCTGATACCTAACTTAAACCTTCTCTGGGGCAACTTAAGGCCATTTCCTCTCATATCCTCGCCTGTCACCAGTGAAGATTTACAGTGAAGACTCTTGCTACAATCACCTTTCAGGTATTTCATAGAATCATGGAATGGCCTGGGTTGAAAAGGACCACAATGATCATCTAGTTTCAACCGCCCTGCTGGGAGCAGGGTTGCCAACTACCAGACCAGGCTGCCCAGAGCAACATCCAGCCTTGTCTTCAACGCCTTCAGTGACAGGGCAACCTCTCTGGGCAAACTGTTCCAATGGATTTGAAAAGAGCAGTAAGGTTTCTCCTCAGCCTCTTCTGCCCCAGACTAGACAATCCAGTCCCTTCAATCACTCCTCGTAGGGCATGTTCTCCGAGTCCTTCACAAGTCTTCTTGCCCTACTTTGGATCTGCTCTAGCAACTCTCTTTCTGTATTGAAGTGCCCAAAACTGAGTACAGTATTCCAGCTAGGGCCTCACATGGTACTGTACACTATTTATACTGTACACTTTTTGTGGGACACTTCCAACCTCTTGACCCATTATCTCTACATCCATTTTCACAACCTTTTTGATACACTGTTAACAGAGTGCTCTGCCCAAGATGCAGCCTAATTGCCCTAGCGCAGCTTTATTGGCTTTGAACCAGGCACAAATCCATACAATTGGTAGGCACCAGAAAAGATTGTGTTAAGATCTGGTTATGGTGAGTAGAATCAGTTGCAATATACAATATCATGGTACTGTAAATTATAAAGTTGTGCAGCTTAGAAATAATATTGTCTAATGTACAACAACAAAAAAAAAAACAAAATAAAACACAACAACTCAGTGTAGAAAGGAACTGACAAGATAGAGGGAGAGTAATCTAAAACTGAAGGAAAACTTCCCAAAGGCTATTAGTGGTTATGTATCTTTTGAAATGCTCCTTCAAGTATGTTCAGCAATCCAGTAGATGTTCTCCAAGGCAAGCCAATAGTTCTCTTTTGTATGTAGAGAATATCAAAGTGTAAATGCAATAATTAGAAGCATTCTACCCTAACTTTAATTATTTCTTGAACTAAATATATGCAGTTGATAAATCTAAGTTTTTATTCTAGAAACCATAGATTATATATATGCTAAAATCTTGGTGAAGAAAGTGAAATATTAGATTCAATATTAGTAGTATATATTTAATTCAAAACCCAATGATACAGATCTATCAATGAACTGATAACAGAAATTCTGATGGATTGATACTTAATGAATGTGACGTATGTAGAGAGCTATAAAAGAAATACTTAAAAATGTGTGATTGTGACAGGAATGGAAAATAATCTCAATAACTGGATTATAAAAAGTTCAGCCAACCATTCAGTTTCCAAGACTGGCTAATTTAACAGAAAATGTAAGGAACACTAGGTAGAAAAAGCACGTTATGGCTTTGTCACTGTCGGAAAATCAATTTGCCAGTATGTTAGCCTTCTTTTTAGAGATAATATTTCAATACAGTTCACCGATTCACTATGTATTCTCCAAGAATATCATGAATTATACTGAGAACTTAATGAAGGGAAAGGGAAATAAATAAATAGGTTGATGGTTAGAAAACAAAGATAAAATAGCAGGCAATGATGAAGTGATAAGAGATTGCTTTGCATAAATGAAGGAGATATGTTAGAAAGCGACAGATAGAAATCAACACATTGCATTGCAACACATCAAGATATATACACAGGTTACAGTTACATTTGCTTTTTAAAAAGACTTAAAAAGTCTTCCCTAACCCGAGTCTATAAGAGGCTGAAGATGTGAGAAGACAAGCAAGCACAGATTGCATTTATGCCTGTAAACTAACAAATAAAAGGATCCATCCTTTTATCCTGAAGCCAACCAGTGCAGTCTTGTCTAATTTATCCTATTAAATTCCCTTATTTTCTAGTAAAGGTTGGCCTCATGAAAATGGCCTGCTGGGAATAGTCACTGTTTCATACCAATTCAGTGTCCCAACATTTGGGGGTAAAATGCTACGTGGCCCATGCCAAAACCAGGCCATCAGATTTAGTACACAATATAACAAGATAGATAGTGTAATTGCCTGAGGATGGGCCATCAACATCTTTAACCTCTGTGGATGAAGTCTGTGTTTTAAAAGGGAAGCATTTCGCAAAATACATTTTCTTATGCTTGAATACTATTCAACCGTTGGCTGGTTTTCATTTTATAATAATTTATTTAATTTCTGTCTTGCTACAGTGTCTCTGAAAAGTTGTTTGAAAGACCTAAAAGCTGAAATGTGGATTATGTTTTAGGGAAGGCACAATTAAAAATCCTGAAGATGCAGATAATTGATTGCATATTTCTTTATCTGCAATCTGGAAATACTCTCTCTAGAAAACTTGTATCACCTTGCAGTTTTTTTTCTTTTGAACTCACCAAGCAAAATATAATCGGACATCATAAAGATCGTTATGACTATTAGAAACAGACCTGGAACAAAAGGTAACTGAGGTCCAACACACAGCTTTGAGCAACGTTGTTTTTACTTGGTATATTTTGATATTTATCTTGACTAGAATTTTTGTTTGACTGAAAAGACAGCACTACAATTGAAATTACCTATACACTTGTTCCCTCATTGTCTTGAAACTGCTAGTAATATCTATATGTTGCACAAAAGTAGTGCTTTCTACTTATTTCTTGGAAACCACAACAGATACAAAGAGAACAATAACATTATTTGAGAGAAAAAAATTCCTTCAAACACACTTTCATGTCAAATACCATATTGACAAACTGCCCCTCTGCTGCCATCTGTTACATGTCAATGCATTAATTTCTGTATTGCTCACACAAAAAATGTGGTCACAGGACTGCAATTAAAAACACCCATATGAGCAGACCACAGAACTCAGTGAGCCTTCGGGTGTAGATAAGTTTTAGCCAAGGTTATATTTTTTTGTAACAGCATTTGACCCAAAGTTGAGCAGGCAGAAATATAGACCAAAGTTATTGTAGCAGCAGATTGTTCTGAGTCTCATTAACTTGAATACTGTATATAAAAACTGAGTCAGGGCCAAAGTCCATCTTTCTCTGCTAGCAGGCATTCACTATGTACGTCTATGCATGTATTACTCTAAAACATCAAGGGACTTGCAACTTAAATCACATCCCTGGGCAGCCTGTTCCAGCAGCTGACCACTCTTTCAGAGAATAAATTTTTACTAATATCCAACCCACACCTTCTCTGGTGCAAGTTGAAGTCACTGCCTCTAGTCTATTTCATCACTAGTTATGCAGAAGAGGCTGAGCCTCGCATTGCTACAGCCTCCTTGTCGGTAGCTGTAGAGAGCAATAATGTCACTCCTGAGACTTCTGTTCTCTGTAATAAACAATTCCACATCCCTCAGTTGCTCCTCCTAAAGTGTTTTGCTCCAGACCCCTTCAGATCAGTTTTGTTGACTTTTCTGAACATGCTCCAAGGTCTTAACAACTTTCTTATAGTGAGGGGCCCAAAACTGAACATAGTACTCAAAGTGCAGCCTCACCAGAGCTGAATACAGAGGGATAATCACCTCCCTGGTCCTGCAGACTATGCTATTTCTTACGCCAGGATGCCATTGGCCTTCTTGGTGACCTGGACACATTGCTGGCTCACGTTCAACCAAGCATCAAGCAACACCCCCAGATATACTTGCTCCACACAGTCTTCCAGCCACTCTACCTCAAGCCTGTAGCATTTTTTGGGGTTGTTGTGGCCAAAATGAAATACAAGGCACTTGGTTCTGTTGAACTTGATCCCACTGGCCTCAGATCAGCTATCCAGCCTGTCCAGATCCCTCTGAGGGGCCTTCCTATCTTCAGACAGATTGATACTTCCTCCCATCTTGGTGTCATCTGTAAACAGTGTGAGTACACCCAATCCCCATTGTCTAGGTTATAAATAAAAATATTAAACAGGAAAAGCATGAGTACTGACTCCTAGGGAACACCAATCATCACTAGGCACCACCTGGATTTGACTCCACCACTGACTTCCAGCCAGTTCTTTCCTGACCAGAGAGTGTACCTGCCCAAACAAAGTAATGTCAATTTCCCCAGGAAAATACTGTGGAAGACAATGCCAAAGCCTTTGCTGAAGTCTAGGTAAACTATATCAGCAGCCTTTTCCTCATCCACCAGGTGGATCATTTGATCACAGGAGATCAGATTGGTTAAGCAAGACCTGCCTTTCTTGAACCCATACAGGCTGGCCTGATCTCCCTGTTGTCTCACACATGCCATGTGATCTCAGTCAAGAAAATCTGTTCTCAGAATCACAGAATGGCCTGGGTTGGAAGGGATCTCAAGGATGATGAATCTCCAACCCCCCTGTCACGTGCAGGGCCACCAACCTCCACATTTAATACTAGACCAGGCTGCCCAGGGCACCATCCAACCTGGCCTTGAGCACTTCCAGGGACGGGCATCTACAACCTCTCTGGGCAGCCTGTTTCAGCACTTTCCCTGGCACTGAGGACAAGCTGACAGGCCTGTAGTTCCCCAGATCCTCCTTGCTCTTCTTGTAGATGGACTCACACTGGCAAGTCTCCAGTCCTCTGAGATCTCTCTGCTTGATTAGGACCATTGATGAATGGTAGAAAGTGGCTTGGCTATCACCCCTGCCAGCTCCTTCAGCACTCTTGGGTTAATCTCATTTGGTCCCATGGACTTGTGATAGTCCTGGTCACAAGTCAATCACAAAATGCTGTGTTGTTTTTATCTACAAACCTTTTCCCTCCTGTCTAATGGGAATATTTATTGATTATTTCACCTTCTAATATAAATCTAAGATGTACAGTACATCTTTGCAATTTCATTTTTTTTCACCATTTTCTGAGCATGAGCCAGCATTGCGCCCAGACAGACAAGGAGGTCAACGGCATCCTGACCTGTACCAGAAATACTGTGGCCAGCAGGACTATGGACGTGGTTGTCCTCTTGTATTCAACTCTGCTGAGGACTGCACCTCAGCAATAATGTGTTTCCTTTTGAGTCACTTACTACAAGGAGGATAATGAATTAAGCGTATACAGAGAAAAGCAACAAAGCTGGTGAAGGAACTAGAAAATAAGACTGATCAGGAATGATTGATTGTAATCAATTGTAATGATTGTGTAATCTGGAGAGGAGGATGTGAAGGGGAGACCTTGTGTATCTCTACAGGAAAGACCTTAAAGGAGGTTGCGGTGGGAAGCCTCTTTCCTTAGATGTCAACTGTTAGATCACAAAGAAATGATCTCAAGTCACACAAAGAGGTTAAATTGGGTATTAGGAATAGTTTCTTCACCGAGAGGTGGTCAAGCATTGGAATAGGATGTCCAGGAAAATGGTGGAGTCTCCAATTCTGCAGATGTTTGAAATATGCATGAATGTAGCACAAGGGACATAGTTTAGTGATGGAATTTGGTAGGTTAAGCAGACCAGACAGACTTGATGATCCTGAATCTCACTGTTCTCCTCTTACTTCATGTGACTGTATAAAATAATTATTTGAATAGATTATTTTGATGTGCAATTTTCTTAATGAATACATATGTAATTCATTTTCTGTTGCAGTAGCATATGAAAACAATATTGCACTTTAGAAGGCATGTTATCATTCCATAACCAAATCATCTATCTATATCTATATCTATATCTATATCTATATCTATATCTATATCTATATCTATATCTATATCTATATCTATATCTATATCATCTATGTCTATATCTATGTCTGTATCTGTATGAGGCAGGTAGTCACAATTGTTATGAAAAAAGAGGCAAAAGGGAAAACTCAGCAGTTTTGTGCTGTATGATTACCTAAAGACTGCGATGTGAAGGAAATTAGAAAATATTTATTTCTGTGTTCTGGAAATAATAAATATTTAGAAAATTCATTAGCATATAAGAATAAGCTGTGAAATTTACTTGCATTTATCTGTGAAATTGATGAGAAGTCATTTTCATCTTAAGCAATTGTAGATGTTGACTGAACAGCACCTTTAAAATGCTAAAATTAAGACTGACAAAACATGGGATTTCTTGCAATTATAATTTGAAGATCTAGAAATGCTTCACACAGTTATACTGTAGTCAGTTTTGCTGTTAACATTCATTGTGTTATAATCATGTTTCTAAAAAGTCTATGTGTTAAGTTGGTGAAAAAATTTCCTCCATCCTTGGAAATGAAACATCAACTCAAATTTGACTGAACTTACACTGACAGTGCTATTCTTCTAAAGTATAACTTTTCCAGTATGCTTCCGCAAGAGGAAAAGCTGTCTTTTTTAGGGATTTGGATTGCTATTAATACAGATAAAAACAGAGTATCTGTGTCTATGACTGAATAAAAAAAAATCACAATGGAATCACACTTTATCCTTTGCTCTCTGGCTCCTGACAAGCAAACTTCTATGAGTTATTCTTTGGGACACCATTCAGCTCCACAAGGTTTCGTGATAATATTCTCCGTGAAAATCCACCCTTCCATTCTGACTCTCTTACCTTAACTGATTCATTAAGATCTGAAAGAAGCTAGGGATATACTGTGTCAAATAAAAGAAAAAACTGTTATTTTCCTCTATAGGATGACAATGGCCATTGCTGGAGCTGGGACCAGAGCATAATGTCATCTGCTTCTAAAGCCCATGGAAGCCTCAATGGTTTCCACACATTTCTTACAGTGTTCTCCACTTTAAATACCGAGAATTATTCAGCAGCATTTCTCCCTCATGATCATGACTTCAGAAAACTGGACTGGATTCTCAGGCTGTTACCATCTGCTAGGTAGATAAAGATCTTCAGTACTTATTTAGGGCAATATTAATTTTGATATTGTGCTGCAGACATGCTTCTTTTGGAGTACCAAAACTGTTGGAGTACCTTGCTTGTATTAAGAAAGGTTTCTGAAGATGTAGCATATGCAGCACTGTGGCATCTCCTTAGCCAAATAGTAAGCAAGAGCATGGAGCAGGGAGTACAGAAAAGGGAGAAATAGGGCCTCTGTTACTGCAATGGGCAGTAGTTTAACCTTGACGTATACACCAATTGTCCCTCTTTGGTCCTTTTGACAGTCACAAAGACAAAAAGTAATACAGAACTTCTAAATGTTGCTGGGAAGAAATAATGTGCATTCTGGAGAGTACTGCTTTTGGAATAAATTGTCAAGGAGTCAATATTTCAGGATTTCTTAACCTTCACTTCTTTTGTTATTTTCTTTTTTTTTGAGCGGGGGCAAAGAGGGCTACACAAAATTTTTGATGTAAATAATGAAATTAATGCAATGCAATCTTTTCGATTCTAAGAAATAATAGCTATAACCTAAAAAGCAAACTGCTAGAGTATTGCATTATGGTGTTTTTAAAAAATGTGATAATAATTATACTGAAGAAGCCCTGGATGACTAGTAAAGGAGGTTGCTTGGTATTATTGCCACTGTTTATATATTAGAAAAGAATTCGTCTTTCTCTACCATTTATTAGGCATAATATCATAAAATAGTTATGATATCACTTCCCTGATGAATACTCTCCAGTTTTTTTTTTTTTTTGAATAATTTGGCATCTGTGTTCTATGTCCTACGAAGTTTATGCTACAGACTGCTTATCATAGTATTTCTGAAATTTCACCTACCTTCGGTTCACGTACTCTGAAAAATTCTTACTCCTGTCTGTTTTCACTCCTAGTATATATAGAAAGCTCATTCCATCCTGCTTGCATTGCTAATCTGTTTACATCAATGAAAATATTGCTCTGTGATTGTATAGGATATGAATTTCAATGTCACTCAGAAAACATATACTGCCTTCAGAATTAGTAAAGATAATTTTATTCATTATAGGTGAATGGTTTATTTCCAGTTGAATTCTGTTAACCATGTTTCAGTCGCATTCATGAATGGTTTGTTTGCTGTCAAGTGGATCTATGCTCTGTCATAGTCCACACAACATCTAGGGCTGTTTCAAAGACATATCTGTATATAGCAGATATTGAAGCTGCGGCAAACAGCACGGAAGTTCTGAATTGAGCTGAAAGGATGGAACCAATTCTCATGTCAGGAAGATGCAGAAAGCTCTGAAGGGGAATTTTTCCATGACAGAAATTGAGAGAAGGACATATAAGATATGATTCTGTTTATGGAAAAGGAAGTAAAAGAATGGTTTGTCAGAGGGCCTGGAGTTCAGAATGGTTGTCATGTGAGCGACCCTGAGAAACAGTTGATTTTGGACTTGCTGGCAGAATTAAACAGATTACCTTCAAGTAAAGGCAGGTATAGATACAAGGTGTATAGTCACTGATTCTTTTCCATCTTTTTCCCTTTCTTAAGGTTCTGTTTGTGAACATAAATTTTAGTTTTATCCTGGAGTTTTTGTCGGAGGTATAAATGATTGCAAATTTTCTACGTCTCATTAAGATACACTTTCTTAGACAATGATGAATATGCTAAGGGAATATCACAGAATCACACAGAATCACAGAATCACCCGGGTTGGAAGGGACCTCAAGGATCATGTAGTTCCAACCCCCCTGCCTAGCAGGGCCACCAAACATACGCATTCAGATCACGTTGCCCAGGACCCCGTCCAACCTGGCCTTGAACACGTCCAAGGACGGGGCAACCACAACCTCCCTGGGCAGCCCGTTCCAGGGCCTAACCACTCTCCTTGTAAAGAAATATGTCCCTCTCTGAGCTAAAGACTCAATAGAAAGTGATAGTCCCTTGTATGGCACCTGTCCATAGATTTGGAGAAGCCTTTCTGGGTTTAGTGGCATGACTAGAAAGGGAATGTACATATCAGCAGATAGCTTCTTGATTCCAGGGAGAATGTGGATGACATAGACAGCTATGATATTCCTTTTATCAGTTTGGACTTAATTCCCAAATACAGACTAAAATCTGTAAATCAGGACTCCTGAAATATTTTCTCGTATTGTTATGATTTTTTATTTGAATTCTTCTATTTATAGTATGTCTGCATTGTACATTTTGTTTTCATTAACTAAAAATCTATTCTATTTGTGGTAGAATGTTTTGCGTTATTTGATTTCACTTGATATTATTTCTTTTATGTTCCACCACATGGAAACAATTCAAAACAAAGCTTACTGCTTACTCCGTTTGTTTATCTAGAATAAAGGATGGTAGCTAATGTCTACATTCTTCTCTTATCAAAGCCAATGTAACCTACTGTGTTTCTGCAATGTCAGACCTGATTACATAGACTGGCCTCTTCACCTGCTTCTTGCTGACAGTAGGCAAGGTGTGAGCCTGATTACTGATCCTAACACAACTGGGAAAGAACTGTGGACAGCAATTCCAGAACTGAAGCTACATACAGTCATATATAAAGACATTGTCTTTAATTTGTCATGTTAAGATTCATGATTTATTTATCCAGATTTTGCAAAAGTGTAGGAGCTCACTCAGCACTGTAGGAAAAATGAATAAATGTTTTCCAAATAAATGAGAGGAAGAAGAGTATTTCTACAGTATAAAATACAAATTTATGAAGAGAGAGTGGTTTAAATGAAGAAACACTCTCAGTTGTGAGTATCAAAAACTTCTTGTAACATTCTGTCTTGGTTTATTTATCCTACTAGTTTACAGTTTCAGTAAATAGTGTGGCTTTTCCATTCAGCAAGTATGCTTAAAACTAGCTATGTGGTCTTGCATTTACATCAGAGGCCAAGGGCTTACAAATGCACTTCTCCTAGCACTGTTATTTGTGAGTAAAGCAAGTTATAACACACGAGGGAAATTAAAACATATACTCTCAAGCCTTGACTGACTTTTGTCACTATGAAAGTGCTTAGAAATGTTCAGCTGCTGTGATTTTCTAAATGAGAGTACTGCTGTGAAGTAGGAATAAAGTATTATAGCAAGATGAAGCAATTGTATGGCTTTCTTTTTATGCTCTGCAAACCCAGTTTCTCCATTCTTTTACATAATCTTTGAAGTGCTGCTACATAGCCATTTGCACACACCATTTCCAATGTTACTGTAATTACTTTCCATGTTGACAGCAAGATTTACAGACTCTATGTTCTCCCTTTATATGTTTCTCACATTGAACACTGGTGGTACAACTCAAGCGGAAAACATTCTGCACCCAGTGTACAGGTGCCATGACATAATTTGACTTCACTGGAATTTTTCTGCTCTCACAATTTGGGAGCAAAAAAAGAACTGTGATTCTGAGCTATGTTTTCTTTCTTCTTTACTCAAGGTTTTGCCTAAAGGCCAATTCCAGGCTGGATGTGGCTCTGGGCAGCCTAGTTTAGTGGTTGGCAGCCCTGCCCATGGCAGGGAGAGTTGAAACTAAATAATCATGATGGTCCTTTTCAACCCAAGCCATTCTGTGAATCTATAATTCAATATACAATCCACATTGAGGTATTAGATAGATTTCACCTTTTTCTTTTTTTTTTTTTTTAAATTAAGCAGTATTTCTATCCTCTCCTGACCTCCTTTCTGTTGGTTACTGCTGCTGTATCAAAGAAGTCACCTTTCCCTTTATCTTAATTGTCATGGTAAAAATGATAAAAATAATGTTTTTCTTCTTTACTATGATTGGAGATAGAACTGATCCTATTTCCTTGTTTTTAGAATACTGATTGCATTTTGTTCTTCATGTTGTTTACTGGCCATCAATATTGAAGCAAACCACCTAACTAAACAATCCTAAACAAGCTTACTTCAAAAGAATGCTTGAAAGAATGAAGATTTTAATATTATATTTTTATAAAATTAATAGAAGATAATGCAATTGCTGCCAGCAACTCACATTTGATGGAATATCTGTATATGGGACATCAAGAAGATTTATTTGTGAAAGCTGTTAGTTTCATTAAGTCAAAGGATTTGAAGCATACAGGAATTCCTTGAAAGTATAGATGCTAATTACTGGGGGCATCATTTATTTTTCTGAATGAAGGTGGCTAAGTCTAAGAAGACTTTATGATTTTTGAAATGAAATGAGTTTGTTTACGGAATCAAAAAGAAAATTTGTGCCAGAACAGGAAGATAAAAATGGATAACAGATTTAGCATTTTTGATGGATTTGATTGCTCATTTAAATGAGTTAGGGTGAAAATTAACTATTTTGTGCTATTTTTCAAACCATAACAGTGTTTGAAATGAAATTTAAATTGGCAAACCCAAGTTATGGTGAATAACTGTATGAATTTTTATGTATTGGCTAAACGCTGTCCTGTGAGCAGCAAAAAAATGC
This sequence comes from Tympanuchus pallidicinctus, assembly GCF_026119805.1. Taxonomy (NCBI): domain Eukaryota; kingdom Metazoa; phylum Chordata; class Aves; order Galliformes; family Phasianidae; genus Tympanuchus; species Tympanuchus pallidicinctus. The sequence goes on from NW_026294802.1 coordinate 35,993,985, forward strand.
ATCAGTGCTATCTGTTTTGCTAAAGGAATTTAAGAATAAGCTATAAAATAAAAAAAAAAATCAATTTTTTTTAGTATACTTGTGAGTCCATTTTCCATTGACATAAATACATTACCTGCAAATTTTCAAATGGAATATAGAGAGTTGTGGTTACACATTTGACTCTAAGAAAAATTGTTCATGTCTCTTTACCAGACTTTTGTAAGATCTACTTTAACAGAGAAAAATATCCCTCACTTCACAATCACACCTTGTTCATGACATCAATTTTTGACAGTACTTGCATTTGTGAACAATTATTGTCAAGGATGAAGCACAGAAAGAGTATTTCATCAAAAATATCTGATGAACACCTTGACAACTCATTAAGAATTCCAACAATGTGCATTGATCTAGACACTGACACATTAGTTTCACAAAAACAGAGTCAAATATCTGACTACTGGTATGCTATTGTTGCTCAATTTGTTATGATTTAATAAAAAATACATTAAAAATATATTTTGTTATTCATAAAAATAAGTATGTTACATATCTTATGTATGTCTCAATACAGCAAGCAAAAACATTGAACACCCATTCACTAAAGAAAGAATGTAAAAATTTACTTCATACTTCAAATAATTAAAAAAATACAATCAAACACCACTTTTCTAAGACTAAAACACATTTATGGTATCAGCAAGACAGATGAATATGTACTTCTGGTTTTGCAACTTGCTATTTGATTCTTTTTAATCTATTAAGAAGTAAGATTAACATCCTTCTGTTTTCAGTGCTGGTGATTTCCGTGTGTTTTATCAAAAGATAAAAAGAAATAAACTGAACTTTTACATTCAGCATCAAAGATAATTTCTCTTGGTTTTCATCATGTCATTTATTTTCTCAAAGTCTTGCCAAGAAGTGTCTTTAGGATGTAAACCCTAAGGCAAAGTGTGAATAAAATTGCCAATGGATTTGATAAAAATAGATATATGTAGTTTAATGCTCTACATTTCAGAATTGAATCATGATAAAAATGCTACTTTCAGAGTTTAGTGTACACAATTACTGACCTTACCACAATCACTCCCCATGGGAAAACTACCTTCAAAAATCCTAGGAAAATGAACATAATTTGATATAACATCTAAGTGAGGAAATGAAGTAGAAAAGGAACAACACAGCCTATTAGTTGTGGGTAAGACTACATCATAAATCAGGTGCAGAAAAAGAGGGTCATTGCAACTGCAACTATGTCGTATTTTATCAAAGTCACAGAACAAACTTCATTTTTTCATCACTTTCATATTCTCTGATCCCATTAAAACCATTTGCTCATACCCTCCATCCAGCTGCATGAATGTGAGCAGACCTAAAAGAACATTGTAAAAGAAATTGTTTTTTACAGAAATCATCTTTCCAATAGGAATACAGTAATTTGGTAAAGGGATAAGTAAGCTAGGATGTAGCAGTCTCTGAAAAAATTCCAGAACATTTGCTGGCCTTTCTACCTTCCATAGTTGACAGGGAGGCTGCAGGCAGGAAACAAAACAAAGATACTCGTATATACACAGAAACAAAATGAAAATTATGTGCCAAAATAGAGAAACATAAATTATTACAAAATAACAAAGTCCTTGTAACATGGCAAATTCTGAAACTTGATGATAAAATATCAGTTAATATATTGTTTATCAAATGAGTACTTAATTAAAGCTTCATTACTTTTTCTGAACACACAAAAAATGGTTGTTAGAAAAGGAGCTGAAAGTAGATGCATCAAAGAAGTATGGGATTTTTTTTCATATGGGATGCAGTTCTAGGCATATGAAGATTTCTTTTTCAGAAAGGTAATTGTACTGTGAGGGAAGAAGTAGAGAAGGAGGACAAATAAAATGGTTATAGCCTGATCTTTGTTTATGGGAACATTTTCCCATCAACGATCTGTGGAAACATGATTTCCATTTCTCCTTAAAAATCAGCCAGACAACATAACTCAACACATACTCTTCCCTGTCAAACATTTCACTGATGCCTCATTCTGTAGACAGTTTAATAAAATATATTTCATCCTTACCATGTTACTGATGTTGTGTATTATTTTCTTTCTATTTGAGGTGACATTTGCAGCAGCAAGGGGACCTAAGTAAGTAGCATCACTATCAGGATTGTTAACTACTTTCTTTCTGCCTAACTTACAGTACATACAGATGGAAAATGTTTCACACTGTTTCCTCTTGAGAGGATCACTGGTGATAGCTTAACAGTTGATGTTTAAAAGGTGTGTGCGTATGTATGTGTGTGTTGGCAGTCTGTGCTTATCCTTCATGTCGGTCCTGAACAGAGGTGAATAACCCTGTGGAAGGAAGAGTTATTATTGTGGCCATTACTGTACTCTGCCAGAACCAGCACTGTCCTCTGAGTGTGTGTGTGAGATACATTTTCAGCCTTGTTACTAATTAAATCTTTAAATAGGGAAGCAATTGTCATGTCTCTTCGCCTGGGATGAAGACCCCAGGTCTTCAGGTTCTTCAAACTGAGTTCTAGTGGCTGAACAGGAGAAACCCCAGCACTAGAACTGCTGAAGACAGCTTTGAAATTTCTCATCCCTTCATTCTACATTGTACAAGATGCTATTTTGAATTTACTATAGTAAACTCAGTCTTTTATATCTTTTTAATCTTCCCAGCTTCCAGTAAGTATTCCCATCTGAGGCTCCTGCTCAGTCTTAAGCATAAGTTATTACTCTCTTCCTTCTATGATCTTATCTTAATTTTCAGGAAATGATCTTTTCCAAGTTCTCCTCCTTACTTTTTAATGTTTAATTTTGAAAGCAAGCAAAACAAACAGACAAAAAGCAGTCAAACTTTCTGTCACATTTTTAAGCAGTTTCTTCGTTGTTAGAAATTAAATTCACTGTAAATCCATTCTGTATATAAAATGTAGCACTCCTATATTACTATAACTTGACAGTCAACATTTTTTTTTTTCAGCTTGAAATGTATTCACCTGGTGCCAGTGGAATTGTATGGTGTTATTTTTGTTCCCCCATTTATTTTACATATTTGGTGGTGTAAAATTTTTCCACCATTGATAAACTGCTTTTAAAAAAGGCTTATCAAAGAATGTTGAAGTGTGCAGAACATGATTTAAGTGACTTTACCCAGTTCATCTACAGCAGCCTTGATTTTTGAATAAATCCCCTCTCAAAATTAGAAGAGGTCAATGGCAAACCTCAATTGTCTGAAAGCTGAGTTAACCCACTGGAGCAATCTATTTTGGCAGATGTACTCATCCAGAAAATAGATAACATAAAATTAAATGATTTTTTTGCTTATCACACTGGACAAATTTAAGCCACTCATAACATCAATTTATAGAGAAGTGGCAGAGTTATAAATTACTTTAACTTTATAGGCAACATGAAGAAAACACATGGCCAAAGGTATTTGGAAAGGTGTTTATGAGTCCTGTAAAAGTGCTGTAATAAAGTTCTAAGCAATTTATTCCAGGATACTTTGTCAGTACTGATAGGTATTCTTGGCACAAAAGTCCACTTTCAAATACTACCCACCTGTGTGAAACAAATAGTTTTCTCAGCTTTCTGTACTTTTACACAGTCTTAACTTTTTAGCTGATACTCTTTTTTTGTTTGTTTTTATTTAAAAATGAAATTTGAATGACTCTATTATTAGCTGCAACATAACTTAAAAATAATCCTATTGTTAAACATCCAGAAATGTAAAAACCTTAATACTGCACAAGCAGTTCATTACAGATTTAGATGAGATAATAAATTAATGCATATCCAGAATAGTTTTACACGTACCTGAAAATAAGTATGAGCAAAAAGGATCAGAAAAAAAGAAAAAACTACCCTTTTAGGTGACACATCTTTACCTCTAACCAATGCTGTTGTAGCCTATTGCACAGTTCTGCAAGCATTACATAGGTCTTCATTTCTCACTGAGAAACACAACTCAATTTTTTAAATTGACCTCTTTTTATTTTGATTGACAAGATCTACTTTCTTCAGTGGTGCACTGAAAAAGTGCAAAGCAATAAAAATTGCTTTCATAGCTTGATAATCAGAAGTGTGAAAATTGACTGCATAGGTTCTAAATTCCTACTATTAAATATAAAATACAACAATACTTGCAGTATAATCTCCAATTTTTTAACAGTTTTAGAGAAACACAAATTTTTATTTAATTCAAATGACTGTTACTTGACACTTATTTGACAATACAGATGTATTTGAAAGATAGCAAAAGAGGCAATTGTCACAGAATTGAATTAAGTGAATTTATGGCTCGGTACAATAAAAAGAAAGTTGTCTATTGCAGACAAAATGTTGCCATCTTCATTATGGTTCAGAAAAAAAATAGTTTGTATATTTGTTTACTTACAGTCTATAATTGTTTTCTCTTTGGGAAATTTAATCCTCAGTGACATTAGAACAGAAGTCTCTGTAAAGTTAATAACATAAAAGCAGGGGGACATAATTCCTTCTAATGAATATAAGAGGACCTTGGAGTTCATTGTCCAGGATGATGTTGGTAGATATGAAATAAGAAAGATTCAAAGGGAAATTGAATGCTTATAATTATATTGAGACTCTACATGTAATAACACATAGTACCATACATGTTTTGGACTTCAAATTAAACCTAAGTTACAGATGCTCAGTACGCAACCATTTCCTTCCCCAGGCACTAAACAAGTTGATTGGGATGTTGGCAACAGCAATGGTGACAGGACAAGGTTTCACAGGAAAGTATTTTTACCATGGTACACTACAGATTTTGGGTGAGTGGAAGAAGTGTTTCTCTGAACTTTTTCTATCGTCCTTTGATGGAGAAATGGAACCTATGATGCTGCTTTTCATATGTGATCACTTTGCTCCACAGAGATAGATAGCATTTCCTGATGTGATTTATCAGGAACAGAAAAGCTGAAATATGACCACAATTCTCTTGTATATGAGAAGCACTTCTAGATCACTTCACCAATTAATTTCTTTAAAAAGTATTCATTAAAAATTATTCTTTAAAAATTATGTATTTAACATACATACACTAATGTTATGAAGCAAGAATAGATACACATTCAAACAGGTCTCACAGACCTTATGTTTAATTATCTATTTATTAGATAATCCATCTTTTATGGGATGTTCACAGTAGTTAGACCAGAGAGGCTATTATTTTAATGGATAATAGATTACTTAATCTATTAAGTTGTTCTAGAATAAAATTTAGGATTTATTGCTCATGGATTTATATCAAAAATAGGGCAAGATATGCATGTTTAGAGACTATCAAGCTTGAATGAATGTCTTCTACTTATAGTAGACTTTGAATCAAAACTTAAAAAAAAAAACAACAGTTTAGTTTTATAATTATGGGATGAACTAGAAAGTCAAGTATAACACATTCGGCAATTCTGAGAGTATCAGAATTTATAGCAATCTTACTGTGTCAAGCATTGCTCTTTTAATGGAATTAACATCACTTTTCAGGAAAAAAGGAATGAAGAGGCATAAAGGAAGCATTTAATAAAGATTCCAATGTACATCATATCAATTCTATGAAATAAGATGTTAGATCACCTATTAGTTTCCTATTCTTCCCATTACTGCAGTGCACCCCTTTGTATTTTACCATGAAAAGTGTTAATTTTTCCACATATTTTTCAGAAGAGATGGGAATAAGTGTATATTAAATACTGCTGGATGATGAAAACATGACAGTTTTTCTTGGTAATGGTAGATAAAATAATGTTTCGAGATAATACTTTTAGCTAATTTTGGCTGTCTGTGATTCACACGCTACTTGTGAAAAACTATATAAATAATGATGTCCATCAGGCGGTAATAACATGATCATATAGGTCAGATCATCTTCTATCTTCTATCAAAGATTTTTGATGACTGCATCAGTGGTCTTGCTATAATAAGTAAACCAGAGAACAAAATCATCTGATTTAAAAGGCATATTGAAGAATGTCTCTGGCTTTCAATTCCACGAGTAAATAAACTACATTTTAATTCAAAATCAGTTGAAACATAAATTATCTTTTCTGCAAGCTCTTGAAATAAATTTACTTTGCTTTGTTTACATTACTCATTCTTTTCCCTAACTTGGCTTTTCCTAAGCTTAAGGATAGTTACAATAACTCAATTAGTTATTAACAAGACCGGTATTGTAAGTGACTCTACTTTGGTCAACTAATTATGACAAGGTTAAGCATCACAAACAAAAGAGCATACTAACATTGTCCTCGGAAGTAGGGAAAAAAGGAAAACACTGAATTCATTATCTTTCTCCTGGGGCAAGGAATGTTAACGTGTCTGTCAATCATTTTAAAACTATGACCACTCTCCAGTCTCCCTAGGTGAATTCTTAATTTATATGCAATTATATTACAGATGTACCTACATAATTACATTGCTTAATATCTCTTAAGATTTTTGGCTTGTTGCAGAAAGAGTCTTTTATCAGTAACTCTGTTATAATTTAATATATATTTTTTCATCATTAGATGGTATATTTTGCTGTATCTCCTTAGGGAGCCATTGTTTGTACAGATTCTAAGTAAATTAGGTTGAAAGAAAAAAATTAATAGTGAATCATGCAATCAGAATTTTGCCTATTAATTGCAATGCAAGTTGCTAGCTGTAAGTTAGTAAATATTATAGGATAAATGCTTATTTTAAGCTTTTATCATGTTGATATGAAAGATACTTTAATTAAGCAGAATACCAAGTGGATTTCTTTGTACAGATATTGAATGAAAAAGAGACATGTGAAAGTCAAACAGTGAAGGAGAGGATGTATGTAGTTTTCTTCAAAAGTAATTTCTTTTGCTTATTTACATGGAAAATACAACTGCTATAAAGAGCACAATAACACTATTTGATAGAGCAAATTCTCAGCTGCAAAACACTATTTTTCAACAGTCATTACCATTACCTTTGCAATTTCACCAATGATGAGCAAGAGCTCTCATGACATGCTCAATAAAAAAAATAAAATTATACAGCAGACGAATGACCACTGTCACTGCCACTCTCACCATTGCCAAACTGCACCACCCACTGCCTAACAGTGTTCACATCCACTCTTTGCTCTCCATAAATATTTGGCATTCATTGATGAATGTCAGTGCATGCCATTTTTTTTCCACATGGAGAAATTCAATGACACATCTTTTCTCCATATGCATTTCCATGTCAAGCACCATTTTCTCAGACTGCCCCTCTGCTGCTGTCTGTTGCATGACAACAAAATGTAATGGAATATTGTCTGGAAGGTTCAGCCCCTATTGCCATACCACCAAAATCTGCCTCTGATGTTGTGGGTCAGCACAATATAATAGGAGGCATTACTTTTGGAGCAGCACTTGATAGGGTGGAAAAGATTTAAGGCAGAGCAAAACTGCCATATCAGGCAGATCTCAAACATACGGACTCCAGGGGGCACAAAAACACTCAAGTCTAGAGCTCCTGTTTGTAAGCAATCAATGATTCCGTTCATGACATCCGGGATTAAGTAGCTCCTGCTACAGTTTCACTCTTGGTGACCACTTTGTCAGAGCTGTCATATCTAAAAATTGTGTGCATTCTGACCTTGAAATGGTACTCCTAGAAGCTGCAGGTACTAGATGACCAGACAGACAATGTGGCCAAGTGTTGTCTGGGTTAACCGTCATCCAGTGAATGTGCAATGTTTGTAGAAATGGTATAGATGCTGTTTTCAAAAGAAAATAACCAGTCTGATGGAGATTGTGAGCAAGTTTATAGTAGATATGAAAAAGTGAAAGACACAGACATTAAAATTAAAAAAAATACTGTACACTGTTAATATTGTATATCAGTGTAGTTAACAATGTAATATATCAATGAAGTTAAGAAGTTTTCTGTCATTGAAGACGTTACTTTGGACAGCAGTGAACGGATTTGGCATGAAAAGTGGAAATGAAACTCAGCTATTGTGGATGATGTTTTTGGAGCAGCTGAAAAAGTCAGACCATTTTGTCTTACATTGTTTTACCACACAAAGAGGGCAAAAGATTTCCTCTTCCTGCCTATATGAGTTAGAAAATCCACTAGCACCATGGCACACTGGCTTTTGATGTTCTGTGCTTACACATTGCTTTGTAAGTCAGATACCTGGTTTTGAAGAAGGTCCATAAGTGTTGTGATAAATAATAAACACGAAATAATAGCAGAAAGAATGAAGATGATGTAGCATCAGAAAGTTATTTTCTTCTAGGATTTAGGAGAGTGTAACTTCATATCTGTCAGTGGAGAGAAATTGTTTTTCATAACAAATTATTCCGTTGTGAGGAAAATTTGCCTTTACACCAGGTAAATTTTCTTCTGTGCTACTATATGTGATGTTGCAATCTATTAGACTGTCGATTCTGAGTAAATTTATGAATTCAAGAGAACTGATTTGTTATTCAGATACTGTTAAGACTTTCTTTTCTGTGATTTTGGAGATTACTAGTAATTCCCAAAAATGTGATAAGGCACAGTTTTAAATAAATCAAAGAAGGTAGATTTTTGTTTTGTTCTTTCTAACCAACTGTCTTTCTTCTGTCAGTGTAGATGGGAGAAGATTTTTTCATAGTCTAAATGTCCAGATTACTGAGATTTCCATTGTCACTGTTTAGTTCTGTTTTTGTTCCTAGTGAGAATTCTGTTATTTTTCATCCTCACCTGATGATAACTCTTCTGTTATTCACCTGGTGCTACAATTTTTACATTTTATTCATATTCATATCATGAAAAACACTCTTAAGTGAGGTTTCTTCATCATTACAATATCCAACTTTCAACAGAGCACGGATCATTGTGCTATTTCCTAAGAAATACTGCTCATTAAGCTGGTCATATCTGCAGTTCTAATTTGCTCTCCGTGTGTGCTTCTAACTATAGCTTTTCTGAGTCACTGAGAGAACCTGCCTTTCTTTTCATCCACAGTATTTAGCATGGCACACTCAGGGTCCAAGCGGATTAGACCAAATTAGAAGGGCTATTTAAATCACCCCCAGCTTAATAGCTGCAAAGTTTTGAATGTATCCCATCCTGAGATGTGAGTGCTCTTCTCTCTGTACTCTTATAGTCATTAACTTTTCATGCATATTTCAACATCAGAAGCAGCAGGAATGTCTTGTTCTTGTCCAGAGCATGTAACCATGGTTATGCAGTCTTTTCAGCTTTGCACACATAGGAACATGAATCTAAACAGTGCGTAAAAAAGATATATTATTAAAAAAGAAATTACTTACAGAAGTACGTCTGAATGGCAGACATACTTAGTCTTGGTCAGATTCAAAGCTGATCTCTCAAGCATTTTTGTCCATTATGATGTTTGCCCATTTATAACAGCTGTCTATTCTTAGTCCTTCTAGAATTCACATAATAGACATTTTGTGGTGGAAATATAAAAATATACATGCCAATTGACATGTTGGCAGTCAACTCCATGCATGTTATTGGCCACACCCTATAGTAGGTTTTACCCACTATAATGAAAAAGAGAAGTGAAGATTTGTCCAAGTTCTGCACCTTCCTTTTTAACTTCATAAAGTCATGGAATAAATAATTGAAAGTTTACTAGCAGCTACTCTTTAAATATTCATATAAGTGGAAAACATAATTTCATAATTCTTGAGACTCTGTGAAGACCAAACAAATGGATTCCTCCAAACACATTAATATTAATATTAGGCAGATCAAGTGACCAACTGATTTTACATCAACATAAGACACCACAGTGAGATACTTTCCAGGATGATTTAGCGAGCTATGAGAAACATTTAATATGTCCTCTATTTATGACTGTCTACAAGATATTTTCATAAGATATACTGTACTCATTTTTGTGCTCTTTCTTCTAAAAATGCTAAGCTTGATGCTACTGCTCCTTAATTGTCTAATGTCAAAAAAGTTGAATGCAAATATAAATTCATCCTTAGATATTCTTAGATACTTAGATACTTAGATACTTACCTTTATAAGAAAAATTAGAACTGGTCAATGCAAGTAAAGGTAAATGACCTCAGGCAGCTGCTGAGAGCAAAACTGAAAACAGCTGGAGTATAGAGTTGTTTTTCAAATCCCTGAAAAGCAATTTTATCCCAGTTCCTGCTCCCTACTAAAAAAGAAATTATTCTGTTTACAGAATAATGAACTATATTTTAAAGCATTACTACTTTTTTATAGTGTTATGTCTAAAAAACACTGTCCATACCTGTATGAGTTAAATTCATTATCAATAAGCTAAAAACTTTTCCTTTCTAAACAAATTATTTTCAGAATAGCATATACATTCCTTTAAAATCTGTCGTAGAAGGCTAAATACAGTCTGAACAAGTAATTTAATATCTGTCCCAGTTTTTCAGATAACGTGCCTGACTAAGATTTAATTAATTTCCTGTGATTTGCAGCAGCCTTTTTCCACGTGAATACCTAAGCTGGTAAAACAATTCTTTCAAATGCTGGTAGTATACATCAGAATGCAGGGAGAGCTGGTGTCTCCACATGGGCCAAATTCCAGGAGATGTAGGGGGCTGCCCCTGGAGGTGGCAGAGAGTGATGGCTCTGGGCCATGCTGAAGTGAAATCTTGGGAAGAGGGAAGCCTGGTAGAGGATCAAATCTCAAAGGCCTAAACAAAAGGTCAGATTTACTCAACTACTGTTTATCCTGCAGCGGTTCAAGCATTCACCCTGGAAATGGAAGATTTGGTTTCACACTCATTTCTGACAGCAGTAATTTGGGCTTATTTCCTGAAAGCACTATACTGCATTGTGTTTTCAAGTGCAGACTCTCTGGCTGATGCAACACCATTCATAGTATCAGCTACCGTGAATGACCTCTTCTGCCAATGGTTGTTTTCAGTATTATTATCTGAGGTGGAACAAACTAATTTACTAAATATAGTATCAGCAAAGTATAATGAGAGAGAGAGAGTGTGTGTCTGAAAGGTGGATAGGCCTCACCACAACGCTGAGGTGAGAAGTGCAGTCCAGTTGAGCAGATGAAGAAAAGCAGACGGCAAAGCACAGACGGAGAAGCGCAGGCGAAGAAGAGCAGGCGAAGAAGAGAGCATCAGGTGACCTTGCACAGAGTTATATCTCCTCCTGGGGAAATGTAAATACTGATACTGGATACTGGAATACTGATAACAAAAAATCATAAAACCAGTCATACAAAAGTACCTTCAAAATAAGTAGTATCACTTATCAATATCTTTTTTCCAGAAGCTCTAAAAATTTCCTTAGGTTACTTTCTCATGTTCCAACAGTTCAGGAGAGTCAGAGGAGGATCTTTATGTAATATCTTTACATAATCTTTCTATACTGCCACTGCGTTATCATTAATTTTAAGATATGTTTTATCTTAATATCTTTAGGAAAATATTCTGAAGAATTACTTCTACGGAAAAATTATTGACTACAATAACACTAATCACAAAATGAGGTTGTCAAAAATATATTCATGATAATATAATTAAAATATATCAAAGGTCCATGTATCTCAGAAGAGATTTTTTTTGAGGCACTGTAGGAATTACAGAATCCAACTACTAATCTATTTTATTTTGTTTGTTTGCTTGTTTTTAAACAAATCTTTTTTCCTATCCTTTATCATAGGAAATTATATTCATGAGTTTATGTTTAATTTAAGGAAGCTTAAACGCTGCAGGTGAGAAATTAACATTTGATAGTTCATTTTCTGATTCTGCATGCAAAAATCACAGAGTGAATTCCATTATACATTCTTCCTCTCTTAACTTCAATACTTAACTGGATGCAAAATGTGGACATTAACTTGTGGCCTAGCATAATTATATTAAGGAACATTGTTTTGAAATTCTGCCCTCAACTCACCTGGAATGGTTCTATTTTTGCTATCACATCATTTATCTGATAGGAGGAATTCTATTTTAAGGAGACTATCTTGAACATCTGGACAACTGAATGGCTTTGTCTACAAAACCTGATACACAAGAAGAGCAATCTAAAAGGCCTTCTCATAATCCTAGTTCTAGATATTTACCCATGAAACATGGAGAGAATCTCGGGGAAAACTTCTCGTGAGGATGCTTGAAAACTTAAATAAAACTCCCTGCTGACAGCATATTAATCAGAACTTCAACTAATATATTTGGTTTAATTCTATTGTGCTTAATGGACCTATGTTGATTTATATCATCTCTGAAAAGAGTCTTGAGAAGCTAGGAGATTTATCCTGAATGTGTGGTTTGATAGAGTGAATAGCTGAAACATTCAACACCATGACAAATACCTTTGATATTCTAAAGGAAAGTACTAGAAATGAAGAAAGTTTCACCTACAAATATAACAAAACTATATCCAACCAGTCATCTCACCTTCATTGCTCAGGATTTTTTTCTTAAGCTATACCATGAAAGTCAGCAAATTTGAGTAAATTTGAGGGCAGAACCAAAAATAAACTTTTATTCTGTTCTGTGGAATAATTAATCTTAATAAATATTAAACCAATTATTTCAGTTGAAAAAAATACCATGATATTTTTCTCATCAACATATGTCAAAGCATTTTAAATTATATTTTACTTAAAATCTAGAGAGATGGAAAAACTCTTGCAATTTAATTACAGTAGAAATATTTTCAATAATTTTTACATAGTGATTTTTATCTGGAAAAAAAGAAATAATCGAAAAGATACATTTTTAGCCGAGAGAAATGTAAAGTTGAAATTGTTCCAGTACAGAAATCAGAAATGAGATCGTTATTAGATAACAGACACTTGCGTATCAGCCTGTAAATGTATTTCATTTCAAATATACATATTTTCAAAAATAAATGTATAAAATGAGAATTTAGTGTCTGATTTTGAAAATCTTTCTGTAGACATGTTGCATGAAAATACTTTGAGATTAAGCAAATCTTTGAACATTTGAGCAGAAGTAAAAGGAAATTCCCACATCAGAATTTTTATCTCACCTGAGAGATTAGCAACAAGGATTCAGTAAGTAAGTAATGTTTATTTATATAAAAAAAAGAACAATTTGACTTAACACCCCAGTGGAACAGTTAAAGGTATGACAAACTCATTGAAATGGATAATGGAATGTGGAGATTCTGAATTAGAAATTGCAAAACCTTTGAGATGTAAATTCTGGAGTAATATCAGAACCCCATGCCCACTTTTTTTTCGTCCTGAAATCTTATTCACACTCTTATTTATGTATATGCTTACTTTCATGTATATAATATATAACTATACTTCCACACAATTAGTATGGTATGTTCAGTCAAAAAACACAACTAGAAAATGTTCTGAAGACAAAGAAATAAAAGGATGTTTGCCTAGTTTTTGTGTATAGTTACACTTCTTTTCTTGTTTCTAGTCTAGGGCTATTTTTAACTAGAAAAATAGCTGTAGGGCATATGGCTGCTTCCAGGCAATTTACACTGATTAAGCTTTGAATGTGTTACATATCTTCTTCCACTGGTGCTCTTGAGACCTAAACTGTAAATGTGGAAAAAAAAAATCAATAACAAAAATAATTTTAAATGAACAGTACAGTTGTATAGACTTGTATCTTAGGTGAAAGATGAATCTGACAAGTTTAAATTAGTCATGGAGTTTTGTATGCTTTGGAAATTTTATCAGATTAATTAACTGACTGGAACACCTGTGACAAAATCTACAAAAGGATAGAGTTGTCACAGTATGTAGCAATGAATCAAGTATTTAATTCAGATGCAGAGTATTTTATACAATATTTAGGGACGATTACACACGAGGTAAAGGAACTCACAACACTGAGCAATAAATACTGCAATTTCCTCATGATATTGAATGGATAGTCCCTAACAGATTATAAAAAATGTCAAGTGGAGGTCTTTGGCTCAGCCTCTGACATCTTGTAGAAGTAAATGACTCATTCTACAAAGCAGAGATGGAAGTACTATCATGAAGCAAGAGGTAATGCTCTCAGTTAAAGAAGAATTATTACCAGCAAAATAGGTCAATGTGCTAGACTTACTGCAGATATGCTCTTCAGTTACTCTGCATGCCCAGAGCAGTCTCACTTAATTACATGCTCTGAGTGCACCAGAGAGTTATGTCTTAAGATGTAGAGTTGCTGTGTGAATAACTTAAGACAGACAGAGGAAAAACAGGTGTGTCTAATCAAGATACAGAACTGTATTTACGTTCAACAGAAATAAATTATTAAACTAGCCACAAAATAAAAGTGATTATGATCTAAGTAATTGTTTATTTAGTTAAATAAGAAGTATACATCATTAGAGTAAATAAGAAGCATATATCATTGAGTAATTCCAAAAAGTAAAGTAAAAGTAAACAAAAAGTAAAGTAAGTAAATAATTTCCATATATATTTGTAATAATATTTATTGAATTCTATAAAAAAAACCCCACTTCAAGAAAAGAGAAGGTATAGAAAAGCTGAAAATAAAAGAGGACTTCAGTTGATATTATTTGACTGAAGAAACTTAATTAATCTGGGCATGAGAGCATGACTATAAAATACTGGGGTTTTCTTTTGTATTTTATTATGAATCTGAGAAGGTGCGAGTGAGATCAATTATTTTAATACAGAATGAGCACATAGATTATTTTAAAATAAATTATTTGAATTAATTTCTCCTGAAATATTTATTTATCATTTATTTCTTTTCCGGAGTGCATAGGAGAACTTAATATGTATGGTTTCTTTAAAGTTTTTAGATAATTTATTCATGAATAATTTTTCCATTATTCTCATTCCTCCACCAGTATAGCTTGAAATTTATCATACTGACTGTATAAAGTACAAATCAGCACAACTTGTTTGACTTCAGGAGTTAGTAAATGAAATGCCCAGACTTCTTTGGTAAGAAATAATCTTGAATTATACTGGATTTCTGATGTGCTTCTGAAAAAAGGAAAATTGAAAGTTTCTTTTTAATGAGTAAAAACGACAGCATATGGGACAGTAAAGATTTCAGAGCAACAATGAGGAGAATATCCTATAGAATATTTTTAAATGGAAAATAAAATAAGGCTTTTTCAATTCATCATTCTACTGTAATAAAGTGTACTTGTGTTAAGAAAAGATAGAGCATGTGAACTGTGGGATACAGACTGGCTTTGTGCAGCAGAAACTATATTCCCAAATGAATGAATGTTAGAGAGACATCAGTGGAGATGATTTTGAAGAATTCTGTTAGCTATAATCAGAGCTGTGAATTGAGTATGTCTCCCTCTTTGTCTTTTTCTTCCTTTCTTCCTTTCTTCCTTTCTTCCTTTCTTCCTCTCTTCCTCTCTTCCTTTCTTCCTTCCTTTTCTTCTTTCTTCCTTCCTTTCTTTCTTCCTTTCTCAAGCTTAACAAACTGTTAAAAAAACTGGGATATTTGATTACAGAAATATGTTTAACCACACAACTAGTACACATAAGTAATCAAGACTTTGTGAAGATCATTCATCCACCACAAACCTCGATAACAGTTTCAGACATGGATCCTTAATAAATAGTCCTGACAATAATGAATCTACATGCCTGTTGTTCTCCCTGACAAAGTACTAGCAGTTTTGATTGAGTCATATACTTTGAACTGTCACATCTTGTGCCGTAATGGGAAAAATCACAGTTTACACTATTTGCTCTATTTTTTTTTCCTTTCTTTTTCTTTGGTAGTTCCACAATGTCTCTTATGCTTCAGGCTGCTGCTCTATAACAGAAATCATTATCTATGAAGAATTTGCAGCGTTGCCCTCAGTAACAGTAGACATTTCACAGAGCATCAAACATGAACCACATTCAAAAGAGAAACTGGAGAGCACAACCCTTGCCAGTACTCTAATGTCCAGGCACATAGTCTCCTGTAAGACCTAGTACACTCAAGCATCTACAGATCCTGTGACCCTTGTATGTACATACTGCTCTGAACTTTTTTCACCTCCTTTTGACTGTAGGTGAATGATTTGGGGAATAACATGCTCTATTATTTTCATGTTTTTAATGATCTGTGCCTAAATGATGCTATCACGCTGCTTGTCCTCCTGTATGCAGCTGGAAATTAAAGAGGTTATTTCTATTCACTTCCATTTAAGAGTGGAGTTTGTCTTACATACATCTTTAAATGTTTTGTCTGTCTTTCTTCCTATTCTGATAAATCTTGACTCTTGTGCTTTTTTCTCTTTGCAGATTCTAGTCTGGGAGATGACACAATATTTCCCTAGCCCTTCACTTTCCATTTATGTTTCATTTCTTAACACTAAGCCAGTATGCTGTACTGAGGTGTCATACTGGGTTGTGTTATCATAGATGTTTAAGCAAATGTGACATAACACAGTGCCAATGGGCAGCTGGAATTACTCCCATTTCCAGACAAGGAAGTTGTTGTCACTGCAAATATCTGTTCGTGGAAGATGGTACTGACCTGCAAAAAATACTCATTCCTGCCTACATGAGAGTAAAGAAGTCAGAAAAAAAATGGAGTCCCACAGATATTATCCTTAGATAGTAATTCTATTCATTATGATTCTATATGATACTACTGCTTCTACACTGTATATTTATCAGAATCTTTGAGTGGTAATTACAGAATCCAGCTTAGAAGCAAGTGACCCATGATCATTTGACTATTGTCTTCCAGATCTCCAGAGCAGGTAGATATAAATGACCACACAGAAGGAAGAAAGGATCCATACATCTGGACCCGAAACACTGAAGTATTGATCCATTGAAGATATCCTGTAGAATTCTACAGGAGCTACTTGGCATAGATTTCATTTTACTTAAATAGTGTTTCTGTTTCAAACCTGTCTACTTTCTGAGGAAAGAGAGACACATGCTTATGGTGCGTATCATATGTATAACCTCTGAAAATACTTCTTCTTTTGCTCAGCTTAGAATAGAGAAAGTCTAGATAACCTGTTCAGATTATGTTGAAATTTAGTTGTTGCATTTTTGCTACCTTAATGAGAAGAAAGAACCTTCTACCTTCGTTCCTCTGTTAACTGTCTTCTAAATAGGTATAATAGTTATTCTCAACTCCAGAGGGGTGTTATCAGAGCGTAACTGTGACATTTTCACTTTCAAAGGTAATAAGATAATTATCTGAAAGATAAAAACAATATGCATGTTAGTATGAAAAAAACCCAGAGGAATGCTGAGAGTTTTTCTAACTGGGATAAGAGTTGCAAAAAACCTCATTTTTAAGCTGAAGGAGGTACACGAATGCATGTAGACGATTACTTATTCTGCTCATCAATTGATAAGATTGTTAAGGAGATCATTATATTAGTTAAAATAAGTTTATTTTTGTTACAAAGAGATTACTTAAGCAGGTCCTACCTTTTGTAAACTCATGTGCCTTGTGATTCAAGATTCAAGATTAATTCCTCTGTAACTTTCCCTGGCTCTGGAGTCACATCAACAGGACAGTATTTTCCTGGATCCTATTTCTCACCCTCCTTGTAGATTGGAGTCACATTTGCTAACCCGCAGTCAACTGAGACCTCCCCAGTTATCCAGGACTGCTGATAACTTATTGAAAGTGAATTAGTTCCACTTCTCATGTACTAATACTTCTCACTGATTACAAGAAATTTTAGAGTAGTTGAAACTCATTAAAATTCTTATCCTTAACAAAATTTCTTCATTAATCCAAAAAGAGATAGTAGACTTCAATTTCAATAAGTATTTCAACCTTTTTTCTTTACATTTCCTGTTGCTGATTGTTCTTTATATTAAATAATCAGACACTCACTCCCATGCTAACATTTTTCATAGTCAATTTGATCAACAATCTAGTTAACATGCTATGCTAAACGAATGAAAAAACTAGCATGTTCTGGTTTCAGCTGGGATGAAATTGATTTTGCATTCATAGTGCCTGATAAGATCTATTTTTTGGCTTTAGGGAAAAATCATATTGATAACACATCAGTAGTTCAGTTGTTGCTGAGTGGTGCTGTACAGAAACAAGGATATTTCAGTTTCTCAGTTTCTTGTACTGTACTGCCAGTGAGGGGTGTCGTGAAGCACAAATTATTGGGAAGGGAAAGGACAAGTACAGCTGATCTAAAATGACCAAAGGAATATTCTATTCCATATGACATCAAGCAGAAAAAGCTTGAAAATGGTGGGAAGTCTGTTGGTCAGGCTGCTACTGCTTGGAGACTAGCAAGGACAACAGTTAGAGGATAGTGAGCAATCAATCGTGCATCACTTCTTTTGTATACATACATGTTATTATCATAACAGTTATCCTTTTTCCCTTCCTTTTCTGTCTTATTAAACCACCCAGAACTTCTACTTTTTTTCTTTTCTTTTCTTTTCTTTTCTTTTCTTTTCTTTTCTTTTCTTTTCTTTTCTTTTCTTTTCTTTTCTTTTCTTTTCTTTTCTTTTCTTTTCTTTTCTTTTCTTTTCTTTTCTTTTCTTTTCTTTTCTTTTCTTTTCTTTTCTTTTCTTTTCTTTTCTTTTCTTTTCTTTTCTTTTCTTTTCTTTTCTTTTCTTTTCTTTTCTTTTCTTTTCTTTTTTTATTTTTTTTTTCTGATTCTCTCCCCTCTACTTGGGGTAAGGGGAAATAAGTGAATGACAGTGTGGTGCTTAGCTACTTGCTTAAAATATAAAAACATGTATGGATACATGAATATACGTGTACATCAGTATATAAGTCTACTTGGATATAAATATATACACATCTGGATATGCTGAAAGTAATACCTCCCATTTTATTATGATGGTCCACAATATCAGAAGCTGATGTTGTGGTATGGCAGTAGAGATTGAACCTTTTCACCAACATTTCTTTACATTTTGTTGCTGTGCAACAGAAGGCAGCAGAGAGGCAGTCAGACATAGAAGTGCAAATGAAGAAAAGGTGTTTGTTGGATTCCTCTATGTGGAAAACTTGAACCCACTGATGTTCATCAGTGTTTGCTGGATGTTTATGGACACCAAATACTGAATGTGAGCACAGTGAGGTGGCAGGTGGTGCAATTCAGCAGGAGCAACAGTGACAGTGAGTCACTTCTGATGGTGCAGATTTTTATGAGCATGGTATGCAAGTTCCTGTTCAGGACTGTCAAAAATGCGTAATTGATGGTGTTTTTGACTATGTTGAACAATATTCTTTTTTAGCTGGGTATTTGATCTACCAAATGGTGTTATTGTGCTCTTTGTTCCCTGTTTTGATGGAAATAAATAGGAGGCATTATGTTTGGAGTGAGCTACATATATAGTTACGTACATATATATGTATATATGAAAGGTGAATTTTGAGTCGAATTATTACTCATGTATTTCTGCCAAATCTTTAGGTCTTATAGTTAAAATCTATCTAAAAAAAAAAAATTGTAGAAAAAATTGCAGCTGTTTAATGAAATAACTGACCCAAAGCTTAACCTACAATTTACCAGAGGCTTTTTATTTCCAGAGAGTAGGCAGCCCTTAAAAGCAAAAAAAAAGGAAGCCTCAGGAACAGATTCCTTACATGACCTATCCTCACACCATTGACTACTGACATTTTGGTTTATGTCTTCGTGTATTTGCAAATACCAGTGTGATTCTCTGACTGGAGCTGACCAACTGTGTAGGATGATAGCTTGTATTGTCAGCTTGTAGCCAGTTGATCTGGAATGACTGAGATTTAGTTCAGAAGATTTTATATTGTGGAAGAAGTAAAACCAATGTCAGAAGGTCTACATTAGTCTTGAACAGTTATTTGCCACAGATAAATGTGAGAAGACTAAGTGCTTGATGTTTATTACTTTTGTTGGATTTTAATTTTTATTTAAAAATAAGCTTTCATATATTTCTTACATCCTGTAGGGTCTACCACAGCTAACACTATATTTATTTATTTATTTATTTATTTTTGAGCAGGTGCTTGGTTAAAATGGGTCTGCACTGTTTACTGTTTACTGCCTCACAAGGGCAGAGCAGAGGGGGACAATCCCCTCTCTCTCCCTGCTGGCCATCTCTCTTTTGATGCAGCCTAGGATAATGCTGACCTTCCAGGCTGCAAGTGCACACAGCAATGGTGTGTTCCAGACTATTAAGAAAATAATTCAGGGAAAATTGAGTCTTTGTCCTCAGACTTCTCCATGACAACTTATTGCCATAAACTCTTGTTTGATTACTTGAAATAAACATAAAACATGTATGTGAAGACCAAGGAAAAAAAAAAAAGAGGTTAAATATTTTGGCCTTTTCTTCATTGCCTTTCATTGAACTGCCTCCATTTCATGAACTACTTTCTGCAGTACAATTAAAAACAAACCATGTAGATCTTATGCACCACATGAAGGTGTATAATCCTAAAGAAAGAAGGAGAGAAGCTAGTCAGCCTGGCTGTAAAACACTGTGTCAAGTCATTGTCCGTCAGACTCAAAAGAACTGGTAAAAAATGAAATTTGGGAACACCATGGTGCATAGGAAGTTGATCCCCTCTCCTAACTGATGGCAACCTGGCCAGACATTCAGGTGTTTTAGCAGCACTTAGCTTATAGGTTAACATGTTGGTAAAAGGCTAATAGCTTGCTAAATTTTAATTCTGCTTTATCTGTGAAAGCCAGTTAATAATTTCTTCATATTTTCTACAACTCTCTATAAATGTTTCACCTCTCCAGGGATTCTAAAATAACACTAGATGCCTCTACTTAGGAAACTGAAGAGAGCCTTTTGAGGGCATTTTAGCGCAGTTCAGGGTGCTAATTTTCAAGATCAATTCAAGCAGTTCCATCTCAAAGCATTGCTTAGCTCAGATATCTATCACACATAGCTAGGCTGACTGAATAGATCCTACAAGGCTGAGTGGTATTGCTGAGAAGAGATTCTAACTTCTGTTCATTTTATTTTATATTTTATTTTTTTCATTCTAAAATTGCTACATAAACGTTAAAAAAAAATTTGTAATGATATATATATATGCTATTAACTTTAGCAGGTACATGTACATTAAGTCATGTTGTAAGGAGAAAGAGAGGAATGAAGTCCCTAGACCCTAGTTCCCTTCTGTTTGTATATTTATACTGTGAGTTCAACGAAATTAAAACAAATTACAGTAAAAATTTTATTTTTAGTAGGGACTAACTTAAATCACACAAAGTGGAGTGTATACATCCCTAGAGTCATTCTAGTAATTTTTTTTTTAGGGATTAATTTTTCCTAATACATGCAAAAGCTCATAACCCTTTATGAAGATTATACTCACTAATTTAAATGGTAGCAGAGTGCCCTGAATTCCTTGGGAACCTATAAATGGTCCCTCAGAACTCATAAGATGACTATGGTTCTCTCTAGCACAGGGTTCTGAAAGAATTACATTACCGTTTAATTTACAAATAAGCTGCAAAGCTAT
The DNA here is from genome assembly GCF_026119805.1 of Tympanuchus pallidicinctus. Classification (NCBI taxonomy): domain Eukaryota; kingdom Metazoa; phylum Chordata; class Aves; order Galliformes; family Phasianidae; genus Tympanuchus; species Tympanuchus pallidicinctus. Next base: position 36,015,348 of record NW_026294802.1, read on the forward strand.
TCAGGATAAACCAATATCCACAATTAATTTATATATTACGTAAGATGAAGAAACATTACATTACAAGGAAAGTAGAATGTAAACTTCATATACGTTTTTGTGTAAACTGAAGTAAAGACACGAGAATAAAGAAATGCTCCTCAAATTGGCAGAAATACCTGAAGTACTCCAAGTCTGAGAGTACAAAGCCAAGAGATGAGAGTATTGATGCAAGTTCTACAACACTTATTGCTCTTAAGTTTATTGTAAGAAATTGCAAAGGTTTGCTGCTCTACTGCCTGTTAAGAGGTTGGTTTATAATCAAGAACTAAGTTACAAGAAGAATTAAAAGTGTTGCTGACAGGCAAGACATGAGAGCATCAAGACAAAATAGCAGCAATTTTGTGAGTAATTGAAAAATTGATAAAATTCATATAAAATTGATATATTAAAATTAAAATTGATATATTAAATGTTTAATATTAAGTGATTATCTCCAATCTATTGAATTTCTTTTAGTATTATCAAAGCCAGTATTATGAAATCTAAAGTTTCTTGAGAACAAATTGTCTGAAAGATTGAAAAATTTCTCAAGATCATTACTCCAAAGGCAACCAAACTGAATACTGTGGAGGACTTACCTATTGTGCTCCTCTTTTACGACCATCTTATAAATTACATAGAAACTGCTTATGAGGAGCATAACTGATGCTTTCTGATGAAAATTTGGAGGTCACCAAATAGTCCTTAAATAAACAAGGGAAACGGTATTTACATGGTGATTTTATTAAGTATTGTATTATAATTGTTATTGTCATATTTTCTTAAATATGAGCTACTATTTTAATAATTCTATCAACAATTTAGATATGTTATAATTTAAATAGTTCAGAATTGAGAAAACAATTATGATAATAACAATTACAATACAGTATTTCACTACATAGTTTAACTGCCTTTGATCTGAAGTAGAAAACAGCAGAAATTTAGGCCCCTGATCATTCCATTCAGGAAAAAGAAAAAAATTAGGAGTTCCTATAAGCCATTCAGAAATACGCACTGAGCAGCTAAATCACAGGGAAACTCTATGGAGAAAGTTGTGCCTGAAATTCCTCCCTCAAACTCAAGCCAACTGACTTTTTCAACTCAGTGCACGTCGAAATCAGAACTCAGAGGTCTGCACAATCTATCAGACATGAGAATGGTGCAGTTCTTTGAAATGAAGATGCTGGATGTTTTAGCCATCTTTCTTATGGTTCCCAACAAAGGAGCTGTAGCACTGCTGTAGAGTCACAAATAAAAATTTCAGGTTTTGTCCTCCTTTATCTCTGCAGTAAACCTCACATTTGTTTGTTACAATCAATATATTTGTGCCTTCATCTTCACAGTGAGTTGCATTTTAAGATGTATTGAAGAAACTTCCAGATTAGTCAGAGAAGCAGAATTTAAAAAAAAAAAAACAAAAACTGTAGTGGACGTTTAATAAGCTTCTCTTGAAAAAATATATACATAGTAGAAATTTCAAATAGTTTGGATGTTTTTGTTTTGTTTGATTTTTATTCCTCTTCATAATGTTCATTACTGACATTTTCTTCCAGTTAACATCTGATATATAGAATTTTCCTGAGGGGTTGTAATTTGCATCAGGAAAATACACACAACCATCCCTCAGGTACACAACATACAGAGCAACACGGCAATTGGTGATTATAACCATATACACATATTTGAAATCTAAAATAATATTGTGTGGAGAACTCTATCAGGAAGAATCATTAAAAAAAGAGATAATGACTACTATTTTGAATTAGATAACACAACGAAATATTCCAAATATAACACATACAAAAAAAAAATCCACAAAAAACAAAGCAGACAGTATATTTTAGAGGGAAGTTATAAGATGCAATAAAAATGGTGGTTATGCATTCTCTGTATACCAATTCAGGAACAACAAATATACAAAAGATTTCAACTGTATGAATAATAAGTATGGATTAAATACCAACACAAAAAGATTGTAGCAATACTGCAATCCTGATTACTAGAAAAAAGATATTATTTAATAAAGCAAGTTTAATTATGAGCGCAAATAAGCTATCTTTTGTAGAAACAAAACTTACCTGCTTTACTGATCATGATCATTTCATAATTTGATTTTTAATATTATTTCTTGTAATTATATGATTATGCAGAATTTTTTTTTTCACTTTTATGAAGTGGTGGTGAAATTCAGTCAATAAATGAACAGAAAGTTCCTTGTGATGTTTAGTTCCTATTTAGTAGAAATTATATTTAAGATAAAGAATGAATAAATAAATAGTAATTTCAAACATTGTTATGAGTGAACAAAATATGTTGCTCACTGTTATGAGTCAGCAAGTGTAATCTATTATTTTATATATCTGTTCTTATTGTGAGAAAAGGCAAAAAGCCATAGACAACCCTTGATACATGTGATGGTGAAACACATTAATATTTACTATATTACCCTCAGCTGGTAAAAGTAAGGATTGAATTTATTTCCATGAATCCTTCTCAGTATGAAAGTTTGAAGGACTGATAATTCAAGTAGCTGAAAAGGCAAGTAGGGTAAAGAGGTTCAAGTATTGCTCGCAATCAATTTCCTATTAAAACACCAAGATAAATAGGTTTTCCAAACACTGAAATGACTTTCCTAACTGATGAAAAATCTAGTTAGTCTACGAACTCATGAAGTTTATGTAGCAAAAGATAATGTTGTTAAGAAAATCTTGCTGAATTACCAAAAAAAAAAAAAAAAAAAAACCCATTAAAAATGATATTGAATGATACTGCATCATTTGCAATCTTTTCTTTGTTTGTTCGTTCTGTTTTGTTGTCTGAGGACAATAATGTGACAGTTTGATTAATGCTTCTTCAATTTCTTTTAAGAACAAAAGTTAAAAATAACACTATTGTAAAGGAATTTTCCTGAAGCATACAAATTTTAGAGGACCATGGATATATATACCATGGTCTACCATGTGACTTGGAAATAAATCACTGAAGAACTTCCTTTAAATTTTTTACCCAGCAAAATTTTTATTCTGGAGTACGAACACTAGAAGGCAATGTGAATGTACACAAACATATACATGCAAACACTTGTGTAGAATGGTATTTTTATGCATGTTTTCCAAATATTTCTAATAAATACATAGTTCAGTATAACTGGCTAGCTTGTACAATACCGCATTCCATTAATATTTTGGTAATTTCTAATTCACTAAAGCTAGAAAAAATGCGTAGATAAAATAATTATATAATGAACAGAATTAAACATAAAATATTTTATACTGCAAATATTTATTGTGGGTATTAAAGTGTTCTAATTATGAATAGCTTCCCAGAAGCTCCAGCATATAGCAGGAAATTGAGTCATTGTATAAAATAAAAGTGTAGTTCATACCATGAGGGTAGGAAAAGGTATGAAAAATGTTTAAGTAATGGAAAGGCAGGGGCTCTGTGATATTAATTTCATTGAACTTGGTGAATCACCAGAATATATATCTCTAATATGAACAGCAAACAATATTTTAGACAGGCATGCATTTGCATTAATTGAAAAAATCTGTGATTTAATAAAGTAAGGCATTGTCGTTAGGCCAGCCTTTTCTGTGCTCCATCAGACAACCAAACCGAGGACTGTCATGCATGCAGGGATGCAGGTCTCTTCCTCAGCCTCACTGTCTTCCAGCTGGACAGCAGAGATAGCAAACTAAATAATCCCACAGTGTTTAAGTTAGAGGTAGACACAGAAGTTAAATATAGCCACATAAATATATATGCATATTAGATAAAGGCCAGATTCATACTTAGTCACAAAATAGCATTAATAATTTCATTCTTATATACATGTAGTGCATAAATATGTTGTTTTCCTGTAGGTCTGTATATGCACTGATAAATCAGAAACCCATTTTAAGGTTGACAACAAATATTTCATTTGTAAAGACCATTCTCATTTTATTATAGCCCTACTTTAATGGTTATTTCTGAAATGTAAATATGATTTTATTTTTAAATTTAAGGAAAAATACATACATGTAATAATAAAAACTTGTTTTCTTAATTATTGTGTAAATGACTCTAATTTGTACAGTTTCCTCAATTCAGATTTTCTTGTGGTCACAATCCTTAAAATTGTCATGATTAAAAAAAAAAATCTTTTATTTTGTTTAAATTTAATGAAATAAAAACCAGAAGCAAGAAACAAGACATAGGAAAAGTAACTATTGGGAATTTCTAGGTGTTTTGTGAACAGTTTAGAACTTCAATGAGACCTTACTGATTATTTTTAATTTTTTAGTTTCATTTATGCATCCAGATGCTATTTAAAACCTGATTGTCCATTTATTACAAATTCAATTCTCAGCAACACAAAGATTTTTTAAACACAGTGCACAAGTCTCCCAAGGATATGGAAACAAATGAGATCTATGACCATTAAGGAATGAATATATATTTTAAATGCTGAAAAAAAAACGGAAAATTGAATGTTGAATTGACAAGTTGTCCTTTCCTAAACATGCACACAAATATATAAATTATGTATATTTAAAAATGTGCATAAACCAAAAGATGACATTTGATCTACTTCTATTTCTGTACAGCTATAGAGGGAACGAGGAATAACAAAGAACTGCAAAGCACAGAATTTTATAAATATGTCTGTAACTATGTGAACAAGATATGTCACCATTCAGATATCATTATTTTTTCAGGGCAGGAATTGCTTTTAACTATCAATGAACATTCGAAGAGAGCTCTTTCTCATGTCTTTTTTTAAAATCATTTAGACATTAGTCATCCTTTTGAGGAAAAAAAAGTGAGTGCCAGATACCTGTTTTTGGACAATTTCAAATTGCATGGAGAGTCAACTCAGACTTTCTCTGACAAAAAGGGTTAGGATCTTTCCAAATAATATCTGCATGCAGTTTGGATGGCACATATGAACTTCTGTCAGTGAGGACCAAATTATGGCAGTAAAAGTAGGATTCAGTGTGAGAGGAAATACCTTAACTCTTCTCTTTTTAGATGTTTAGAATCCTGTAAAAAGTTTCCTCTGGCTTCTGATTTCCAAGGCTGGTACAAGAAAACTCTTCTAGACGTGCCCTTCCTTTCAGGTTTCATCTGTATTTAATCTGACTTAGAAATGTTTTGATGCTGATTAGGTGTTCCAGAACTAACATGTAGTTTCTTTCACCTCAGTAACTAGATCATTTTCTAAGGCTAACATATATTATATATTCCAGCTTGCTGCTGTTTTTTTAAACCATAAAGTACTTTTTCCTATCTGTATAGAAAAGAAGAGGTGGTAAGGTGAGCCGTATTCCTGTTAGGAGTAGGACTAGAACAGGAAAACAAAAATAAAAATAGAGATGAAGATAAGGCTGTGAATAGAAATTATAAACAGCAGAGGATGAATCTCATTTGGTCTGTATGCAAGATAGGATTTTTTGTCAGAAAGGAAGATGTGCTCGTTGTGTGACCTGAAATCCACAGTTAGTAAACAGAAATCAAACTTATCTGTAACCACAAATGTGGTAAAACAGGTGTATTAAAAGTATCAACAAAGGTATTAAAAGGTATCAACAAATAAGTAGTACATTCTTGTTTTTTCTTCAGAATAAAAGAGCAGTTGTTTTATTTGATACTGAGATCTACTACCTTTTTCTTTCTGAAGGCAGACATAATATTGACAGAGTTTAACATTTTGTGGCAGACTGAGATTGGTATTTTTCTGATTGATCCTGATATTCTGCATTCCAGGATAAGCTGAAGGAAATCAGCTATACTATAGCTTCTGTATTCATTCAAGTGCTATAAGGTAAACATTTTCTTTAGTGCCAGTGTACTTGGTTACTAAATGGTATAGGAACCTGGACAGGAAAATAAAGTAGAGCTTAGAGACATGAAATGTTCAAGTGTCAGGTGTATTTCACCTACAAAGATAGTCCCAGCTGTTGAACCTTTGTTGCATGGCTTTTGGACAAAACTGGTGACTTAGCCTCCCATTTTGGCCTATATTGCTGGTATCCTCAAAAGCATTTGTTTACTGCTTTACTGTATTGTTTTGTCATATCTTTAGTGGTTAGTTTTGAAGATTTGTCATGTACTACAATGTCACAGAATCCAATGGAATTAAATTATCATTTTTAACTGATCTTTTTCAGTAACAAATTGTTATGGTATTCACGAGAAAATAACAGAGAATGGAGGAAAAATAATCCTCTAAATTAGTTTGATCAAAACACTGATGAAGTATTTTTTAATTGACTAGAAGTCTGCCAGAGGCAGTACTGGTACAAAACAAGCTTCTGCTACTGTCAAGTTCTTTATCGCAGCTTTACTTACTGAGAAGAATGTAGTGAGATATTGAAACTTTTGATAAAGAATGTTTGTTTTAAGAATATGAAGTTATGCATTCACAGCAAAGCAGATCCATTAGCTTTGTTACCATTTACGCCTACAGTTTGAACAGAACAAATAAGATGTCTTAATGACCAAGGATATAACAAAGAAGTTCAATCAGTAAATCACTGAAATTGGATAATGTTAGAAGAGATACACTGGAGGGCCTGTCAGATTCTTATTGTGTGGCACTGCGGTTCCTTTAAGGCAATTTGAAAAATGATACATTAGGTGTATTGTCGCATCTTGATTCATGTGCATGTTCTATAGGCAATTGTTCCCGCAGAACTATTACTATATTCTCAAAAAGACTTAATTTCTGTCAACGTAATATCTGTGGACACACTTATTTAGTGAAATTAATCAATTACAGAGCAATGACGGAGCTGCCTGCCATAGCATTGAGAATTTTGCCGAAGTTGACAAAAGATCTATTCTCAGTTAATTTATAATATTTATTAGGTTAACTGTTAATGCAGTTTATAATGAAAATGGTACTTACATGTATTGTACACGTTAATCAACTTCAAAAGTAAAGAAATATAGAGACATATTTTATAAAAACTCTTTTAAAAGTGCAGTGAATTGATTCATATGCAGTAGCAATATTTTAATAACCAAGTGAAAAGTACTCTTTGTGGCCTTCCAGCATTTGAAGGGAGCATATGAACAGGAGGGGGAATGTCTGTTTACATGGATGGATAGTGGTAAGACAAGGGGGAATTGTTTTAAACTAAGACAGGGAAGGTTTAGGTCAGATATTAGAAGGAAGTTTTTCACACAGAGGGTGGTGACATACTGGAGCAGGTTGCCCAAGGAGGTTGTGGATGCTCCTTACCTGGAGACATTCAAGGCCAGCCTGAGCGTGGCTCTGGGCAGCCTAGTCTGGTGGTTGGCGACCTGCACATAGCAGGGGGGTTGAAACTAGATGATCACTGTGGTCCTTTTTAACCCAAGCCATTCTGTGCTTCTATGACATTGGTTTGTTAGAATTTTAAGGACTTCATTCTTAATCGTTTAAACTACAGTCAGTCCCTTGGAATGCATACACGTGAAGTCATTTAGTATTTGCAAAAGAGATTCAAGTAACTTGTAAAATTTCTCATAGAAATGTTCTGAGTACCAGAAATATGTATTATATTTTGCCAGTTGGCAGTGATGTCAGTAAATACCATGACAAATATATGTACTTCTCCTATATCAAATACACGTACATTTTCTCACCACTGTAATTTTAAGGATATACAAATAATCATGCATTATTTATTTATTTATTTTAAACTCAAGGGGATGTAGTGCATGCTAGTTTTTGAAGAAGTGAAAGTCTGATAAAATAGAGTTAAGCATAATATGGATGAAAAGAGGTAAAAAGGGGGTAGAAAAGTGAGCAATTTGCATATCTGGGTATTTACTCTTTCTCCTCAGCCAATTCTGGTATTACAGTCTGGAATTGTAAGGAAAGTCAGTTTTTCCTATCTGAGATCCTTAAGAAACAGCCTATAAATCCTACGATGATGCTTATTTTTCACTTGTATTCTATATTTAAATTTGTATTAATATGCAGAAAGAGAAAATATAATTGAATTGGATACACTTTACAATGGGTTTATTATTTCCTAAGAGTGCTGCCGTAGCTGCTGTAGGATTATAAACTGTTGATGTCATGCCTTCATGGTAATTAAACTTTAAATACACTGATGAGCAACAGCATAACATTTAACTTAATTAACATGTCCATTCACCTGTTAAATACAATAACACTTTTATCCATAGCTTGAACATAAAATTAACTATATTTTATATCCTTGTTAGGCTTCATGTTTGTTAATGAAATTTGATAAGTGCATTAAAGATGTTGAGTTGAGTTGTTGTGTGTAGAGTGTCCTAAGTGTCTCTTTGATTAATGCCAAGCCTTTTTTTAGGAGTTTAGTTTATTTGCTTTGAAGTTTCAAAATGAAACCTGTGGAATAATCTGACATAGCCCTGAATGGGAGTGTGTGTTATTTTCTCTTCCAGCATAACAAAAAAATTCTATTCAGGGTTATCATTGATAAAGTTTTGTTTTAGAATGATAGATGATGCTATCAAACTATCTCAACAGTCTACCTCTTAACGGATATACATTTATCTATTAAAAAAAAAAGACATTGTGTTATACACTTCTCAGACCATAAATGATTCCTAATTATTCCAGTATCCAAATTAATGCACTGACAAAAGGGAGAGAGGCTATTTTACAGCAATCTTTTGATTAGAGATCCACAAAACAATGCTGGCTCTTTGGAAACCTTGGTGTCTGTTATATTTGTCATAGTCTTCTGCTTGTGACTCAGAAAGCACAGTGGTTTTGTTTGTTTGTTTGTTTGTCTGTGAAATTATTTCTTTTACAAGTACTCAAAACTGCACTATTTGCAATGTAAGTAGCACACAGATAACATCAATACCCACTTCCCAGCTCTATTCTGGAAAAATATTCATCCAGCCTGGTCAACACTGTTCTGCATAGAGTGAGAATTACAGGAATACTAGTAACCTATACTCTGCAGTGATTTATTTCTAAAAATACTGTTGGAATCTTCAGTATTCAGCGGATTGACTGCTTCTGTCATCTAACCACTCAGAGGAGGAGTTCAAATGCATGTAATGACTAGAGAGCAGGAAGGATTTTCTTTGTTGCCAACACCCCATGCAATAATGTGGATTTTAGTAAACTGACACTGTATCCCACAGTATTCTCATTGCAAAACTGGCTGCTCATGACTTGGAGTATGTGCACATGTGCAGCTCTCTGAGTGAAGAACTGGCTGGATTTCTGGGCTCCAAGAGTCAAAGTGAATGGAATTCAATCCTGCTGGCAGCTGGTTGCCAATGGCATATCCTGGGGCTTGGCACTGCGACCAGTTTGCTTTACATTTCTATCAAGGGTCTTAAATTTACAGATGATGTCAACTCTGGCAGATACATTAACATGCTTGAAGATAGGAAGGTTTTCCTGAGGAATCTGGATAGATAAGTATGATGGACCAAATCCAGTCACATGACATTCAACAAGGCTAAGTGTGAGGTGCTATGCTTGGGTTACAACAAACCCATGTTATATTATGCAAGTGACATAAACTTGCAGAAAAATGGCTTGAAAATTGCCCAGCAAAAAAAGTCCTGGTGGTGTTGGCTGACATCTGGCTGACCATGATCTGGCTGTGTGCCAGCGTGGCCAAGAATGTCAGTGACATCTTGGCCTCCATCAAGATATAGCATGGCCAACAGGATTAGGGAAGTGATTGTCCCCTTGTATGCAGCACTGGTGAGGCTGCACCTTAATTAGTATGTTCAGACTTGGGCACATCATTACAAGAAAGGCATTGATTTATTTCAATATGTGCAGAAAAGAGCCACAAAACTGGTTAAGGGGTTAGAGAACAAGACTTATGAGGAGTAACTGAGGGAACTAGAGTTTAGAAGAGAAGTCTGAGGGAAGATCTCATCATTCTCTGTAACAACTCAAATGGAGTTTGCAATGAGGAATTTGTTGATCTCTTTTCTAAGGTGACAAAATGACAGACTAATGTGTCAAAACACAGAACACAAGGAAATGATCTCACATTGCACCAGAGAAGATTTAGACTGGACACTGGTAATAATTTCTTCATGGCGGTCAAACGTATGAATGGGCTGCCTAAGGAAGTGATGGAGTCTCCATCCCTGGAAATATTTACTTGACATGTGGATGTGGTATTAAGGGTTTAGAGATGGGACTAGATGGGACAGGTTGACAATTGGATTTGATTTTGAAGGTTTTTTTTCAAACCTAAATAATTTATAGAATAGAAGGAACCATCAAAGATCATAAAGTCCAACTGTCTGAGCACTTTAGGGCTAACTAACCAAAGCATATTATTGAGGATGTTATCCAAATTCCTCTTGAACACTGACACGCTTGGGGCATAACTCGCCATTCTAGGAAGCTTGTTGCAGTGTTTGACCACATTTGTGGTAAGGATATTTTTCTAATATCCAGTCTAAACTCCTCCAATGCAGCTTTGTGCCATTCCCAAACATTCTGTCATTGGTCACATCTCCCTCTACATTTTTCTTCCTCAGGAAGTTGCAGAGAGTTGCAATGAGTTCACATCTTAGCCTCCCCTTCTCCATGTGGACAACCCAAATGTCCTCAATTTCTCCTCTGGATATGCCTTCCAACCGCTTCACAATTTTTTTTGCTCCCTCTGGATTTCTTCAAGTATCTTAAAGTCCTTATAACAATGTCGAGACAATGTTCAAAGTGGGACCACATCAGTTCTAAATCTGGTAGGAGCTTCACTTCTTTTGACTGGCAGGTTATTCTATTTAGTGCATCCCAAAACACGTATCTTGGCTGACATGACAAACTACTGGTTCATGGGCCTTCTGTCAACCAGTATCTTCAGGTCCCTTTCTGCAGACTTGCTCTCCAGCTACTTGTCTCCTAGTCTGCACCTGTGCCTGGCATTACTTCACCCCAGATGCAGAAGCCCGCAATCACCTTTGTTGAATATCATGCAATTTATGACTTATGATTTATTATGCTGTAATGTATTCAGATCCTTTTACAAGGCCTTTCATCCTTCAGGAGCCAACTGCACCTCCTAGTTTAGTGTCATCAGCAGATTTTCTAAGTATGTACTCCAATCCTGCATCCAGATAACTGATAAAAATATTGAATCCCGGCCCTAGAATTGAGCCCTGGTGAAAACTACTAGTGACTAGACATCAGCAAAATGTAGCCTCATTCACCTAATTGTTAACCCAGTTCACCTTTGAGAACAGCGTGAATCTGTTTATCTCATAGCTGGGCAGTTTGTTCAGAAGGATGCCAAGAGGAATGATACCAAAAGCCTTGCTAAGATCCAGAAAGATTATGTCAAGTTTCTTCCCTTCAACGACCATGTACGTGCCTTCTATTAGAAGAAGATCAAATTAATAAGGTAGGACTTTCCCCTGATGAAACCATGCCAACTGCCTTTGTTCCTTATGAGACTTCCTGTATCTTCCAGGACAATTTTCTCTGTAACATTTTTAGGGACATACATATACTATGTGCACTGTTATACATACATTTCAGATGTTCTCCTGAACCCACAGTGTTCCCTGGAGTGGTGTAGATGCTCTCATAAATCTTATCATCCTCAGATGGTGCTATATGACCCCATTATTTCTTAAGGTATCTTCCTCCCTCATCAATTTTAGTTTAAATCCCTCTTAATCAGTCTTGACAGATCAAGAAACATTTCTCCCATCAAGACAGCCAGAACCTTTCAAGACCCTGTAGACCTCTTGCCTTGAAGATACTTCCACAATTGTAAAGCCCAAAAGTCTGCTAGGGACACCAGACTTGGAACCAGGGATTGATGACCTGGGTTTGCATATTTTTCCCATCTCTCCCCATTACTGAGAGGACTAAGGAAAAAACTTTCTACACTTCTGATGATTCTATGAAATATATGTGCACGGTGTACAGATGATGAGGCATATGATGATTTACCATATGTTTATGATGACACATATGACAATCTTCCATTTTTACCACATATCTCAAAGTGTCTTTTCTGTCATGTTCAAGTCTTCACATTTTTCTCTGACTAAGGCTCTATTTTGTCATACTGTAACCTTGTAATTAATAAATGAAAATTATCAAGAGCCTCATCAGTAGACTTGGAACTTTATAAGCATGAATGTACTCCATAGCTTCATCCTCAGTTTTTACGAATGTATGAGTATATGCTGCTATATACTGTCAGCATTATATGTAATTCTATTCATTATTTCCATGCAGATAAAATGTATTTAAGGAGCATATAGTCATATCTATTTTCATTTTGATGAATTATTTTGTTTACACTGCAGATATTAAAGTGACAGTAATCATTGCTTATAAGCACCCTGAGTGTTTTTGCAGTACTTAGATCTGGAAGATTTGATTCATTGCAGAAAACACTACAGCGATACTTATGTTTTGAATGTCAATGCCCTTGATGAGGAAAATCCTGCTAAAACTGCACATTTATAGTGATTAGAATATAAAGTGGGAGATAAAAAGTCATGTTGTGTAGGCTATTCTTTAAAATTTAATTCACCAGTAAAATTCTTAACTATCTCATGATCTTTTTTAATTAAATACCTGCTTTCAAGAGTCAACATCCTGTGAAGTGTTTTTGTGAAAGCAGGAGACCTGTCTTGTAATACAGTTTTCTGAATAACAGATATCTTCTTCCAAAATGACTGTAAAAATGAGAAAACTTATCCTCCCCCACAATGCCAATGAGAGTGCCTATGAGGCTTGTCTCAGAGGTACATTTTGCATTCTGCTTAGGAGAGAGCAGAGTGAGTATAGTGTTTTACAACCATAATCCAGGCAGGGCTGGACTAACATCAAAGGAAATACATATTGCTCTCACCATGGGACTGTTCCCCCAGCAGGACCTCTCCTTTCTTTGGTATTTGATCAGAGTTGTCTTTCCATCCATGCAGTGCCTTTGCTTCAGTGCTGCCTCTACTGCCAGTCACTTTGAGACTCCTGACCTCAGTACCACAACACATGCTTGCTCTTGGTCTATTCTGTGTGTTGGGTGCACAATTTATTGTCTTGAAAACTGAGTGGAAATAACAAGTGGGAGGGCTTTCTCCTTTTATAAAGGAAGTCATTTTATTTATGGGTATTTGTACAGAAGAAGAAAAGGAGGCAGAAATTTAGAAATGACTATACTTTTAGCATAACACCTGATTATATTTCACTAATTTCCTAATTTTCCATTGTTTTGCTATCACTTAAGAAAATTGTACAAAGAAAAAGCACAGAATCTCACAGAATGAGAGAACTGCAGGGATTGGAAGGGACCACAAGAGATCACTGAGTCCAGTCCTTCTGCTAAAGCAAATACTCCACAATAGGTTGCACAGATAGGTGTCCAGACTGGTCTTGAATGTTTCCATAGAAGAAGACTGCACAAACTCTCTGGGTGACCTGTTCTGATGCGCTGTCACCCTTACTGCATAGAAGTTCTTCTGCATATTATTATACAACTCCCTATGTTCAAGTTTTAGGCCGTTACTCCATGTCCTGTCACTGTGCACCACCAAGAGCCTGGCCTCATCCATTTGCATTCCACTCACCTTTAGATATTTATAAACATTGATCAGGTCCCCTCTTGGTCTTCTCTTCCTCAGACTTAGCAGACCCAAGTTAGTCAGCTTTCCCTCATATGGAAGATGCTCCAGGCTCTTTATCATCTTTGCGGCCCTCTGCTGGACTCCTTATAGTCTTTTTTGAACTGGAGAGCCCAGAACTGGACACAGTCTAAATGTGTCCTCACTAGGGCAGAGTAGAGGGGGAGGATCACCTCCCTCCCCAGACTTGCTGGCCACGCTCTTTTTAATGCATCCCATAGTACCACTGGTCTTCTTGGCCTCAAAGGCACACTTCTGGCTCATGGGCAACCTATTGTCCACCAGAACCCCCAGGTCCTTTTCTGCAGAGTTTCTCTCCAGCAGGTCATCCCCTAGCCTGTACTGATGCATGCAGTTATTCCTCCCCAAGTCTCTCTCAAGTCAAGCAAGACTTACTCATGTTAAATCTCAACAGCTTTCTCCCTACCCAACTCTCCAGCCTGTCCAGATCATGTTGAATGGTAGCACAGCCTTCAGTTGTTCCAGCCAATTCTCCCAGCTTTGTATCATCAGCAAACTTGCTGAAGTTGTACTCTATCTCTTCATCTAGGTTGTAGATGAAGATGTTCAATAAGACCCGACTCAGTATTGACCCCTAGGGACACTGCTATTTACAAGAGTCCAACCAGACTACACCACTGATGACCACCAGCTGAGCTAATGCAGTCAGCCAGTTCTCAATCCATCTCACCATCTCCTCATCTTCCCCATATTTTCTGTCTCCTTCGAGGACTTTGTGGTAGGTGACATCAAAGGTTTTGCTGAAGTCAAGGTACACAACATCCACTGCTCTCCTTCTATCTACCCAGTCAGTGATGACATCATGGAAGGCTACTAGGTTGGTCAAGCATGATTTCCCCATGGTAAATCCATGTTGAACTACTGCTTATATTCTTCTCTTCCAGTCTTTTGGAGATGGCATCCAGAACAAGTTCTATCACTTTTCCAGGGGCAGTGGTGAGGCAGACTGGCCTGCAGTTTCCATTCTGAAGTCTAAAGTGCCTTTGGCTATCCTCTAATATTCAGATATCTCTCCTGTTTGCCAAGACCTTTCAAAGATGACAGAGAGAGGTTCAGCAGTCTCCTCTGCTGGATCTTTCAGAACACAAAAATTATGGTCTTCTGTGTGCTGAGGAGAAAAATGAAATTTTGCTTAATTAATGAACCTTCTAGATGGACCTTAATTGATGGACCTTTCAGATGGACCCTCAATTTATGGAAGCAATTTGGAATTTATTTTGCTTGCTACAAAACACAGAAACAAAAGGCAACCATATGAAATCACAGCTATCCTTGTATTCTTTTCCCAGTCTCATATTCAAAGCCATCAAAAACCTTTTACATTATCTAGCTTTTACATTATCTAACTTTCACATTATCTAGGATAATGCTACTGTAACTGAAGGTTTTATGTAAGTTTGACTTAGTAATGAGAAAGATTGAACCCCTTGAGTATCTTTCAAATTTTATTCTGGAAAGGAAGAGAAGAGGTAGTGATATCCACAGTGATGCAACATGATCCTAAAGCTGTGTTCCTTAAACAAAAAACTGAGCCATTTATGTATCACAAGCAACCTGAATAATTGCATTACTTTACCAGAACATTAACTGTTCTCATAATTAACCTCATTCTTCTCTGGAGTTAGCAAAAACATCACGTCAAATATTCACATGCCCTTTGTTACTCACATTTACACCAGATAAGAATATCACCTAATAGCTTGTGTAATTATATCTCCCAGTGTTGCACAGATCTTACTCATTCTGTATTCTGAATTTTTAATAAAGAGAATGGAAATTAATTGCTTTATGAATTTTGTAATTA
Source organism: Tympanuchus pallidicinctus (assembly GCF_026119805.1). Taxonomy (NCBI): domain Eukaryota; kingdom Metazoa; phylum Chordata; class Aves; order Galliformes; family Phasianidae; genus Tympanuchus; species Tympanuchus pallidicinctus. Next base: position 36,030,790 of record NW_026294802.1, read on the forward strand.
AAATATTCCATTTAAGTTGTGAAGTGTTAAATGATAAAGGAAATCTTATTAAAATATTTTAACAAGTAACTATTATTTTAATATCTACTTCTTCTATAAAATAATACAGTTAACTCAAGGAAAGTCCATACAAGTTCAGTAAGATTTTTTATCACTTTTTTTCTGATTTCAGACCATCTAACGAACTCCAGTCAGATTCCCAGACTCAAAGCCTTATTATCTGTAAGAGGTCATTCTCTCCAGGTGGTCTCTTCCATGGGTTACACTGGCACCTGATCTGAATACTTCATTATAATGAATTTCATTTAGCTATGTTCCTGGAACAAGCAGCAATTACATCTAAGAATTTTTACAAATAAATTAAACTACTTTTTTTCCCTATCAAAAGAATGGCCAAAGTGTCCCACTTTGCATAAGACTATTTTATCACATTTTATTAAAAAAAAAAAAAAAAAGACAGTTAAAATATTTCATCTCTATCAGAGAATCGTTGTTTTAAAGGTTTTTTAATTATCAAAAAAGTAACATATAAGGTAAATTTGTCTGTATTTTATTTTACTTCTTTTTTAATATCTTGCTCTACTCTAAGTAATTTTAAAGCATAGCTAAAAATCTTCAGTACTACAACTAACGACATTCCCATAAAAATCCACTGAATTTATTGCATTTTTGTAACCTTTGTTTTTTCTTCATTACTGACACTTATACAGAAAATAAACAGCTATTGAAGCACTGATGTGGCAAAGTTCTGCGAAGCAAGACAGGGCCTGGTATTGTACAGACAAATATTTCAGAATAGCAATTGGAAGCTATTTTAGTTTCAGATGGGACATAATTATTTTCTTCAGAGTTTCTGGTATGATATTGTATTTTGGTTCTAGGAGAAAAACAACACTGATAACATAACAATGTTTATAGTTGCTGCTAAGAAGTGCTGTTTAGATTCAAGGCTGTTTGCAGAGAAGGGCAAGGAACAGGAGGGAACAGAATCAAGGCAGCTGATTTAAACTGGCCAAAGGGATATTTCATACCATATGACGTCAAGTGGAAGGAGTTTGGAAGGGGATGGGAGTATATCTTGCTCTCTTCTGCTGCTCAGGGGGCTGGCAAGGCATTGGTTGGGGTATGGCGAGCAGTTACTTGTGCATCACTTATTATACACATTTATATATGTGTGTAGTCATAACTGTATTTCTTTTCCCTATCTTAGTAAATAGTTTTATCTCAACCCCAAAGTTTTTTTTTTTTTAATTATTATTATTATTTTTTATTCTTTCCCTCATCCCACTGGGAAGGGGTAGAGTGAGAAAATGTGTGGTGCTGAGTCACCTGCTGGCTAAACCACAACAGAAACACTTTGCATTTTAGCTCTTTTAGGTAAAATGTATTGCTTTCTCATTTTCCCAACAGAACCAGAAGGTACTTGGATATTCATTCCTTATGATAGGGATCCCCTGCTTTGCAGCACAAGTTTTAATTTCTACTGATTCCTAAAGCATCTTCTAGCTCAGCCTACACCCACACAAAAGAGCCCGCAAATTTGAAATAATATTGGTACTCATGAAATTTTTTTTTTCTTAATATCCTTAATATCTTAAGGATATTAAAATAAATCAAAAGTAAAGTATTTCCAAATATTTTTTTGAGAAGTCAACAATTTTAAAAGCAATGTTTAAAATGTTTTTTTCTTTTCTTCATCAAATCATTAGACCAAGTAGAAATAATAACATATATTGTACACTGACATGTAGCATTAATCCTTATTTATTTTTCAATAGAAAGAACATTTTTTATTCCTACCAGCAGTTTCCCATAGAAATATTGGTTTTGACAAGAAATCTTCCTATGCAAAAATATTCTGGTAAGCTCTCTATAATTCTTTAGTGTAAAGCATAGATAAGCAATTTATTGTGGTTCACTGGAGATTTCTTGCCAGTTTTGCTCTTTTAAGCAGCTCAAAGGAAACTGCAGACTAAACTAATATCAACTTTTTAATTCTTGCTTGTGAGACATTTTTCAATCCCTGCAAAGACATTTTGTTCCATATAAAGTAAGTAAAATTGGAAGAGTTAACTTCCAAAGCACTGATAGTCTTTAGTTGTATTAGCTGCTGCCAGGAGCATAATATTTTTAAGTAACATCAAATCAGCTCACTGATTGACAGAGCACATACAATAAAGTCATTGTAAGGAAAATAAGATGTGGGGGAAATCATGACATTCTAGTAACTGTAAAATTTTTTTCTGAATAATCATCAAAATGCAGACATTTAGAGGGCTAAAATAAGACCATATAAGGAAAGAAAGTACTATGACACACATATATGCAGGTACATGTTTACATCTCTTCATTTTTTTCATTTACAGTATCAGAGTTTCCCTAGGTCTTAAGCTCCCATAATCATTACACAGGAGTAAAGGAGTATAAGTATTTTGATTTACATCATGTTGTCTCCCTTTGTTCTCACAGGAGGTAATAGGTACTTTATGGTAATAATTTGCAATCTTTGTTTCAGAAACCAATTTATTTTCAGTATAGTTCTGAAATATATGCTTTGTGCTAATGAGCTTGTTGGACTCTGCAATTACCCTGCAATCACAACAGTGCAGAAATCACTCTGCTTTTCTTATTTGCATCTCAACTTTGAAATTCTAGAAGTTGAAATCAGAAAAGATATTTATTAAAATAAACAAAATTAAGAAATAATTATGATCACAAATCTGTAGATCATAAACAAAATTCCACATGCTTACGGATGAATAAAACCTGCAAGTGTTGAAAACTCTGATTTAAAGGAATTGAGGCATCAGCATATGTTTGTATTTTTAATCAAGAAAAGCCACGTTTTTGAACTGGATGCTTAAGAAGGTTTATTTTCTCTTCATCTTTATTGTACACTAATCCAAAAGCTATTTACAGTCCGCCTGTGTTCAATAAAATGCTGGAAGTGTTTTTTCTGTGCATAGCACTGAAGTTTACATTCAGCTCAATTGGCTGAGGTTCCTGTAGGTGTAACATCTTAGGAATGTTTCTCCATGGTTAATATTGCTTACTATATACACTTCTGTGATCAGATGAGAGGTGAATTCATACACGTGCAGGTAATTTCCCAATGAAGTGTTTGAACAGGGTTTTTTGGGGGGAACACTTCCAGTATCTCTATAGTTTATTTTTGTCTTTTGTCTATCTTTTGGCCTCATTTAAAATAACTGATGTCAGTCATTGGCAGAGTAAAATGGAATGCAGACTTCAAATTTGTGAACAAGTTCTTAACACTGAGTACAGAGAAATGATGTAGTACAGTGCTGCAAGGAGATTAAGACTCACGCCATCAAAGCTGTGTGTCTGGATGACTGTGGAAGTCCACATCAGCTCATAGGAATTAAGGTAGCTTTTCAGCTTCCAGTTCTGAATCCATCTAAAATAATCCCATAGTCCACAGCCCATGGTGGAGATTAAAGGGAAAAAAGTGTAGCCTTTGAGCAGGGAGAGTATTTTCCATCAGTTTATAATGAAAAGTGTAAGCTAGTCATTGGTTTTTGAGTCAATACAGATGATTCCTTGACCAAAAGGATGGGGGCTTTTCTGCCACTTGTATGTGAGGAATTCTATTATCATGAAACTTGAAATGTCAAGATACTTGTGCATTTATTATTATTAATCCATCCTACTTTTACACATCCCCTATCAGGTAAATCATACAACTACCAGTTCATCTGCATTTTGAAAAGGCAAGAATGATAGGGAACTATTAAAAAAAAACCATTTCATTCTCATAAACTGATACAAACACTTTGGTAAAGATTACAGTGACTTCAGGTCACTGTCAATGGAACCTTGCTGGCTTCTTTGGAATTTAAACAGTTTCAAGAAAACTTTCATTTAAAATAAAGCAATATTATGGACCTTGCTTGTGTGACACTTCATGGACAGTAATGATGATCTGGTATTAAAATGGTTTCCATACCAAGTTAACCTTAAAATAAATGGGAACATTTCAACAAATAGATTTGAGTAGTCAATAACTCCATAGAATCATTCTATTTTTGGAATTATATGTGTTTGTAGACCTTTTCCAGCACAAATTTTGTTCTGACTTAAACCTTCTTGATCCTTTTCCACACCATATTGATTAGCATGGCTTTTTGAGACTCTGCTTTGCATCTTGTTACCTTAGCTTATACACTCAAAAGTATTTCACACTGGTTAATCTCCCGAATCTCATTCTGCATGTAAAAAGTTATTGTTCACCCTGTCAGCAGTTTTGGACACACTGTTCATAGGAATACACTGACTATAAACAAAAGCCTTACAACTAAGACAATTTTTGTTTGTTAAGAAAGTGCATTTCTTTTTACCACGTTATTTTAATGTATTTTCAAAAGTCTGTGGGATTTTAGATATCTAGCTGGTTTACAGGACCTAGCATTTGTCAAAATTGCATATGAAAGCTTCCAAAAAAAATTGAAAAGTATTTCCTATTGACTGCAAGCATAAGCTCACCAACAAAATAGTTCAAAGTACAAGACTCTCACTGGTACAGAGAATTATGGCCTCAAGTTGCACCAGGGTAAGTTTAGGTTGGATATCAGGAAAAACTTCTTTACAGAAAGGGTTGTGAAGCTCTGGAATAGGCTCCCTAAGGAGCTGCTTGAGTCACCATCCCTGGATGTGTTTAAAAACCATTTGGATGTGGTTCTCAGGAACATGATTTAGCAGAGAGTTGTTAGAGCTAGGGTAGTATGGTTAGACTTGATGATCTTGAAGGTCTTTTCCAAACTGAGCAATTCTACGATTCTAAAGCAAAGATGAAAGAAAAAAACAAACAAACAAACAAAAAAACAACTGAGTGTATATGAAGCACTGAATGTGATTCAGTTTCCAATTAAGATACTTGTATTAGTCATGTATGATATGAAAACAGGGCATCTAATGTTACTAAGTATTATCCTGACCAGTTTTGCTGAGGCAAAAAAGCATTGTGCATGCACACATCCAGCAGCCAAGATTTAAGCCATTCAATAGAGTCTTTGTAGAGATGAATACAGTGCGTCTTCACAGGACAGCATATGAATGTAGTAACATGGATCAGGTGACACTGTACTAACATTTCAGTTATACCTATGATTAAACTAGATACAGAAAAGAATGATAATGATAGATCTGGATAGAATAAATCAATGCATGAATGTTAACATTGAAACAGCAGGTGTCAAGGGAATTTATGTTTTATTCCGGGAATGATTTTTCTCATCTTTGGCAAAGTGATTATACTTGACTGTATTATTTCCCACCGAATGTTGAATGTATACGTAGAGTTGTTCTCAGATATATGTCTTGGTAAGCTTATCCTCTTATTTTGCATTAGAGGCTGTTATTTGCTTATACAATTTTGTTTAATCCTGTTTGGTTTCTGTGAGTAATCTGGTAACGTAGTAATATCTGTACATGAATACTATACAAGCATCCTATCCAGAATTCTCATGTATTACTCACTCTCTTTTTGTAGATGCACACTTCAGTGCAAGAAAAAGACCGTCTTCTCTGAATATGTGTTGCTTTGGAAAAAGACTACTTTTCTTTATTTTCTCTCTTTTCCAAATATAAATTGGAAATGCAACTTGCTTCTTTCCTACACTTATATTTTCTTTCTCCTGGCTGTGACACTGCACACTGTCACTTTTTTAGTCTCTTACTACCTCAGTGAAGCCATTTGTTGTTGCTGTTTTGTTATTGCTATTGCTATTATTAACATTGTTATTATTATATGTACTCTGTATGAAGATCAAGGGGCAAAAGTAGTGGCTATTGAAATAAAAAAGTAGAATTTTAAATCAAATGACTAGTGACTATTCGTAACAGATGTTCTGTTGTAGTAAGGATAGTGATTATTTTATTAATTTGTCTGATTCTGTATTTCAAAAAAATAACTAGCAAGTTTCTATTGACTGTCCTCACACTGTCCATGGAAACTCCATCTATACTTGATTTTCATGTGGTTTTGCTTATATCTCAGAAGCAAGCTTCATACATTTCAGAATGGCAGACAGACCATGTGGCAGACAGCTAATGACATATAATCACAGACTCTCAAGCAAGCTACTGCATGCTTGAGAAGGGAATTTTTTCTTCCAGAACATCCTTCTAGAGTAGTGCCTTTTGCTGTCCTTTTTGATTTGTTGGAGTTATTTGTTTAAAGTGGAGGAAATATGTTTTGACATATGTTTTTGAATCATATTCTTCAATTTTAAATGAACTTGATACCTGGCATATTTGATAAAGAAATCAAAACTGGACTTTTGAGGTGTGAATTTCATTGTTTTGGGCTATTGGTGTTCAGTTATTCACAGCTCTGAATACAGATTAAAAAGTTAAATCTAAACAAAAATACTCACAAACCCAGCTGGAAGCCAGTTATGAACCAATACCTCTGTCTGTTTTTCTCCCCATACTTGCCACTGCTCAAAGTGTCTTAGATGTTACTCCTTTTTTTTTTCTTCTCATTTTTCTGATACTATGCTCAGACCATTACGTGGGCTCAGAGCCCACGTAAAATAGGTGATATTTATGAAACAAAAAAGAGTTTTTAGCATTTGTTTTCATTCACTGGAACAAAAAGACTTCTAAAATTTTTAATTCTTCATGGCAATGGGGATCAAGTCTATCTCAGCTTAATAACTTTATAGGTGGGCAGTCACTTATTTCTTTGACTCACAACATTGTCTGAAATAGAATTCTCATCTTTGACTTCAGAATCTTAATGAAAGACTCTATTAGCAACATCCAGAGTTTTATCAAATACAGCTCCTATTTTTATCCATTTTCACTTTCTCTGTTTAGAAAATGAATAAATAAATAGAGACAGAATTTTCCCATAAAACACAATGGTAGGTGAATGTTTATAGGGATTAAATCTAAGAAATATCATATTTGCATTTTTGATTACAAGATCTGACCAGTGAAACTCAAGACTTTGATAATGCTCTACAAATTATGACACTGACTTTGAAAAAACAACTAAAGTTACTTTCATTTTTATTTGCTTTTCTAATAAAATCTATAGTTCAGTTGGCTGCCCAGACATGTCAATCAAGCTCTAAAACACTTGCTTGAACTTCTTCATGAAATTTTCTATTGATATGACTTAAATAGGGGCTTTCTTATTGTCAGTAGTCTCCTCTCCAATTCAGTCTTGACTTTCTCTAGTTCAGCTGTACATTTCTTTGCCTACATATTTGGTAGTCTTAAGTATATCTCCATTGCTCGTAAACTGTTTTTCCAGAAGGATCAATTTCAGATTGTGAATATTTCCTCTGTGAATATGAACTTGCTAGAGAGCTCTAATCTTTTCACAGCTTTCAGCTCTAACTGTGTTTGTTTCTTCTCATTCTATGCGTCTATTCAATTGTTACATTTTTACTGTGAAAGGCTGTCACACAACACAGTATTCCAGGGTGCCTCCACAGTGATGAAAGCAGATGACTTCAAGCAAACCTTATATCACATTCAGTACAGTTCTTAAGATTACTCTTCTCCTTCTAACTGTTATATGCTAAGCCCCAAAAGACCAACTTTCAGCTGGTGCAAACTAGACATTGTAAGGAATGTAGCTTTATGAATTGCACTAGCTATAACTCCATGTCTGTGCCATTGCCATCATGCTGAATAGAGTTTAAAGCCCCATGTTCATTACTAATGGGGAAAGATATCTATACTTACGAGCTCAGTTAATGCAGGACAGTGTCATCAATAATTTTTATCTTTTGACCCAGAGCTAGCAGAAAGTTTGCAAAGTGGAGAATTTAGGACTTTCACATGGCTGTTCATTAAAATTTTTTTCTTGTTAAGTTTCCAAGGTGAAAGGTGTATATGATAGGGCATGTTGAGATGCTTATTAGTATCCCCACTGTGTGAAGATAACTGAAGAAACTGCAATTCTTCAAGTCTTTGAGGACTGGAAAAGTTAGGATTGTGAATCAAAGGAATCTTCAGCTCAGTTAGATAAGAAAAGGAAGAAGTTAAGAATGTTGGCAGCTTTTGTGCTAGGAGCAGGATACAAGTGACTCGATTTCCAGAAATGTAATACAGTTCCAGAATAAAATATATATATATTGTGCTAAGTAAGTCCTCCTGCAAATTGCAACCTTTCAAAATGCAGAAGTGGAAAGGAACAGAATTTCAGAATATCTTTTTCTTTCTCGTTACAACTATCGCAGCATATTGTGATTGATGCAGAAGAGAAAACAATAATGTGTTTGAATACAAGAGTGTGAATGTTCATGCTGTACAGTCTCTCTCTGGCTCTTTCTCTTCTTCTTCTTCATGTGAAAAATTTTGTCAATAAATCAGTTATAATCATTTACCTGTCTTCTAAACAAGTATCTGAACATTTTTTAAACCCTAAGGTATCCTTGGTCCTTTTCCCCCCAAAATAGGCAATGATCCACACTTGATTTTGTAGAGTAAATGAGACAGTGAATTTACAGCCTAAAAAAAGCTTGTTGAACAGCAGCTATTTTAAATTTAATTTGTAGCTTTAGAACAGACTTTTACAGTCATCAAGTCAGTGAAAAGTCATTATTTAAAGAAATCGAATCATTCTCATTACTTAACTATCCATCTCTTTAACTGCAGGCAGAGGAAAGGTGCTCCTAGCTTGGACCAGATGTGAAAGTTTGAGACAAGCTAAAGTCAAGTGACATGACTTACAGATGACTTACTTGTGGCCATAAAGGAACTCTAAAATTAAAAAATTTTCTAAAAACGAGAAATGGCAACCCTCCCAAAGCCTTTGCAGAGTAAAGAATTCTTGGTATATTTTGCACTATAAAGCTGAAAGAGACTACTACATGATATAGACTTCACTGTGATTATCTCATATATTTTTAGTCTCATGTAACCATACTATTTATGATGTTTGCTATATCTGTAGAAGAAAACAAAGGGTATTTGTGTCCAATTTTCTTCATAGGAATGTACTTCAGATAAAGCCTTTTCCTTTTAGGCACAGTACATTAACTTCAAGGATTTGTACAAAGATCCAGTTGAAATAAACTTTTACCTCATATTTAACTCTAACAGAGACATGAATTACAGGTAATGAAATTGAGTATTCTGTACTTTTCTATGAAGTGTTATCATTCTAAATAAAAATGCAAATCACTAAGGTTTTTTTTTTTTTTTTTTTTTTTTTTTTTTTTTTTTTTTTCCTGGTGGTTTAATTATTTATTTTTCTACATATCAATTGCATCTTTTTCTTTCCACTTCTACCTAAAATAGACAAAAATATTTTTCATTAATTTCCTGTAAGATTTTTTTTTTCCTGCACTATGCACTTAATAGAAATCAAAGAGATTATTTTTCTAGAAAGGACTATTTTATGTTAAATTAATTTTCAACAGCAAATGAATCATTTTTGTCAGAGACAAGTCCTTTAATGATGAAGCTCAGAATATGTTATACTAGGAAATTAATTTAAAGCAAAAAAGAGTTCACCTGTTTCAGCTATAACTGTTGCAGTTTCTCCCATGTTGTAGCAATTTTCAATTAGCAAGCAATTAATGAAGTAAATATTTTTATTCCTGTCTTACAGTTGAGCATGCACGTCCAGAGATACACAATAATTTTTACATAATGAAGAAATGTACTAAAACATTGTGGCTCCATGTGCATGTTTTAATTACTAGAGTGTATCTTTAAAGAAAATAGTTATAAGCAAACATCTTGACACTGAAGTTGGAAGATGATGATTCTGTGCAGTTAGACAGCCAGCTAGATGTATATACTCCTAAGGAACCCAGTAGGATTAATCCCAGGATACACTAAGAGTTAGCTGGTGTTATATTATGAGACCTCTCATATTATATATATATATATATATTATATATATATATATATATCATGAGACCTCTCAATTATTTTCCAAAGATCTTTGGAATCCGTGGTGATCCCAGTTAATTGGAAGCTAGCAACTGTTGTCCTAATTTTCAAGAAGGGTGGGAAAGAAGATTCCAAAAATTATAGTCATGTCAGTCTCACTCAAGTGCCTGGCAAGATTATGGAGAAAATCATTCTGGTAAAAGACCTGAAAGACCATGTGCACACTGGTCATAGCCATAGGAAGGGTTTTTCAGGGGAAAGTCTTTTTTAATGAATTTAATCTCCTTTTGCAACATGGTTACCTATCTAGTTGACTAAGGGAAGCAAGCTGACATAATCTGCTTGAATTTCAACAAAGCCATTGATGCTGTTCCTCACAGCAAATCAGAAAAATGATCACCATATAGATAGGAAAAACTGCAATATAATGGACGAATCATTGGCTGACAGTTCAGGCTCAATGTTTTACAGAAAGTGGGATTACTTCAGGATGGTTGCCAGTCTCTAGTGGGGCTTTGCAGGGCTCCATTTCAGAATCAGTTCTGAAAGTTTACATCATTTGCTTGAATACAGGACTCAAAGGTATACTAATTAAACTTCAGGACATCACTGAATTGATAAGAACTGTTGACTCCCTTGATGATAGAGAGGTCTTGCAGAAAGATGTTGATAAATTAAAGGAGTAGCCACTCACCAACCACACAATAGCAAGTGCTGTATTCTGCACCTGAGATGGGGCAACCCTGCATATAAGTAAAGAGTGAGGAAATGAGAGTCTGGACAGCAGCTCTGTGCAAAGAGATTTGGAGGTTCTGATTGAGAGCAAGCTGAACATGAGTCAACATTGTATCCTGGTAGACAAAAGAGCAACCATGCGCTGAGGTGCATCACACACAGCATTACTATCTGGTCAAGGGAAAGGAATTCCTGCTATGCTCTGTTCTGGTGCTACCTAACCTCAAATATTGTGTGTAGTTTTGGCAGCACAATATAAAAAAGACATGCAGCTATTACAGAATGTCTGAAGGAGGGCTACAAAGACGAAGAGTCAAGATGGTAAGATGTATGAGGGTCAGCTGAGGTCACCAGGTTTGTTCAGCCCAGAGAAGAGGAGGATAAGGGAAGGCCTCATGATGGCCTACAGCTCTTCACAAGGGGAGCAGAGAGGCAGATACTGATCTCTTCTTTCTGATAACAGTGACAGGACTTGAGGGAATGAGCTGTGCCAGGGGAGGGTCAGGGTGGATATCAGGAAAAGGTTCTTTAACAGAGGGTATTTGAGCACTGGAACAGGCTTACCAGGGCAGTAGTCACAGCCCCAAGCTGCCGAGAGATTTGGACCCTATGCTCTCAGGCATAGGGTTTGAATTTCGATAGTTCTGTGTGAAGTCAGGACATAGACCCAGTGATCCTTATGGGCTCTTTCCAACTCAAGTTATTCTACAGTTTTTGATTCTGAGTTCTGGTTCTCTTCGTGCTCTCAAGCTCAGGTGTTCTGAACTGATGGATTTACCAGCAACATACCTCATCCTCATTCTCATACTAGTTAACACCTTCAGTCACTGTATTTTTCAAAAATTAAGGAGGAGGTAGAGAGATGCTAACATTTTTTAAGCTATCATTGATCCCGAAATGTTCAGCATGTGTATAATTTTCAGTTTGCATTTGCACATTAATTCTTGAACTACACTGGCTTAGAGTTTATAAACAAAAGAGATTTTAAAATATAAACTGTGCCTGAAAGATCAATTTAATCCTTTTGCCCCTGCTTAGAATTCCCTTTTATGGTGAATTAACCCAGTTCAGTCTAATGTGATAGTTAAGTTATATTTATTGCAAAATAAGCCTTTAACAAGATCTGTCATGTGATTGATTCCATAGGTTTTGGTTAAATTTGTTAAATCCCTCTGCAACTAAATCTGTTAGCATTCTGCTTTTAGTTTGATTCCTTTGCTTGCCAATACTTGGTACGAGTTTTTTTTCTTCACAGCTTAAGTAAGGGATACACAAATGTATTTAAATCATCAAAATAATTCAATGTTAAATCAGGCTAATAGATGTAAATATGTTTTCATTCTTTCTATTTCTTTCCCTGAAGGACTCTGAACAGTTGTATCTGTTTTTAAATTATTTGTTTTACTCGTTGATTTGTAGAATTTTCCTTAAATCCAGCACAGCAGCAAGCTACACTGTGAATGAGTAGTATTTGACATATTTGTTTCAAATGAGTCATCCGCCTTTTTTACCTCATGTGAGCAGAAGGGTGTTCTCTCTTGACTTATTCTGTACTAAGGCTATTTCCCTTGGCTCCACAGTACAAAAGGATGCAAAACAAAAGTGAATCATATCTAATAAGCCATACTATTCTATGGACAATTTTTAATACTGGGGTTTTGTGTTATTTTTCCCCTAGTAATTGTAACTATACAGTTTTCATTCAATATAGAATCATAGAATCATAGAATCATAGAATCATAGAATCACCAAGGTTGGAGAAGACCTAAAAGATCATCCAGTCCAACCGTTCACCTATTCCCAATAGCTCCCACTAAACCATGTCCCTCAACACAACATCCAGCCTTTCCTTGAACACCCCCAGGCTCGGTGACTCCACCACCTCCCTGGGCAGTCCGTTCCAGTGCCTGACCACCCTTTCTGAAAAGTAATACTTCCTCATGTCCAGCCTGAATCTCCCCTGCCGTAGCTTGAAGCCATTCCCCCTGGTCCTATCACTAATGACACGAGAGAAGAGGCCGATCCCCAGCTCACTACAACCTCCCTTCAGGAAGTTATGGAGAGCAATGAGGTCTCCCCTGAGCCTCCTCTTCTCCAGGCTGAACATTCCCAGCTCAATATATATAGTATACATATATATATATATATATATATAGTATATATATAGATATATAGATATATAGATATATATATAGATATATACTATATATATCTACATAGTATATATAGATATACTAGCAAAGATCTACTAAGGTTCATTGAGAATTTTTTCATTTCTCTCTTCACGGAGAAAACCTGAATGTCTAAAAAAACTCAGAATGTTCTATTTCCAGGGAAAACTACACTTCTCTCTTACATTGGCAGTGTTCATTTGGATAAAGCAATAAAATCTATTGGGCTGAAAATGGCTTTTCATGGTCTCCTTTCTTAAGGATCCTGGTTGTGATCTTTTCTTTCCTCATTAAAATGATGCCGTCTATTCCTAAGTGTGACCTGTTTCAATCTTGCAAATGTTGCTGGTATTGATTTATTTCTGTCTTGGAGATAATAAGACTTTTGGATCCAATCCTATGAGATTTTGAAGGCATCCTGTAAAGTGTGATCTTCAGCTGGAGTTGAGTGCATACTGTTGTCCTCCCAAGTGCTTTTGCCAATTGCTGCTTTTATACATTTTCAGAAGACAAAAAGAAGTACGTTTAGTTTATTTGTGCTTTATTCCTAGTTATATGACCAAGCTCTATACCTTTGCTTTTAAAGTACACGTATTGACATCCTGTCAGGCAGAACATTGATATTTTTATTCAAATTGTATGGTTTTAATATTTGACTTACCCTTGGCTCCATTTATCTAGGAGAAATATTGATTCCTTCTGAACCCTGTTTTACTCTGCATTCTTCAGATATAAGCTTGTTAAGTGCCCCATATGTTAGATTAACAAATTTTATAAAATTTGCTTTAGGGGATATTACAATCTCTGTGTCCTGAAAGCTGTGTAACATTTGTAGCTTACAGAAGCCTTGTTAGTAGTACTAGCTGTTTGTAAATAACTGTTACAGAAGTCAATTTTACTGAGTTGCATTTAGAAAATAAACAAACAAAGGAAATAAGACCCCAAATCCACTTATCTCTTAATTTGCTTGGCTAATTACAATATTCTCACTCTCATTCTCACTACATTACTAATTGAGGATCATATCTATAATAAAAAAAAATGAGATCAGCTACCTCATTATAATCTGTCTAAATCAAAGTTATTTCAGTTTTTGTACTCAAGAGGTATACCTTTCCAGCTTTAAGGTTTCCCTTAGTAGGATCTGTCAGGTTATGTGGGTTCTGTAAATGGAAGTGGAAGGTGAGAGTGTTTGCATCAGTAAGATTATCCTTTATAATGCCAAGGGAAATAAGAAAAAGATTGGAGTAGCAAGAAAAAAAATACACAAACGCACAGACCCGAAGGACAAATGTAACTGAGTCAAGGAAAAGGAACAAAATTTCTCGGCCATAGTAACTATCAAGAGACTGTAGGCAAATGAGGAATTCGTGATAAATGAGATTGCAAACTTGAAGGTCTGGGATATTGGAACTAGAGAGGCTGGTTGGTGGTGGTTATGGGTGATGAAGGAATATATATGGGGAGGGAACTGGAGAGAAAGAAAGGGGGAATAGTCAGGAGAGAGTAGAAAAAGAAGTGGTCATCTGTAAAATGTAATCAGTCTGCCTGTTTGTCTGACCAAGCCCTGTACTCAGTCATCACAGTCTGTCCTGTTTTACTAAGACTTCTCTTAACATTCTGCATGATCTCCCTCTCTATCCTGTGTATATGAGTGCGGCAAGAATGTTAGGGACCTTCAGTCCTGACCCACTGAAGTGAAAGAGGGTTATTTGGCTGTTTGTTCTCATGTTTTATTAGTCCTGTATATAGTTACTGTTAAAGGCAGCATCATGTCTGTGGTCATCAGAGCAGCTAGCTATGTTGATGTCCCCTCTATGCTTGTTTATGTCTGTGTGTGTAATGTCAGTGCATAGGGACACGTGCTCAGCTTTGCTAGTGGTTGAGTGGCTGTCAAGTGGGAAAGCAGGAGCCGCCATCCCTCAGCCTGGACAGACTTGAGTTTCCCCAGTGCTTGGGCTGTGCTCTGGCATTCAAGCAGGAGGAGCTACCAGCCCCAAATCTGCTGGAGGTTGTAACCCTGATGGCATCCCTTAATGCTATCAGTACAGGAACAAGGTCGTATCTCCATGAATTTGTTCAATAATAAATCTCTAACCTTTGTTAAAGTTGCTGCTGTAACTGCAGAAATTTCTGAATTTGTGAGGTTCTTTTGAATGTTTGACTTCTTTTTTTTTTTTTTTTTAATTTTATTTTAGTGATGTTTTATTGTTATACAAAAATAAAACCAGAAATCTTGAATTACATACAAAGTCCTCTTATCACATTGGCGTTGTTAAGAACAGGTCTGTGAATATATAGTATGCTGTTAAAAATTTTATTATTACAAGATATTATTCAAAGATTTATTAATTTTCCATGCTTCTATATATTTTTGGTAGATCTGTAACTGAACTAGATTGTTTAATGTCAGGATTCTTGAACCATTAGCACTAAAAAATGGTCAGGTTTTAAGCTATGTTTTGATAATATGCACATATGTTGCATATTCTCACTCAAGCACAGAGGTTGTGATTTTTAAATGATTATTCTTTTTTCATCATTTTTGAGTATTTTCTTGGATGTGGTAATTTTGTTTTATTGGTTACAGGAAAAGCTTGATATGCTTTCAGTACTGCTAGATAACTGCAATTTCAGCTAAGAATAAAAGAGAATAATACAAAAATTTTCTCTATAAATGCC
Source organism: Tympanuchus pallidicinctus (assembly GCF_026119805.1). Classification (NCBI taxonomy): domain Eukaryota; kingdom Metazoa; phylum Chordata; class Aves; order Galliformes; family Phasianidae; genus Tympanuchus; species Tympanuchus pallidicinctus. The sequence continues at coordinate 36,046,257 of NW_026294802.1, forward strand.
ACTTAATAATATGTTGTCCTTGTGTGAAAAGAAGTCTGTACAGGAGAGAGTAAGCATGAAGTTGAGGGAAGACTGGAGTTCTTTGAAAGCTATTTCTCTGCTATGAATTTTCTGCTTCTATTCTGACTTCTTTTCGCCTTGCAAAAATTAAATATCAATTGTTATCTTTTAGTTTGTCTTCCTTGACTATGATTTCCTGCGGGCATGAAGATCAGAATCTGGCCATCTGCAACCTGTGAGGTATGCACTATAAAGTGAAAGGACAGTGAATCATAGAACTACAAGGTTGGAAGGGAAACAAGGGTCAACTATTTCATCAACCCTCACGAAAACAACAAAGCAACTTTTGTGGCAAAAGCTTGGTGATTTCCACTTTCTGAGCAGTATCAGTCCTAACTGTTACATCATTAAGCAAAATTAACACATCTAATAGGGTTGCAGTCCTGACATTGGGTAACCTGGGGGGAGTTATATGAACAAAATCAATACCTTCTCTGCCTACACTTGAACTGCAAGGATTGTAGGAAGAAGCTGGAAGCAGAAGAGACGCTATCCCTCCCATTCTCAAAATGTATGGGAAATGTCTGTTCTAGTAGATGGAGAACTAGCTAGCTATCAAAGTTACATATGTGGAAAGATGGGCAATCCTGAAAAGCTGGCAGGTTGTTTGATGGGATTGTCAAAGTCCCAGATTAAGAGAGAGTTAGGTTTCCTGGATCTTGTTCTAGTTTTCATCGCTTCTTATTTTATAGTTGAATATAATAAATGGCTCTTCTCTGCATTCAGTTATGCAACCTCTGCAGAATTTTGAATGTATTTAAAGAAAATTATACATTTGTTCAATGCCTTCAAGTGCTTGATCATTGTGATGGTATTCTGATATATTGCTGAAAATTGGGAATATATGTTAGAATCTGAAGTAAATAAAGAGTCAGAAAATTATAGGTAGAAAATATGTTCTGAATGCTGTCTGGAAAGATTAAGTATGAAGAAAGAAAATGAACAGGAGTATATAAAATAGTGTCTTTTCTAAATGTAAGAAAAATACTTATGGTGATTATCTCATACGTGAGAGTACAGCAAGAATATATTAATTTCTGAAATACTTCTGGGATTATAAACATAGGAAAAATCAGATAAGAAATATCCTAGCATTATGTTGTGATGAAATGTGACATTCAAGAGAAGTAAGCTAAGTAATCATTTACATCTGTAATTGAAAATGAAAGGATAATTAGTGACAAACCACATGTAGAATCAGATGTTATCTCATAAAAGAAACTGGTCAACATAATCTATGATGTGAACAATGTTGATAATGTCATTCTTTCCCCTCTTTTCCTTATGAAGGAATAAACTAACTCACTCACTAAGTAACTAAACTAACACTTTTCCTCATGGCTTTCTGACTCATTTTGTTTATATTGTAGACAAAGCAGGAAGATACTAGAAACTGAGGAATTGACATGCAAAAATATACTGAAAAAAGAGACACTCATCTAAAAGTTGGAGAGATACAGATACCCCACATTGCAGCAAAGATTGGTTTCTATAGCTGTAGCATAAGTAAAATGTCTTTTGACGTAATGAGAGAACTTCAGAATCTACAAGAATGAAGAATCTTGCTGAGTGGATCTAGTAGCTATAGATGAGTTTCTAGTCTCAGACAAATAACTACTTCTTCAGTTAAGGCAGAATTTAAGCTAGTAGTAAGCTCAAGTATTTGCAAACTTTCTTCTCCAATTGTCTGCAAGGCAGACAATTCCAAAACTCAAATCTCAAACAATTTCAAAAAGCTGAGTGTTTTGAGATGAGAGGTTGCTCTGTGTTAAGGCTTTGAAAACAGGGAACTATATAGTTAATTTTGGGACATTACGAATACAGCTACAGAACTTCTGTCACTTCAGTCTCTATGTTAGATACTAGCATAAGTTTTCAAGACCATGTAAGTTCCTCCTGAGCCCAGCAGTTCTGCATATCCAAAGGTCTTCTTGACATCTTATAGCTCCATATAACAGCATATACTATTTTTTAGATATTGACTAAAAGAAAACTGGAAAACCACTGAGTACAATGCATCTATTGACACTTTTCCCTTAAGATATAGAGATATGTTTTTTCCAATGTGATGCCAACTACTCTGTGTACTAGTAAATAAAAATTGCTATGACTTGTACAAATTCTTCCATTTAATTAACAAGACAGATTATGAGTGAGAAAAAAACATCACAAAGAAAGAAAAATGGTACTTTTATTAGTTAACTGTGCACAGACATTTATTTGTGACACAAAAATGGTTTTAGTGCATGTGTATGGGAACTGCTGAGTCAGGGCCTGAACCTCTGATTGATCACCTGAGGCGAGCCATGAGTCAGCCAGAGGAGCACAGGTGAAGGCAACTCACCTGTGCTGCCGGAAGGGGTGGAGCCTGGCTTCACCTCTCCTAGACCTATTTAAGAGCTGGCTAGCAGAGGGGAAGGATCTCTTGAGATTGCCTCTGCTGGTGTTTTGTGAGTGAGCCCGGGATAGGGGTAAGCCTTCTGTTTATTCTCTTTTGTCTTCGTAGTCTGATTTGCCTAACTCTCTTGTTTAGTTTGTGATTATAACATCCTAATAGTCTTTGATTATACACTTGGTGAGCCAGGCAGGCCAAATATACTAAAATTTCCATCATGTCTTTTCTTTGGAATTTCTATAAATGGGTCATGGGGGAGAACAATACTCCTCTAGAGAAAATGATTCTAGGGCAGATCCCAGGATTTGTGGGATCCCCCTATTATGAGCTAGCAGTTATCATTGAAAAATGGGGTCCCTTATGCGTTATGGGGATTATCTCCCCATACTGTATGGCAGATTGCTTTCAGGGACTTGCAAGGATGTGCTGATCACTAAAAAAAGACAACTGGCTGCCTCCATGGTGGCATGACCACTATTAAGTGCCTTAAATCATGCGGAAATAAGAAATAATACTTTAGATAATGAAAATCAACTTTTGAAAGACCGTACTGAAAAACCAGCGCAAGAACTTGGCATATTAACAGGGAAGAAGCCAATTCTACATCTTCTCCTAGGCCAAGTTCGTAACATTTCAATAAACAATGACCAGACTCCTGAACCAACAGACTTCATTGATCAGGAAAATAAAAAAATCAAATTAGATCTTGAATATCCAATTCTGACTGATCCTCTAGAAGTCTGTCCTATCATAACTCAGAAAACAAAAAAAGTGCAGGACTGACCAGCTGGGGTACTGCCTGATCAGTGGCCCCCTGCCCATACTCATTTACACGTAACAGCCTGGCCATACATGGCAACAGAATTGATGGATTTAGTACAGCGATTTCAGCAGAAGCCTAGAGAAAGTGTGCCAGCTTGGTTATTAAGACTGTGGGATTCTGGGGCAGAAAGTGTTTTGGTGAATGGCCCAGAAGTAGCCAAGTTGGCCACCATGACTCTCCATCCCGCTCTCAGGCAGAGGGTATATGCGGGTAATCAATACCTTGATGAAAACCATTCTATAATAGAATGGTTAATGGTAGCCTGCCATATGGTATGGCCGAATAAATTGGGTATACCTCTACATATAGGGATGTGGTCCTCCATGGAGGACCTCCAGAATTATATCCATGAAGTGGGTGTAAGAGAGGCTATCTATGAAGACACATTTGATGGCCCTGATATGGTCAAATTTTCAGCAGGAATGAGAGACTTGATTTTACAGCAAGCTCCCTCTCATCTCTATGGTATCCTAGTCTCTATATTAAATTCCCTCGTGGCCTCAGAAGCTGTAGTCTAGCAGGCTGCCCAATTAGTGGCTGACGTGGGAGAAACAGAACTCCTGCGGACTAGGCACAACATTTGGATGTTGGAAGAAGCAGAGGTCCTGCCGGTAAGTAAAACCAAAATGCAGGTTACTTGAGCTCCTCAATCAGGACCTGTAAGGGTCTCGCAGAAATAAATGCTTAATGATTTAATTTGGGCTGGGGTCCAATTTACTAAGATCGACCGCTGGCCCAACCATGTCCTTCTCCAGCTCAGGGGACAACTAAAGAACAATCAAAAATTCCAGAACTACCCTAAGAAATCAATGGTAAGGGTTATAGATAGAGTACCAACAATTACATGAAACCTAGAAGATTTTGTTGTTCCAAACAGGTTAAAAAAAAAAAAAAGCTGCCTCAGGTGTCTCAGACCACAATGCCTGAGCCACTGGAAGCAAAAGAATTGGCCATAGCACAATTCATGGCTTGACAAGGGATGTTAGTCCCCCTGGGGCCTCCAGATGGGACTGGAGGCCCTATGTAGAATTAACGATTTATTGGTCCTGAAAAAATATTCAGAGTTATGGAGTTAGTGGACACTGGAGCAGAAACATCAATTATCTATGGAGATCCGATGAAATTTGATGGGGGCAGAGTGATGATTGGTGGTTTTGATGGACAGACTATTCCTGTCACCCAAACATGGCTATAACTGGGGGTTGGGCATCTCCCACCCCGGGAGTACAAGGTGTCTATTGCCCCAGTCCAAGAATACATCCTGGGCATAGATATTCTATGGAGTCTGGCTCCCCAGACAACCGTGGGAGAGTTCAGACTTCAACAGAGATGTATCGGTATCCGAGTGGTGCAGGAAATATTAAGAGGCCATGTGAAACATGGGCCCATTTCCCTGCTGAAACCACACCGGATTACTAACGTGAGACAGTATAGACTCACGGGTGGGCAAGATGAAATATCAAGAACGGTGCAGGAATTAGTGATGCATCAAAAGAAACATTGATTGCTCCACCGGAAAAGAGTCCCATTCAGGAGGGGAATATCCCATTCCTGAAGATGCCTGGTACATAGATGGGTCCAGCAATGGCAACCCAAGCAAGTGAGAGGAATAGCATCCCCTCCCTCCACCGAGACAATCTGGTTTGACAAGGGGGATGGTCAGAGCAGCCAAGGGGCAGAACTGTGAACCACGTGCATGGTTATAAACAAGGAACCCGGTGATGGGATCCTGAATATCCAACAGATAGTTAGGCTGCGTACCGGGGGCTCACTCTTTGCATTGCACAGTGGGCCACCCAGGAATGGACAATCCACACCCGACCAATCTGGAGCAGAGATGTGTGGTTAGATGTATGGAATGTGCTTAAACACAGGACTGTACATGTCTACATCTCTGCTCACCAACCCCTACAGGCACCGGGAAATGACAAAGCCGACATGCTGGCCCGAGTTCGATGGATTGAGAATTCACCATCTGAGAACATTGCCTGTTGGTTACATCAGAAGCTACGGCATGAGGACAAAAGACACTGTGGGCAGCTGCTACAGCGTGGGGACTGCCCATACAGCTACCTGACATCACCCAGGCATGCTGAGACTGCGATGCTTTCTCCAACATGAGATTGTGATTGTTGCCCCAAACAGCAGCCCATCTTCCTAGAGGACACAATCCTCTCCAATGATGGCAGGCTGGTTACATCGGGGCCCCTCCCTTGGTCTGAGGAGGTGAGATATGCCCTGATCTGCATAAACACCACAAGTGGGCTTCTGCAGGTCCATCCAGTGCTGAGAGCAAACCAGGCACATACCATCAAGGCATTCAATGAACCGATGTCTACCTACAGGACACCTCCAGTCATCGAGAGTGACCAAGGGACTCATTTTACTGGAGCCATGATACAAGTCTGAGCTGAAGACAGCAACACTGAATGGTGCTTCCACCTGCCATATAATGCAATGGGGGCAGGCCTCATTGAATGCTGTAATGGTATTCTTAAGGCTGCCCTGAAGACAGACTCTCAGTCCCTGCAGGAGTGGATAAAGAGACTCTCAGAAACCCAGAGGGATCTGAATGAAAGGCTAGAGGCAGCAGACCCTGAAAATGCTGCAGGTAACACGGGCCTCCCTGCTTAGGATCCAAATTATGGGCACTGATAATTGGGTAAGACCCCAAATAAGCAATGAAAATGACCTTCTGCCCCCTGCCCCTGAGAATCTAGAACCAGGTACCCATGGAACAAAATGGCCTTGGAAGGTGCAAGTAGGACTGAAGTGGCGTGGCCTCCTTGTACCATGGGGGAGATTATTGGAGCTGGGAGGCTCGGTAGGCGCCGTGGTAACTGGTACATTGCCTACGGATACTGTGGTCAACACTCCAGTGTTTGTTGCTAAGGGGACCCAAATCCTGACTCCTGGTCCCCTGAAACATCTGTAGTACTCCCTGTGAGTCTTTGAGTCCCTAGGATCACTGGAAGGAGCAAAATGCCATTGAAGCGTTCCAGTGTTGCTGTGAGATCAAGCACAACACCTGGTGATGGCCAGCGTGGGGCTGACGGAACACAAGATGGATCTGCACCAAACAACTGCATGCCTCCAGAAACACCACCAAACACCGGCCCACGAGAGAACATGAACTTCAACCACAAACCCATCATCAATGGTCTTAGGCTGTGTCAACCTGCATCACGATGGGCTGTTGTATAAATGTCACAGTGCATTGTATCCCTGCACTAGGGAAGGCTCAGCCTCCAGCTGACTCAGTTGTTGCTTTGTGCTGTGAAGGGGTGCAGTGTATGGGAATTGTTGAGTAATGGCCTGAAGCAGTGATTGAGCATCTGGGGAAAGGACCAGCTCAGCCCTGGGAGCACAGGTGAAGGTAATTCAGCTGTGCAAATGGAAGGGCTGCAGCCTGGCTGCACCTCTCCTAGACCCCATTTATGGGCATACTCCCATTGGGGAAGGATCTCTTTGTGGCGATCTGTTCTTGGTGGAGCATTCCCCTGAGAACTTGAAATCTACTGATATGGGCAATCATATAGCCATCGTTTATAGCACCTTTCTCTCCTACTGGTCCTTCTGTCTCTAGACTTCTGGTGTAATAATATTGGTCATTATATCATATTGACTGGTTACACGCTACAAGGGCTCAGAGGTGTTGCTGGCAATGGCAGGTGCATTTACAGAGTCTCCTGGGTAGCACGAGATCAAAAGTGCTCCTTTCAGCCATGGGAACCAAAGGCATTGAGCAAGCAGTCAGCCACGTGTGCTTAGACTCTGGGAAGGAAGGAGCGCTCCTCCCACTGCTGTGCTATGGGACACTGCTCCTCCTACCTAACATCACCTCCTGTTGGGGTCCAGGTGGAGATGGGAGAAAGAGAATGCCTGTGAACTCCATGCTCACATGGCCAAAGCAACATCAGACATTCAGGGATGAACAACTGATCATTTATTAGAAGGATGATGAAAGCAGCAGCCCCATGCCAGGCAGCCCCAGCCCTGCTATGTCACGGCCACGTTGCCAGGGGAAGCCAGGAGCTCCAGGAAGCCCCCTGAAGTTGGCACAGGGATGGATGGGCCCTACTCAGAAATACCACAGACACCACGTCCAGAAGAGAAGCAAGCACCGTAACCGAGCGCTGCTGAGGCCAACATGGAAGTTTAGGAGCCACAAAGACTGTCAGCCTCCCTGCCTCGACTCCCAGACAACCACCCGGAAGACAACACTGAATTAAAGACTAATTTTAAAACCTTCAGAATAAACTGTATCATTCCTTACACCAGTGGTGCTTCTTCTATCTCTTGGCATCCACAGTGCACACTTTTGGGGGCTGGGGGGGGTTCCTTGCTGTCCTCGTCTCTACATATTAATGCATCTCTGTGCACCTGGATGCTGGAACACTCAGCACACCAATACCCTCCCCCGGCTGTCACAAGACATCCCCAGCACACCTCGCTGCTAACACAGCTGCTCACGGCACCAAGTTTCACTTTCAAGGCGCTCCTGATGGTCTTCATGGCGCAGAGCATCTCCAAACAGGCACTGAAACGCAGCGCTCCTGTCGCTGCAGGGCTTCCCCGTCTCACAGAGCCCCTTCAGCTCTCAGCCATGGTTGCACCTTAATGCACCTGGAGCCCCAGCCCACCCAAAGTCCCCTGCTTCCACAGCTCACAGTTTTATTCCCCGTGCTTTAATGCCACAGCTTTCCGCAAAGACAAAGAGTTTTGAACAACTTCTCCTCTCCTTTGTGGCCGCCTTTGAGATTTCTCCCCCTCTGCCTTGCAGAAGGGTATCCAGACCAAGATGGAACCAGAGCAGGACACACGCCTCTCCTCAGCTCTCTGATTGGTCTCCACGCTTACAGGACAGACAAGCCAGCCACAAATGTTACCCTTTTTCTGTCCTGAAGGACCCTGGCAGCTCCCCAAGATCCCCCTGCCCACACCCCAGCATTTGATACCGCTTTGCTGAGCCCCGGCCCCAGTGCAGGTGCTGGCACTGGAATTACTGGACCAAGGATGAAAGTTTAGGAGCGATGAGACTGACAGCCTTCCTGCCTCGACCACCAGACAACCACCAAGAAGATAACACAGAATTAAAGACCAACATAAAAACCTTCAAAATAAACTTTCTCATTCATTGCACCCACAGTGCTTCTTCCATCTCATCACATCCAAACTGTGAGCTCTTATTGTCACCATCTCTTTCTACTTATGCACCTGGATGTCGTGGTATCACAGAACGGTTTGGGTTGGAAGGGACCTTGAAGCTCACCCACTGCCAACCCCCTGCTGAAGGCAGGGACACCTCCCATAGCCCAGGTTGCTCACAGCCCCATCCAGCCTGGCCTTCAGTGCTTCCCGGGAGGGGGCATCCACAGCCTGGCTGGGCAACCTCGGCCAGTTTCTCACCACCCTCACGGGAAAGAATTTCTTCCCAATCCCTACTCCAAACCTACCCTCCTCCAGTTGGAAGTCATTTCTCCTCATCCTGCCTCCACCTGCCCATATAAAAAGTCCCTCCCTCCCCAGATTTTCTGTAGGTCCCCTTCAGGTCCTGGAAGGCTGCTATAAGGTCCGCCAGGAGCCCGCTCCATTCCTGCACTCCAGTCATGACAGCCATCCCACCACATCTCAGTGATGCCAGTGACATCACAGCCCTGTAGGCACACACACACCTGACACACTTGTTGCTCCTTTTACTATGCTCTGTGCATTATGAGCAGGCTCCCATTGAGGCACATTTACCTACTGCAGTTCTCTTATCCTGCACCTTGCTGCTCTCTTACTGCCCTGGGATCCAGCTCAGGCCCACAGCATCCATTACCACCTCCAGCCTCAAAGCGGGATGCACTGAGGATCCCCTCCCTGGCTACTTTCAATCAAAGCCCCCCGATTACATTGGAAAGCTGGATGCCAAAGATGGCCTTCCTCTTCTCACAGACCGCGCAGAGACGTTCACGCTGACATGGCCAAAGCACCATCAGACATTCAGGGATGAACAACTGATCATTTATTAGATGGACGGCAGAAGGCAGCAGCCCCACGCCAGGCAGCCCCAGCCCTGCTATGTCACGGCCACGTTGCCAGGGGCAGCCAGCAGTTCCAGGAAGCCCCCTGCAGCCAGGTACAGCCATGCCACAAGAGCACAGCGCTGGGGGGGGGCTGTGTTCCAGAGCCTGCTTGGTGTCACAGCAGCCCGGAATGTTGAGCAGGAGGGCAGTGCCAGCCTGAGATCGCCGCCGAGTAGCCGAGTGAGCGAGGGCTGTGGCAGGCAGGAGCAGCCCATGGGGACGGATGGGGCCGCTCCTCCTCTGCTTCACAGCCACACACGGGCACAGGGACACAGCAGGACGGCGAGACGTTCCTGTTCTCACTCACACCACAGATAAGTCGCTCCCAAATTGCAGCCCGCCTTGCTCCTGTGGGACCCTGGCAGCTCCCCATGGTTTCCCTTGCCCTGCCCCAATGTTTGGTGCTGCTGTGCTGAGTCCTGACCTCACTCCAGGTGCTGGCACCAGACCTGCCGACTGCAGTGGCCTTTCCACACAGCCCTGGGGACAGAAACCCGGTGAGCAGGGCTATGCAGGGGAGGGCAGCACAGGGCAGCAGGGCAGGAGGCTGCTCCTTTCAATCCTTCCCCTCTGCCTTGCAGATGGGCAGCCCAACACAAATGACTCCAGATGACCCCAAGTGCTGGAGCAAAACCCATCATACTGGTGTCCTACAAAAAAGGTACGTCAGCTCCCAAATTGGAGCCTGCCATGCTCCGACAGGACCATGGAAGCTCCCAAAAATACCCCTGCCCTCACCCCAACTTTTGGTGCTGCTTTGCTGAGTCCTGACCTCACTCCAGGTGCTGGCACCAGACCTGCCAATTGCAGAGGCCCTTTCCTCACAGCCCTGGGGACACAGTGAGCCCCAGGGCATGGAAATGGCTGGTAGAGCAGCAACCCGGTGAGCAGGGCTATGCAGGGGAGGGCAGCACAGGGCAGCAGGGCAGGAAACTGCTCCTTTCAATCCTTCCTCTCTGCCTTGCAGATGGGCAGCCCAACACAAATGGCTCCAGATGACCCCAAGTGCTGGAGCAAAACCATCATACTGGTGTCCTACAAAAAAGGTACGTCAGCTCCCAAATTGGAGCCTGCCATGCTCCGACAGGACCATGGAAGCTCCCCAAAATCCCCCTGCCCTCACCCCAACATGGGGTGCTGCTTTGCTGAGTCCTGACCTCACTCCAGGTGCTGGCACCGGACCTGCCGACTGCAGTGGCCTTTCCACACAGCCCTGGGGACAGAAACCCGGTGAGCAGGGCTATGCAGGGGAGGGCAGCACAGGGCAGCAGGGCAGGAGGCTGCTCCTTTCAATCCTTCCCCTCTGCCTTGCAGATGGGCAGCCCAACACAAATGGCTCCAGATGACCCCAAGTGCTGGAGCAAAACCCATCATACTGGTGTCCTACAAAAAAGGTACGTCAGCTCCCAAATTGGAGCCTGCCATGCTCCGACAGGACCATGGAAGCTCCCAAAAATACCCCTGCCCTCACCCCAACATGGGGTGCTGCTTTGCTGAGTCCTGACCTCACTCCAGGTGCTGGCACCGGACCTGCCAATTGCAGAGGCCCTTTCCTCACAGCCCCGGGGACAGAAACCCGGTGAGCAGGGCTATGCAGGGGAGGGCAGCACAGGGCAGCAGGGCAGGAGGCTGCTCCTTTCAATCCTTCCCCTCTGCCTTGCAGATGGGCAGCCCAACACATATGGCTCCAGATGACCCCAAGTGCTGGAACAAACCCCATCATACTGGTGTCCTACAAAAAAGGTACGTCAGCTCCCAAATTGGAGCCTGCCATGCTCCGACAGGACCATGGAAGCTCCCCAAAATCCCCCTGCCCTCACCCCAACATGTGGTGCTGCTTTGCTGAGTCCTGACCTCATTCCAGGTGCTGGCACCGGACCTGCCAATTGCAGTGGCTGTGTCAACGTGGCATTGGTGACACAGTGAGCCCCAGATGGCCAAGGAAACCATTTTTAGAGCAGCAACCCGGTGAGCAGGGCTGTGCAGGAGAGAGCAGCACAGGGAAGCAGGGCAGGAGGCTGCTCCTTTCATCCTTCCTCCCCTTCTGACTTGCAGATGGACAGCCCAGTCAGGACCTTCAGTGCTGCACACATCAGCGCCTCCAGGAACCACATGGATTGTGTGAAACAGAACTCTGAAGATGAGGATGGAACAAGAGGCTGAAGGGGATGGATGGGTCCTACTCAGAAATACCACAGACACCACGTCCAGAAGAGAAGCAAGCACCGTAACCGAGCGCTGCTGAGGCCAACATGGAAGTTTAGGAGCCACAAAGACTGTCAGCCTCCCTGCCTCGACTCCCAGACAACCACCCGGAAGACAACACTGAATTAAAGACTAATTTTAAAACCTTCAGAATAAACTGTATCATTCCTTACACCAGTGGTGCTTCTTCTATCTCTTGGCATCCACAGTGCACACTTTTGGGGGCTGGGGGGGGTTCCTTGCTGTCCTCGTCTCTACATATTAATGCATCTCTGTGCACCTGGATGCTGGAACACTCAGCACACCAATACCCTCCCCCGGCTGTCACAAGACATCCCCAGCACACCTCGCTGCTAACACAGCTGCTCACGGCACCAAGTTTCACTTTCAAGGCGCTCCTGATGGTCTTCATGGCGCAGAGCATCTCCAAACAGGCACTGAAACGCAGCGCTCCTGTCGCTGCAGGGCTTCCCCGTCTCACAGAGCCCCTTCAGCTCTCAGCCATGGTTGCACCTTAATGCACCTGGAGCCCCAGCCCACCCAAAGTCCCCTGCTTCCACAGCTCACAGTTTTATTCCCCGTGCTTTAATGCCACAGCTTTCCGCAAAGACAAAGAGTTTTGAACAACTTCTCCTCTCCTTTGTGGCCGCCTTTGAGATTTCTCCCCCTCTGCCTTGCAGAAGGGTATCCAGACCAAGATGGAACCAGAGCAGGACACACGCCTCTCCTCAGCTCTCTGATTGGTCTCCACGCTTACAGGACAGACAAGCCAGCCACAAATGTTACCCTTTTTCTGTCCTGAAGGACCCTGGCAGCTCCCCAAGATCCCCCTGCCCACACCCCAGCATTTGATACCGCTTTGCTGAGCCCCGGCCCCAGTGCAGGTGCTGGCACTGGAATTACTGGACCAAGGATGAAAGTTTAGGAGCGATGAGACTGACAGCCTTCCTGCCTCGACCACCAGACAACCACCAAGAAGATAACACAGAATTAAAGACCAACATAAAAACCTTCAAAATAAACTTTCTCATTCATTGCACCCACAGTGCTTCTTCCATCTCATCACATCCAAACTGTGAGCTCTTATTGTCACCATCTCTTTCTACTTATGCACCTGGATGTCGTGGTATCACAGAACGGTTTGGGTTGGAAGGGACCTTGAAGCTCACCCACTGCCAACCCCCTGCTGAAGGCAGGGACACCTCCCATAGCCCAGGTTGCTCACAGCCCCATCCAGCCTGGCCTTCAGTGCTTCCCGGGAGGGGGCATCCACAGCCTGGCTGGGCAACCTCGGCCAGTTTCTCACCACCCTCACGGGAAAGAATTTCTTCCCAATCCCTACTCCAAACCTACCCTCCTCCAGTTGGAAGTCATTTCTCCTCATCCTGCCTCCACCTGCCCATATAAAAAGTCCCTCCCTCCCCAGATTTTCTGTAGGTCCCCTTCAGGTCCTGGAAGGCTGCTATAAGGTCCGCCAGGAGCCCGCTCCATTCCTGCACTCCAGTCATGACAGCCATCCCACCACATCTCAGTGATGCCAGTGACATCACAGCCCTGTAGGCACACACACACCTGACACACTTGTTGCTCCTTTTACTATGCTCTGTGCATTATGAGCAGGCTCCCATTGAGGCACATTTACCTACTGCAGTTCTCTTATCCTGCACCTTGCTGCTCTCTTACTGCCCTGGGATCCAGCTCAGGCCCACAGCATCCATTACCACCTCCAGCCTCAAAGCGGGATGCACTGAGGATCCCCTCCCTGGCTACTTTCAATCAAAGCCCCCCGATTACATTGGAAAGCTGGATGCCAAAGATGGCCTTCCTCTTCTCACAGACCGCGCAGAGACGTTCACGCTGACATGGCCAAAGCACCATCAGACATTCAGGGATGAACAACTGATCATTTATTAGATGGACGGCAGAAGGCAGCAGCCCCACGCCAGGCAGCCCCAGCCCTGCTATGTCACGGCCACGTTGCCAGGGGCAGCCAGCAGTTCCAGGAAGCCCCCTGCAGCCAGGTACAGCCATGCCACAAGAGCACAGCGCTGGGGGGGAGCTGTGTTCCAGAGCCTGCTTGGTGTCACAGCAGCCCGGAATGTTGAGCAGGAGGGCAGTGCCAGCCTGAGATCGCCGCCGAGTAGCCGAGTGAGCGAGGGCTGTGGCAGGCAGGAGCAGCCCATGGGGACGGATGGGGCCGCTCCTCCTCTGCTTCACAGCCACACACGGGCACAGGGACACAGCAGGACGGCGAGACGTTCCTGTTCTCACTCACACCACAGATAAGTCGCTCCCAAATTGCAGCCCGCCTTGCTCCTGTGGGACCCTGGCAGCTCCCCATGGTTTCCCTTGCCCTGCCCCAATGTTTGGTGCTGCTGTGCTGAGTCCTGACCTCACTCCAGGTGCTGGCACCAGACCTGCCGACTGCAGTGGCCTTTCCACACAGCCCTGGGGACAGAAACCCGGTGAGCAGGGCTATGCAGGGGAGGGCAGCACAGGGCAGCAGGGCAGGAGGCTGCTCCTTTCAATCCTTCCCCTCTGCCTTGCAGATGGGCAGCCCAACACAAATGACTCCAGATGACCCCAAGTGCTGGAGCAAAACCCATCATACTGGTGTCCTACAAAAAAGGTACGTCAGCTCCCAAATTGGAGCCTGCCATGCTCCGACAGGACCATGGAAGCTCCCAAAAATACCCCTGCCCTCACCCCAACATGTGGTGCTGCTTTGCTGAGTCCTGACCTCACTCCAGGTGCTGGCACCAGACCTGCCAATTGCAGAGGCCCTTTCCTCACAGCCCTGGGGACACAGTGAGCCCCAGGGCATGGAAATGGCTGGTAGAGCAGCAACCCGGTGAGCAGGGCTATGCAGGGGAGGGCAGCACAGGGCAGCAGGGCAGGAAACTGCTCCTTTCAATCCTTCCTCTCTGCCTTGCAGATGGGCAGCCCAACACAAATGGCTCCAGATGACCCCAAGTGCTGGAGCAAAACCCATCATACTGGTGTCCTATAAAAAAGGTACGTCAGCTCCCAAATTGGAGCCTGCCATGCTCCGACAGGACCATGGAAGCTCCCAAAAATACCCCTGCCCTCACCCCAACATGGGGTGCTGCTTTGCTGAGTCCTGACCTCACTCCAGGTGCTGGCACCGGACCTGCCGACTGCAGTGGCCCTTTCCTCACAGCCCCGGGGACAGAAACCCTGTGAGCAGGGCTATGCAGGGGAGGGCAGCACAGGGCAGCAGGGCAGGAGGCTGCTCCTTTCAATCCTTCCCCTCTGCCTTGCAGATGGGCAGCCCAACACATATGGCTCCAGATGACCCCAAGTGCTGGAACAAACCCCATCATACTGGTGTCCTACAAAAAAGGTACGTCAGCTCCCAAATTGGAGCCTGCCATGCTCCGACAGGACCATGGAAGCTCCCCAAAATCCCCCTGCCCTCACCCCAACATGTGGTGCTGCTTTGCTGAGTCCTGACCTCATTCCAGGTGCTGGCACCGGACCTGCCAATTGCAGTGGCTGTGTCAACGTGGCATTGGTGACACAGTGAGCCCCAGATGGCCAAGGAAACCATTTTTAGAGCAGCAACCCGGTGAGCAGGGCTGTGCAGGAGAGAGCAGCACAGGGAAGCAGGGCAGGAGGCTGCTCCTTTCATCCTTCCTCCCCTTCTGACTTGCAGATGGACAGCCCAGTCAGGACCTTCAGTGCTGCACACATCAGCGCCTCCAGGAACCACATGGATTGTGTGAAACAGAACTCTGAAGATGAGGATGGAACAAGAGGCTGAAGGGGATGGATGGGTCCTACTCAGAAATACCACAGACACCACGTCCAGAAGAGAAGCAAGCACCGTAACCGAGCGCTGCTGAGGCCAACATGGAAGTTTAGGAGCCACAAAGACTGTCAGCCTCCCTGCCTCGACTCCCAGACAACCACCCGGAAGACAACACTGAATTAAAGACTAATTTTAAAACCTTCAGAATAAACTGTATCATTCCTTACACCAGTGGTGCTTCTTCTATCTCTTGGCATCCACAGTGCACACTTTTGGGGGCTGGGGGGGGTTCCTTGCTGTCCTCGTCTCTACATATTAATGCATCTCTGTGCACCTGGATGCTGGAACACTCAGCACACCAATACCCTCCCCCGGCTGTCACAAGACATCCCCAGCACACCTCGCTGCTAACACAGCTGCTCACGGCACCAAGTTTCACTTTCAAGGCACTCCTGATGGTCTTCATGGCGCAGAGCATCTCCAAACAGGCACTGAAACGCAGCGCTCCTGTCGCTGCAGGGCTTCCCCGTCTCACAGAGCCCCTTCAGCTCTCAGCCATGGTTGCACCTTAATGCACCTGGAGCCCCAGCCCACCCAAAGTCCCCTGCTTCCACAGCTCACAGTTTTATTCCCCGTGCTTTAATGCCACAGCTTTCCGCAAAGACAAAGAGTTTTGAACAACTTCTCCTCTCCTTTGTGGCCGCCTTTGAGATTTCTCCCCCTCTGCCTTGCAGAAGGGTATCCAGACCAAGATGGAACCAGAGCAGGACACACGCCTCTCCTCAGCTCTCTGATTGGTCTCCACGCTTACAGGACAGACAAGCCAGCCACAAATGTTACCCTTTTTCTGTCCTGAAGGACCCTGGCAGCTCCCCAAGATCCCCCTGCCCACACCCCAGCATTTGATACCGCTTTGCTGAGCCCCGGCCCCAGTGCAGGTGCTGGCACTGGAATTACTGGACCAAGGATGAAAGTTTAGGAGCGATGAGACTGACAGCCTTCCTGCCTCGACCACCAGACAACCACCAAGAAGATAACACAGAATTAAAGACCAACATAAAAACCTTCAAAATAAACTTTCTCATTCATTGCACCCACAGTGCTTCTTCCATCTCATCACATCCAAACTGTGAGCTCTTATTGTCACCATCTCTTTCTACTTATGCACCTGGATGTCGTGGTATCACAGAACGGTTTGGGTTGGAAGGGACCTTGAAGCTCACCCACTGCCAACCCCCTGCTGAAGGCAGGGACACCTCCCATAGCCCAGGTTGCTCACAGCCCCATCCAGCCTGGCCTTCAGTGCTTCCCGGGAGGGGGCATCCACAGCCTGGCTGGGCAACCTCGGCCAGTTTCTCACCACCCTCACGGGAAAGAATTTCTTCCCAATCCCTACTCCAAACCTACCCTCCTCCAGTTGGAAGTCATTTCTCCTCATCCTGCCTCCACCTGCCCATATAAAAAGTCCCTCCCTCCCCAGATTTTCTGTAGGTCCCCTTCAGGTCCTGGAAGGCTGCTATAAGGTCCGCCAGGAGCCCGCTCCATTCCTGCACTCCAGTCATGACAGCCATCCCACCACATCTCAGTGATGCCAGTGACATCACAGCCCTGTAGGCACACACACACCTGACACACTTGTTGCTCCTTTTACTATGCTCTGTGCATTATGAGCAGGCTCCCATTGAGGCACATTTACCTACTGCAGTTCTCTTATCCTGCACCTTGCTGCTCTCTTACTGCCCTGGGATCCAGCTCAGGCCCACAGCATCCATTACCACCTCCAGCCTCAAAGCGGGATGCACTGAGGATCCCCTCCCTGGCTACTTTCAATCAAAGCCCCCCGATTACATTGGAAAGCTGGATGCCAAAGATGGCCTTCCTCTTCTCACAGACCGCGCAGAGACGTTCACGCTGACATGGCCAAAGCACCATCAGACATTCAGGGATGAACAACTGATCATTTATTAGATGGACGGCAGAAGGCAGCAGCCCCACGCCAGGCAGCCCCAGCCCTGCTATGTCACGGCCACGTTGCCAGGGGCAGCCAGCAGTTCCAGGAAGCCCCCTGCAGCCAGGTACAGCCATGCCACAAGAGCACAGCGCTGGGGGGGGGCTGTGTTCCAGAGCCTGCTTGGTGTCACAGCAGCCCGGAATGTTGAGCAGGAGGGCAGTGCCAGCCTGAGATCGCCGCCGAGTAGCCGAGTGAGCGAGGGCTGTGGCAGGCAGGAGCAGCCCATGGGGACGGATGGGGCCGCTCCTCCTCTGCTTCACAGCCACACACGGGCACAGGGACACAGCAGGACGGCGAGACGTTCCTGTTCTCACTCACACCACAGATAAGTCGCTCCCAAATTGCAGCCCGCCTTGCTCCTGTGGGACCCTGGCAGCTCCCCATGGTTTCCCTTGCCCTGCCCCAATGTTTGGTGCTGCTGTGCTGAGTCCTGACCTCACTCCAGGTGCTGGCACCAGACCTGCCGACTGCAGTGGCCTTTCCACACAGCCCTGGGGACAGAAACCCGGTGAGCAGGGCTATGCAGGGGAGGGCAGCACAGGGCAGCAGGGCAGGATGCTGAGTCCTGACCTCACTCCAGGTGCTGGCACCAGACCTGCCAATTGCAGAGGCCCTTTCCTCACAGCCCTGGGGACACAGTGAGCCCCAGGGCATGGAAATGGCTGGTAGAGCAGCAACCCGGTGAGCAGGGCTATGCAGGGGAGGGCAGCACAGGGCAGCAGGGCAGGAAACTGCTCCTTTCAATCCTTCCCCTCTGCCTTGCAGATGGGCAGCCCAACACAAATGGCTCCAGATGACCCCAAGTGCTGGAGCAAAACCCATCATACTGGTGTCCTACAAAAAAGGTACGTCAGCTCCCAAATTGGAGCCTGCCATGCTCCGACAGGACCATGGAAGCTCCCAAAAATACCCCTGCCCTCACCCCAACATGGGGTGCTGCTTTGCTGAGTCCTGACCTCACTCCAGGTGCTGGCACCGGACCTGCCAATTGCAGAGGCCCTTTCCTCACAGCCCCGGGGACAGAAACCCTGTGAGCAGGGCTATGCAGGGGAGGGCAGCACAGGGCAGCAGGGCAGGAGGCTGCTCCTTTCAATCCTTCCCCTCTGCCTTGCAGATGGGCAGCCCAACACATATGGCTCCAGATGACCCCAAGTGCTGGAACAAACCCCATCATACTGGTGTCCTACAAAAAAGGTACGTCAGCTCCCAAATTGGAGCCTGCCATGCTCCGACAGGACCATGGAAGCTCCCCAAAATCCCCCTGCCCTCACCCCAACATGTGGTGCTGCTTTGCTGAGTCCTGACCTCATTCCAGGTGCTGGCACCGGACCTGCCAATTGCAGTGGCTGTGTCAACGTGGCATTGGTGACACAGTGAGCCCCAGATGGCCAAGGAAACCATTTTTAGAGCAGCAACCCGGTGAGCAGGGCTGTGCAGGAGAGAGCAGCACAGGGAAGCAGGGCAGGAGGCTGCTCCTTTCATCCTTCCTCCCCTTCTGACTTGCAGATGGACAGCCCAGTCAGGACCTTCAGTGCTGCACACATCAGCGCCTCCAGGAACCACATGGATTGTGTGAAACAGAACTCTGAAGATGAGGATGGAACAAGAGGCTGAAGGGGATGGATGGGTCCTACTCAGAAATACCACAGACACCACGTCCAGAAGAGAAGCAAGCACCGTAACCGAGCGCTGCTGAGGCCAACATGGAAGTTTAGGAGCCACAAAGACTGTCAGCCTCCCTGCCTCGACTCCCAGACAACCACCCGGAAGACAACACTGAATTAAAGACTAATTTTAAAACCTTCAGAATAAACTGTATCATTCCTTACACCAGTGGTGCTTCTTCTATCTCTTGGCATCCACAGTGCACACTTTTGGGGGCTGGGGGGGGTTCCTTGCTGTCCTCGTCTCTACATATTAATGCATCTCTGTGCACCTGGATGCTGGAACACTCAGCACACCAATACCCTCCCCCGGCTGTCACAAGACATCCCCAGCACACCTCGCTGCTAACACAGCTGCTCACGGCACCAAGTTTCACTTTCAAGGCACTCCTGATGGTCTTCATGGCGCAGAGCATCTCCAAACAGGCACTGAAACGCAGCGCTCCTGTCGCTGCAGGGCTTCCCCGTCTCACAGAGCCCCTTCAGCTCTCAGCCATGGTTGCACCTTAATGCACCTGGAGCCCCAGCCCACCCAAAGTCCCCTGCTTCCACAGCTCACAGTTTTATTCCCCGTGCTTTAATGCCACAGCTTTCCGCAAAGACAAAGAGTTTTGAACAACTTCTCCTCTCCTTTGTGGCCGCCTTTGAGATTTCTCCCCTCCAAATTCACAGATCACCTAAAAGCCTCAGCAAGAAAAGAATTTTGCAGGCTGCAGGATGGGAGCAGCTGGCTGCTCTGGCATTACCACAACCATTTCCTTTGCACAGCCTTTCAAAGGCACTGCAACTGGCAGTGACACTCAGAGAAACAAGGAACACGCACTGCATTTCCTTATGTGAAGGGGTGGCACAGTACCCTGGTGTGTGGAGAGGAGTGCAATGGGATCCACCCGAGGCTGCTGAGGGAGCTGGTGGAGCTGGTAGACCAAGACGCTTTCCATCATCTCTCGGCATTCCTGGTCAGCTGGAGGGCTCCTAGAGGACTGGGGCTTGCCAGCGAACAGTCAGAAGGAGGATCCAGGGAACTGCAGGCCTGTCAGCTCTGTGCCAGGTACGCTTATGGAGCAGATCATCTTGGGAAGGTCACAGGGCACGTGCAGGACAAGTGGGGGATCGGGCCCAGCAGCGTGGGGTCGTGACAGGCAGGTCCTCCTTGGGCAACTCATCTCCTTCCGTGAGCCACTGACCCACCTGGAGGATGAGGCAAAGGCTGCTGACGGAGTCTGGTCGACTTGAGCACAGCCTTTGGCACTGCCTCCTACAGAATTCTCCCAGCCAAGCAGCAGCCTGCGGCTGGGACACGTGCACCATAACCGAGCGCTACTGAGGCCGGCATGGAAGTTTAGGAGCCACGAAGACTGTCAGCCTTCCTGCCTCCACCCCAGATGACCACTGAGAAGCTGGCACACAATTAAAGACTAGTTGAACAACCTTCATATAAAGTGTCTCATTCCTTACACCCGTGGTGCTTCTTCTATCTCGTGGCATTCATACTGCTAACTGTGGGGAGGTTTCCTTATTTTCTCCATCTCCTCCTATTTATGCACCTGTATATCATGGAATCACAGAATGGTTTGGGTTGGAAGTACCTTGAAGATCACCCAGTCCCAACCCCCTGCTGTAAGCAGGCACACTTAGCATAGCAGAGCAGAGGGCAGAATCACCTCCCTCGCCTTGCTGCTCACACTTCTCTCCATGCAGCCCAGGATACTGGACTTCTGGGCTGCTGGCACACATTGCCAGCTCACATTGAGGTTTCCATTCACCAACACCCCCAAATCCTTCTCCTCGGATCTGCTCTCAAGCCATTCTCTTCCCACCCTCCTTCTGTGCTTGGGATTGCCCCCACCCAGCTGCAGGACCTTGCACTGGCATTCAAGGCCAGGCTGGATGTGGCTCTGGGCAGGTCTGGTGGTTGGCAACCCTGCAACGGCAGGGGGGTTGAAACTTGATGATCTTTGAGGTTCTTTTCAACCCAGGCCATTCTGTGATTCTACGATTCTGTGTTTCTATATACTGTTAAGCAACTAAATTCTTCTGAGGTAATTTTGTGCAACCTGGTCTAGAGGAGAGTGTCCCTGCCTATAACAGGTGGTTGGAACCAGGTGATCTTAAAAGTCCCTTTCAGTCCACACTGTTCTATGATTCTATGACAATTAAAAAAACACAATTAGTGACAATTAGTGAAAAAACAGTCAGTATTAAGATGTTTCCTACTATGGTATAAATATGAAAAATGTCTCCTTTTGAGGCTAGTCACTGGTTTTATGATATTAAAGTGGTACTTAGAAAAGCTCTTTGTAAATTGGTAAATCAAGTTTGAAATCTTTTTCAAGGCAGTGTAAATATTTGATGTTCACACAAATTTTGTTTGATTAAGTAACATAGAAATGGACTAACTACGTTCAAACAGAAGTTAAAGACATGTTAAATACTGATGCAAAATGAAATTATCGAAGACATGACTCTGCAGTTGACTGAAGAAATTAATCCATCTAAATGCAAGTGCAGACCAGAATGTTATGAATTTAATAGAAAAGTTCAGCAAAACACAAACAAATTTAACACTGGTAAGCTGCTATCCATGACTCATTTTCACATGTTGAATAACACCTTCCATATTACTCTTGAAACTATTTTATATATTGTTTTATTGCATAAATAATTTTAAAATATTTTTTTCTGATCTACTATTAGCAGATTTATTCAAAGTACAGCATATAATTTGTCAATTTTTCTTTTGTTTCTCTGAAAAAATACTTAGTTCAAAGCAAATTACTGACAAAATTCATGCCTGAAATCAGGGTAATCTAGGGATCTTAGAGAATCATAATAAATCACTATATTATCTGTATAAATCTCCACTAATGACCAGATATATAGAGATGGCAGGTCATTCATACAGATTAGAAATAAAAACTGAGTCCAACAAAGGGCTCATAAAATCTTTAATCGCTATTTAGAGCTTCAAAGTTGTTGCATATTATATAATTTAAATATTTAAATTACAGTGCCACATTCTAAAATGTGATAGTCAGTACACAGGTAACTTATTGTACAGTTAGCTGCAATCAGAATTGTTGACTCTTCGTTATTCAAATGTAACATTCATTATTTCTGATTAAAAAGAAAATGTTTAATTTATAGTGTAAAGATAAATCTGCTTGGAAGTTGTTGCATCTTTGGAGAGGAGCAACTAAAACTGCTACAGACAGTATGTGTAAGAACTGATAAGAAAATGGAAAGTACTGTAAAGTACAGGATGTAGACAAGGAATAATTGGAAGGAAAATCAATAGATCAGTCCCTTTTCTGATTTATATCCTTTGCAAACACATGGTAGTGGAATTCAATGGGAATGAATCATTGTGCTTCCAGTGGAACCAGTGGAATTATGTGCTTTTAAGCTATCTGAACCTCTGTCCAGCCATTAGAGTGACAAGAACCATCAGACAGAGAAGAATTTGGCCCTTTTTTAATTAAAGGCTTGGGACATTAATGAAAGAACTACCTGAAAAAAATGCCTGTTTTTTAAACCTTTTTAATACATTTTTATTTTTATATCTTTTTATTGATGACCTTCAGTGGCTGTAAATGATATGGCCTGTATCTTTTCTCCTACTGTCATTATGTGAACTCTAACATAATCACTTAAAGTAAAAATATAAATAAATTGCTTAAAACCATTTGCTCACAAACTGAAAATTCTACTGTCAGTAGTCTCTTTCACTCAATAACTGTCAATGAGTAATATCATCTCCATCCTTAAAACTTGTGAAGATTAAAATCAAGAGTTAAATGAGCTGCTAACTCTATGGGATGACAGTTCAGAACTCTCCTCACCAGTAATAGCTTATTGCTCTTATATGTTCCTTACATTAGTTTACAACACAAACATCTCAGATAGAAGGGTTTCTTTTCCTCTTATATTCATCCCAATGGTGATAATACAGACAATTTGTTTCCAGATTCTGACTGCATAGTAATTTTTTTTTTTTTTCTTGGAGATTTGTGATCTAGTTACAAGCTAAAGCAGGGGAAAAGGATTTTCTTTGCAGGATGCCAACCATGGGCAGCTGTATGGGAACTGCTGAACCATGGCCTGAACCTCTGATTGATCACCTGAGGCAAGCAATGAGTCAGCCATGGGAGCACAGGTGAAGGCAATTCACCTGTGCTGCCGGAAGGTGTGGAGCCTGGCTCCACCTCTCCTAGACCTATTGAAGAGCTGGCTAGCAGAGGGGAAGGATCTCTTCTGGAGATCTGCTCTGCTGGAGTTTTGTAAGCTAGCCCAGGTTATGGGTAAGCTTTCTATCTATTCTCATTTTGTTATTATGATCTGCTTTGCCTAACTCTCTTGTTTGTTTTGTAATTATAAGATTCTTTCCCCTAAAGGAACAGAACTGTATATCTGATGGAAAATGTGATTTTTAGGGTGGCTGAAATCCAATGTTCAGAGATGCCTCTAGAGGTTTCATCAACCAGATGGTAATTTCCGGACATTCTAGACTAGTAGATCAGTAAAGGACCTTGTGCCCTCAGTGAAGGATAGCTGATCAGAGGGTTCTTCAGAAACTCTAAGCTGCAGATTTTGATGTCATTTGGATTTTCTCCTTATGGAACTTATTCAAAAGCTAAGTAGTAGCATTTATTTTGTGACAGTAGCATTGTATGCTCTGACTTCTACTCAGGGATCCATGTTATATCTAAGCAACATTAAGGACCAAGAAAATAAGCAGCATTTATGGGCTTCTCCTTGAATTCAGTGTTCTGCCATATGGCCAATCTTGTACTTCAGACACACTAGTAAGGGAACTAACAGAGATAATATGTGTGTGACAAATAGTGAAGTAGTACTTGGTATGCAGCTGGCCAGCTCTGACTAGTGGCAAAGATGACAGAAACACAAGAAACGTCAGAAATGAAAAACTGTATATAAAGAGAAATATTACCTTACAGAACTGCTGATCAAGGTAGAATTTATTGGGGCAACCACATTGTGAATCTCAAATAAGTGTATAAAGTCAGCAAAACTGGGACCCTTGGGGAAAGAGTAAATAGAACTACCTGGCTTATTTTCAAGGGGATGAGAGTGGTAAAGATGAAGAAACTGGACTTTGAGAACGCCTGTATAATAGGCCCTAAATCATATGACTAGGGCTGATCAGGAGTACATATGAGTCAGCCTGTTGCTTCATCTCCATGGTTTGGAGCAGGGCACTGGTAACAGTCTTTCCTTTGTATTAATATCTGACTTACCTTCATGATCAGGAGGTGTGATTACCAAGGGATGTGAAAAATAATAAGGAATTATACAGGTACATTTGTCAGAAGAGACAGAAAATGGAAACTGTACTTTGTTTGATAATGAGAAAGGTGAACTGGCTTCAGCTGACGTAAAGAATGCTGTGGCATTGAACGAGTACTTTTCCTCAATTTTTACTGGGAGTCAGGCTTTGCATCTGTGAGCTCCTAGATGGGGATTTGGGGGAAGCAAAATCTTTCATACTGTAAGAGAAAAATAAGTCAGAGACCATCCCATGAGACTGAACATATATAAGTCTATGGCAATGAACAACATGCAAGCAAGTGTCCTGAAGGAGCTGGCTGATGTGATTGCCGGGTCGTTCTTCAATGTACTTGAAAAGTCATGACTATCAGGTGAAGTTCCCAGTGGCTGATATAAGAAAAAATTGTTCCTACTTTTTAAGAAAGGGATAAAGAAAGAGCAGAGGAGCTAAAGGCTGGTATGCCTCACCTCTGTGCCTGGGATGATCATGAGACAGACACTCCTGGAAGGCATGTTAAGTCACACGAGAGACAAGGAGGTTATCCAAGACAGCCAACGTGGCTTCACTAAGGGCAGATCATACCTGACCAGTCTGGTGGCTGTGATGGAGTGATGACACTGGTAAACAAAAGAAGGGCAACTGATACAATCTACTGGGACTTCAGCAAATACAGCTTCTGATGTGATCCCACATCACATTCTTACTTCTAAATTGGAGAAATATGGATATACTAATTCCTTCCGACTCATGACATGTCATGATTGTATGATTAGAGATTCTCTTGCCTAGAAGGTGTCACTTATCAAAGCCTCTTCATCTACTTAGAACTCTTGATTGTCTCATTAAAATGTTCTTTTTTACATTTCTTATGGCCTAAATCAAAGTGATGGAGAATCCCATCCCCTCCACCATTTTCATTACTATTTCTAGAAGGATTTTCATCTTGCATGCAACAGCCATAATTCAAAGCTTTTAAAGTAGAAAAAACTGCTGGATTAAAGGGTTTCTCTTCCAAAAGCCTCTATGTACAATGAGGAGAAAATGGCAGTAGTCGCTGAACTGTGCATAGAATCATATGATCAAATAATCACTTAGATTGGAAAAGACAGCTAAGATCATCTAGTCCAACTATTAACCCATCACCACTATACTTCTTTCAAGCCCTCCTTGTTTATTTCTAAATAGATACATGAAATACATTTTTGTCTAGTCTCATCCTTGTATGCAGAAGATATTTCCACTTTTCAGCATGAGTATTCTTAATTCTCAGCAATAGGCGAGTATTAAACCCACTCTTTTTGCTCCTGTAATTAAAATCATGCACAAGAACAGGAAGTAAACAAAAAATCCTGGGGCAAAAATAAACTATGTTTTAAAATGTGGATATGAAGCAGCAAAGGGAATTTAAATGTTTAGCTTGGAATGTGTAAGGGTAATAGTAAAATTAATTTTTTTAACTTGTCATTTTAAAATATGCTTGCTCTCAGACATTTTTTTTTTTTTTCTAACATACTACAACAAACAAAAACAAACTGGGTGTATTTTAAATTAACAGCATGCATCTTTAATTATACTCTCTTTAGGTAATAGTTATGAGAATTTTACTGTATTAAAGAGCTTTATCTCATCAAAAAGGTTTCCCTGAGCTACTCTGACTTAACAGCATAACTGACACCAATGTCTCACCAGCCCCTAAAGGATTCTCAGATGTGTATCCTAAACTTTCTCTGACAAAGATCTAAAGAACTGCTACTGAGTACTTTTGAGCTTCTGTTTTCCATGTAAAATATTCACATCTGTACCAGTCCTTAAGATTGTTCATCAGTTGATAGCCAGGAGAGTTATTTTTTTTTTTTAGATGGAGTAGTATCATCTCTGATCAAAAAAAGTAGTATCCTAAAGAAAAAAAGAACATCAAAGTTGAGTGTCAAAGAAATATTTCCATATAACTGTTGTTAATACCATGATTATCTTGCTTTATTGACAGAATTATCCATTATCTTATCAAATGACAATAAACTCAAAAGTAAAAAGTTTTCTTATTGAACACCAGACAGTAACAGATTAATTTATTTTAATTTTTCTAACAGTGCTGGGCATATTTAGTGTCAGAAGTTGCACGCAACATCTGCTATTCTCACAGTTACTTACCTACCTACAGGTATTCAAAGACTAATTAAAGAATAAGTC
Organism: Tympanuchus pallidicinctus; assembly: GCF_026119805.1. Classification (NCBI taxonomy): domain Eukaryota; kingdom Metazoa; phylum Chordata; class Aves; order Galliformes; family Phasianidae; genus Tympanuchus; species Tympanuchus pallidicinctus. The sequence goes on from NW_026294802.1 coordinate 36,072,738, forward strand.
TGCTCACCAGATTCACATATAGAGGAATGGCCAAAAATCACAAGTATAAAATGGTGCTTTCTTATTTCCCTTCCATTCTACCTGCTTTTTTCCCCTCCCATCTCTCCAGATTCCTCTAAAGCATTCAGTCAGGAAGAGATTCATTTTTATCTTAAAAGATAGAAAGAAGCCATGGAACTTGACATAAAAAAAACTCAAAGGTCAACTACTTAGAAGGTAAAAACATTCGTTGATTTGCACAAAGTATCTTGGCATTTTACATCATCGTTTTGCCCACTGTTACACAAAATAGATATCAGTTTGTATGCACGTGTTTGAAGAACATACAAACTATTCTTTCAAAAAAAATTGACCAGATATGATTCACTTCTATGAAAAGAATGTATACATCAGATTATGCTTCAGAACTAAAACGTGCAGTAGATGTTTAGTTGGATCTCATTGTCGTAATTTGGCATACAGTGCTGAGTGATTGTAGTAGTCTAATGCTGTAATGATTTTACTGTTCTGTATTTGTCTGGAAAAAAACAACAAAAACAAACAAAAAAACCCCGTATGTGTTAAATTATGAGGATAATGGTAAGCAAGATTCACAAACAATCTGCAGTGTAATATAAGTTTTCTTCTCCATACCAAAAATTTCAATAGGTTTCAATTTCATACAAATCTTTATATTCAAGTGGCTATACTTTTTAACTTGTTAGCTTATTAATTTACAAGGCATGAGAAAACAAGTCATAATTTTTCATTCACATTAGCTCTTGGCTTCTTTGCCCACAATTGCACTCCTAAATATATCCTAGAATGAAAGAAGTCATCTGCATGCTGTGTTTAAAACAAACAAACAGAAACATGGTGAGGCCAACACAGAGCAGTGATCTTAATTTCTGTGTCCTGAAGATCATAGCTGGCAAACGCTGGGTTACTTTTTGTGTGGTGTGTGTATATGTATCTATATCAAGTGGATTATAATTCTCTCACTGAAAAGCAGTGAAATTTTTGGACAAGTAAGCATTTCATTCTCAGAGAATGAAAAGCAAATATAACTGCATTCCACAAGAAAAATCACACTTTGTGTTTAAGCTCTTGATAAACCCTCTGAATTTTCTAAGTCTTTCCTCAATGAAATATAAACAAGGCAGAGGGAGAAATGTCCCATTCATTTCTTTTTTCTTTAATCTTCAAGAAATCTAATCTGCAAATGTGAATGCTCTGTGAAATTAGACAATTTGCAATTAGCTTTAATTAATTTGCAAAATGCGAAGTAGCCGGTTTATGGCTGGATCAGCATGGAGACACTGAGCTAATGAGATTCTCAACTGGATTTGGATGGAGGCTATGTTCTCAGTCTGCATACTCTTTGAAGAATGACCAAACCAGGCTGAGAGAAATCAGATCCCCTGGACTTAATTTCAAGCTTGCAGAGAAGGAAAGTCAGTTTGATGTGATTCCTCCTCTGCTTCCTTCTAGATTTGAACAGATACTGCCTATCAATATATTTTCAGATATCTATTATGTACATCAGTAACCAGTCTTATTCAGAAAATCCAAAGAATTCCAATGTTATTTTACATAATTTATTAATATAATAACAAAAAAAATTCTGCCACTGGGGAAAAAAAAAATAAAATAAAATAAAAATAAAATAAAAATCTTCAGCCGAATGCTGCTTCAGTCTCTCGTTTTCATTTTTAGCTTCTACAACACAGATTTCATCCCACTCACTCCAAGCTTACTGGGAATGCCATAGAGATAAAGTGTGGACTTGTGTATTTATGTCTGTCTTATCATCTCTAACATGCCACTCTTGCTTCCGTAATGTAAAATAAGCATCTCTCACCTAACGCTTCCAAAGTGCTGTGAATACCGTAAGGAGTGAGCCTTCTGTTCTTGTTATACAGTATTACTCAGATGATGAAAATTTTTACTAGATGATGTCTTCTGATGTGTAGAAGATGTGAACTTATCTTCTACAGCCGATTTAACACTAAAGTGTAAACAATTTTTATCCTGGAGTGTATTTCTAAATTGCCTCAAGTAGAGGGAAATCTGACATGGGATACAGTCCTTTGTGGAATCAGCTCATTTTGCAGAACAGAGCTTCACACATTTTGCAAGCTCTGGTAAGAGCTATTTTATTTTCAGCATATTATTCTGCTGATTTTGCAAGTTATTCTGCAAAGAGAAACTATCATGCTCCAGCGAAGCCAAAGGCTACTTTTTAGGACACAAGTCTACCTCAATGGGATAACCATCAGAATGAAGGCTTTAGACCTTGTTCCTGAATAATTTGCCAACTATTCAGCAGGATTCTCTGTACAGAGTGAGTCTGTACCTTTGTTCTTTCTTATTTCTCTCTGATCATAAGATGAATATATCCTTACACAGCAACAATGCAGCTTTATCTGCTCTTTTGAGGAAGAAAATAATGAAAGAACTCATAAAAAGTAAAAGGGAATCCTTTATGTTTTAGAATTTTTTAGAATAATATTAGCTCCTTTAGCAGACCATATTTAAAGGAATTTCTTCATATTTATGAAGAATAAATATCCTTCATATTTAAAGGAACTTCAATTTTTTAAATATAAAATTCTGATGTCATAAACTTCAGAATATTTTTTAACTATTCATAAATTTCAGTTTTTGTTGTTTGATTCTAAACTCAGTTACTGACATTTTTAAACATAGTATTAAAATGAACATTGAAGATCAAATTTACAAACTGAAAATATGAAACATGCTAGCAGATGTTTGTAGTCTGTACAGGTCTGGTTGCACACACACACACAAAAATATTATTTGCTGTTTTTTTAGAGGGAAACAGTCATTATAAATTCACAGCTTTAAAGAAATTTGGAGAACAAGAATTTCAGTATATACTTTTAGGCCTAATACAGGATTTCTCTTGTATGTGTGCACATTTTGTTAAATCTTTGAGGACAAAGGTTTCAGTTAAGGACTCATACATTTTTTTTCATCTTTTGATAATGGTCGATATTTCTATATTTTTTGATAACTCAGTAGGTTAAAAGTATTACGTTTTATCGTTATGAGGATTATTCCAACATTCCTAACTTCATCATACTTATCTCAAAAACCACAACTATGCAATTCTAATCATTGTAATAAAAAGTAATTTCTATAGTTAAATAATATTTTAAGATCCTTGCAACTGGAGAATACTGAGGTATCTCTCCTATGAAGGCATGAGTAACCATTCTCCTGTATTCACTTTTGAAAAAATTGAAATATCTCCTGCGGTTCTAAGATCAGAGATTCACAGAATTGTAGGGGTTGGAAGGAACCTCTAGAGATTGAGTCCGACTCCCCTGACAAAGCAGGCTTCCTACAGCAGACTGCACAGGCAGATGTCCAGGTCTTGAACCAGAGCCTCCAGAGAAGGAGACTCCACAACCTCTCTGAGCAGCCTCTTCCAGTGCTCTCTCACCCTAATTGTGAAGAAGTTGTTATGCAAATCTGTGTGGAACATCCTATGCTTCAGTCTGTGACCATTTCCCCATGTCCTATCACTGCACACAGCTGAATAGTCTGGCCTTGTCCCTTTGGCTCCTGAACCTTATGTGTTTATAGACATGGATCACATCCCCTCTGAGTCTTCTTTTCTCAAGGCTGAAAAGACACAGGTTGCTCAGCCTTTCTTCATAGGGAAGATACTCCAGGCCCTTTATCATATTTGTGGCCCTCCAGGATATCCCTATTTTTTTTGTACCTGGGAGCCCAGTTCTGGACACAATACTCCAGGTGAGGCATCCCCAGGGCAGAGTAGAGGGGAAAGATCACTTCTCTTGACCTGATGGCCATACTCTTTTTAATGCACCCAAGGTTGCCAGATGAAATCTCATCTGTTTCCTCTCAGCTTAACTCTCCAGCCTGTCCAGGTCTTGCTAAGAGTTGGGCATGTCTCACCTAAACATTATTTTTCTTTTTATGCAGTGTATGAACTGGATTATTAACTGGATCTTTATTTATTCTCATTTTCCATTATTCAGTGGACAGAATTATGTCTCCTTTATTTAGTAGTTGAGTTATCAAACAGAAATAAAGATATTGTCAATGCTTGACTACATTTTTTTTTTTTACTTTTTTTACTTTTTTTTACTACAATTGCTTGCTACTTCACTGTAGCATACTTTTTGCATTTTCAGTGTTTTATTGCTATCTTGAGTATCATCAAGCACAGAATGGACTTCCTAGTTGGTGCTAATTAAGAAGTTTGGAAGCATTTTGATGTTTTCATCTTTTCAAGGCATCAATGACTGTGGAGAAAATTGCTTTCTTTCCTGGTTTTAACTAACAAGGACTGATGTGTTTTTGCCAACATAATATACTCTTGTTCTGTCAAGATATATACTTTCATCAATGGGCAAATCTTGTAACATAAGGTCACAGTTAAATAATCAATATGAACGCCTATGTGTTGATCAATTTATTACTGTCTACACATTTTATTATTCCTGGTTGTTTTTTTTTTTTGTTTTGTTTTTTTTTTTTTTTTTTTTTTTTTTTTTTGCATCAGTTTTTCTTCCTCCTTCCTTTTTTCTTTTGTAGAATTTTGATGTTTTTCAGAAATAAAAAATGTTTTAGCAATTTTGTTCTCAAAAAACTACACTGGAATTATTTTAATAGTCCTATTCATTCACATGCTATCTTATACCTGAAGTCCATTATAAGTAGCTGAGAAACTTCTGCTGCATAAATTACAGCTCATGATACTTATTTCTCTTGCTACTGAACTGTGCAAAATAATTTCTTCACTTATTCTAGGGAGGTCTTCCTCCTCTAGCAACACTGTTATTGCAGTCACTGCTAGGGCTATAGATTATACAGGATGCAATCAACCAACTAAAGGCACACAAATGCTGCAGCTGTGACCTTTGATCATCTTTCGCCTGCTTCCTTTCCTGTTTATCACATCTTTTTTTTCAGTTTCCAATCAATATACTATAAAAATAATGTGATTAATGGAGTGATTAAAAAATTGAACTTAGTTCAAATTCTTTAAGAGAAATTAGAGCAGTTCTCAGAATATTTTTTGAAATTGCATATTTATTTCAGTTCTGGTTAAAATATTTTCTATATGAAAATTTAGAAATATGTTTTAGATATCTCTATGCATACATGCAGTAATATTTATTTAGAGATATGTGGTATAGCTACAGATAAATATATTTACTGTTAAAGATTTTTATAGTTGAGTGTAGAACTTGATCAAGAAATTAAAGGCTTCACCAGAGAGACCACAAATGCAGATGAGAGCATTTGCATTTTCTGTATCAGTTAAAATCAGTAAAAATTGTACTTGTTGCAAAGTGTAATGAAAAGAATTGGAGCTCTCATCCAGGTATTGGTTGTTGGGTCAGAATGGGTATTTTTGGAAAGCTATGATAAGACTGTACCAGTCTGTGCTGAAATAAACTGATGTGATATTATTGTTTAAGTCCAACCTAAGAGATGTGTTTAACAAATTTTTCCAGTAAAACATATTAGTATTCGTAGATGCCAAATTTTTGTTATTTACACTAGTGTACTCTTCCAGATGGAGATTACTATCATAATTATTATATTCTGTGTTCTATTCTGACTTTATAGTACAAAATCTGGCATCTGATACAATATTAAATTTTAACAGAGAAACTCTTGTCCACAAAGATACATCCATGTTTTTTTTATTTCAGATAAGCAATGTAGACAAATTTTAGGACAACACAGAACATGTTTTATCTTGCTTAATATTTGAACATTATCTTTAATTTTATCTAAACATGGGACATTCATTAAAAAAACTGGAATTATGAAATGAAAGATTCTAAACTTGATCATTCCTGCTCTCATTTACTGACTCTTTCACAGAGATTTTTATGTTAAATTTAGAAATCTTTGATGGGAGTTGATTTTTTGTTCTTCCAAATTTGATGCAGAGAATCTATTGCACTCATCTCAATATAGTAACACCTAAGAGGGGATATGCCAAAATCTAGATGCTTTAATGAATATACTATTTATTGTCAGAACTTCTGAAAGGCATAGAAATATTATTTCCAGGTAATTATGCACTATTTGTGTTGTTCCATATAAGCAATTAGGTTTGTATATTGAAACATACACAAAAGGAAAACAACAAACTTTCTTGCAGGCTGTGAAGTGTAAGTAGACTTTCTAATCCATCCCTATAGTAGCAGTAGTTTTCCCTTTGCTCAAAACAGAACAGAAAAATTTATTTGTCTGCCACAGGTTGAGTTTGTCTTCCAGTTTGGCTTTCTGTTGATGACATGTGAATTCCATGGCAATTTGCATGAACTCTTAAAATATTGACTCTGGGGGAAAAAAAAAAAAAAAAAAAAAAAAAAAGGATGGTTATTTTTTTTGCAAACATTTTCCATTCATTGCTTGCTATGCCAAAATGCTTATGAGACTGCCATCTCTGTAGAAAACCTGTGATTAGAGCATGAATCAACAATAATTTCTCAAAAAGATAAAACCTTTAATCCTCAAATGGATATTTCTAGAGTTCTGCCAAGAGTCACCTAGAAAGTACAGAGCTAAGAATATAATTATAGGAAAAAAAGTAGTCTTAGAACTGTTTTACTGCTAATAGGCAAGATGATGTTAAGGTGTGTTACCAGTCACAAGGAAGATATAGCATCTTTGGAATCATCTGGATTAAAAAATGAGGAAAATTTCTTATGAAAGAATAAGATAAAAAAAAATGTTCACTGTAAGTGATGATCCAGGTCTCCAGCTAGAATCCTTAACTGTCTTAATATGAAAATAAAACATAATAAAATAAAATAAAAATGATCTGAAGACTTTCTCAGTCAAGTCTGTTGACTCACTACTTGGCAGCTATTATCATAGAATCGTAGAACCATAGAAACTTTTGAATTGAAAGGGACTATTAAGAATAACCGAGTCCAACTTCCCTGCGATGAACAGGGACATCTGCAGCTAGATCAGCTTTTGCAGAGCCTGGTCCATCCTGATCTTGAATTTCTCCAAGGCTTCTACCATCTCTCCAGGGGACATGTTCCAGAGCCACACCACCCTTATTGAAAAAAATTTCATCCTTATATCCCCTCTTTCAATCTGAAACCATTTCCCCTTGTTCTACCACAACAGACCTTTCTAAAGAGGTCTGTTCCTTCTTTCTTATAGCCCCCCATTAGACACTGAAAGGCCACTATCAGGTCTCCCCAGAGCCTTCCCTTCTCCAGGATGAACAGCCCCAGCTGTTTCAGTCTGTCCTCGTAGCAGAGGTGTTTGATCCCTTGGATGGAAATCTAGATGTCCTCTGTACATACTATAGCCATCAGCTACTATTAGTAGCAGAGTGATGAGAAGGTATTCTGCACTCAAAATATGGTCCCATAAACTAGTTATAGGAAATTTGGAAGGGGATGGGAGTGGTATCAGAGTAGATGTTTTATAATTTTTAACATAGAAATAAATAATTGTAAGTCTTTATTTTTTTCTTTTGTGTGAAAAAAAATGGTATGTAATATAGTTCTATAGCTCTTGGTTAGAAAAAGCTTTCATAGAGCAAGTCTGATTTGACATATTTATTGCACAGCTGGAGCTTAGATATATCAGAGAGAATCATTTTGAAAAAAGGATGTTAGAGGATCAGAGGAAGATGTACCACTTTGGAAAGACACTGTCCCCGCTTAAAAATTACTGCCTCCAATATGAGCCACAGTAACGTCTCCTGTGCACATAATAGATGGATGCAAATGTGATGCAAGATGGACTTGCTTAAAACCCAATTGTTTCCCTCTGTCTACAGAGTTTTAAATATAAGGTCTCTTACTGTATCTCAGCTAAGGACTGAAGATACCAGTAAAAGAAATGTAGTCTCTTAAAGACACCTTAACCTGGCCAGTCCTTACCTTCTGACCATACCTACCTGCCCAAAAATTTGGCAATTTGAGCTTTGAATCTTCACTTGGAAACTATCTTTTGTTCCTAGAAATCTTATGAGAAGGAGCACTGTGACTAAATGTCTTTCAGTGAAGGGAAGTGTATTTTTATGACGGTTTTTTATAACGGCAAGATGTAAGATGTATTAAGCAGCAGATTGGATAAGGAGCCTCAACTAAATTGCTTTTCAGCTCTCACATCTGTGATTATTAGCATAGTGAGAACCCTAGATAGGATCTATTTGGAAAATGGAGAACGAGCTAACAAGATACAAGCATTGGTTTGAGCAGAGAATGAAAATCTGGGATAAGAGACAGGCAAAGAAAGGGAAAACTGATTCTTAACAGAAACATCATTTGAAACTAGAATACCTTTCAAAAAAATTGACATTAGTGTGAAGTGTATTTTGCAAGTTATATTAGCAGTGATCAAATTAAATTTGGTTTTAATATGAATGAACTGCATTCATTCAAGTAGCTGGCATCTGGCTTAAAAAGGCAGCTCATAAGATTACAGTGTTTCAATTCCATTTTAGTTTAAGCAGGTACCACATGTAGACTCTTTAGTTTCTAAAAATGATTGTATAAATTATTTTTTAAATCATCAAATAAGGATTGCATAAATCTTACATGTAAAAATAGGATGACAAGTTCAATCATCTTCACATGTTAATATGATAAAATAAGGAAGTGTCTGAATATGAAGATTATTACTATATTTTCATATTTCTTAGAAATAATGACCATGTGCATATACCTTATCAACACCCATTCTAGGGGCTGAAATGGTGATATTTTTCAGATTTATTAACTGTTATACACAAAATTATAAAACCTACTTACATGCCATATATCAGTACATATTCTTACAGTGAAAACAGCTGCTACTGTTAAAGCTCTGCTCTTTATCAAACCCCAGCATTCATCTTATTGTTAAAGTACATACAGGAATATTTATTATATCTTTAGAGGTAGAACTTGTGGTAAGATCATTAGTTGGTGCGTTTAGGCATTTTCTATCCACTTATTTTCAAAAGATGAGAACACGCTAAAGTTCAAGAATTTACTATTCTTATATGGGCACTGCATGTAAGAATAGATCATGGAATCTTAAAGCTGAATTATTTCCTGGAAGCTGTAAATTTTGCTTTGATTTCTGCTTGTGACAAACTCTGTTACACAGTGATATTTGTAACAAGTTATACTGATTTCTCTTCACAGTGGAGTTACCTCCATACTAAGTACACAACTCTATTGAGTCAAACTGCTTCCCCATTATTTCTACCTCTGCTGTCCCTATTGTCCTGATACCTTCAGAAGACATTGTATGATCAGTTTTTCTCATAAACTGAATTTCTCAGTGATTTTTGCCATTCTGCATCCCAGCTCCTCCTTTCTTCTACATGCATTAAAAAATTAATAGGGTCCGATATGTTTGACATTACTTATATTTGTATACTTTTTAGATGATATTCAAAAGGAATAATGCAATTTCAGGGCAACTGACATTGCAAATATATACAATCCTTTCTCATTTGCAGGGAAAAAAAGAAAAAGAAAAAGAAAAAAAGAAAAAACAGAAAAAAACCACCTATTTCATTTTTTAAAAATAATCCCTCTATCAAATTTGTGTATTCATGAATGGGTGCACATTCAGTTTCTACTGTGCTACCCCTGCCATTTGAGGTATAGAATCCAGGTTGTGAACAGTTTCTAATACATATTCATTATCTGGATCTGTATACTAAGGATTTTGAGGCTAGTGTCTAGGTCTGTAGACTGACCTGAGTCAATAAGCATAGCAACACCATACAGAACTTTTTCAGTAGTGTTTTCACCAAGGTCCTCTAAGCCAGCTCAGAATATTCAGAACTATAGGTATTCAGGCCATTTATTGAATAAGTGAGCTTAATATGGAACTCCTTGGGATTAATGCACCTTCCTAATTATCTCAGCAGAGGATCTTCTTTAAAATAGCATATTTCATGAAAAGAATCACAGAATCACAGAATCACAGAATTGTAGGGGTTGGAAGGGACCTCCAGAGATCATCGAGTCCAACCCCCCTGCCAAAGCAGGATCCCTACAGCAGGTCGCACAGGTAGGCATCCAGGCAGGTCTTGAACATCTCCAGAGAAGGAGACTCCACCACCTCCCTGGGCAGCCTGTTCCAGTGCTCCGTCACCTCACTGTAAAGAAGTTCTTGCGCACATTTGTGCGGAACTTCCTATGCTGCAGTTTTCAGCCAAAAAAAGAGAAAAGAGCAGCTTGGTGGTTTTGGTGTTATAAACAGCACGCAGTCTTGATCTGCAGCTGTTATCAACATGAGAAAAAGCTTCTGCAAAAATATTACCCAAGTAAATCACACAACTGAGTTCTTTGCCCTCCTTGACAAATATATATATATATATATATATATATACTTAAATAGGAATGAATGCAGTCATTAATCATTAAAATGATTTATCTTCTAGGTAGTTCCCATGACTTATATTACTTTTAATTCAGTTATGAGAGAGAAGTTATGTTTGATGCTTTGCACAGTTTTTATTAAATGATATTGAGATATTGAAATCAACAGCTACTTGTATTTATGACTCTGTCCAGCACTTCGTGTGAGATTTATTCCCTTAGGAGCAGGCAGTTCAATACTGAGTAGCTGTGTAGTTAATGTGCTGTTACTGTTGCTGTTAGTGGGCACCAGCCTCGTACTAGCTTAGTTATGTAAGATCTAAGGACTTGACTGGACTTACTCTGGTCCACTGGTAGACTTATTCTGGTAGACTTTTCTGGTCTTATTTTAGGTATATTTAGCTGAAGTTGAAAACTGAGTAATAGTTAGGTTACAGGAATTTAACTTGTCTGTAGCTTCATTTTACCATTAGCTAGATATTTTAGCTTCATACAACTGGATAGTTTTATTCTGTAGAAATTATAATAAAGCCTGTAAAGATCAAAAAAGTCTAAAGTTTCAAGTCTAGCAGCTATCATAATAGCCCTCACAGCTGTCTTCTGAGCATCTGACTTCAAGTTAACAAGTAGCTATCTTGATCATAAGAATAATCCCCCAGGCTCACACAGCAATGAATTTCTTCTGGTGAGGTCTGAGAAAAGGAGTGATGATGTAGAATGTTTGAGACAAAGTAGAAGAGAGATGGTGTTTATCCTGATCACTCAAAAAATTCAAGAAAAAGATTTTAAAATATAATTATTTTTAACAGATTCATTTCAGATTTCCTGAGATTTCCCTGTGAATGTCTATCAAAGCACAACAGCCTGAAATCCAGGAATGACACAGGTGTTGGCAAGGAATGTGTGGTAGTTGACCAGCACAGTCTTCTTCCTCTAACCCAGGGCAGCATTTATCCACCTTACACTACTGCTGTGACCTGGAAAATTAACCTTCTCTCCAGACTCAGAGGACCTGGATGCAGACAGATGTCTCCTTTAGCTGTCATTATTTTGTGGTTTTTAAAAAATCAGTACTGAATGAAAATAAAATGAGTGTAGTACAGTGTCCACACCGCATCTGGTTTTCAATATCTCTTGATATTCAAATATCAACATCTATCCAATTGGTTTCAAGTAACGTCATCTGTAGTGGAAACTTTTTTGATTTTTGTTCTTAAAAGGAAAAAAAAACACAAAAGCAATTTACATCTGTCATTTATTTTCATTCTGATTGCATTCCTTAAAAAGATATAAATTATAAATTACAACTTTTATGTGGGACAAGTTACCTATACTTCTGTAGCACAGAGATACAGAGCATTGAAAACCAGTCCTAGCAGAGCTAGCTAAATGATGTGCAGGATCTCTCTAAGTATATCACTAGTCCAGATCTTTGGATCTGCAGAAGCCATATCCCTTCTCTTCCCTTCCCTTTGTGGGAATGAAATGTTGTTTCTGTGTTGGATATTGAGATGGACAATTGATCTAAAGAAGTAGAACATAATCTGTTTGTATTCTTTAACTTGTCCTTTGGAGTAATTGATGTGAAAAGTAGAAATATCATATACATATTAGTAACATATTTCAGAAAAATAATTACTGAGCTATGTCACAAATTCTTTCTCACAAAGTTGGAATAGATTTTAAATGTTTTAGACAATGTAGGTATTCTGAACTAGAAAGCGTATTGTAAGATTGTTAAGCCAGAGAAAGTGAAATATGTTTAACAAGCTTTTAAGGAGTCAGGGCCTTCACACAAAGCAAAACTGTCCCACACTGTGGGAATGTTAGGATGCCGTAGGCAGACTCCAGGATACTCCCCTCTATCCTCCTTCTAAACTTATCTCTATGCAAGGACAGACAAATGACCAGAACAATGACCCAGTGTAAAGGGCACAAATGCTAGGGGGGTAATTAAACAATTAAAAGGTTGGGTTTATATTTATGTCGTAAAACAGAATCCGAAAGTTATGACCAGATGTTTGTTAAGAAAGCAATGGTTAGAAGGCAATTAATCAATTAAGACATTTGTATTTGGATGTCAGATATTTATTTGTGTTTACTTGGCATTTGTATGATTAGTGAAGCATTGCGATAGAGTGTGAACCTGAAGTACTCAGCCAATAAGGAACCAGAGGAGAAAATGTGCATGTGCATTATGTCTCTACATAATTATTTAAAAATAAGTCTCCTTCCATGATCTTAAGCCTTGATACTATCATCCATATTTTATTTTTAGTCATGTAGACAGCATAGCCCATTCTAGCTTCAACAATTTATTCTTGCCTTTTATCTTTCATTCCCTGTGAATGGGAAGGAAAAGTCTCCTATCTCAGTCTTAGGATGGCAGGTCTGACCTTCTAAACACAATCCCAAAGATTGCTCCCTGGCTCTGAACTGTATTACAAGTACAGGACGAAAACTCTCCAAAACCATTGAAACTACTTTTGAAATTGCAACTTGGTTATTATAACACCTGGGAAACTCTTAAACACTCAAATTTGTTTTTTCCTGTCATAAGAAATACATAGAGGTACTCTGGGTACACTTTGAGTTGGATTTCAGTAAAGGTTAACAATCCCTTTCTTCTCTAGGAAGGAAAGAAATTGTGTCTATATGTCACAGATCAAGTAACACAGCACTGACCTGTGATTTTGGCTTTTTCTGTTAGCAGCTGAGTCTTCCTTCCTGTTGCTACAGTTGTTCCTTGTCTCTTTTTCCACATTATCAGCTATAAAAACTTCCTGTGCTCCAACATGTTGTCAAATTGCCTAATGCTTTTCTGAGGAGCTGCCCAGTAGGAATACCTTTTCAACCTTTTTGAGCCTAAAATTTTCTGCATCATTGGAGCTGATAGCTGTGCTATCATCCTAAACAAAGACACTGGACAAGAGGGCATGTTGAAATACACATGATTGAATGAAAGAAGATATGGTAAAATTCTCCATACATTCAACATGCATAGGTTACATTAGATTGCAGATGAATGCTGTGAATTACAAAATTTACATGAGTATTGCATTTAAATTGTAATGTTTAACCTTCATAATTTTTAGTGCTGCTGTCACGCCAACAGCCAGTAGAGAGAAATTTGAAAATATTTTAATTTTATTTAGAAATGTCATCTAAGGTTTGCTGTGTAAATAGCATCAAACAAGAACTTATTCTCATGGCATTATCAGACATAAGCATAATAAACTGATACATTTCCTAGTATACTCAGCATCATAATGAACTTCAGCATGCTGCATACTGACATTCAATCACTCTAAAAAATACTTGAATTACAGGACATTATTTTGTTCCTTCAGTCATGTAGAAATACAAAAATCTACAGATAATTTTTGTTTTGAAATGTCAGCTTTTATTCATAAACATCAAATAGAAAATATTTGTTCTAATATTATTTGAAGACAGCAAAAAAATAAATGCTTCAGGACGCTACTATGAAGAAATTATTACCTAGAGAACTTATTAAGCATGATATATACTGTAAGTTCACTCTTCATTTTTAGAGATACTGAATGTACTTCTAACCAATTCTTTTTTGCATTTCAAGAGTCATAAAATTTTTCCATATATTAAAAAAACGAATTATTTAGGTCAACCAATATAGCAAGACTCTTCAAATACCCCATAATCCTGGTTTTTTCATACCTAAAAGAATTCTGCTTTGTTTTTTGTGATGGTGTAGAAAGGTCAATTTTTACAAATTTTGTGGTGGAAGAGAGATCTGCTGAAGAGACTTTTCCCTTCTTTCTCAGAGACCCACTTTAGATACACATTGGCACTCAGTCTTCCCAATGAGGTCCCATCAGCATAGAGTAGAGGACGTGACCACTTTGACTTCTGACCACGCTTTTGATGTAGCCCAGGATACATATGGCTTTTTGGGCTGCAGGGGCACATTGCTGGTTCACATCCAATTTGCTATTCATCGGTTCTTGCCAGATCTTTTCAGCAAGGCAGTGCTCAATCCTTTCATAAATAAGGTTGTACTCATACTGGGGAATATTGGGAGTGATCTCTATAATCCACCTGAGTCAAGGAGAATATTTGGCTGTAAAAAGAGTGTGTAGAGACTTGTAGAGACATAAACCCTGCAGTATCTAAACAGAAAAAGAAAAATAGAGTAAGAAACAGAATCTCAAAGTCCCAGTGGGCTGCCTTCACTACAGACATGCACTTTTGTTATTCAATAGTTTTGCAAATGACTCTCTCTGGGACATAGATGGGGAAATGTATCCATGATAATTTCATGATGAAGATATTCTACTGGGTTGGGAGACCTAAATGTTTGAAGTACTCCAAGATGAAGAATGCCAAGAGCTGTCTACATGGCTGCCAAGCTCCTTTATAAACAATAGACAACACCATTCTATTTATCATTTTAATAACAAAGGTTTCCCTGCTGCTTTGGCCCATCCAAGACCTTCTCTACCTCCAGGAGATAAAGCAGTTGAACCATGATAAACCAAGATGTTTCTTTTATTTAATTCTGCTGCAGGCAGATGTAAAAGCTTAAGTTCAGACAGGCCCCATAGACTCCATATTAAGCTTTTTGTTAAAAAATTTCTCCTTCTGAGTATGGGAGTTACAGTGTTTTCTTGAAGTTTGAAGTGGAATATTGGGTTTGGGACCCTGACTTTTATTAAATAGCTTTGTATTTAGAAAGAGCTACAAAAAGTCAACTGCAGTGTTTCCCTTCAGTAAGAAAACATATATAAATATTTATAAGATAGTCAAATAACATTAGAAAAAATCTTGGGAGAGGTAATGCCTAAATTCTCTCAGGCACACAGTATAGATAACTGGAAATCATGCCTGAGACAGAATTTCTGTAGATCAGTCTAGAAGACTAGAAAGAGCTAGTAAACATCTGAGTAGAGGGGTTATTAGAGATTAAACAAAACAAATCAAAATTTTGTTTAAAAGATGAAACTTACCTGCAAATGAATGAAGTAGGAGAAGAGAAGATATATTGGTGGGTGACTAATGGCAGATTCGAAAAGGTGCTTGGTAGTGACTCGTTAGAAACATTAAATATTCTCACAGAACTTTATTTTAAACAAAGTAAAGAAAGGATGGCTGCCAAAAAGTTGATGAGTGTCCAAAGATGAGGTATACATTAAAGAAACAGTTAAGAAAAATCTGACCATAGGAGACAGACAAAATATACTGCATTTGTATTCTTCTAATGTAGCCATAATTATTACATTCTTTTCTTTTTTAAAGAAGAAGCAATCTGAGAAACTGTCTTAAATTGAAGTATCAATAAATGGTTATTAAGATAAGCCAATAAAATTATTAGTAAGATTTTTCCCTGAAGTGATTATATACAGCCAGGTACATTAAAGGTAATCAAATACAAAGCTGGTAACTACCAGTTAAATCAGAAGGATGGAAACAATCAAATAGGACATCCATTTTAAAAATAGTCCAAGAGAGAAGTAGAAAATGAACTGGTAATCTGATTTAACTTCAGGCAAACTGTAAAGACTGGAACTAGCAGGGTAAAGAGAGAGAGAGAGAGAGAGACAGAGAGAGAGACAGAGAGGGAGAGAAAAGGAGGAAGGATCAATACAGATTCTATAGAGAATAGTCTTTCCGTCCAAAATCAATACAGTACTGTAAAAATGTCAACTGCTACTTTGGGAATGTTCCCAGACAGGGGAACCTGATTCTTTACACCAATAAATTGTAAGAATACTCTATTGCAGACTTTCGACTCATGCCAATTATCACTGTCCTGCTTACAGTTTAGGAACTAACAAAACCCAGAGGCAATTCTCAACATGCAGGCATCAGATCGTGGAGAATATGAAACTCAGTCTTGCCCCTGCTAGTGCACTGCAGTGTCAGACAAAAGTTGTATTAAATTAATGTTAGCATTAATGCATCCTTAGAATGTGAGGATAATGAAGATCCAATTACTATAATGTATACATATTTCCAGGGTTTTAGTAAGTCTGCCATAAAGAGCCCCTAAAGAAGTGGAGCTGTCTTAGGGGAATCCAAAAATGATAAGTTGTAAATGGAGACAGTGGAAAAGATGAAAGGAGGGAACTGCCCCTAGCTGTACCTACATGATGACAGATTTAATTTCACTGCAATTAATACAGGAAATATTTTGAAGGTACTGGGGATTGTTTAATGGGAGATAAAAGATTCCTAGTCTCTGAGAGCATCTGAGAAGGCAGGAAAACTATTTGGTGTTACTGTAAATCAGACCACATAGAAAAGAATGATCACAAGTGTATAAATTGAAATCCTTGAATTTGTAATCTTTCCTGAATCCTGGGAAACAGACGCAGCTCTTATTCAATTGCCTCGAGATGAAATGTTATAAGAAAAGAACAAAATGGCCTAATGCTTTCAGCCTTTGGAAAAGTGGCTAAGTGGAAAAATGGAAATATAATCAAATGAATATATTATGGAACAAACCACAGAAGAGAATTACTATTTCTTAGAACACATGAACTTAGTAATATATGAAGCAAATGGTTTATTTTTTGAAAATGAATTGTTTTCTTACAATGCATAATTTAACTGTGGAATTCCTTCACACTGGAAAATATCTGGTACAAATATAAAATATAAAAAATAAAAAATAAAAAAAATAAAAAGAAGTAAGACAAATTAGGGTAAACAGTATAATAGAACGACTTGGTCCAAACGTAATCTCAAAGCTATCCCTGAAGTTGTAGCAGTTAAAAACTGGAAAATAAAATTATCTTACACATGACCTTTTCCTCATGTTTTTACCCCTTGCATGTTTGAAAGTAAACTACCAGAAGAGACAGAGCTTATGTTTGAGACAGCAGGGTCATAGTTAATTATGCAGTAATCTGTCTCTGAAGAAAAAAAACTTGGAATTAATGCAAATGCCTTATTGAAATAACATATTTGCTAAATTATATGTGAAGAAGGAAATAACACACGTAAAATTCCAATAGTTGATCATATATTAAATATCACTCTTAAATTACAATTGCATAAGGAATCAAATGAATTTTACACAGGTTTGTTCAGATCTAAGATTTCCATCTTCACCATATAGAATAGTTAAGGTTGGAAGGAAGCTCTGGAGGTCAGCTAGTCCAACCTTCTGTTCACATACGGTCTCTGAAAGCACCATAGCACCATAGGATTGGATCCAGGAGTGTTCTGAATATTTCCAGGGAAGGACACTCCACAACTTTTCTTGACAATCTCCTCCAGTGCTCTGTCACCCTCACAGTAAAGAAGCTTTTCCTCATATTCAGATGAAACTTCCTATGTTTGTCATTGTCATCTCTTATTCTGTTTCTGGGCACCACCAAAAAAAAGTCTGGTTGCATTCTGTGGAAAGCCTCCCTTAATATATTTGCCCATATTAATAAGATCTCCTCTCAGTCTTCTCTTCTCCAAGCTGAGGATTTCCAAGTCTCCCAACCTTTCCTCATAAGGAAGATTCTTCAGGCCCCTAATCATCTTTGCGACCCTCCACTGTACTCTATGTAGAAGTTCCTTGTCCTTCTTGAACGGGGAGCCCAGAGATGGATGCAGCACTCCCAGTGAAGTCTTACCAGGGCCGAGTCGAGGGGAAGGATAACTTCCCTCAGTGTTCTGACAGTGTTCTTGCTAATGCAGCTCAAGAGATCCAGGATAACTTTAGCCTTCTCAAGGGTACATTGCTGGGTCATGGTCTATTTGTTGTCCACCAGCACCTTTTCTGCAGTGCTAATTTCCAGCATATCAACTCTCAGCTTGTATTGGTACATGCAGCTATTCCTCCTCGTGTGCGGATGCCTTTGTTGAACTTCAAGAATTTCCTCTTTTCCCAACATTTCAATCAGTCCGGATCTCTCAGAATAGCATCACAGAACTCTAGGCATCAACCACTTCTCTCAATTTTGTATTATCATCAGACTTGCTGAGGTTGCTCTCTGTCACTCCTTCCAGATCACTGACAAATAAATTGAACAAGACTGGATTCAGTAATGACCCCTAGGAGATACCACTACCTAAAGGCTTACAACTAGACTCATCAGAACTGATCACAGTTCTCTGAATTCTGCCATTCAACCACATCTGAATCCACCTCACAGTCCGTTCATGCTTTCTGAGCTTACCTGTGTAGATGATACAGATGGCAATAACAAAAGCTTTGCTGAAAACAAGGTAAAGAACATCTACTGCTCTTCCTTCATCTTTTCAGCTGGTTATTACCTCATAGAAGGCATTAAACATTATTTCCCATTGATGAATCTATGCTGAATGCTCCTGTTCAAATTCTTTTGCCGCAAATACATAGAGATGACATCCAGCATGAGTTGTTCCATCATCTTTCTAGTGATGGAAGTGAGGCTATCTTGTAGTTTTCTGGGTCATTCTTCTTGTCCTTTTGGAAGATTTGGGTGTCACTGGCTTTCGTACAGTACTCAGGCATCTCTCTCATTCTCCATGACCTTATAAAGATGACTTGGAAGTGGCCTAGCAATAACATTCACCAGTTCCCTCAGCACTTGTTGGAGAGTTCCACCAAGGTCTGTGGATTTGTGCATGTCATATTTTCTTAAATCACGTCTAACCCAATACTCCCTGACCAGGGGAAAGTCTTCCTTTCCCCAGAATTTCTCCCTTGTCTCCAGGGCCAAGGATTCCTGAGGCTTTAGCAGTAAGAATTGAAACAAAGAAATCATTCAATAATTCTGCCTTCTATGTATCCTTTGTCACCAGAGCATCCACCCCATTCATCAGCAGGCCCACGTTTTCCCTAGTCTTCTTTTTGCTACTGATGTATTTGAAAAACATTGTCCTTAGATCCACATGGGCCTTAGCCTTCAGCATTGCACCCGTGCTTACTCTAACTTTCATATAATCCTCCCAAACGTCTTGTCTCTTTTTTTACAATCTGTATATTCCATATTCTGTTTGAGTTTTGCTAGAAGGTACTTACTCATCCATGCAAGTCTTCTGTTCTCTTTGCTTTTCTTCTTACTCTTAGGCAAGCACTGATCTTGAACTTGTAGGAAGTGATGCTTGAATATTAGCCAGCTATCTTGAACCTCTCTGCCCTCTGTGGCAATAACACACAGGATTCTTTTCAAGAAGACTCTGGAAGAAGTCAAATTTTGCTCTCTTGAAGTCCAAGGTTGCAATATTATTATTGTATATAAAAATAAGATTTAATAGAGAATGTGACATTTTCTTGTACTATAATTGTTCTTCCTCAGTTTTTGTTTAATTTCGTGTTGAACAACTCATTTCTACTTCAAGTACTGATGAATAATGCTACATTTCAGTTTCCATTATTCTGACACTTTAATAGCAAGCCATCTGTGCTTGAAGTTGAAGTGACGCTGTCTTAATACTTACTGAAAATGTAAGGTTGAAAACAGCAAATATAATTTTCTTCTTGGTGAAGTTAAAAATAAAGGCCCATTGACCTAATAACATTGTTATGTGCATGACTGACTGGAGATTCCTTTGGGGAAATATTAAGTAGTGTTGGATGCTCTTTTACATACGATTATTACATTTTTCTCAAAGAAACTATTCCTACAGTTTATACTTGGTTGTATAAAAAGAGCAAAACAAGCTTTTAACTTGCTCTTCCATTTCTGTTGACCAAAACAATTGTGTCATTGATATATTTTTGAGTATGCCTAATGGATTAGTTTGTACTATATGTTTAGTTTAAGTAAAATAATTTAATGTGGTATAATTCAGTATTAACAAGTAAGATAATTTATTATGGGATTCTTTCACTAAATCATCTCAGAATATTCCTGAAAGGAACATTTAAAAACACTTTGCATTTTTGTGAGTAGATATGTACATGTGCATAACATTCATTAATTGTGTATTTGTACTAAAACAGGTTTTGAGTTCTCAGCATTGGTTCCGGGGACTGAAATATGTCATTAGATCTCTTTGACAGGTAACTAGACACTGACTGATGCTGAGATCTCCATACTTGCTCCAGAAATTGTCATCACAGGCCAGGGTGCTCTTTCCCTGACCCATGTCTGGTAGCTTGTACTGAGGTTCACTCACCTCATCCAGGTCTCACTAGTAGCTGGCAGTTAATCCACGAAGCTCACACATGCACAGGAGAGAAAGTGTGGATATATAGAGAGATAATTAAGAAAATATCTACTGAGAGAAAAATATAAGGTGAGACTGACTGTTGTGATCAATTGCAGGACATGGCCAGACAAGTGTACTAACCAATGACCAGCTCTTTTCTACCCTTTTCTACTTATCCACCCCCTTTGTTAATCTTACTCTCCCTTCCCCCTTCTCACTCCCCATAGTTTTGCAGAGCCCTTCAATTTTACACCCTTCCAATCACTCTGATTTATCATCTTATTGGCTGCAACATCCAGGTTGATCTTTGTGGAATTGGTGTCTGTAGTTTGATACCTCATCAGCTAGTGTGACTGAGAGGCTGGATCCATGTTATTATCTCCATTTTTGATTTGTCAGGTCTGTCTCAGCATTCTGCCTATTGCTCCCCTTTCTGTATTTCTGATCATTCTGATCCAGGGATCCTCATTCATACCACCATGCTGTCTTTTTTCATTTGTCTCTGATTCAGTGAATCCCAAATTCTTCTCTGGAGCCCTAGTCCAAGAGGAAACTGATAAAATAGGCAGGTACTAAATCAGAATCGAATCTGGATCATATTTTTTGTATGCTAGTACACAAGATTTTATTCTAGGAAGTTAAAGATATAAACTTACATCTCTTTATGGTAAAATGTCATTAAAACCACCTTGTGGTTTACAACACCCATTCTGGATAGATGTTGTATGTAATTACAAGTGCAAGAACCGGAGCTTTCTGAAGGAGAGTGAGAGACAACCTTTCTAGTTATTCAAGTGCATGTGTAGAAGTGGGTGCCTGTTCGTGTATTTAAGATAATAAAACACTCTGTTAAGAAAATTATAATTTACAGAGTATGTAAGTCTGACCTTCATTTGACACCCTTGCTGGAACAGCAATTCGTCTTTTGAAATAATGTAGGCCAACAAAGCATCTGAACTGCCCAAAGTAATATAATTTTGTTAGCACTGGCAAACAAGTGCTGAATCAAATTTGGACATTTTTCATAAAGAACTACATGCCCCTTGAGCAAATTATCTACTGATTGTCACAGGAAAAGATGCCATATTTGAAGGCAGATGTACCACAGTGCCCTAGTTTTTTTACTGACTACCTACTCTGTTGATACAGATCCTATTCTTCCTCATACCTTGCAGGTTGTATGAGGTGGTCTGTCATATTTATTACGCATCTGAATAACAAAATGGTTGTTATCAAAGTAAACTGTAAAACAGATGTATGAAGCCTAGGGAGAGTGCAAGTACATTTTATGATATTATGTTGAACACATTCTCTGGAAAATGAATCAAGCTGGAAAATCATTTGAATACTGTTCATACTAAGACTCTAAAACAGCACATGAAAATGCATCATATTTTCATTTCAGTTGTAATAGTTTCTGTATAATTCTGTTAACGTTGTCGTATTTCAGAATAACTAAATCAGAAGTTAATTTACGTACTTGATTAATTTGTTTATATTTGGTTCTGTCACATTATACATTGACGAAATTGAATGCTAAGCAGCAGCTTAAGGACTTTGCCTACTGTGTACATCTTTTTCAGAGCCGAATATTCATGTTATTAATAATGTGTGAGTATAAGGACCATGGATGTAATTTGGGATGAAATACAGCCCAGGCAATCTGCGAACTTTGAGAAAACCATATTGGAGTAGTGACTCTAAGCAGAGTGAGAACAATTTAAGTGCAAGTGGAGCTGCAAATGTATTTAGTTAAAATGTCCAAAGTTCTTATGAGGTTTTCTTATGTGATCTATATCTCCTATCTATAGAATCCTGGAATCATCATAGCTTGGCCTGGGTTGAAAAGGACCATGATGATCAACTAGTTTCAATCCCCCTGCTATGTGCAGGGTTGCTAACCACCAGACCAGGCTGCCCAGAGCCACATGCATCCTGGCCTTGGATGCCTCCAAGGATGGGGCATCCACAACCTCCTCTGGCAATTTGTTCCAGCGTGTCACCACCCTCTGCGTGAAAAACTTCCTTCTAATATCTAATCTATACCTCCCTAGCATGATTTTACTTGTGTGTGATCAATTGAAATACATTTCTGTCCTTGACTTAAAAGTAAATTGGATTTAAAAATCTGAATATGGGAGTGACCAATAGTACAAAACATTGGCATATAGTAACTTTTTTCCCAGAAGGAGACATGAAATTCCCAGGCCATATTCCAGTGTCTAGACTCAGAGGTAAACAAGACAGAAAGGTTATGAGAACAGATGCAACTAACACCAGCTGTGTAGTTACTTTGTTCATGATGTAATAATTACAAATAAATTACATTTCAATTGCTGGTCCAAGTTTAAGCACCCACGATCTTTAACCCAGACAACATCTTCAGCCCTCTTTCTCATAAATTACTGTAGGTTTTTATTAAGTTCTGCAACAGAAATCTTGCTTACATTCATGGATCGTTTCAGTCCTTTAAATTCTGACTACTATTTCAGTCAGGAGTTTATACCGTAAGAGCACATTATATTCTATTTGAAGACTTAATGACTGTAGCAAGAGAAATATCCCTTTTATAGGATGTTCTGTGACCATTTTTGACAAACATTTCACTGAGATTGCATAATGAGACAATTAACTGGAACAATACCTAATTTTTTTTTACTCATTCCTTGTCAAGGCAAAATATTCAGTTGAGTGAATGAAGATTCTGTTACTTATTCCTGCATACAAACTAACAAAGATCTTTTTAATAGAAACAATTTCTATTACACCTTATTATTTATTGCACTTTATTATATACTGAACCTTCAATTGAACCTCATAATTTATTGAACCTTCAATCATGTATCTATACATTCGACCATATTTTTTCAATATTAGATTTTTATAAAATGATTTCTTCAACATAATAGGATGTACTTTATTGGAAGTACTCATAAACAAGTGGGTCACTCCGAAAGTAATGCCTCCTATTTATTTCCATGAAAAATACAACAGATAAAAAGAGCATTATTTGATAGAGGAAATTCTCAGCTGCAGAACACTAAGTTTCAACATAATAACTACTATTTGCTGTGTATTTTTTACCATTAATAAACAAGAGCTACATACCAACCTCAAAAAAATGTGCACCAGTGGAGATTACTTACTGCCTCTGATTCCATTGCTGAAATGTACCACTCACCACCCTACTGGGCTCCTATCCACTCTTTGGTCTCTATAAATGATCAGCAAGCAGTGATGAATGCTAATGGGTGCCATTTTTATGCATTAACAAATTCATTGACACATTTTTTTTTTTTTTTCATACAGACTTCCATATCAGAAGTCCGTCATTCTGTCAGACTGCTTTTCTGCTGCCGTCTGTTGTACAACAACAAAATTTAACTGAATAGTGATGGGAAGATTCAACCCATATTGCCATATCATCAGCATTGTCCTCTGACATTATGGGCCAAAATATTGAAATAAGATACATTACTTTCATTGTAGGTCTCATAAACACCATTGAAATACTCACTACTTCAGAAGCAACTACTCTATTAGTATATCTATATTATAATTAATATTCAGACTTCAAATTTGCTGTGAATGCATGTTTAGCATTTATTATCTTATTTGTCTGAAATCTAAATTTGGGCTGCAAGAAATCTCTTCTGCCCTTGAGGCAGCAAACATTTTGGGTTCCCCTAGAAAGTACCTAAGGGCTCCCTCAAGGAATAATCTCCAGACTATTTTCTTTTATCCCTACTTGATGTCACTGAAATGACAAATAGAATAGCTGGAGGCTACACACAGATACTGGTGCCAATGGATCTGGTACATCCTGAACCGTCATTGCCATCCAGGAATACCAGCAGAATTTCCCCAGACTTGGCCTTTGGGGTGATTCAATAAACAAATAAGATAGACGTGCACCTCTGCAGGCCTTGAGACTATCCTGAGGGCTGCCCTACATAATAACAAATTCACAGCATCTGAGACTCTGAATATGATCACTGAAGCAACCTATACCTTTAGAGCTGGTGCTTTGGGTTCTTGGCACAACACTCATTCCTTGCTGAACAGTCATTTCAAATTTTCAAAGTCTTAAAAATTAGTATTCTGAAAAGCTTGTTCAGCTATGAACTACAAAAGAGATGTGAACATGTTGGGTGCTGGTAGGGTAGCACTAATCAGTTACCAAAGAGAAAAAAGACAAGTAATCCACGGAAAGTGTCTGGGAGACCTTGCCATAGAATGTAAGGTTGAACAAGAAGTTCTGATCATGTTGTCCTACAGTGGTGGCATGTATGCCTGGTATCGTCTTTGATTTTGATTTGCATTTTTCTTGTAATCTCTCGCTGCAAATACAAAATGAGCCCTCGTTTACTCAAGTCAAAAATGGCAAAATTAGCATCTCAGTGTTCTTCTCACTTATCTGTAAGGAGATACGTAACTGAAGAGAAAGCAATATAGTTTTGCTCCAGTAGATATCCCTGTTTGACCGAATTTCCTCTATTTAGTCTTATTCACATTCAATATATATAAGAAAAAAAAGATTCAGTATATGGATTTAATGGCCAATTTCTTTGAGGAGATTCTAATTTATGGAGGTATAAATACATTATCATTTGTTGAAAAGCTCCGGAGAACAAGTTTATCAGCTCATTAAAATCTTGCTGAAATAAACTGCAGCTACTGAAAGAGGACATTGTGTTATACACCTCATCATTCAGTTACAGATTTCTATATATTTGCAATAATTTAAAATGCCATCTTTCAGGAGTTTAACCAGTTCTTGGTGTCCTAGATAAGTTCAGGCTTGGATAGTACTTTAAATACTTAGAAGTTCCAATTCTATTTTTCTCATGAGAAGTTTCATGACATTAGTCTGCTGCTGGGAAGCAAGAAATAGTGATAATATTACCAAGGGGCACCTGAGGAATTCAGAGACAACACCTCCACACTTAAAATTTAAAAAAATCAAATGTGGCAAATCTCTTTAGTACATTTTTTTCTGAATAATTTTTCCCACTGATGAGCAGTCTTACAAGTATATTAAGTTAAATCAGTTCCCGTATAATCATCCGCTTTAAACAAGACTATTACTTAAAATTCTTGGCAGGTATATGGTATTTTAAATAGAAACCCCATTTAAATTCTGTATTAGGATTTATTAATTTTATGAAGAAAATAAATTAAATTCTTAAGGTCTATAAGGTCATATGGAACCATGAGACAATAATGAAGGGATAACTGTAAAGCACCGTAACACAGCTTTTAAATATCTGCCTTAACAGGAATGTAGATTACCACTTTCCCCACTTCTCAATCTCTTATCTATACAGCATGTCACATAAACTTATTCTAAGTAGCTGCTGTTAATGTCTGGTTTCTTTCAGCCCAAGTGCTGGGTTCTGTGCACTTGTGAATTCTAATCTTTCTTACCTGTAAAGAAAGATGAGTGTACATAGAAAATTATCTAAAAGTGTGCATACTGAAAGTCTTCTTTTCCAAATCAAATTTATAGGACTTTCCATTAATCACTGTATCTTGTTCCTAGTTATACTGAAGATCTAGACATAGTGTGTTGTGGTTTTTTTTGTTTTTGTTTTTGTTTTTTTTTTTTGTGCTGCTTGTTAGCTTTGTTTTTCCAATGTGTATCTGGTTAAAAACCATCTTTTTACTTACATTTAACCATTCATTTGCAGTTCTTGTTACAGAATCTGTCCATGAAAATTTGGGCAGATTTACAAGGTACATATAACCTATATTTCAAATAGAAATTATGTCATAGGCAAACGACAGATTTTAAGTAGAAGTATGCATGCATTATTTTCATGCAGACTTAGCTATGTTTTAGCATACGTAACTGGGATTTATGTTTTGAACACTTGGAGGTGATGATGCTTCTTCATTTTTACCTAAAATAACTTAAATATATCAAACACTTTTCTGGTAAATCTTATATATTTTAAACTAACCCATAAAATCTGATATCATTTGTACCACTAATATGTTCTAAAAGTAATAGTACTTACTTTCAATCTGAAATGTTTCAATTGAGATTTTACTCAAATCAAGTATTCAGAAAGGGAATGATTCCAAATTAAAATAAATTTGTTTACAATGTGTTCTCATGCTCTCTAGTTATGGATATTCTGGCAGCTGAGCACAGTACTAGAAGTTTTTGTTGGAAGATAAAAAAATTATTTTCTGCAAATTTGAAACAAAATACATAGAAGGGGATTTCAAAATGTTTGATCACATGTAAACATGTACTGTAATTTGTGTGAGAATATATTTTTGTCTAACATGCAACTTGTGCTAAAAATATATTTGACAACTTACTCACTTATAAAAATGACTAGCATTATGTTTAGGGCACTGATTTGTTTGTTAAATGTTATAGGCTTAATGCACAGATTACTATATGTTCTCATTTTAACATTGATCATCTGATGTCTTTCCTCAATATCAATAAGTCACTTGACTTCTTGTTTTACTTTACCACACACACACACACACACAAAAAAAAAAAAAAAAAAAAAAAAAAAAACAGACTAATGCTTGCTCACTTATTTAATTAAAGATTAAATTTAAATGACTTTGGGCAGTCTTATTTTTCATGGGAGAGTAACGTTTTACTGAGAGCTCTTTCAGATGGGCTAGCTTTCATTATTTGCTTTTAAAGCTTTGCACAGCTTGGTACTCTAAATTAGCTAGCAATATATTTTTTTTACTTAAATTTCATGCTTGTGTGATATGTTGAAAACCTACACAGGCTTTGTTTTTTTTTTTTTCTTGGGAAGCTGTAAACATTGACTTATCTTTGGGAAACTGAACCACGATGTTATGTGCTAACACTGTGATAACACTTGGGGCAGATATTCCTGCTTCTCATACAGGTGATTCTGATTTCTGATGAAGGTTTAATTTCAATTGTGGTTGATATTTTCCAGTACAAGAGTTGGATTTCTCATGGTGAGTATATTCAAATATCAAATATATTTAATCAAATATATTTGTTTGCACTCTTTGAGGAAATAACAGAAAAAGATATGTTGTCAGCTAGGTATTATGTTTAAATATAATTAGTAAGACCTTCTCCTCAAGAAAATATTAACCAGTATCTTACAGAAAAATAAGCACCTATTCTACTTTTCCTGTTTTTTTTTTTTTTTTTTTGTTTGTTTGTTTAATTTATTTTATTCAATTTAAGAGCAGACTGATCTTTATAGTGCTACAATACATAGAAAATTACATTGTTATCATCTATTAAGTGAGCTCTGCCTAGAGTTTAAGTCAAGCCTTTATTCTGAGGAAAATGCTTGAAGTTGCATGCTAGTTTTTTAAGTTCAAATGAAATAGAAATTTGTCCCACTGTCTGCAATAAAATTAGCATAAATTAGCATCATTGCATCGGATAAATGTGTTTCATTTTTTAACATCTTTGACTCACCATGTCATCTTTTTTTAAAAGACTGATATCTGTCTTTTTATAACAATGTGAAAATCAATATGAGAAACAGAAGGAAATGGACAAGAAGAGGTGAAAGGAACAATTACATTTCTGAATGATTTTAAAACTAACAATCCTGTAAGTTCAGACAAAAGTAGTGAGTGATCAGGAGGGACTTATATGGAGTTTTTAGTGCAGCTTGACAGGAAATTAAATACCTTTATATGTGCTCATCTATCATGAATTCACCTTTATCTCATGACATGTCCTTAATAATGGTGACATTTGCAAACGGTTCAATTAAGATCACTGTGTTCTGGGTAGCACTTCAATTTCTGGGTATGAAATAAACAACAATAACATTGCAAGTATTAATATCTTTTCAATCAGCATTTAGGATAATATCAGTGCATATGTATAACTAAGTTGAATGAATATTGATCAGCCCATTATTTTAATGTTTTATGGCTAGTTAAAGACTTAAATTTTATTTCTATGTTAGAAAGAAGCCTGGAAAGATTAGAATTTTCTGTTAGCTGATATGTGTTGTGAATGGGTTACAACCACCATTAGGAAAATGAGAAGAAAGACATTTGTATTTAAGACATCCAAATGTAAGAAGCAACAATGTCTCTTGACTTGTATGCAAATACATGAACAGGACTTCTCATCAATTTTTTTCAGAGGAAACATATTAAGATATTTTAGTAAGAAATGAGACCATAATACATAACTGTTGGTTTATTTATTATAGGATCTCTCTAGCACTTTCAGATATGCTTGATTCTCGAAAAATCTTCTGGTCAGGTTGAGCAAAATAAATTAGAAGGATTTAGAACTCTGCTTTGTGTTCAGTAAGGAAACAATACTGATGATTGAGAATGACAGTCTGCAAAAATGTTTCTGTGAAGAAAGATTTCAAAGTTCCTGTTTTACAGGTCTCACAGCTTTCTTATTTTCAGTTGCAATCATCGGTTCTCCATGTATGCAGAAAATAGAAATTATGGGTTGCTGGATATGAAGTTGAGATTAGTTACAGATTGCTAGGTATGTTCTATATTGAATATGTTGTCAATATTTTGGTTATCCAATGTTCCCAGAACTTGCTCAGGACTTGCAGACATGCTCAGTAACACTGCAGACATGCCAGTTGTCATATATTACATATAAGACTTATAACAGTGGTTCATGATGCACATTGACTTTCACACACACACACACACAAAATATATATATACTTTATAAATAAATGCACTTCTATGCCTTCTTTCTGGATAGTAACTTGACTCAGGTGGTAGTAACTATCACCTGGCTTATAAGAGTGAATAGTTGGGCATCTACCAGAATATAACATCTACCTGGACCTGACATCAATGGGATCCTTACTGACAGACATCTCAACAATTTTCTGTATGACTTTTTTTATATGATTCCGGTAGGAGTTTCCTATTAAACTCACTTTTTCATTTTTTAAGATAAACGGTGAGATTTTTCCTCATATGACACATTCCTTCCTTATAAAGTCTCTATACACACATCTCAGATAGTATTTCCAAATTGATTGTTTTTATAAAGATATATAACTCGGGTCCAATAGGTTACTGTTTTGGATAATAACCCCAAATAAATACAAAAAGCAATTTATTATGCCACAAAAATGTGGGTGAAGATAATATAGCAGGCACTATTTTTAGCCTTCAGCCCAGATGAAGGTATATGGAAAAAGAAATTCAGGAAAAACAAAACAAAACAAAAAAACAAAACAGTGAGCAGTTTTCTTACATCCTTGAACCTTTTCCTATTGGGTAATATTAGTGTAACATTTTTCTTTCTTCTCTCCTTCCCCCCTTATTCAGTTCTCAGAACTTGCAGTGAGTTTAAAATTAGTCTATCTTTTTAAAGTCAGAGAAAGTGCCATTGCATTTGATCTACAAAGCATTGTGCATGCTTTAGAATACTGTATAAATAACACAGAGGTCTAATTCAGAGCTCATTCTCTCAAGAGGTGTCAGAAGGAGCAGAAGATGATTCTGAAGTTATTTTTATGCTGCTCAGTTTTTACTTTTAGACCAGATGTCATGTTTTAACTATTTTTTTTCCTAACAAGTTGCATATCTGCAAGTATAAAATTTTACAGTAAATCTTGCAATGTTCTACATGAAACAGTGCTATGAAAAGAATTGTGTTACTGCAGTGTAGCTTCTCAACTAAGAGAATCTTCTGTTATTATGTTAAAACATGCCTACCCTTCTGGAGCAATTTAAATGGTGGAGAATACACAAGGCCGGGTAAGTGCTTCAAGGACCCAGAAGGACAGCTGGCCTTGTTTACCAAGACAAATCGCTGCTGCAGATAGGAAGCCAGATGGGGGCCTCTTTTCTAGCTAGTAGATATTTTTATGTAATTCTTCCAATCGGAAAGAGAATTCATGCTGCAAGTAACTTGTTACCTAGAGGATCTTTCTCTTCTAATTAGAACTGAAGAAGCTATCTTCTTGATTTAAAGAGCGCTAAGCATTGTTTTATTTTTCTCTTCTCTAGAGTAGCGGGATTCTCTAGGATGGGATTGCTCTCCTAGTCTAATGGTTAGTGAAAATTACATGTCAATTCTGTAGCTAAATTGCTCTGGTTCTCAAATCAGATTTTAACCTGTGAACAAATATTGCAACACAGAGTTTTGAATCAACACATTTTCAACTCAAAGGATATTAGTCATAGATGACAGTTTTCTTCTTGATTTTCTATTCTTGCTGAGTTCTCTTAACAGCCAAAAGAAAAAACAAAACCTTTCTGAGGTGGGGCTTTAAATATCAAAGTTAGATTGGTGTAGCCAGCCCCTGGAGGGCTTTCTTTCTAAAGGAGGTCAATAGATAACTTGTCACCTTGAAGCAGAAGAATGTCCTTTTGGATACCTTTCTCTGTTTAGGCTGCTCTAACAGAAGAAATATTGAATATTTTATTAATATTAGAAGGCTCATTGAAGAAAATCTCAGTATGCTAAGCTTAACCCTTCCAAACTGCAGTCTGTAAAATTCATAAAAACTTCAATTATGTCTGAAGAAAAATAGAATTTAGACAAATCTACAGTATACAGTGCAGTGAGTTAGCCTATTTTAATATTCCACATAATCCACACTGAAACTGATTTTTTGTTAGGAGAAATTTTATTGAAAATGTTGGGTTTACTGCAGTGTCCCAGTGATAATACAAGATGTTAAAGTGCTTCTCTTTTAAAGAAAATATGTTTTGTTAAAGGAGTTGTTTCTCTGCTGTTTCAATCATCTGGATGAATTGAACTGTATAAGGTTGTTAAATCTGAAAATGAAAGATGAGGTGTACTTCTTTCAGATTGCAAACAATCATTATGGGCCTCTTTGTACAAAACATTTCAAATGAAAAAATGTATTATTCTCTCTTTTGTTTTATGTTGCAGCTTGAATAAATCTGTTACTATTCTTAGTGAAAAGATCCACAGGACTTATACTAGAACTAGAAATTTGCTGTGCTGAATTAGATTTGTAGCTCATTATTGTGTTTCCTCCAAGAGCAGACAGCATTTAAATGTTATAAGAAGTAAGAAGAAAGAAAAAAGGCCTGATGGTCCATGGAAATCAGCAACAGATTCTGTATTATTTTATTCAATTTTACAGCATTTCTTAATTTAGAACTCTTGTCATCTTTTCATCTATGAATCCCAAAGCCAAATGCCATATTTGTCTCTCTCTTCTTAGACTCGTAAAAGTCAATGCATTCTAATTGCAACTTCTGCATATATTTCTGTGTATCTACAATTAGTATAAGTGGAATTCATTGCTCAAAAAACCTAAAAATCTATGGTACAAACCTCTATGCATACTCTACTAATCAGAAAATTGTATATGAACGTATGAATATTATTTTATTCTTTCTACCCATTTCAGTAGGAATTTACCAGGAACATTAGATCTGATGTGTAGTTATGTCATTAGCACTGTCTTCTAGCATTTGAACCAAATGACCAAAAAAATACTGTCTGAGAACTATTTTGCTTTGACTGAACTGCTCTTTTCTCATATGCTGTCTGATAGACAACAAAATCCTTCTGTTACCTAAATCTGAGTTGACAGTATGTCTTGATTTTCTTCCTTCGTAGTCACATTTATCTGCTGTTTCCTATTCGTGTAGAAGTAAATTAGTTTACAATTAAAATAAAAATAGAACAAAAAATAATTTACAAATTATAACGTCTTTCGATTTTCTTCCCTCTGATCCGATTTCTTGTCTTCCTTACCTCTTTTCTTCACCAGGCTTTTCGATTTTTGGTTTTGTTTTTTTTTTAGTTCCATCACTTCAGATGAGAAAACTTGCTCTTGAACTGTTTTTGTGGCAGTCGTCTCTTCCTTTTTCGTGCATTCATGGTGAGTCTTCAAGTCCAAAAGTCTCTCAATATATTTTCCTGCAGGCTTGCATCTGGTGTATCTTTAAGCATCATTGAGTTCCACAAACGTTTTTAGCTTAACCTTTATATCCCGAGTCTTTGCTAAGCTTTGCTAGATGATACTAAAAATACAGAAAACTTACATGTTGTTACTGAATAGGTACTCATATCATGCTGATTCTTTCCAGCGATTTCTTTCTGTTGCCTTTTCTTCTTCTTAGGTCTCTTCTGGTGTTGTCTGTGGACATCATCACTTTCTTTTTCTAGCAGATATCTTTGAAGATGAAAGATACCAATTTGAAAAGCTACCCTCTGATGCCCTGGTGTAAGTACTCTTTTTCACCACTTCACATGCCTGTATAACTTCAGTGCTGTACTTTTCTTCCTGACTGTGCTTGTAGTAATTTGATGTTCCAAACTCTGAGTCACAATTATAAAAAAATAATAATTGTTTATATTCATACTGTTCAACATGTAGACAGATGTATATTCAAACTTCCTTAATGGAGTTGATCAAGAAATAAACAAGCATGTTTAGACTGAGTTTGGAAATGAAAAGCACTGAATAGTTTGTTTACTTTTCAAACTATTCATGAAATTTATGAATACTGTTTGTTTTTTTTTTTAACATTATTTTTAAATCACTATTCATCACCTACAGAGTTCTTAACCAGTAATTTTTATATCAAATTTTGGTATCTAATTTAAAGGCAATGGAGCATAATAACTACACACTACACATCTAGATAACATTTTAATTTTTTTGTAGTCTTACTTACAACAAACAAAAAAACCACCACCACCAAAAAAAAAACAAAAAAAAAGAAAAACACAAAAAAACTTAGTATAAACATATTAGCAGGTTTTAATTTGACTTCAGGGCTTTAACCACCATTTTTCTTTTGATTTTTCTTCAACATGGCAGATCTATCTCAAAATAGATGGGAGAGTCCAGCAATCAAATTTTATCTATAATGTTAATACATAAGTTGATGGCAGATAGGCTCATGTTCTTCAATGTCTTATCTGAAACTGTTATTACTGACAGGGTTGTTTAAAGAATAAACTTGCAATAGTGATCACTTCCCTTGTGGTAGCATGGAAGAGAGAATTGGAAAGGAAAGGAAAAAAGTTAGAAAACTCACAGATTGAAATAAATGCATCTTACTAGATAAGGCAAAAGCTGTGCAAACAAAGCAAAACAAGGAATTCAAGGCTGTAATTCACTTCAATCATAAGAATCACAGAATAGCTTGGATTGGAAGGGATCTCGAATACCATCTAGTTCCAACCCACTGCTGTGGACAGGGTTGCCAACTGTTAGATCAGGCTGCCCAGGGTCTTGAATGTCTCCAGGGATGGGGAATCCATAGCTTCTCTGGGCAGCCTGTGCCAGTGCCACACTACCTTCTTTGTGAAAACTTCTCTGTCATCTAATCTATATGTTCTCTCCTTTAGTTTATAACCATTTCTTCTTGTCCTATCATTATCCACCCATGTAAAAAGACTATTGTATATCCAAGCTCTACCCACCAGTTTATGTCTTGCCTGCTAATTAGGAACAGGAAAGAAATGATGGAAACTGAAGTCTTTTTGGAAATTAGAAGAATTCATTATCATTAAATGTGCTTATCAGAATCAGTAAGCAGCTTTCTGTAAAATATGTAGCTGGAAATGATTACTTCCCACTACTAGAATACATTAAGTCAAAAGATATCTTGTATCAGAGTTCTTTATCACGGACGTTGAATTCATTTCAAGATATTTAATGCCTCATGGCATGAAAAGCTGCAATAGTTTTACAAAGTAGTCTCTGACAGTATGCCTAAGAACAGTGATATTTCAGTATTAGTAGTTATTTAGTTAAATTAAATTGTTAAAATGAGTTATTAAATGTCCAAACTTTCAATTTAAAAAATAAAATCCCCAAATTAGTTGAAATGCTGGGAAGTAACAGACCTTTGTGCTAGGATCCCTCATGCAACATTTACAAACAGTGTTTAAGGATTTTCTTTCTCTATTGAACTTACATGTCAGCATACATTTTCTAACACTTTCATGTCCATTGTTCTCTTAAAAATTTGCTCATGTATAAATAAACAGTACATTTATACTAGCATACCATAACAGGAATTTAAAAGTCTTGGCTACAGCTGAGTGGGTTAGTACCTGTAGTCTGAAAGCAGAGCTTTTGGGCATGGAAATAGGGCTAATCATAGTATTTCTTGTCTTTGTATGTGCTTCAGCTCAAAAGACTCATCTAAATTTCATTAACTATCGTAGACAAAGTCATCTTGAAAAGTCAAAGCTCTACTTTTCTGTCTGATTTGGATCTAAAAACAACACCCATATTTTCACATGGTATTTGCTTAACATTTTTTAAATGTTCTTTCTTCCACTGAGAGATAAGGTCAGAACTGAAATGTTGAGATTGGTTTGTAAAAGCTTTCATGAATGAAACCTTGGTGTTAAGCAAGGTCAGAATCAGATTTCTTTTTGCAAAATCCCAGAAAACTTGGGAAAAAACATAGATTTTGAAGGGAGATCTGTAAATGGTTTTCTTGTTGAGGGACAACAAAACTTAAGTCCTATCTAATTTGTACATTTAACTTATTAGTCTAATATTAACTTCAGAAACTATCAGGTAAAACAAATCTAATGCCACAGATGAGGAAAATACATTGTAGCCCACCTAGTGTCTCTACATAAGCAAACACAGATTTGTTTGTAAAGTGACAAAAGATTAGATAAAATAATGACAATAATGCTAAAATTTCAAACTGCATAATAAGTCTGTAAATACAACTTCAGAAAATTTCATTTGTTTATGACAAATTTCACTTTAGGAAAAGTCAGATTTCTACCTACAACTATCTATAACTATCTACAACTAACGTATTTTATTTCAGAAAATAATTTCAGAGGATTAATTGTGATTAACAGTCATGTAAATAAATCTGCCTCAGTCTTCAGTCTGGTATCATATTTAAATTGATTACTAGGAGAAGACAAGGAGATAATATAAGAAAAATTATGTTTCAACTCTTAAAGTTTGAAGTAGTAATTATGAGTAAGTTTCCTATAAATGCAGGTATCACAAACATTATTCTCACAGGACATTATTTTAAGAATCTTTTTGTTGTATCTCATCTCAATGGAGCTATGATTTTTCTGTCAGAATGTTGTTTTCATATCACTGTCTGTGAAAAACATTGAATTACTATTTTTGTAGAGAATATTCTGCATCATCTAATTGTAGGTTTTTGTGTTGTGTAAATGTAGAGTAAATTACTATAAAAAGGGAGAATCCCACTGCGAAGAAGTATTCAGAAGTCATAAATTAGGAACTTCAGAGAGACTTCTTTTGTCTGTTACTCTTGTAAGATAACAAGAAGACTCCTCTAAGACAACACCTTAGAAATAGGCAGTGTGAATGCCTTTCTTAAAAGTATAAAAACAAAACTGCAGTGATCTCCCTGGACTGTCAAGCCCCGTTATTCCCCATCAGATGTAACCGTACCATGCAGTACCTTTAATATAATGATCAAGTCTATTGTATGACTAACAAAATTTCACATTCTTACTTATTGAAACTTGCTACTAAAATCATAAGAAACATTTTTATAGTTTCCAGTGCAAGGTTATGGAGGAGAAAATATAGCACTTGTGGCTGGGATCCAGTAAAAGACAAACATATCTCATTTAAAACATATGTAAGAGTATTGAGAATTGTATTTAAATTAGAAAATTAAAAATTTGGGGAAAAGTTCTTTTTTATGTAACAAATTACTGAAAGGAAATGACATTTACTGTGAATGTGATAGCATTCTGAGATATGACTTTATTGACCTAACTTAAGGCATTTAAATATTCTGTGTTTTTTCTCATCTGGCTAGTATGCACCCTGAATGACTATGAAGGCAAGATATGACAAAATTAAATATAATTTTTGCCTTTTAAATATCTCCATAGAACAGGCCTCTATGGAATGTATTTCTCTTTAAAAAACAACAAATACCACTATGTAAGAAAAATATACACAGATCCTTGTAAGTTCTCTAAGTCTAGAAACCTAACTTTAAGACATCTGATGTTAGACAAAATGAATGCCACTATCATGTGCAGAGACTGTGTTTATTTATGTGATGCTCATTTTCTTTGTCTACTGTAAAATAATGCACTTCTGCAGTTACTAAGATCCTGTGAGACTTATGAATCCAATGGGTATCACTTTGCTCAGAGTTCTGTTTCACATCTGAATCCTTTGAACAGTAGCATAGCATTTCACAAATGTTTTGTTTACTTACTAGGTATAGAATTACTTTGCAAGGTAAGGTAATTATAAACATATTTGTGGTGAAAAGTCACTGTCTAAAATGCCTCTGGCTGGCTAACGATTGCAGTTGAAAAGAGAGGCTGAGCTGAGGATAGCATGGCAGGTGGCAAGGGCCTCAGGATCTTCACCTTGCATCTGGATGCCATTTTTATTCTGCAGGGGTAAGTGAGTGGATGTGCTCCAGGGAACTCTCTGTAAAGAAATAATCTGATAGAGAAATTAACAGAGTTTGGTTAGACTAGCCATTGGGAGCTAAAATACTAGTGAATGTTTGATACTCTGGGCGTCCACTTGCAAAAATTATTCATCAGTTTTGTACATACAAGATGCCCAGTAAATGGGCTATGCAAGAATTATTTCTGTATTGCCTTTCCTTGTCTAAAGGTATTCTTGGTATATGCAGATATCTGATTGTTTATGGATCCCATCTGAATTCACTGAAGCTACATAAAGACATCATGAAGCAGCATCAGAACATACATAAACAGAGATGAGTAAATGCTTTAGCAACTGAAAGGGCATGTTGCATCTTGGTTTATTTTGTGTTAGTGATCATAAAGTAACTTAAAGTCTACGTCTGTGCTAGTGAATAAAGCATGCAAATTCTTTGACACTAGAATCATTGAACATCAGATGGCCCATGTCTATGCCACTAAAATCTCATTACCTACTGCACAAAATGTTATGTGCAAAATAGCCTGGTCAGTGCAATTCCTAAAAAGTGCTGAGGAACTATTGGGGAATAGTTGACCTGAATAAAGCTGTACAAGCAAATATCCTAAGAAAAACAAAGTGGCCAACAGGCAGCCTGCTGCAAGAGGTACTCCTTACCAGGAACAAGACGTAGAAGTGGCTTCATCAGTTGCATCTTTGCTGTGGAAAATGGGATTGAGTTATCAGGCAAGTGCAGATTAAAACAAAGGTGAATTTGACAGTCTGAAAAGCATGCATCAGTGCAACCTGGTTTATGATTGTGGCCTGGAAAGGCAGTTCTGCAGAATCCCCGTTCAATTAACAGCACATGCATCAGTACAGATTAGGGGAGTACCTGCTGGAGAGAAGGACCTGAGGGTTCTGGTGGACAATAGGTTGGCCATGAGCCAGAAGAGTGCCTTTGAGGCCAAGAAGGCCAATAGTACCTGGGGTGCATTAAAAAGAGTGTAGCCAGAAGGTGAAAGGAGGTGATTCTCCCTCTCTACTCTTCTCTAGTGAGGACATATTTAGACTACTGTGTCCAGTTCTGGGCTCTCCAGTTCAAAAAAGACAGAGATCTCCTAAGAGTCCAGAGGAGGATGAAGAAGATGATAGAAAATTAGGCCAGGCTCTTCTCAGTGATACTTGGTGATAGGACTAGGAGCAGTGGCCTAAAACTTGAACATAGGAAGTTCTGTGCTAACATGAGGAAGAACATTTTTGTGGTAAGGCTGACAGTGGAGCAATGGAACTGTTTGTCCAGAGATGTTGTGGAGACTCAATTTATGGAGATATTCAAGACTCATCTGGACACCTACCTCTGTGACCCATTGTAGGGAAGCTGCTTTAACATGGGGGCTGAATTTGATGATCTCTTGTGGTCCTTTCCAACCCCTGTGATTCTCTGATATTGTGAACCATGATTATATGTCCATTTTGTAAAGCAGATCATAGCACCAGTCCATGTTTGAAGTCTGGTTGCTTGCACAGGTACTGGAGTGTAACAGAGATTCTTGTAATAGCTGCCAAATATCAAGGAGAAACATCCACATCACTACTGTGTGCCCAGGAGGTGCTGTAATCATGATTGATGGAGACAGTTACATGGCAAAATGGCACAAGTTTCCATGTTTTTCCTAGTTTACAAAACAAGTTGGAAATAGCAATCTTTTCACTTTTGTATAGAGGTTATTAAAATCTCATTTTCATGAAATGCAGAATAAATATCTTCAGAAGTGTTTGTAAAGGTATGCTTAAAATTCACTATTTCTTTTTTTCTTCTATGTATCAAGTTTCTGACTTCTCATTTTAATTATTCAGAAACATAACAATATTTGAATATGTTCATTGGATTTTATGACACTTTAAACTCTCTTTTTCATTAGCAGCATTAAACTGATCACTATAACTGAAACGCTTTTCAATTTTCAGTCTAGTAAGGGCAAATAAAACAGCAAGTAATTAAAA
Source organism: Tympanuchus pallidicinctus (assembly GCF_026119805.1). Taxonomy (NCBI): domain Eukaryota; kingdom Metazoa; phylum Chordata; class Aves; order Galliformes; family Phasianidae; genus Tympanuchus; species Tympanuchus pallidicinctus. Next base: position 36,111,550 of record NW_026294802.1, read on the forward strand.
CTACTTTTCTACAGTAAAATTGTAAATTCTACTTTGAGTTACTTCTGCCTAACAAGAAGAGAAGTGATAAAATCTCTGCTGATTTTATGTAGGGAGTTAAATAAAAGAAAAAAGAAAAAAGAAAAAAAATATGCTAGGAAATTCCAATTACATCAAAAGAAATTAGATTAAATTTCTTCTTTTTAAGAATGTGTACTATTCAAGGAGCAACAGGCAAAAAATTGGAGCACGGGAAGTTCTACACAAATATGATGAAGGACTTTACTCTGAGAGTGATAATTGCTACATAAATATCAGTCTTGTTTTTTGCTGTGCAATCTCAGTAGAAATTAATATTATCAAATAGCTGAAAATAAATTATACATAAATATCCTATGTTATTGTGCAAGGTGTTGTGCAAACGCAGATGAAGACATAATTCCTGAACTTAAGAGCTTGTTTCACTGAGAGGCATTCTTTTTCCCTATAACTACATGAAGTCCATTATCAGGGAAAAAAAATAAAAAAAAGTTATTCCATGAATTGGCAGAACATTTTTTGTGAAATGCCATCTCAGCTGTACATTTTGGAACTTCTGAATACCTTGAATGAGTAAAATCATTATGCGTACAGAATTTGGGAAAGAGAATATAAATCAAAGATTAGAGTAGAAATGTTCTTATTTCAGCATTACCTACACAAATACGTGTAATGTTTTAACTTATATTTTGATGCAATCTAAAAATACTAATAAAGAGATTCTGTTCTGCACATAGTATACAGCCCTTACTGTTCATAACAGACACAAGTATTTGTCAGTAAGCCCTTTCACACTGTCTAATAAGTAATTCCATGGAATTAAGCGGAGTTAAGAGTGAACCACAAGTCAAATACCAAATAGTCACAATTCTCATTACATTATCACAAGTAAGAGCTATGCAAGAGACTATTATTTCTTATACATGTTAAGATATATTATGACTGAACTGAATCTATAGCTGTAGATAAAAAATACTAGCAAATACACTTGCATAATTCTTGAGAAGAAAAAATAGGATTTAACTGTGTATACAAGATGAGCATATTCACTTTTTTGAAGTATATTCATCTTTTAAATTTGCAAGTTGTTTCACATCAACCTTAAAATATTTCTTGTTATAGAGTGGTTACAGAAGCATCTGCCATACATAATTATTACAGATGTATATATATCTGAAAAAAGCTGAATAGGTAATTTGCATTATGTCTTTTTCCACTTCTTAGTGGCTAATTATTCTAATAAAGAACAAAAGCCTGTCAAAGCATAGAAATCATGTTCCTCCTATGAAAATTATATTAATTGGTGGAATTTTGACATCTATTCCCTGATAGTGAATCTTATTTCTAGATTTTGAACAAAATTACTTTTTTCTTCTCTTGTTCCTTACAATATCTTATTCAGACAGGAATTCAAAATAAGAAGATGCAAAACATGGTGAAATACAACAGAATTATTAGAAGGTAAATTGAAATAACTTTTTACTAGTGAAGTGTATGTAAATGAAATCTGTCATGCATTCTTTCAATTCAATTTCAATCTTGTGTTGTTTTATTCATGTCATCGTTATTTGTGTAAGACTGTTATTTCATAGGAAGTGATACAGGTGGACCAGAAATGTCAAGTGCAAGGTATTGCACTTGTGCTGGGGCAATCCCAGGTATGTATACAGACAGGAAGAAGAACTCTTTGAGAGCATTCCTGCCAAGAAGGACTTGGGAGTCCTGATGGATGAACAGTTAGACATCAGCCAGCAGTGTGTGCTTTCAGCCTGGAAGGCCAACTGTATCCTGGGCTGCATCAAAAGAGGAGTATCCAGCTGGATGAGGGAGGTGGTTTTACCTCTTCTATTCTGCTTTTGTAAGGCCCCATCTGGAGTCCTGTGTCCAGATCTGGGGCCCCCAGCACAGGAAAGATGTGGAGATGTTTGAGTGGATCCAGAGGAGGGCCATGAGGGTGATTAAAGGGCTGGAGCATCTCTCTCATGGAGAAAGGATGTGGGAAGCTGGGCTTGTTCAGCCTGGAGAAGGCTCCATTGAGATATCATTGTGGCCTTCCAGTACCTGAAGGCAGCTTATAAATAGGAGGGGGCTGACTTTTTATATGATTGGTAGTTGTAGGACAAGAGAGAATGTCTTTAAACTAAAAGAGGGTAAATTTAGGTTAGATATTGGGAAGAAATTCTTACTCAAATAGTGATGAGGCACAAGACCAGGTTGCCCAGAGAAGTTGTGGATGCCACATCTGTAGAGGCATTTAAGGGCAGGTTGGGTGAGTCTCTGAGTAGCCTGATCTACTGAATCACATAGTTTTCATCAGTTTTAAGAGCTAGATGTGTTAACCAAGAATTGAAATTACCACAAGTTATTTTAGGTTCCTATTTCTTTACTGACTCCTAGGTAACTACTCCAAACTCTAAACCCAACTTTAAAATGGACTTGTATTATATTTCAAATTTGAACTTTTACACCAATAAAGCAAGTTTGTATTTTCTGAATGAACCTGAAGGCATGCAAGTGTATGATTTCACAGCCTTCTCCTTAATGTTAATCTGTGCTCAGGGAAAACCTGTCTTTAAAATACAAAATATATGTGTCTATGAACATATTTGTTTTCGCATGTAGAGCTTTTGAGATTATGCATGCTGACGGTAGTATAAAGATGCAGTACTGTGAGCTACTGTGTGGGAGTGGAAAAGGAAATGTTATTAGCGAAATTTTGTCCCCTTAAACTTGCGCCTCAAATATAAAAGTGTTCTCCTAAACAGACTTCTGAAAGTTCTGAAGAAATACAGTTTAAAAACAAATTCTCTCCAATAATTGCCTTTCTTTCTGCTGTAACAGGTGGTGAACATTTCTGCTTGGACCAGAAAGATGTCTTTTTAAGGTGAACTTCCATGCAATTTTTTAATTATGCTATTTGCAAATAAGTCTTAATTTGTATGAACAGAACATTTGTGCTGAAAAACATGACTCCCAAAACCTAACAGTGAGATGGGTTTGGATAAAGATAATACTTTGGAATGATTATTTATGAATAACGATCATTTCCAAAATATTCTCCTAACTTTCCAGCTTCCCCAACCCCAAACTCAACCCATTCAAATCCCTCAATTTTTTTGACAAACTTCAGTGCCCACAAAGAGACTAACAAATACAGAAAAATCTTTTTAAGGAACACTTTCAAGACAAATCAAACAGCCAATCAGATACTGTGTTCTGTAGGTCAATTGTGAGTAGGCTGAATTGCAGCCCAGTAATATCCACAGTACTCTGCTGTTTTTCGTTGCATGCCACACTGCAAACAGCTGCCTGCATGACAAAATAAGAATGTTCAAATAAACCAGATGGAGTATCTCAAAAGCTGGTGTGTAATTTAAACCAAAACAGCTGTCTGTCCAAATTATTCAAATTCATTTTTCATAATCAATCTTTTCTTTCTGTCTACTGTTACATCCTTTATAATGCTCCAACAATACCACATGGGACAGACAACCATTATATATTGTGGAAAGTTATATTACAGTATGCAGTTCATCCCTTTTATTTCCAGTGTGCCCTGTAGGAAAACTATTTTCCCACCTTGCAATTTTCTTCTCTTTCACAGTAAAAATTATGTATGTCTGGAGGAAGATTATCATTTAATTTTAAAAATGTCTAAATCCTGCTGGTGACAATTACTCTGCTCTTCCAGAGAAAGGGAATTAGTATGAAAGTATTATCATTCAGTTTTTTGATTACTCAGATATCATAGAGATACAGAGATATAGAGATGATGCTATTACCATCTCTAGGCTTTATTTTGAAAGCACCATCAAGTGATTCATTATTTGAATACAGATAAGAATAGATAAGAGTGACATGTGCCAAAAAGTAAGGTTGGCTATAGTATGGCATGAAGGTCGTAATATTGCACCCAGTTCAATGGCATGTTAAGGATAATAAATGCTTGGTAAATGCAGCCTTTTCACCAAAGTTGTGGGACTCAATCTAGAAAAAATAATATCTCCAGTGTGCTGGTAACTGTTATTCTTGCAGTTATTGTGTCTATATCTCTCTCATTTTGTTAGCACAGCTCTTTAGGCAAGCCAATTAAATACCACGTCCTCTCTTTTCTAAAGCTAGCCTGCTAATATTTTTCTACTCATGACCCAGTCCTGCACCCATTTTGCCTACCTGTGAGTAGTTAAGAAGTGGAAAAGATGGTTGCTTTTTCAACTGTCTTCTTTCCTGACCATTTTGACCAACTGCCAATGCAGTTCTCCATTATGTGGATGCAAGGTCCTGAATGCCTGTTCCCTGAATTTTCAAACATTTCTGACCAATAAAATGGGTCTAAAGTTACTCAGGAAAAATAGAGGTTGGAAACTGGAGTGTAATTGATTTTCATACTCTATAGCTACTAGAACTTTTGCCTCTTCCTCCTGTAACCATTAGTAGGTAGGCATAGTATTGGAATGTACAATATTTTTTGGAAAAAATAAGTTAGGCGAACAACAGTCTTTCTCATAAATAAAAAAAGAATAATGGAAGAAAATAATATGTTAGTGGTAATGCTATTTCCAAGTTATTTCAATATATATGTTCTTGATATAATCTCTGTTCAGCAATTTACCTGCGCCTACATGATTTCCCTGAAAGAACTGTGGTTTCATTTAATCTTTCATCTGTGTTTCTTTCTCCAGTTAAGAACGAATCACCAAAATGGAATTTCAGACACAACAGTATAAAAGAGGACAATCATTTAAAGAAAAAAAAATAAATGCACAGAGAGAAACTATTCAAAAATCTCTTTGTAATGTCACTTCAGATCATTATTGGGAAAATTCCTTACACTGGCCAGGACTCAATTCATCATGACAAGAAATAAACGCTGTATAATATTTGAGCTCTAACCTTCTGTTGAAGCCCCCCCTCTAATTACCTACATATGTCAACTGGTAAGACTTTTCACTCTGAATGAAACTGACATCAACAGATTTCTTCTTAATTTTCACTTTAATAAGTAAGCCGTGCGGCATCTGTGAAGTTGTTGATAATGAAAGTTAGGAAATAGGATTACTCAAGTGAGTTAAATCCTTCTGCCTTTTCATTATACACTATATAATACTAAAAAATCTCATCCTGAATAGACAGAGAACAAGTAACTGGAACTTACGGATTTGTTCCCCAGGCCTCAAGGTGATTCACTACATAGTTCTCAGGCAGCATGCACTTATAAACACAGGCCTCTTTATGAGAAAAGCTGAGACAACAATACCTATAATGTGTTTATAGTGCATTGCTGCATTCAGAAATGCTTGAGCAGCTTGTGGATATTTTTGTGTGTATGAATACTTCATTAAGAGTAGATTGATCTTGGTTCCTTTGATGTAGTAGGCTACCTTTAAAATCCAGTCACCAGTAGTTTGGCAAACCAAAAGTCCTTGAGACTTCTTTGTCTGTAGCCCTGCTGAGACCACATATGGAAACACTTCATACACTTTCCAAACTAGTAAATTAACTTTCTCCTGTTAGAGATTTACTGCTGGTGGCCCTTTCTTCTCAAACGTGTTTAATAATATCTCTGGTCTGAATCCATTAATAATGCAATCTGAAGTTATATTACATAGATAAATAAATTTACATTGTGTTATTGAGTCTCATTCAAATAAAACCACTGATTTGTTTTCCTGTTATGTACTGGGAAGTCCTCTTTCTATCATCAGCAAAGAAATCAAAGAAATACAGTGTAAACATTTCAAACCTTTCAGTACCTAGAGATAAAACATAAAATAAAGGTTGTGTAATCCATATTGTTTCATAACAATTACTTATTTATTTATCAAGATTGCAGTTGTTAAAAATATTTACCTTGATAAAGAGATCTTTGTTTCAGTATCGTACCAGATCTTGATTAAAAACTTCACATAGCACATAGTGAATGACTTAAAAATTGCTTATTGTCTTGCTTGAGGTTCCACATAGCACATTTTTATTAAGTGTCTATACAAGCCAATACTGTGAACTCCTAGTAGATATATTAAGGGATAAAATCACAACTAATGAGGAGGACAAGTAGTCAGTTAAATTGAGTCACTCTAAAACAAATGGTCACCACCTGCCAAAATACACTTTAATACGGTCCAGTAAGGGTAGTACCAAAGGGCTAGATCTATCTTTACACAAGGGGAGACTGCTTCAGAAATCAGTGATTCATCAAGTGACTTGTAATCATCATAGAACTACCTTAACATGACCTTTCACTTTCATACTGGAGCAAAAGGGCTAATACTGTTCATGAATACATAAAAGAAGAATGTGAAGTTGAAACATGGAAATGGTTTATGTGTGAAAGAGAAAGACTTCTGTAAGGATGTATCTACTTCCTGTGTCCACTTCCAGATAAATATGGAAATACTGAAAGCAATTCAAAAAAGGGACATAAAAATGTTCTGGGAGTAAGAAAACTATTCTTATTATTTGAGGATCTTTAAGCCTCAAAAAGCTCAATCAGCTCAGCATATCTGCAGAGAAGGTTAAAAGGTGATTTAATCAGAATACAGGTGTTCATTCAAGTAAAAGAGATGTGCTAGTGGGGTTACTGTGTCTTGCAGACAACGGCATAAAAAGCTCCAACACCTGGAATCTGAACTTGGATGAATTCAGGTTTGGAAAAGAAGAATTTTAGAGCAGTAGGAGTAATTAGTACAAAAATAGATGTGAGCTAGAGACACACCTGTGCATGGACTCTTTGAGGTACAGTTTAAAGGCTGTGCTTAAATACATTCAGCTTCTAGGAAAAAATGAGCAACAGATATAACATATATATATATATACACATACATGTATATATATAAGACAGCATTTGTCCTTTCTGTGCTCCAAGTCCTAGACACTGTATTACTACCTAAGGGAAGAGAAGGAAGTCTGTATTTTGAAGCAAGCAGATGACAAAAAATATAGCAATTAAGAAATTTATTTCTTTAAAATATACCTAATTTTATAAAATAATTCATCACAATATTAGAAAGTTATTTTTCCCAATACTGATGCTTAATCAAGGGAAAATATATTTTGCTTGAGGAAATATTCTCCTACTTCAGTCAAAGATCTCAGGGGAGAGAACGAAGTGGCTGCTCACCCTCTCTAGTACATTTTATCAATATTGAGAAATGTCAAGCTTGCATTTAAGAATCTAGTTCACTACTTCTTTTCAATTTCATGTTCCAGCCCTGGGGATTGGGAAGGAAACATCCTAAACATGAAGTGAAAGTGAATTGATGCAGTATTTTGTCTGTTGAAAGCAACCAGTAGCAGTAAGAGATGAAAAATCATGTGGGAACACTAACTCTTGAAAGATTTTCATAGGAAGACAAATTAAATGTCACCACTTTGCTTCAGAGGATGGTTTATAAATCACTGTTACCACACTGGGTCTGGCTGGGTTGGAATTAGCTTTCCTATAGTAGCCACGTAGTGATGTGCTTTGCATTCATAGAACTGTGTGGTCATTGCACAAATGTTTTAGGTATTGCTGAGCAGTGCTCACACTGTCAATACTTTCTCCAGACATCCCACAAAGGCCGGGAAGCTGAGAGTTGCTTTTCATTAATCAAATTTTTTTCATCCCAATCCATGAGGTCTTTTTTTCATCTTTTTTCTCCCTCTGTTCTTCTGAGTAGAGGAACTGAGAGTCCAGCTTGTTTGGAAGCCGGTGACCAGCAAAAGTTAACCCACTTGAGTTATGAACAGAGTATTTCCTGTACAAAGTTTTAAATGGGAAAAATATACAGTCTTCAGTCCAACGTAGTAATTGTAAATTTCCTTAGGATTCAGCGGTGCTAGAAATCTTTGTGCCATTTAGATTTGTTATTTAACTCTAAACGACCTTTATTAATGTGCCTACTTTGTTGATTGCCTTAATTTACTCCAGATTTTGATGAATCTCACAAAAAAATGTAGCAATGTATCTGAGAGAAAAATGGATTCACAGAATTTCTGTAATTTGATCATTCACTCATTTCCCATATGTACAAAACAGATTCATTTACCTGTTATACTCAATTTGCATTATAGATTTTATGATATGGGATAAAATTTTGTTTTGCAGATCAAATACAGGGATAGGACAATATAGGACATTTTCTTTCAGTGCAAAGAAATAATATCCAAAAATGAATAATGGATGGGCAAAGGAAAGGTTGCTCAATTGTGGAATAATAGAATGGCTTGGGTTGGAAGGGGCCTTTAAGATCATTTAGTTCTAACCCCATTAACTATAGGCAGGGTCATCGCAATCTAGATCAGGCTGCTCAAAGGGAAGTTGTAAACTCTGGAATAAAATAAGTTAGTTTTTGGTGAGGAAAAAAAAGGAGGTCCTAAAACTACTGGAATTTTCTGTAACCTTTAATAGTAGAGAGTACTTATATGCAGCATTATAGGAGAAGATGGACCAACTCTACCATCTCCAGTTGCTCAAGTAGATACTCAATTTGACATCTGATCTCTGCTAAATCCTAAAGGGATTGACATGTAAATTTTTTCTTGGGTATGAAATACCCTGTACTTAGCTGAATCCTGCTATGTACCTAATTTTTATCTGAGGAATAAGCAATCTTCTTTGATCCATAGTGAAACCATATAGCTCCCCAGATGTCATACTGGTAAAATAAGCTTCAAGACATTCTATCTGTCACAGAATCACAGAACCACGAAGGTTGGAAAAGACTTTCAAGATCATCCAGTACACCAATCCACACATCCACCTATCACCAATGGTACTCACTAAACCATGTCCCTCAACACAAAATCCAAATGTTCCTTGAACACCTCCAGGGTTGGTGATTCCACTACCCCCATGGGCAGCCCATTCCAGTGCCTGAACACCCTTTCAGAAAAGCAGTATTCTGTATATATATCCTGACTATCATTAGTCTCCAGAAGTCTGGTTTCAGGGAAGCAAGTATGGAAGTATGTTCTTCCTAAAACTGAATCTTTTTTCACGTATATCTTTCTATTATTTTCTATTCGAAAAATGATATTTAATTTTTGGTTTTGTCTTTTTTTTTATTAAATAATTTTAGGATATAAATCCAAGTAGAGACAAGATAACAAAAGTCAAAATTCAAAGATGACAACTACAACTGACAAAAATGCTCCACTAAATAAAGAGTGAAAATGTTAAAAACAACAGCTCATGATCAAACTTAAATGCAATAAAATGAGTGATCTTCTGATCTCAATATAAGTTCAATTTGCAATACAGCTGTGTCTTCTGATTGACTGGCACAGACTGGTATCTAAGAAGAAAGGTACATTTCCCACTCCTGAAGAATTTATTCTCTTTACAGATTTTGTCATGCTGTAGAGGGTATGAAATCTCCCTGTAACCTTTCTATCAGCAAGTGCTGCAGTCCTCTATCCCTCTACTGAGTTTAGCTGAAATTTGCAAAAGGTCAGGAGTTATTGTTGAACATTAGGACACAGCAAATGCAGCAATAGTAGTTGGAAGAATCAGAGCTCATAGATATTTCCATGTTTTTGAATGACAGTGTTGATAAAGCCTAGGAAAGATTTCTTTTTTTTGTTTTGTTTTGATTTTTAAAAACCAACAATATTAAAAACCTGGTGCAGTTTATCAGAGATTTTAGCATTGATTTAATTCATGAAATATGACAGTATCATAAAAGGGTATAAAAGTCTAAGAATTATCATATTTCATTCTTCTTAAAAACTAACATATTTCCTGAGCAAATATGTTTCCTTTAAAATGTAATTAATTAATTAATGAAATCAACTAAACCCAGATTTGGAACTTATGATAAATTCATCCTCAGTTTTACTTCTGTGCTTTGTATTTCAGGTATTAACTCCAGTTGTTTGAATAACTATTTAGTAGTATTTATTTATTTATAATAAACTTCAGATATTTGTTCACTTTCTGCAACAGAAATATACAAGCAGGAAGAGTAAATTTTCAGGTAAATCACTACTGAAAGCGGTGTTCATCTGTTCATCAATAAGTAGCACAATGAGTTTTTCAGAACAGTGAATGATTGATTGTTAGAGTAGGAGTTTCACTTAATATACCATAATTCCACAATCACTAAATATTTTCAGAACCAGCTGGCTAGATATCCAAGGTATTAAATACCATTCCTAAGAATTCGAGAAATCTAATACATTTCTAAGTTTGTTTAAATTCCTAGACATATATGTATAGTAAGATTTGCTTGTTCACACATAATAAGCCTAGGAAATTCACTAATCTATTTGTCAGTAAAAGATTACCGAGGAAATCTTTCTAAAATTACCTTTAGGAAAAATCCTGTGTGCTTTGTCTAGAACCAAGATTCAAGAAACAAATAGCTGAGATCCTCTTGTTTTCCTTTGCAAGGGCAAGCCAGGTGGTAGACTGCAAGGCATTTTTCTTTTGCTATTGCACTTGCAATTCATTTATTTTCTCTTAATCATAAATAGCATTTATGAGTTCCAAGTCCTAGAACTGTGCAGATTTACAATAATAAAATAGTCAGCAGTTCTAGGTTCTTTAGAAAGATCAGTGTCAGTACATAATTTTCTGATCTAAAAAAAAAAAAAGTCACTGCTGCTTCAAATGAAAATAAATATTGTGCTAGTGTCAACTGTATACTGAAATAATTATTCATAAAGAAAGCATTTTAAAATAGATGAGCTCTGAAGAAAAGGAGAATTCTTCTTGAAAATTCAAATCCAATCATATCCAAAGGAATGAGAAAGAACACTTTTAGCTTCATGTTAGTTGTTTTTTTTCCTTTTTAAATTGACATTGTGTATGTTAAAAAATATTGTCTGTTATGAAATAGGGGTATTATTTTCCCCTTAAAAACATTCATTTTTCTAAAGTGTACCTTCAAAAGAAATGCCTCTAAATTAAATTGACCCCAAAGACCACTAAATCTTTCAAAAGTAAAGTTCTTTCAATATCTTTTAATATTTTAGACTGCTGTTTTTAAGCATATAACAGATTAATGCAAAATACTGTTTTAAGGCATTTATATATGGATAGCTTTTTCAATAAGGATGAATCAAGGTAAAATTGCCTCTCTATGTGCAACTACATAATCATACTAAATAAGAGCAAAGTTAGTGATCAGTACTAAGATTCTGGTTTGCTAGCATTTTGCATTAATTTCATATGGGACCAAAAAATTGTATCATACTTAAGGAATATTGACTCCATTGCCAAATTTTACTGACACAGTAAGGTTTTTTGTTTTGTTTTGTTTTGTTTTTAATATAGATATTCTGAAAGACTTAATTATATCCATAAAATGACCTGGATGCTGAACAGCTAAACGTAGTGGGGGAAGATAAATTTCCTTAGAGATATTAGTCATTCCAATCTAGATTAAAATGTTTAAAGGTTTATTTATTTATTTATTTATTCATATCTTTTTTTCCCATTTTTTTCTAATACGAATTTGGTAAAGATTAATATTATCTGCAATGAAAATAAAATGTATGCAGCTATAACTGTTATATATATCTGAATAAATAGATGTGATTTGCTCTGTTCGCTTCCTTAATTTACCCCCCTTTCCTATTTTGGAATGCAATTGAACATATACAATCAGATTTATCAGAGAAGCTCATTTAAAAAGTGTTACATTTCCTTGGAAAATCTGGATAAGAACAGTCATTGTGAAATGCCTCATAGAGTTTACACACAGGCCAGCCAGGAAATCAGTACTGCTTATTAACTGGTCAAATTAGCATGAGCACAACTGGCAATCTGAGAAAAGACTACAGAAGTGAGATGAAAATAACGTGATAGGAGAATATAGGAAACTTGACATAGTAAAATTTAATATTGCAGTTCATTATGAAACGCACAAAAAGATGAAGGCATATTTCATTATTTCTTCTATTTAAAAAGTTTCTTGCTCACTTTGCAGGGCTGCTTATTTTCTGAAATACAAGCAAGTTACACTTAAGAAGCTTTTCTGAAGCTATCAGGAAATGTATTTAGAAAAAGAGGTGTTTTTATATTTATAACATTAGTTATTCCTGAAATTGTAATAACCTGTTAAAGTGTTATTTGGAACTCAGTATTTATTCTTATACAAAGTGAAATTTTATTCATGAAAGGTGATAGAGAAGTATGAGGCAGCTAATACACAGATAACTTAATTCAGAAGAATTTAGATATGATAAATATTACTTTCCTGAATTGCATTTCATGTGATAACAATTAATTAATAGATTCCACTCTATTTCTCTTCATGTCTTCATTGATGCTAATGATGTATGCAGGATCTGTCACTGATACATTCTATTGTAGACCCTAGGAATTACTGAGTATCAGTTTTTTAACCATACTCATTTGCAAATAAACTCTATCTGACTTTGTGGCAGAAGTTGGTGCATAGATATAACGCCTGGAAGAGATGAGAAAGAGTATGGGAATTCTGAGTCTAGTACAGCCTTCCCAGTCTGTGTACACAGGTGACTTTAGTATCTGTTCTTAAGTGTAATATAATTCTACATTTTCTGGCACAACCTACAAGAAGAATTCTACAACTAAGTATGGATTTTCATTTGAAGAATGTGAATGCAATGTGCATAGATTTGGCGAGTGCTGAAATACTCTTCAGAAACACAAAAATAGTCATCTTTGAAACTACTTCATAGAAGAATGAGTTAATAATTGGAAGGAATCAAGTTTTAGATAAAGGATAATGAGGACTAGGCCTTTATGGAATGATGGAGTCCAAAACTCAATTTAATGTAATAGCAACTTGGCTTATGGCCCTATAGGGTGACCCAAATGTTGGTGACTAATTCTGAAGCTGAATCCCAACGTGTGTTTGCAGAATAATGAGATGTGCTCTCTCCAAAGGGATTCCTGAACCAATTTATCATTTCTTGAGCTACCAAACAGCGAAACGCATACAAAACAGACAAACGCTAGCAAGATAATGGTAAACGGAGCGTAGTTTAATTGATTGTTCTGATTTATATGTGACAAAGCCAGCACTGGACTTTCATTAAAATTGACTAGAGCGTCACAAAGGTTACTTACAGTTCAGAGCAATAATACACACTCATTAACAAATCCCTTTGTTATGTTTAACCACATTCATTTAGTATTCAGTTAAAAAGAACATCATGGTTCTCTTGAACCTGTCACTTGTGATTTATTAAGTTCATTTTCTATTCATTTGTTTATAGATCAAATAAGGGAAGAAAGACTCAACAGTATTGAACATATTTAACAACAACAAAAAAGAGGACTAGGTATTTAACTTTGCACTGTGATAGGATGTTTTTAGGGGAAAGACAATAATTAAATTTAAGCCACTAACTTGCTCAAGAATAAATGCTTCTGCCTCTGAAATGCCTCTGAAATCAATACGCCTATTTAGAGCAAGATACTAGTCTCTGAAAAACATAGCGTCATCTCACTGAAGTTTTTCTCAGTATGAGGCTTGCAATAGTTAAGAGTTGAAATGACTGCATGTGCTGAAGTCATCTCCTGGCTAAAGAAGCATAAATCAGTGTATAAATATGTGGTCACACAACCACCAACAAGGAACTTCTGTCTCTTACCAGAATCATTTGTAACTTCAAAGCAGAAGCTTGAAGTCTGCTAAAGTATTATTTAAATATCAACATCTTAATTTATGAAAATTCTTGAAAAGCTGTTCTTAATTTTATGAAGATTTGAATGTCAATGAAAAATACATTTCTGGAATATTTTGTAATTTTCACTAATATGAAAATATTTTCATTTGGAAAAAATATTTATAATTTGAAAAATAGTATACATTTTGATTGAAATGTCTGATAATCTGGACATTCTATAAGGTTTCAGTAAGAAAAAAGTATGTAAGAAACTTTCATTTCCTTACATGCTTTCTTCCTCAGTGCTCCATCTGATAGCAACTCCAGCAGTAAAGATGAACTTGCAGCTACAAGGAATCAAACCCTCCTTTAGGGCAAGCTGATAATAGAAGCACTACTACAGAAACATGCCTGCAACTTTTAAGTAATGTATTGACTGGATACTAATAAACTATTTCTGTGCAGTTTACAAATAAACTTTCCTTTTATTTGGTTTGATTTCAGATATATGTTTCCCGGTTAAACTGGGATGATAGCAATAATGTGACATCACACCAAACATTATCATTATGAGGTTATTTCACCTAGTTAGAGTTCATTTTTAATTTTCCCATGTTTCGTCTTAGCCATTAATATAATCTTAGCCACATGTAATCTTCTCAACAATGACCAAAAACCACTTTAAAACAAATACTTTTAGTAAGCTAAATTGCTTTAACACATTGCCTTTCTTATAATCCCATCTTTACTTCAGCAGTAGAACTGAACTTCTGCATTCAATTAGAAAATAAGTAGATATTCTAGGATTATATGGTGTAACATGGCATTACTGAACAATAGTTCATTATGAATACCCTTGATAACTGGCTGCATTAAAACTTGGTCATGTGGGAGTCTACTTAAATGTATATGTTTCTGTAAGTTCTGGGACCATACAATTCTTTTAAAAATAATTAAGAGTATAATCAATTTTCCATCATGGACAACATTAGTCCACAGTGGATGCCAAAGATCTTGAAATTCACTTGCAAATAAAACAATTAAAATATTCTTTCCAGAAAAGTGTCCCACTAAAACTGGATTCCTTTCATACATAAACATGGCAAATGCTCATACTGTGTGCCTCAGCAACTTCCCAGTTCATTTCCGTTTGATAATGTCCATGTAAGGAGCATAGCACCTAGTAAGAAGAAAGGCAAGTTAACTCTGAATTTCATAGCTTGCACTGACGGTGATTGCAGCTCATGCACTTGAGACTTGTTGAACCCACTTGTCTTTCAGGGCTTAATTCTGCAATTAATTTTGTTTGTGGAGTTCAGAATTCATTTTTATGGATGACATCTTTGCTAAGCCTGTGGAATTCCATTATATTCTTTTTCTCATTGGAGATAAGATGTGACGAAGGGACAAGCTGTAACTTCCCGCCTAGAACAAGGGTTCTTCGTACTCGAAACAGGACACTAAGTTCAAGCAATTAAAGACAGAATATTTTTGAACTTGCAGGAAGTTTACAGTTGATACTGGTACATATGTAGACTTTTCTCCTGCTCCATGGAATATAGCAGAGGGAAATTACCTGAAAGCCAATCTCCTTGAGAAATTATGAATCATTTTGACACGTGATTGCCTGCTACACTTCTTTGTGTTACACTTAGGAAGCATTTGTTAACCCATCAACATCCCCCCAGTCTCTTCAGAAACCTCTCTCTCTAATTGTATTTATTCTGATTTCAATTGCTTGCTTGAATTTTTTTCCCTACAGCAATCTGAATATATGGAAAACAAACAAACAAACAAAAAGAATCGGTTTTATCTTCCACAGGTTCCAGGCAGCAATGTTCCGCAGCGCATGCTTGGGGGTATATTAAATATTATTTTAAAGAATCACCATGTTGCTAACTCAAAAACTCACTCTATGAGTCACATTTAGAATTATTCATATACATCCTTGTTTGTAGATAGACTTGTGGCTTTTATCTTTCGATTTCAGTGGGATTCATAGCTCATAGTACAGTCATATGTAGTGTAATGTTTTATTAGTGTCATAAATTTTACAAACAGGGAAATATGCTTCAAAGAGCAACTGCTAATAGCAAAGAAGAATAAGAAATATGTTATGTGCTCTTGCTGTTTGTCTCAGTTTGAATTGCACTGTGGCAGAAAAGAATACCATGTGATTAGTGAGTATTCCTGGGGAAAATTTATTTTTACTCACCCAGTGGCAAGATATAAAAAGAATGTGGAAGCAAATAGAACTACAAAATTTATGCTCTTCAAAATATACAAAAATGCAGTAAGCAATGTTGTGAAAGCAGTATTTTAAAAAGTATTTTAAAAAAGAGATCATAAGAATAAATGCTCACTTCATGGTAAGTGAGCATGGGTTGAATTCGAATGAAGGCTCAAGGTAGATTCAGAGTGGAGAATATTAAGACATCATAAAATGTTACCATTAGAAATAAAGTGAACTTCAATAGATTATAAACTCAAATTCAACAAGGAGTAGACACAAAAGAAACTAGATAAGTAAAAACTTTTAAGAAATATAAACTTCACATATCGTGACTGAATGAAATGGGAAGCATGGTTATAGCTTCTCAGATTATAACATGTAAAAGAGATGGGAAACATGAAACATTATAGGATCTTTTGTTGCTTTAAAGGTTGCTGCTGAAGTCAGTCAAATGCTCAGTTCACCAGCTTCTTATTAAGGAAGATTAAAAATTGAAGGGCAACAGAACCGATCTTTACAACTCTGGCTGTATTGTACCAACAATGGAGTAGTCATTTTTAAATTCAGCAATCTTTGCACGATTTTTCAAAATAGTTGTAGGAAAATTCCTTTAGTTGGAGGAGGTAACAGTCTTGGTAATAATTCAGAGCTTCCGATGACGCAGTCATATATAATCACCTTTGAAATACGACTTAGCTACCATAATTCCATGTCAGAGAACCCTGTTTGTATTTGCTAAATTGTTAATGAATAATCAGTAAAATTTGGCCTTGCATTCATTTGTCTTCTTTCAATAACTAAGCATTGATGATGGGATAATAATTAGAAATTTTGGCAAGTATCTTCAGGGATATATGTTATTTAAAATGCTGCGCAAAAGGAATCCCATTTCCTTGGCATTTTTATTGTGTATTTTTGGACTCTGTGTCGAAAACATTTAAATCATTATCTCAGAAATGGTTAAGAGATGAAAGTGGGAATCCATTATTAGGCTCTGTTTCATTGGCTCCTACTCAATGTCAAAAAACATCCATACTAAAAAGGAGATTCTGTCATGCAGACAGCTACCAAGCAGAAGCATTTAACTGTGATCTCCATAAATGTTCAGCAAGTGTTGATAAATGTAAATGAGTGCTATTTCATAGAATCATAGAATGGCCTGGATTGAAAAGGACCACAGTGATCATCTAGTTTCAACCCCCCTGCTATGTGCAGGTCGCCAACCACCAGACCAGGCTGGCTTTGAATGCCTCCAGGGATGGGGCATCCACAAACTCCTTGAGCAACCTGTTGCAGTGTGTCACCCACACCTTTGCTTCATACACACTTCCATATCAGATATTATTTTGTCAGAACACCCCTCCACTGCCATCTGTTTCCTGGCAATAAAATCTTACTGAATATTGGCAGGAAGATTCACTTTCCTGTTATACAATCATCAACATCTGATGTCATGGACCAATGTAATAAAATAGGAGGCAGTACTTTTGGAGCAGCTCTCTTAATTGGGTACATGCTCAGTTGGTCTGTTTGAAACAGATTTCTGATTGTTATCTGTCTTAGCAAGTCCTTATGAGTAACTAGTACTTTGCTCATTCTGACTTAGGCTTTGTGTGTAACAACCAAGGCAAAGGAGGAAGTGGACGGGTAGAAGGGGAGCTCACAGTCACAAACATGTCACCTCCAACATCAAACATATCCATGCCCCTTTGAATCTTTGCCTTGTCCTCAGACTTATTAACTACGTCCATGTTTGCTATTTGGGTCTGGATTTCAGATGTCCTGGATTCCTTGCTGCAATCTGTTGTGAGTCAACCCTAAACGAGAGACTTGAGCTTGTTTAGCTTGGAGAAGAGAAGGCTCTGGGGAGACCTCTGTGTGATAGTGATAAAACTAAGTGAAGCGATAAACCAAGAGAGGGAAAATTCAAGTTAGATGTTAGGATGAAGTTCTTTACTCGGAGGGTGGTAAGATACTGGAACAGGCTGCCCAGAGAAAGTATGAATGCCCTGGAGGCTTTAAGGGCAATTTGAATGGGGCTCTGGGCAGCCTGATGTGGTGAGTGGCAACCCTGTACATTGCAGGCAGGTTGGAATGACATGATTTTGATGATCTCTTCCAATGTAAGCCATTCAGTGATTCTGTGATTCTATGATTCATCTGCAAATCCGATAAAAGATTGTTCTGTCTTCTCCTCCGGGTCATTGGTGAAGACAAATAAGCATAATAGGTTTAATGATAAATAACACAGGAGTTTTACCAATAAACAACACCAACCACAGAATGAATGAATGATTAAATATTACATTTCAATGGTCCATCTTTTATCTATGAAGTAATCTACCCAACTGGACCATAATATGCCAACTTGATAGCAAAAGGTGCTGTAGAAAGCATAGTTAAAATTTTGCTTCACTCAAGGTAAAGCCAATATTCTCCTTTATCCACTGATCCAGTTGTCCTATCATAGAAGGCAATCTACTTCTTAAACATAACTCAGCTGTATCTATGCTAGCTGTCCCCATTCACTTTCTTCATATTTGAGAAAGAGAGAAACAACTTCCTTGGTGAATTTTCAAAGGACTAAATAGAGGCTGACCAACCTGTACTTTTCCAGATCATCCTTTTTGCCCTCTCTGAAGAAAGATGCAATACTTTGCATTTTTAATTGAGGATATCCTTCTGTCCTTTAAGGATCATAAAAAGTGACCTCACATATTACATCAGCCATCTTTCTTAGCATTTTTGGGTGCAGCCTGGATTTGTATACAGTAATATTTCTCAATAAATACCTACTGTGTTCCACTGCTGGCTTTCCTTTTTGGACCCTGCACAAAGTACTGGAAGACACTGAGATGAAGAAGAGACAGAGATGGCAGTAATAAGTTCAGATGTATAAGTGTTTTCTTTCACTAACTTCTTCAACAAGATCCTCACATTTTCTTTGACTTTTTTGTTTGTTTGTTTGTTGCTATTCGTCATAGAATCATAGAATATCTTGAGTTGGAAGGGACCCAGAAGGATCATTGAGCCCAACTCCTGGCTCCATACAGGATCACCCAAAATCGTATGACTCTATGACTGAGAGCATTGTCCAGGTGCTTCTTGAACACTGGCATCTTGGGGCTGTGACCACTGTCCTGAGGAGCCTGATCTGTCTTTACCCACTCTCTGGTAAAAGAATCTTTTCCTGATATCCAAACAGTATTTCAATAGATAATGGATGTGATCATGAATGTCTTGTTGTAGTTATGCTAAAGTAATAGTAGTATCAGAAATACTTTCATTGAGGAAATCAAAGTAATTTAATAAAAGTACAGTAATGTTTACACTGTGCACATAGAAAGATTTTAATGTCCAGTAGGAGTGTTAAGGAACTATATGGTGACTAAGAAGATAGCAACAATGTTTTTGAAAATATTGTGATCTAAGAATACTATATTGGGAGTTTATCCTTTCAAGAAGACAAGTTTAAAGGCGTGTGACCACAAGTAATATTATTGATTACTTTAGCTGCGTTTTTAAAAAGGATAAATCTGTTTATGGCAGTGTAATCAAAGCAAAGTGATACAGTGTATAGATCATACTTTGGAAGAGCTAATTGAGACAAGTAATGTCAAGACAAAAAATATCCCAAGTAGTAGTGGGAGAGCTCAGTATCATACGAAACAAGAAAATCCATTCACAATCACACATCTTGGGAACTTCAAGGAAATGTTTGTACACATTCAATAACATCTCTTGAGAGGGTACTAGATCCTTCACAAGAAATTATGTACCAGTTTGTTTTTAATGTAGTAGTATAAACCCTTTTTATCCTTAATGTTATTGGAAATGTCAGATCCAAAAATTTATCTTTGCAATCACTGTCAGCGAATATCTGGGCAATGTTTCTATATTGCTCCTCTGCAGTTCACCCTGTTTCCGCATTCTTTATGTTGTCTTTTGGCATCCAGCTTTGATCACAAGCTCTTTTTTTAGCTATTGCCCCATGATAATGCTTATTTTCCAGAACATCAGTCTGGACTGCACCTGCAATTGGAGGAGATTGCTCTTAAAGATCTATCTGTTGTACTGAAACCTTTGACCCTCAGAGCTGCCTCCACCTGATCCCATCTGCCAGTTGCTTCAGAAGACTGAAGTCTGCTGCCATTCTGGCCAGTATAACCGCTCTACAATTTACCCTAAAAATCTGGTGATATGTTAAATATTATTTTTAAAAATGTGGGAGAATCTCCTTGTGAAAGTATTTCTAACATTTTTTGACTTTAAAGAAGTTTTGAGTCATGAGGATTTTTTACTCTGAAGTTTGGTCATCTAAGCTATGCGTAGATAGATATGCAGGAAAGTGTACACAAGTAAAACCAATCACCTCAGGCAATACAGTGTAGTGGTGGAGTTAATGACTGGCACAACAAGATTCTCTTCTCTCCTCCAATAGAAAAATCAGATCCTGTTCATGTATCATTTAACATCTGCATGAAGAGATAAAAATATTTTAAGTATCACAGAGACAAAATCTTACCATTTCAGACAGCTTATTACCATTTTCTTACCATTTCAGACAGCTTCAATCTCTCAAAACTTTCATTACGCTTATTTAATTCTGGGTAATATTGGCATCTGCAGGTCAGAAATAATTAAAATAAGACTCAGTTACTTCCAGTTCATTAAAGCTACCGAAGTACTAGAAAAAAATATTTGGCTTTTTTGGAAGGCTTAGCCATTAGTAATTTTTTTATTATCATTTTTTGCTTTAAACTTCAGTTAGTATTAAGAAACTGTGAAACAATCCCATTAGTTGTTCATAATTAAGTAATAAAATGTGCATAAATGTTCTTTTAGTTACATGCACACACATGCATAAATACTAACATGTATCTTGATAGCCCTCTTCAATTGGCTAGTTGGTCCATTGGAAGGCAGCATTCCTTACAATCTCTCAACTAACTGGACTCAGAGCCAAAGGAAAACTTTCTGTATTCTCTGATGTTATCTGTGCCATCATCAGGTTTCTAAACCCCCAGCGTACTATATGAAAAGGAAAAGAGTAAGAGACTTAGAAATACAAAACCAAAGATGTATGCCTGTGTAGTAATTATTATCTTTAGATCATATTGTAATGTTAATTTAAAAAAAAATAATGTTAGTTTAAAAAAAAAAATAAGGGTTGGTAGAATCTTTTCATTCAGAGACTCTAAAGCATCTATTTTCAAAAGTGTGTAGTAAGCTTTGAAATAAATGAACTATTCAGGTAAGCAAAGAGCCATCATGATACCACAAAGTAATTCCTGCAAGCAAGAAGAAACTTGCTAGGTTCTCTTCTAAACACTAAATGCAATTTTGATGAATAACTTGCTCCTCTATAATTTCCTATTTCTCTGTTTGAAAACTTTTTTCTTACAGGATATATTCACACAACAACAACAACAAGCAACAACAACAACAACAACAACAAAAAAAAAAAAAAAAAAAAAAAAAAAAAACACCACCAACACAACAAAACACAGTTATGAAAATTAGCTATTTAACTGCTATTTGTCCATTCATGAAAGTTTCATTTTAATGTAAATCAAATGATTAAGGTGTATTGTCAACATACATATGTTGAATATGGTGAATGGCGATGGATCTGGAGTGCAAGTCTCATGAGACTGAGAAAATTGAGGTTTTCAAATAGATTAAGGAATAAGCCATTTACTCTGTAAGAGGTCATTACATCTCGAGAAAAGTGTTGAATTCAAGGTCATATAATACACTGTTTCATCCCTACGGAAGAAAGAATCTCTTTTCAGCTCTTCAGTTATCAAACAGAAGTGTAGGAAAAAAGACAATACAATATTAGATGCTCTATTGCTAATACTGAAGTGTGTCCTTCATGAATAAGTTCACTAGTTGTATAAAAAAGAACATAAACTGTTCCAAAATATTCCTAGCAAATTCAGAGTTTTTAGCACTATGAAAATTAAGGTAAAAGAGCAAGCAATACTTTCTTTTCATTTCTCATCAAAGGTGAGAAAATTTAGAAACATATTGCCATCAGATATCCCCAGTATACACAAACACAATCAATTTGCACTTCAGATCTTGTATAATAATGCAACATTGCATAATATTATTTTCAATTTAGGTTTTTCACTAGTTTGTTACAACATCAGAGGAATCATTCAATATGTCAATCTCTGTGTTTTTATACTAAATATTAAAGATGATTCAGTTGAATCTTCTTCAGTAGTCTCTTCATTGAACACAAACACAGCTGAAAAGAGTTTGGCCTTATCCCACATGTTATTACTATTTTCTCTCCACTTTATTGATCATCTCAAAAAATCTTCAGAACCTTACAAGCAGAGGTGCTTTGGCCCTCTCCACAGCTGTAAAATACTTGTTTCTATACGTTTCTATACAAACAATAGAGAAGTGTACATCTCTTTTCATTAGACAGGCTACACAGTTCTGATTGAATTTAATAAGTTGAATGCAATTTCCAGCTTTATTAACTGGCATGTTTATCAAACCTGGGTCTCCTAAGTAACTGGACAGCTGTACTAAGCACCTTATCTGAGCCAGGCATGGATTTGGTGGTTGATGGAAAAGCCAACAGGGCTTTTTACCTTTCTCCATTCACCACCATCTGCTGTTTCTCTCCTGCAGCATGGTGAGCTTGTACATTCTCCATACAGCATGCAGCCACTAGCCAACTGCTTAGCACAGTGTGCCATTTACAGAGTAATAGAAGATGTGGCACCTTGCAGCAATCTCTTAATCCCATTTGCAGCTCTGTCAAATACTAGGATAGTTCAGGTCTTTCATTCTACTGCATGCATCCAGCCTTAGTACTGAATACCTGGCAACTGGAAGAGTTAATTACCTGTTTGCCCTCTATCTGTTTTGCCATATCATTTTAAATTTTTAATAATGATTTTTGGAACAGTTATTTTATTTTTCAAAATTGTTTTTCTTTTTCTAAGAGTCCTTTTTTAACTCTGGAAGAGAAAACAATTCTTCTTTTCTGTCATTTCTTTTTATTTTCTGTCTTTAATTTGTCTTTCAGGAGACTCAAGAAAGAATGTTAATAACAGTTATAATAAATAAAAAAGAACTGGTAGTATTTGATTTTAAATAGTAACTCAGTGTCTTCTAGTAACTTGAAACATACATCTAATGCATATATTCCTTAATTATATTATGGAGGGACATTTCAGGTCTTCTTTGTTTCCAGCCCAATTCATTTAATGCATACATACTTGGTTATGTGTTTTGATGTTTTGTAAATAATCATAAATCTCATCCTGCAAATTGCAGTTCTCATGCATATCTTCTCTGGGTTCTGCCACCTCTTCCCTTAGTACTCCCAGCAGTGATGGTGGAGATGGCAGTATCTGGCACTCACGTTCAGGCAGAAGGGAAATTACACTTTACTGTGTAACAATTGTTGCCACCACTGAAATATGTTCTGTAGTCTGTGAAATCCCCTATTAGGGCTAGCCATCTGACAGAGAACAAATAGTGCTAAATTTGATTTCAAAGAGTGTCATGCTTGATAAGTTATTCAAACATTTTTTACTAGTTCATTCAATCAGAGAAATCTCATCCCTTCACTTCTTTTATATATATGTATATATATATATATATATTTGCTAGTGCTAAATTATTTATTTTAAATATGAAAGGAAATATATGATTTCCTTTCTCTTCACTTAAGTTTTTCCTTGCACTTAAACAAGCCTCCAAGATTCTCCAATTTGACTGTCCATTCTCCCAATAAATACAGAACAAGAAATATAAAAGTTTACTTAGTAAACTTGTATTAATTTTAATGTAATCAGTAGTTTATGTGACAAAATATTCAATTCTTTTCCAAGAAAATTTAAATTTTGATGAGGAAAAAAATCTCTCCTTAATGTAGAAAATAGATTTTCAGCTAAGAATGTTTCATTTTGAAGTAATTTTAATATATGTATTAATGTGGATGTATTAATAAGGCACTCTGCAATCTTTCTCAAATTCCTTCTACTCTAAAGTGAAACAATTATCCCAGAAATGCCATTGAATAACATGCTATACTGTATGTTAGCTGCAGTAAAAGGCCTTGCTCTAATGTCATCCAGAAGAAACTTTTGCCCATATTTTTCATTTGATAACACTGAGAATTAGCTTTTGAATACGGAAGCATCTGTAGCAACCATTACTAACAGATTCTATATTATTTTAAAATACTGTAATTTGCATAAGTTCATATTTGTAAATTGTAATTGTAAATTGTATTTACTCTTGGAACTAGATTAAAATGTCATGATATTTTACTTTACATTATTCTAAGTTTAATAACTTTTTCACCTATATGCCCTCCAAAACCACTGGAGAAATTTCTGATTTATTCTGACTTTGAGCTTGCCTCAAAGGGAAATTACATCCACTGAAATTACTACATATCTATTTTAGTAATTTACGTGGCAGAAGGAAAATGAGTATTTACAGATAGAGAAATTCTGAGGTGAGGCAATGCTTTAATAAATCTGTTAAATCACTGCAAATAACTTCTTTTTTCTTTCAAATTTCCTTCCAGTGTTTTGTCTAATATTCTTTTAGATTTTCTAAATCAGTCCTTCATCTATTTGTCTTTTTTCCTACCAATTGTGGTCAGAAGTGATCACCACTTTGTGTTTTGGGTTTTTTGTAATCATGGAGCACAGCATAGTAGCAAGCATCATTCTCGAGCACAAGATTTAAAAGTTGGCTTCTGAAAGGTACAAAGAAAAAATTCATATTTTTACTTTTTTTGAAACCAAAGGGATGTTCAAAGAAAATTAAGGTTGCTTTTTGTCAGCAAAGTCTTTTCATCTTTTTATGTTTTGAACTTTGTACAGTCATCATGAAACGCAGCTTAAGAAATTATCCTGCTAAAATACCCTGCCTATTTTTCTTCAGATAAAATTGTAAAATCCTGAAATTGGCTGAAATTTTTGTCTGTGCTTTCTAATAGTAATGTTGACGTTACTACATGCAGTTAGGAAGACAAAACAACAACAACAACAAAAAGACACACACACAAAAACAAAGAACAAAAACTAACCAAGCAACACAAAACCCTTAATTTTAATTCCTGTCCCCTCCACCCCCAATCAATTATGAACAGATCTTAGAGTTAACTCCAAACTTCAACTTCCTCCTTAGAGAACTTAGTATTCATTTCAGTTACGACGTAACTTCTCTTTACCTGCTGTAAACTCTGAAAATACAGATACAAATAACGTTGGACTTTCATAAAATAATCTGGATGAACTAATCACCTACTGCTTCCTGGAAATATGAGATGTACTTCACTTCTACTGTGACATTTAAGATGCTAATTTTCATTTCACTTTATTCATCTGAAAACAAACAAAAGAAAGGAAAACAAACAACAAAACTCAAGATCATGAAGACATTAGAAAAAACACTCCAATGATTCAATTACATACAGAAATAAATTAAAAATAATTGAATATGCTTCTTTAATAAGACCAAGAGCACTACACAAACAAATTGCAAGTGGGGTTAAATCTAACCTTATTTTACAATTCAATACACGTGTAAATAAAATTGAAGATTTTACTTTAATATACTTTCAGTATTCAGCATGTGTATTTCTATCTGATGCACCAATGTAATTCGAATGGAGTCTTCTGGCAGAGGCATGGTTATAGAAGTTCTATTGTGACTCAGTGGTGAGGGAAGAAGGAGCATGGGAATCTTCTTTTTTAAAGATTTGTTCTTCTAATTCTGCCATACATTTATCATAAATATAGACGATGTCATCCTCCTTTATTCTTTCATCAAACTAGGTTTTTTGTCCAGAAGTTACCTTATTTCTCTTAATTTCTTCTCAATGCAAAGGCTTACTTCATAGCATATATCAGGAAAGACCATGAGAAACCATACATCAGAAATGAGATGAAGCTCAAGATCTGCATTCAGACTTCAGAAATTTCTGCCACAGGTAGATGACATGGGTAGGCATGAAAGCATCTTTCTTTCTCCATATATTGAATTTACAGTAAAAGAAACAAATAAAGAACTAAATAAGCCAGAACTGTAAACTTAAACACATACACCACACTACTTGGGCATCAGTGACAAAAGAATGTCTCTCAGGAACAGTAAATAAATAGTTTCCCATAATCACAGAATCACAGAATGGCCAGGGTTGGAAGAGACCTCAAGGATCACGAATCTCCAACCCACCTGCCACAGGCAGGGCCACCAACCTCCATATGTAATACTAGACCAGGCTGCCCAGGGCCCCATCCAATCTGGCCTTGAACACCTCCAGGAACGGGGCATCCACAACCTCTCTGGGCAGCCTGTTCCAGCACCTCACCACTCTCATAGTAAAGAAGTTCCCTATGACATCCAACCTAAATCTTCCCTCCCTCAACTTTAAACCATTTCCCCTTGTCCTGCGGTTATCTACCCTTTTAAAGAGTTGATTCCCCTCCTGTTTCAAGCCTTCAACTTTTTCTTTTCTCATTCTTCTCCCACATGCTTCTCATTCTCTCACACATGCTAAGAGGGAAGCAAACAGAAAGTTGATAATGCTCTGGGTGCTACTGCACACTTAATGATTGATATCTATGCTCACCTCAGCACATGCTGGAAAGAACTTTTTGCACACACACAGAGAAAAGCATATGCTTGAAATAGGTGAAGACCAGAAAAAAAGCACTGTGCTTACCTTGTATTTCCAAGAGAAAACTCCCCTTTCATATACTTGAACAAGAAAATGAATAGTCTCAAATCTTAAGGTGAAGCAAAAAGTTCATATCTGAAATCCCCTTAGGTTCAGAACGGAGAAGAATTATGCACATTTAAATTCAGATTAATCAAAGAAGTATTTGAACACTGTCTGTAAAAAATCCAAATCCAAATGCCATAAGTTAATCCCAAATAATTATTATATGCAGTCGTTGATCAGTCGAGTTTGTAGTAAATGTTACAAGCTAAAATATTGCCTGGGACTATAGCCATTGCCAAACATATTGCATGAAAATACAGAGAGCATAAATATTTTTATGGCCTTTTATTTGAAGTCTATAACCACAAAAGAGCTTTATAACACAAATGAAAATTAATTGCACAATTACCTTTCTCCTAGGTAGCTTCCAACTGAAAAAAATGAAAGAGAGCTTTAATGCAATGAAAAACTTTCATATTTTGTATCACTTTTCTGCTTGTCTTATAGCCAAGAAAAACAAGAAAACAATCAGTAAAAGCTTTTGTTTCCAATTCAGTTTTTCCTTCTGAATCACACTGCTGAGATGTCTTACCCAACATTGTTTTTCTTATGGCAAAACTTACCTGAAATCTTCATCAAACAATATTAAAAAAAAAAAAATATATTTTAAAAACTTCAATTTATTCTTTTAGAGGCCATAAGAATTAAAGATTAGTATTGGGTTTGTTTCTGTCTTTCACCTTGAAAAATCAGCATGTCCTCCAAGTTTCACTTTTTAACCTGTCAATTAAAAAATCTTATTTTGGTGACACTGTGTCAGGAAGCAGGCAAGGCTGCTCCTCACTGTTCTGTTCCACAAGCATCCAGTAAGACCAAGGATGTCAGGAGGCCACAACCCCATTGATCAGTGTGCAGTCACACAGCGTGCAGCAGAATGCAGCCTGGTGACTTCCTGGCAGATCTGGCACCACACTTGGGGAGTCAGTTCCACTGGTCACATCCATATCAGCAGCTCCATGGCAAGAAACATGCATGTCTATGCCATTTATTGCACAAAGACTAGGATTTCAGGCAGTTTCAAAGGAAAACTGGGGAGGTCCTGTCTCACACATCTCTTTCTCGCAATGCCGTGATCCAAGGCTGCACAATTGTACCATTTATCTATGACATAATAATTTTAAATTCCTTCTTTGAATGTTGCCCCCCTCTGTAAATGTGCTCAACAGAAATCTATGTGTACTGAGTATGTACCTTATCATGAACCCTCACATATCCACTAATTTTCACTGTTTCTTTACATGCTTGTATTTTCAGAAGTTATTCTGGAACCAATTATCTGTGTTCCATATTATACTTGCAAAGTTTTTAAAAAA
Source organism: Tympanuchus pallidicinctus (assembly GCF_026119805.1). NCBI lineage: Eukaryota > Metazoa > Chordata > Aves > Galliformes > Phasianidae > Tympanuchus > Tympanuchus pallidicinctus. Next base: position 36,139,475 of record NW_026294802.1, read on the forward strand.
TCTGGAAAGCTTACATTGCATGTCTGTTACTTGTTCTTACCTAATAGATTACATTTTTTTATACAAATAGAATAATCTCTTAATGCATTGATGTTTATGTGACAAATTTCATGGAAAGTCATACAACACTGCAATAGCTTTCCTCATGCCAAAGGCTTTATATGTTTATTAAATTATGAATAAGCATGTCTCTGTGTCAAAGCACTTTTCACATAGTAAATGATATTAATTTCTTCACAGAAATGTCATGCCACTGTAAATGCTCTAGTGCACTCTGCTTCAACTGCATTTGTTTCTCCACATGTTCTGCACACCTAGATCTGCATGCTTTTCTCCAGTACCCTAGAATGTTAGAGATACAACTGTGACTCATGTGACAACAAAAGGAAAGTAGTCTCAAAAAAAATATATAGAAAAAAAGTGAAAATATTGAAAGGAAGTCCACTAGACTTCCTACTTAGAGTTCAGTTGAATGTATTATTTCTAGATACAAAATTGTCACACAGAACTGTGGTCAATTTTTACTTTCACATATGCACTGCTTTGTTTCTCCACCTTCTTTTGAGATACCTAGTATTTGTCTATTTATGTGAGGGAGCACATCTAAACAGAGCTCAAATCTCATTCAGTGCAAATATTTCCACACTCTGTTTCTGTTCTATTTACTCTACTTGAGATGCATATTCTAATTTCTTGCAACCTTATTTGCCATCAGGATAGGAAATAACTGTAGTTCTTCATTTTCTGAATGATAGTAGTTAAGGCTAGAGAAAAATTCTATGTGTGGGCTTGGAATCTGATATAACCAGTATACCCTTATGCTGAGTATTCAAAAGAAGAGTGGCATTAATCATGTGCAGTCTTATCTAAACTCAGCAGAATCTCTGGGAGACACTCCTGAATGTCAGTAGCTAAAACAAGATTTTCCCAGGTGAAACAAAACGATGTAAAGAATGAGAAAAAATTATTTTTCAGTTTCTTTTTTTGTAACATGATTTTTAACAATAGATCACACACTTGGCAATGATACACCACCATAAACTTGCTGAGAAAACACAGAAGTAGATAAATATAATAAATCATTTTAGAATGCTATATTATGTTGTTCATAGAATACTCTTTATGTCGAAATGCTGTCAATTCTAAGCACAAAATACCCTAGAATTTGCATCAGAATGATGCACTAAGATATACTTTGGTGCATTACTCTGTAAAGTGGATGAATTGGTGCCCTTAGAACTAAATCACGAGATGCCTTAGGATATTCTGCACTCTTAAGCAAGCTGTTGCACTTGGGCAACAGGACTCAGAATAAGAGATCACATCTCCGAGAGCTGGAACTCATGTGAGAATAGCTGAGTCTGCTAGAAGCACAGCACCCAGGAAATACAAGTGTCACGGTTCTATGTTTTTTTTGTTTTTGTTTTTTTGTTTTTGGGCTTCAGTATTCCACATGGAGCTGTGCTTAAACATCAAGCAGCCTGCCTCATGATGACATGATATGGAATGCTGATAAAACAAAGGGTCTCAGATTCCAACCAGCTGTTTTCATTAAAATATTTAATGAAGAGTACCGCATCTCTACTGTATCTACTATAATGTCCTGCATATTATAAAACTGTGTATTTTTTTTAGCTTTTTTTTCATAAATATATTATATGAACGGTGGAAAGAGATTAACGAGTACATCTTATAACGTATTCTCTCCTCCTTCCACAGGACATCCAATCATAAATAATTCTGTATTTAAAAATATCAGATAAAGTACATTTTCTGTCATATACACAAAAAGATTCAGAAAGCTAAAGATATTTGCAGTTTAAAAATCTGATTTCTAGTATCTAAGACGGTGATGTGTGATGGGATTCACTTCCAGATTCTGACACTTAAATTTTGAGGATGTAAGGCTAAGTGATGTCATAGTTGAAGGCTTCCATTATAATCAGTAGTATTGTCATAACAGCATAGAAAAGTGCCGGATTGGTCACCAGATGTTTTCTTTCAGATGATGTAAATCTTCTCAGCTAGCTTAATTGTATAGACTAATGAGGCAATTTGGTTGCCTAAGACAGATATCTAATGATATTTAAGGTGACATGATGTACTCTTCAGCTGCCACACCAAAAAAAAAAAATAACAAGATTTGCTAATTCCTATTAGTCCTATTAATTCCTATTAGTAAATAACTCAGAGCACCACAAATATATCTATATGTTGGCTTATATTCACGAAACCAAGAAAAGTTCTAGATCTCTACTGACCACTATGAGTGGTCATCAGTATGAAACCAGAAACTGCTAGAAAAGAAACAGACTACATTAACAGTGGTGCACGATTGCCATGATGTCTTGATGGTTTAATGATGTACATAATTGGACAAACAGATCATCTTATGATGAGGATTCTGTATCTGGGGACGTTGAAGGATAGGGAAAGATAGAAAGAAATAATCCCTGAATGTGTTTAAAAACCATCTGGATGTGGTACTCACATGATTTAGTAGTGAGTTGTTAGAGTTAGAGTAGTATAGTTAGGCTGTGGTTGGACTTGATGATATCAAAGGTCTTTTCCAACCTGAGCAATTTTATGATTTTATGAAAAGATGAACACCTACAAAAATTGATGTCACCCGTTCCTTTCATATATCACCGTCGCCAGCTAAAAGATCAAAGATAGAAGCTAGCTTTATATTAATTACCTATTTGCAATAGGTCCCTCCAATATCTACTTACTAATCCAGAATATTTTATTTGATATAACATTTTCCTCTTTCAAAATAACTGCCACTACCACCACAAAGTGACAGAAAATTCAGAGAATTGAATCTTTCGAATGTGAAGATGGAAAGAAATTTTGCAGGAATACAGAAAATGTTGCATCTGTCAGGACAACCCAACCTGAACTTTTCACAAGAAAGCAGGCTGAAGGTTTTGTTTTCACTGAGTTTGAACTTAATTCTGAACTGCAACAGTAAGCATCATAATATTTTAGATGGGTGTGCATTTTATAAGTTGTCTAATACTTGTGAAATGCAAAATGAAAGTATTAGATATATAATTTTACTGAATGAAGTAAGGTCTAAGCAAGAACTCAACTGGTAAGATACCTCCACACAACAGGTTTAAGTGGTATGAAAAAAAAAAATTCTTCACAGGAAAAATAACCCTGACTTCTCAAGGAGGAATCTTCAAGTTACAATACAAATTGTTACTTGGTAACTCATACCCCTGGAAGTTATAAAGTCAAACAAAAAATTGACAGAGATGTAGAGCTAATGAACAGTTGGTTGAGAAACATTATATTAGAAGAATAAACTTAATTCTCTTTAGAATTCATGGAGGATAATTTGAAACTTTTTCAGAATACATTAGAGGTAGATGAACTGCTCATAAATGCTTTTAAAGCAAATGAGAGTTTTTAGATAAAATAAGATGCCTATGATGTTTAGAAACCATGCCAAATATTTTTTGTTATTCTGGTAATGATTAACTAGCCTTTACCCCTAGGGCTATGAGTTATTGGCTCACAAAAATTCAAAGATATTATTCCAAAAATCTTCGAGAATTTAGAGAAGAGAGATGAGGGAATACAAACAAACAATAGCCATATGCCAAGCCATATGCCAGACATATTCCCTGGAAGAACCTAATTCTATATATATATACACTCTGAAAAAAAGTAGAACTGATCTAGCTGTTATTGAAGTAATGCTGTTAAAAAAATGTAGTCTTCAAGATGACTTGAATATAAATTAACATTGAAGGAAAATGGTATTCATAGAAAATCATTTGATTCCTGCTATATTAATACAATTTATTTCCCAGATGTACTCCCTACTCCGCTGGTTAATTGATGCACTTAACTTGTGTTACCTCCTAATTAGAATACTGTATTTGTTATTTCATTCTGACAACCAGAAATTACTGTCCCAGACTGCAGCTCAAGAGCAGAATACATTGCCTTTGTTCAGATGCTCCTGACAGCAAAGTTTACCTAACTGGTAACAAAAACTATTCAAGATTTTTTATACCAGGCTCTGAGCAACCTGGTCTAGCTATAGATTTTCCTATTCTTTGTAGGGGAGTTGGACTAGATGATCTTTAAAGGTTCCATTAAACTCAAATGATTCTATGATTCCACACAGACAATCCCAAAATATATTAGGAAAATAACATATATATTAAAATTTATGTTATTCTCTATTTAGAAATGCAAATTTAAATAGTATTGTGACTATTATCTGTTTATAACTTTATACAATACAATTCAAACTTCATTAGTCAGAATTCACACTATCTTAAGACATTTAATCTCTATTTGTTGTTGCAGCTCACAGTAAAGCATGACTCTTCTCAGGATTAAATGCACAAGCACTGCAGATCTAATAATGAGAAATAACAATTTTTAATAACTAAGTAGCCATTAGGTCATTATTAGCAATGCATTTACTAACATCATAGTTCCGGACAATTCATGATAATTTGAAAATGTGTATAAAATTCAGCATATTTTAACAAAACAAAGATGATTTATTATCTACAGTAAGTAGCTCTCTTTATCTTGTCTTCCTGTCTTCAAAGGAAAATATTTACCTAAAAGTTTGTGAGTCTGGGGAGGTCTCTGATTACTAGAAGCAACCGTGTTGTCTCAGTTTCTAAGAAAGACACAGAAGACAACCCTGGAAATTCAGAGCTGTTAGCTTAACATCCGTAAATGAGAAAATTATGGAGAAGATTACTTTGGGCTCCATTGAAAGGCACTTAATAACAAAATCATTCGGCCCAGCCAATGTGGATTCATGGAAGGAATTCCTGTCTCGTTAATTTAATCTTCTTCTATAAGATCACTCACCTAGTGGATCAAAGGAAGACAGTGGATTGCAGTAGGATTCTGGATTATATTAAAGATTTTGGTACAATTCCTCACAGTGTCTATCTAGACAAATTGTCTAGTTGTCTAATGAACAGGTTCATGCTATGCTGAATGATGAAATGGCTTGAAGATAGAGGGATTTAATTGGAAGTACTAGGCAATCAGCAGTAGAATAAGTACAGGATTCTGCACTTGGAATGGAGTAATGCTGGATGGAAGTGCAGACTGGGAGATGCACAGCTGTACAGAAGTCCTTCAGAAAGGTATCTGGAACTGCTGTTGGCAGCAGGCTCAACATGATCCAGCAGTGCCCTGGCAGAAAAAAAGCAAATAGCACTTTGGAATGCATTGAAAGCAACATAGTCAGTTAGTAAAAAGAAGTCATTCTCCCATTGTATTTAGTCTTGGTGTGTCCTCACTTGGAATATTATGTGTAGTCTGGGCACCACAGTTTAAAAAGAGAGTTAAGATACTTGAATACATCCAGAGTAAGGCAACAAAACTGGTAAAAGTGCTGGAACACATGCATCTCCTGAGAGGAGAAGCTGTGGAGAATTAGTTTGTTAGAACTGGATAAAAGGAGGTTGAGATGTGACCTCACTACTCTTTACTGGGAGAGGAAGGGAATTGGAGAGGGGGGTGCTCATCTTTTCTCTCTGGTGCCTAATAATAGGATGCATGGAAATGCTGCATCAGGGAGGTTCGGACTAGACAGCAGGAAAGACATTGCTGAAAAAGTAGTTAGGCACTGAGACAGACTTTCTGGAGAGATGACTGATGCCTCTCATTTCTCTGTGCTTATGAAGAATTTAAGCACGAGCCACAATTATGCAACATGTAAAAAAAAAGTTAAAACTCATATAAGATTAGTGGATAAATAATTATCTCACTTCCCAAGAGGATTTCCCACACTCCAGGATATGCATATGTGGTTTTCATTCTTTTCACAGAGGTTGGCTTCTATTTAAAGAATTTAACATTTTCTGCAAAATGAATAGGAATAAAAATATGCATATTACCTGAAGATCAACGTAGCTACCTGGGTATGAAAGAATTATCTTTCTGACTTCCTAATTTGGAACACATTAAAGTATTCTGGAAAACTTAGTAGTAGTTATTTAATGTTTATTTAGGAAGCTTCTTTTCTAGTATTTATTTAGTAAGTAAACACTCTGACAGCTTTGACTGAAAATTCTCATCCCCGAACATTAGTCTTTAATCTTATACTTCTGTGACAAAAGACAATAGAATTCTGTTTCTGTTCTAACTGATGGGAAATAGAGGATCATAACTCCGAATTTTTCTATGAGCTTGCTTCAGTTCAGTTGTTCACTGTAAGGAAGCATCTTTGATTTGAAGAAGGGTAGGAAAAGAAATTCTGTCTACTAGTTCATTTCAAAGCAGAATAAAGTGAGAGACATTTACAATCTGCCCATCAATATTAACTTCCATAAAAGGTATTAGTGTCCTGCAAATTTTATGGAACATTTACTAAATGCATAACTGGCAGATGAATGTGAAACTCATTGAATTGCTAAGATTCATTCTTAAAGCCTTAATGCAACCAAGTCTGTACAATATCTTTAGATTGCTGTTTCACATCCATATACTAAATAAAAGTTCAAAACAAATAAATTATTAGGAGGAAGCTTCATTCTGGAATATACAGTCTAAAACATTTTTAAAATTCCTGAATTTCAATAAGTAAAGTGTATTTTCTTTAACACTCGCTTGTTGGTGTACCACAAAATTCAAGCCAATTCTTGGAGGGTTTATTCACAGTAAGAAAATGCTGTTTATGAGAGATCAGGTTTTCAGCATTTTTGAACTTACAGATAATATTGCATTTGTCTAAAATACGCCACAAAGATCATAGAATAGACAGTATCAAATGGGCCTGTCAGTTTCCTGATAGTACACAAAATTATATCTTTTAAATCCTTAGCATCACTTTATCACAACCCACTTAAAAGTTGGCTAGTTTCCTCATTTCACTTCTCTAGTTGAAAGGCTGATCCGTAACTGTGTGCCATGACAGCTGTTAGTTTTATTCTAAAGATACTTACTTTGACACAAATAAAGAAGAACCTATTAATAAAAATACTTTTTGGAGAAGAAGAATGAAACACTCATTTGTCCGCTTTTCTTCTTATCAGATATGACAGCCTTCAATTCGTATCAACTTAGATTTTTATTTTATTATATCCCTCCAGAAGACCAGGGAATCTCATGTATTTTTTTATATGGACATTGGTAAACAAAAGAATATACAGTAGGAAAATGAAGCATTTTCATAAAATTATCTGTGAGGGCTAATTTTTATTTTAGTTTGTTATGTTTTTGCTATTTTAATATTGCATCTAACGTTATGCTATCCATTTATGAGAACAAATTACATTTGCATTCTAAGACATTAGGAAACATTTTAAGTGAAAACTTCTCTGCTTTCTGAACAGGAGATTGTGAAGGTTCTTTACCTATTATTATTCTTGTATTTAGATCTTTGTCCTTGACAACATAGTGATTTGGTTCCTCTGTGCCTAAGAGAGTAAACACAGAAAAGATCTGTACAGTTTGAGTCCAATAAAAATGCTGAACAGAAACAGCTTGGAATATGAACCAAGAAACAAATCCTTTAAAATAAGCTTGCACGGAGTAAAAGATTGAGAAAACTATGCAAATATTTTTCCTTAATAAGTTATGTAAATGCAAGTTCAATTTTGCTAAACTGGAACAAATAGGAAATTCATTTGACATAAGACTTCTGAGAAAAAAAAATCTTCTACTATGATAGCAGTGAAAATGAGAAATTCATGAGGGTAATGACAATATAATTCTCTGCATTCTTGACTTGGCTTTGTGAGACAAAGTGACCCTGTCACTCTGCTTTTCTTTATGATGAGTTGCATTGGCAGATGGCAGCCCACTGAGACAAGGAAGATTACATCAGGGTAGATCACACCATAGGTTTCCAGGCCTGATGAACCTGAAAAGTGTGCAGAAGCAACACAGAAACAAACCTGTGATATTATTCCACCATTTATCGGTTTGTTTGGGTTGTTTCTTTTAAGTTTTTAAAGTAAAACATGGTTGTATGCTTATGTTTTCATTCCACGGGGGACTTTATATTGAGTTTTCTATTATGGACTTAAGAAATTACAGAAATGAAAAGTAAAAAAAAAAAGTTCTAGCTCAGTTTTTAGAGCAATTATAGCAAAGTTGTTGATGAGAAAAAGAAGTACCTACTCCTATATTCACATAAGACTTGATGCATTCTTCTTTATCTGTGGTGGTATTATGACAAACTCATTCAATGTTCATTAAGGCTAGAAGAGATATAATGTTGTTACACAGCCACTGCTTGAGAAGCTGCAAAGGGAAAATGCCTTTTAATTTTTGTAATAGTATCATAATATTGTTAGAATTACTCTCTGTTCACTTCCCTGTAAAAAGCAGTACTGCACTTCTTCTTTTTTGATTGACACTGGTGCATTAAGCCGACATTTTCATTGTACCAACCAAATTGCACTCCTTTCTTTCTTCACTGTTACAAGATATTTGTTTCAACACTTGTTCTATTCACAGATGGTCAGAATTTTTCTGATGAAACCACATATAATCAGAAAATGCCAATACTCCAGAGAAATTTGAAGCACAAATACTGAAGTCCAAAATAGTATTATTTGAATATATGCATCCTGACAAAACAGGAATTTTCTACAAGTTTCTCATTCCTGTATTTATTATTTGAAACTTGTGAAGCACCATCATATAAGAACTTCCAATTAAATACTTAAAGATGGAATGTAAGTTTTCTTAATTGTTTTCATTATCTAGAGTTTTGTTTGTTTTTCATACCTTGGTAAACTAATGAATCTTTCAAGAGGTTGTGTATGTTACACACACATACATACATACATACATGGAGAACAAATGTCAGTCTCTATGTATGTAACAGTTGTTCTCAAAGAGATACACTAAATTCTATTACATACACTTGCAATGCTCCCTGCAGTCCTTGAGTAGGACTATCGTAATTATGCCTGTGAAAGCAGATTTATTTCTACAGTTCCATGTCATCCTTTCTCTCTTTTTATAAGGTGCATAATTTATATTCCTTTCATTTTTCTTCAAGATTTAGGGTCTTGTTTCCTGAAAAGTACTTTTTGGTGTGTTGCACTACACTTCTAAAATTCACAGAATCTAGAATTGTGTATAAAGAAGGAGGAACTTATTATCTCATTCATACCTTCACAGAATCATGGAATCACAGAATCACAAAATGGTTAAGTTTGGAAGGAAACTCAGATGGTCATCCAGTCCAAACCCTTTCTCTAGCCAGGTTACCTAGAGCTGGTTGCCCAGGATCAAGTCCGTTTGGCCTTTGAAGGTCTTCAAGTAAGGATACCACTGTCTCTCTGGGCAAACTAATAAAAATTATTATTACTTCAATTAAATCAATGCTGATACTACAGTTCCCATTATCTATCAGTTTATTAAAGCTAATTTATATTAATAATACAGTTAATTATTACGTTCCCTGATACTGATCTCATTTCATGATTTTATTCTTATTCTCCATATGTTGATTAAAAAAGTGTCTCAAGTCCAATGGATATGATGGTAATGGCAAATTTTGCTTTCTCCTTGCTCTTGGGTATGCTGGTGATTATTTTATATGCTTACCAACACCATCAACTTACTTGCTTTTGATTCACTTGTCTGCAGTGACACTACTATTTTGTTATTTATTATATGCTGTTGATTTCTTCTTTTCTCTTTGATATGCTGAGGCTACTTTCCCCAGCTACTTATTTAAAAGCTATTAATCATTTGAGATTAGCATTCACAGTCGAGGTTCTGGGCCTGCACAATGAATGCCTCTCTGGTCACCCCATGGCTACAATCTCACAAGCTAGAACTTTGTTCTAGTTTTAATGATCTTTCTGCAGAGCAGTTATTTTTAACTACTCTTTACATAACATATCTATACAATAGTAACAGTAGAAATTACCCCACGACAATAGAATAAGGTGATCTTAAACTAAACCACTGACTATTCACCTGGTCATCCTCCAATCAACAAAGGCAAGTGCAGAGAAAGTCTGTTAATTCCTGTGGCCTGTTACTAGTGATTTTAAGATTACATTTACTGTGTTAGTAGGCTACAAATGCTTCTAGAGCTTCATGAAATCATTACAGTATTCAAAAAATGCTAGAGTTGGTATGCTTTATGGGAATATGCTATGCCATTTAGTTCATTTAGTAGTCTCCTGATAGTATCAATTCTGATTTTAAGGTATTGAAAAACAATTTTCTCTGCTTTTTCTTCCACCTTCTAGAATCTCCATACATAATAGTTGCCAAAGTCCCTAAGCATCTAATGCCATCATCTATAAACTTCACATTTAATTTTTGTTTCTACTTGCATGTAATAGTAAATCTATTATCAATTTTGAAACACTTAAATGCTATGCTGATCACTGCCTATTATAGTCCAAGGAACATGTTTACATAGCAGGTGGAGAGATGCCTTGGTTTATTTAATGTACTGTGGCCCAAAGCAAATACGAGCTGACTCCTTAGGTTGTAAAAGCAATACGAAGGTGTTACAATCTCCTTGGACATGATTGAATTGCTGAAAGTTTTAAAGATCTCTCATAAAAAAAGAAACCTGAAGCAGGCCCGAGAGATGCATGGAACCTGAATAAATCTAGTACAACACATACCTAAAAAATTCCTTTAGAAAAAAAAAAAAGAAAAGAAGAAGGTGTGATTGGAGCCAGAAACATTATAATATTGAAATACACCTGGCTGCTCCAGAAGTAATGTTCCCTATTTTATTGTGCTGGCCCATGACATCAAAGGTGGATATTGGTAGTATGGCAGTAGAATTTGTGCCTTCTCTCCAACAATCCTTTGCATTTTATTGCTGCATGACAGATGGCAGCAAAGGAGCACTCTGTCTGACATGGAAGTGCATATGAAGCAAAGGTGTACCACTGAATTTTTCCATGTGGAAAAAGTTGCATCCATTGACATTCATCAACATTTTGATGAATGTTTATGGAGACCAGCCAGTGGATGTGAGTGCAGTAAGGTGGGGGTGATGCATATCAGTGGCGGCAACAGCAATTTTAAAGTTAAATTTTAAAAAATGTTGAAGACAAGCCACATTCCGGATGTCCACGCACAACCGTCACACCATGAAATGAAGAGCATTTTAAACAGCTGACCCACATTACTCAGCTGATTACAACCCAAGAATCTCTTGTCCATCATGGTTGAAAATGCATAGTTATTGGTGGTGGCTATGCTGAAATATATTGTTTTGTAGTTGAGAAGCTGCTCTATCAAGTAGTGTTACTGTGTTCTTTGTAGCTGCTGTAGTTTCCATGGAAATAAACAGGAGGCATTACTTTCAGTGCAGATTGCATATTTATGAAGGAATCTAAAAAAAAATTGTATTTTTATGAAGTCTGTAATATGGAATATACAAATTACAGAAAAGATTAAAAATAATACAGAAAATAATACAGAAAACATTACAGGAAACGTATCTTCACAAAAAATACAAATGCTGCAGGTCTTTTTGCAATGATTTGGCACATCAGAAATATTGGATTGTCTTATTTGGCATTTATTCTTGTAACTACTTACACAAATTTATCTTTTAATTACACAAAAAGAATGTGACAGGAAGAGAAAAGGGTTGGTAAACTAATCAAGCACTGTCAAGAGGATCAGAAGTATGTACAGATAGACAGTGGAGATAAGATATTGAACTGCTCTTTAATTGCACAGCAATACGCATTTTTTGCCCATCATGTGATCTTGAATTTATTTATTATAAACACAATACACAGTAGAATTGGCTCATGTTAAATATAATTCCCGGTTAACTTTGTTGATATCACCATTAACATGCAATGGATGAACAGATAGGGATTGTGGCAACCATTGCACATTTTGATTGTAGAAGACAATAAAAAAAAAAAAGTAGCTAATATAGGGAAACAATTCCTTGGTGGTTATGATGAATTACAGTTGTCTCAGATAAGGAAATCTAATGTTGTCAGAATCCAAGGACAACACAAAAAGCCCAGTAGAAGAGGGAGGTAAAGAAAAAAGACTTTAAAAAGTTGTTGTCTGAGTTCAAGGGAACTTTTTCAATTTCCACCTTGAATAATCTAAAATGAACAGGCTGAAATGTTAAGGGGAGAAAATCAGACAAGTAAGTAGAGAAAAAGAGACTTCGGAGGCTCTAAAAGTTATAATAAAATAGCATAGTTCTCAGATTAATAAGTGACATGGGAGATTATTTGGCCTTTTTCTTTTTATTATGGATCTATAAATATGTATTTACCCAAGTGTTTGTTTTTTTTTTTTTAAGTTTACTCATGTGCAGACATTTTTAAAGTTTAGGCAACTAGGAAAGTGTAATAATGATTTGTTCAACAGCTCACTGGCTTTTTTGAAAGTACATTTCGTATTTTCATGCTGTTGGACCACACAGTATCATTTCATAAAGAGATTGCAGTGCAAGGCATAAGATTTATTTTTTTTATTTTCAGAAGTTCAAAATACAGTTGTTGAAGCCTAAGCTTTAGCTTCTGTTCCAGAAGACAAAAGTAGACACCTCTAGAGAGAGATTCATCAGCATTTGACGTGTTTCAGAAATGAAATGGATCACAGCTGTACATATTTTTTCCTCTTCGTTTAATACAAAGAGACAATCTAGTGATTTTTATTTGCCAAAAAATGGGCATTGTAAGTTCTATTCAAAAGGTCTTTATGACAGTCCAGATTTTAGGTCTGATTTATCTCACATTTCACCATTAGCTGCATACCTTCAGTGTTTAACAACAAACACATGGTTCTTACTCGGCTCACTCTTAGTAACTAGATTATTTTCCAGTTCCACACAAGGATACAAAATTGTTTTTCTGATAGTCTTTAGCTATAACAAAATGTAACAATGCTGCAGCCCTTTGTATGGGTTGGAAGCTTTTGAAGATCTGGCCACAAATGTACAGCTGAACAGTCTTTAGCTCTAAAGTACAGAATCTACATCCACATTGATTTATTGAAATAAACCACATTATAAAAACTCCTAAAGCACAACTGGAAATTTTGTGGTTATCCCCAGACAACTGGAACAGGAAGGTGTTTTTCAGAAATCAATAAGAAGCCAATCTCTACCTTGTCTCTTCCTTGGATATCCAACACTAGCCATGTTTCTGGTCCTCTCTTAGGCACCGTCTCCTTTCTGCTCCTCTGCAAGTTCCCTATATAGATCCCAGATGTGGTACATCAGTAATGGCTGTGGCTGGTGATGGAACATTATCAGGGAATAGATCCTATGGGAGTGTGCTTTTTGGTGAAAGCACTACCTGCGTGAGAGTAACCCTTGTTTTTTTACTTACATCCACCGTTGGAGTAATCCTGTTCTTGTTATTGCCTGACATTTGCTACCAAATGTCAACTTGTCTGCTGTGAAAATGGTCTACAGTGAGAGTGGTGAGGTGCTGAAATAGGCTGCCCAGAGATGTTGCAGATGTTCTGTCACTGGAGGTGTTCAAGACCAAGTTGGATGGGGCCCTAGGCAACCTGTTCTAGTACCAGATCTGGAGGTTGGTGACCCTGTCTGTGGCAGGGGTGCTGGAACTCAATCTTTGGAGTCCCTACCAAGCCAAGTCTTTCTATGTTTCTACAATTCTATGAAATGAGAATAATCCTGCAGTGATAAAATTCGGCTTCTAAAGAGGAAGCATTCACAGCAACAGAAACTAGGAGTTACTACTTGTTTCTACATAGTAATTCTTATGTCTGCCTATATTTATGTATGCCTGATTTTTGTATTCTCTTTTCCAAGTGACAGAAGTAGAAGTCTCAAAATACAAAAGTAATTTGATGAATGTGCAAGATGGTGAGTGCATAAGAATACAAAAATATTTCCTTTTAACTTCATGAATCATTAAATAGATAACTAGGCCAATTCAGAAAAACCTAAATGACTGCAAAACTTGTGCATCCTTGAAACTTGTCTAATGGGCTAAAGTTGACTTCAAAGTAAAAACTGATGCAGTTTTTCAGTCCCATATATTTCTTATGATCACAAGTTCATGCACTGTTTTAACTCAGAAGAGTGTTGCTGTCAGCAGTGTCTCAAGCATAAAAATCACCTAACATTTGAAGTTCCACTGATAATGCTGATGCTTAAAGAGGAGGCTGTCCCAGGTGCTCAGTCTATATTCATCTCTTCTGGTGAACTGCTTTCTTCTAGTCTGCCTTATTTTCATCTTGATCCAAAAAGAGTTACATATGAAAAGAGAGCTTGAATAGAATAACTTCATGATTCTTTCAAAGAGCTATTCATTCGGCCCAAAGACTGGAAGCAAAACTGTTAGATGTAAATTAAATAAAGGGAATCCCTCCTGTATCTATTCCGTGAGAGAATTTTATCAGCATGAGGTACAATTACTGCATTTGGCCATCAGATGGAACATTTCTAAAGAACATGATAATCAAACTAGAGAGAACTTTTGGATGTCTTTAACCCTAATCCATCAATACAAGAGCATTTAGCATGTCTGTCAATTATATTTATTCTGCAGAAGTCAGAATATAATGCTGAAAAATACATTTCAACTTGAAAATCTCTGGAACATGTTGCCTGCTGTGAGAACCTACCTCAGCAAAATTCTGCAAATTCCAGAGTTGGAGATAAAATGTAAATACTTATATATATAATTAGTCATAGCTTGCTTTGGGAATCATGGAATACCTTGTGTTGGAAGGGACCTTAAAGACCATCTAGTTCCAACTTCACTGACATGGACAGGCTTACAAATAACTAAATTATGTTGCCCAGGGTTCCATTCAACTTGGCCTCCAAAAATTAGGCATGGGGCATCTGCAGTGTCTTTGGAAAATCTGTTCCAGTTCTTCACCACATTACAAGCAAAAAAATTCTTCCTAACTTCTAACCTTAATTTCCCCTCTTCTTGCTGAATGCCATTCCACTTTGTCCTATTACTGTGTGCCTGTCTCCCTCTAGTTTAACTACTGGATGCGTCAGTGGCATCTCCTCAAAGCCTTCTCTTCACCAAGATGAATAAGCCCAGTTGTCTCAGCCTTTCTACAAAGGCATTGTAGAAGTCCAGTTAGATGACATCAGTTGCTCTTCCTTTGTCTACCAATGTTAGCTGCAAGGCCTGGAAGATGGGAACAAAGGAGTTTCTGCAGAGATGCCAAAGCCAGAAGCTGCCACTCCAAGGAGAGCTGACTCAACCACTTTGGATTTGAGTTGTCACTCCAAAGACAGCTGACTTGACCACTTTGAAAGCATTGAAAAGGGGCCATCATTGCCATGGTCACCGTTGTCTTGTCATTGTCATAGTCATCAACAGAACAACAATGCCTGAGGATCCACCACTGCTGAAGATCAATGACTGAACTATGAACCTTGCCAGATCCATGGTGGTGACTCTCTCTTGCTTCCTATAAAGACTCCTTGCTTCTTCTTTTCTATCTTTTCTGTCACCCTCCTTCCCTTCCCCATTACCCTAATTCATAATAGTGTCTGTCCTCCCCTTCCCCATTTCCCTAATTAAGATTTGTTTCTTAATCTCATGCCAGGTATATAGATAATAAAAGACCCTTCTCTTCCTCCTATAAATTGGAGCAAGAAGTGAGACAGGTCTGCAGTTTGGGGAGTTGAATAATAATGAAGGCAGAATTTAAATTAAGAGTTTATATCTGGTTTATTAGTTCCAATTTAGGTATATATTTTACTAGTGTTTTAAACTTCAGTGTTTGTTTGTTTGTTTGTTTGTTTGTTTTTTGTGGGCTTTTAGTATATTTTATATTTGAGTCTGTTGCCATGGAACGCTTTTCTATTTCTGATTATGTCATTATTCAGATCAGAAGAAATAAAGGAAAAATGGGATTATAATTTTACATTATCTTGCAGGAAGGTTTTGTGAAAGCATCCTTATCAGTGTAAGACATGCAAGATTGCAAGCGAGACAGCATGCAACTTCTAAAAAACTATTATCTAAAAAAGTACACCTCTGTTTTATGGAAGGTTCCCTACCTGAATGGAATAATTTATGTACATGATTTGTTTTAGCTATTGTTTTGTGTTACAATTTCTTAGAAAAATGAAGGTTTTTTGCTTTCTGTTTTGTTTTCAATTGTATTTTGATGCAAACAAAGTAGCATAGACCTGAGTCTAACAGCAAATTATTTTTGCAGTCAGAAGGCATGCTGATATTGTGAATATAATATTATTAAGATACATTATGAAATTACCATGACAATTAAAGTCAGCTGTGAAACACCAGTTCAGGAGTAACTCATTTTAAAATAATATCATTAGTTTTTGTCATGCAGAGAAATGTAATTAATGTAAATTTAATTTGCATATTCCCTGCTTCTTTTCTTCTCTTTCTTTAATCCTGTAATCACTGCAAGTATTTTTTTGAAAAGGTGACCTTAATAAGTGATTAATATTTTTCTTAAACTCAACCAAACAAATCTTATTATTTTTAATTCTACTGTAAACAGGAAAAAAAATTTTTAAAAAAAGATACTGAAATATTAGAGTACCTGAAGATAATGCCAAAATGTGCATTAAAAAAGCTAAATTGTAATACACCTATATAAATAAAGGCAAGCTGTTCACACCTTCTGTAATTCTCCTTAAATGGTTCTCATTGACCATAACTTGCTGTCTTAAATATTTTAACTAATCAAGCAGAAAACTCTGAGTCTGGAATTAATTGTTTGCATGAGACGTATGGACTGACTTATCTTCCCTTTTCTGCATAAATTATTCATAACAATATTTCTCAAATATAGCCATTATTCAGGGACTATTTTCTGGAGATGCTGGTGAATAGAATGTTCCCAAAATTGTAATCATATTTTATTTTGTGATTGTATTATAAAGATAAGATCACAATTCTGTTCTAATTTACATGGGTGCAAAATTACATTAAAAAATCTTAGTGAGAGTGGAAGAGTGGAAGACTGAAGCAACAGATGTAGTTGGAACACACAATAAATTCTGTGAAACACCAAGAATTTCCAAGTTCAGATAAGCTCAGAATTGACAGTATAAACATTTAAGTAGCTAAATTCATTATTCATTTTATTTGAATATTCTGTGATTGCTATAGAAAATTATTCTCGTTGGCATGTCTTCCTTGCAACAATTCATTTGACAAATTATTCATGAAAAGGTTAACATAAAGCAGTGAATTTAAGTGAAAGGCTTCACTGAAAAGTGAATATTCACAGGAAATTATTTTCCCAGCTGGCAGAGATAGAACTCTATGGCAGGTAGAAACAGTTGCTGGATTTCTGAACTACGTGTTTCAGAAGCAAAATGTTTTCCGTATGAATGTAAATCATGGAACTTGGAATATTTTAAATGACTTTTTGGTACTTCTTCAATCATTATGGCATACAGCATGTAGATCCATTGCTAAGCTAAAAGAAAAAAATATATTTCTGGATCCTAATCTGCTCTGGTATTCCTAAATGTTGAATTTGGGAATGCAGTAGTGTATATTCTTAGATATCCTCTAATGCTGACATCACTACTCAAACTACCAGCTATTGCATTTCTATGACAATTGAGTCTCAGAGATTTTATGCCTTATGCAGCTGTCAAATATTTATAATACCACCATAAATATTTTAACTTGTGACATGGTACATAATGCCAATTTTATAATAGGAAGTTAGATAAAATAGTCAGCTTTGTCATACTCTCATTCAGCAAAATTCACATGCTAATTTGACTCTCAAAATTTTCCAACAAATCAAAGTTTTCTTGCTTTTTCATTATTGTTCTGAAAGATAGGGTTTTTTTTCTTGTGCTCTTTCATGCTATGGATTTTTAGTTTCTAATTATATTGTTATATTATAATTTTATTCCTTCAAAATTACATGAATATTTTGTTTTTTAGTTTGTTCACTCAAATTTCACTAGAATTTTAGACTTGAAATTCTTCACTATTGACAGTATTCTGCAAAAACATTTCTTATTGCAGTTTATTGGACTTTCAACAAAGATCTAACTGGAGAAAAAAAGCTTTTGAATGGATGATTGCTAATACATTACATGGAAAAGAAATACACAATTCCTTCCATGTTTAAGAATCAGACTTTTTTTGAGCTCATGCTTATGAGCTATAATGCTATGTGTATGTATTTAAGAGCTGGTCCAAAGGTAATATCTCCTATTTTATTATGGTGGACCATGGCAGCAAAGGTGGATGCTGGCTGTATGGCAGTAGAGGTTAAATCCTCCCACCAATAATCCATTGTGTTTTGTTTCTGTGCAAGGATGGCTGCAGAGGGGCACTTTGACAGAATGGTACCTGACATGGAAATGCATATGAAGCAAAAGTGTACCACTGTACTGATCTTATCCATCTGGAAAAAATGGCACCCACTCCTATTTATCAGCACTGATTGAATATTTATGGAGACCAGCATATGAGTGTGAGCAGAGAATGTGAGATGGTGGGTTTTGTTCTGTATGACAGAAACGTGAAAAAACAAACATGCTCCAAACACCCATGTAGATTTTTACATGCATGGCATGTAGACTCTTGTTCAACTTTAGCAAAAATGCATAGCAAATGGGGTGACTGTTGAAAAACAGTGCTTTGTAGCTGACAATTTGCTCTATCAGTTAGAGTTATTGTGCTTTTCATATCTGTTGTAGTTTCCATTGAAATAAATAGTATTACTTTGAAATAAACTGCATTAATTTCAGAGCAACTTATTTACATTTACATATAATTAAAGATTAGAGTAATATAACTTGTTTAAATTGAGGTGAGGCAAGGAGCTTCCCCACATCTTGACCTTTCTGTTTCATATCAGCTGTATTCTTATTGCACATTCTGGTTGTTTTAAAGTACCTTTCACCTGCTGTGTGAAATGCTAAACCAAAGCAAGAGACACCATTATCATGCTGTGCAAATACTACTTTACCCAATAATCACTGTAAATTCTGTAGCTTGAACAGAATATTTGTCTTCAATAACCCCCATAATCATTAACAATGTACTACACTACCAAACACTCGTGTATGTCCACCAGTGTCCTGTCACATTTTAGCATGGGATGTCTGACATTCCAGACAAGTCAGGAATATTTCCATGGGTGTACATTTATGACAGAAATTACAAAGGAAAAGGAATGGTAATGTGATACATGAGACTGAAATCCCACATCATTCATAGAGGAATACTGACTTATTGAGAGACTTTAACAACAACAACAAACTACAACTACAAACTAACACAACAACAAATAAAAGAAAATAAAACAAAACAAAACAAAACCCTACACAATTACAAAATTATACTCATTACAGATGGAATAGGTCATTACTTGTTTAGGAGATAGTTTTCTAGTTTTCTAATGTAAGGACAGGGGTGGGTGTGTAATGCACAAATTCAGGTTCCTATTTTTTACTCCTTTTTTACCTGCGTAAAAGTAGTTCCTCCTTACTCTCTGTTACAAAATAAATTTAGCTATACCTTTTATTCCTATGTCATGGGGTTAGTTATGCCTCTGCCTTTTACTCTCACACTTATCAGCATACAGTAGCACATCCACTGTGATGAAGTATGTGATAACAGTTAAATGCTATCATAGAGTCAAAAACAGAGAAAATGCAATACCTGCCTAACCCACTTAAAAAAAAAAGCATTCACAGTGCAAATGGTCAGCCACAGTTAGACTCAAAAAAAGTACCATTTCCTTACAGTTCTAGAAAGTAGCTTTTTGGATGCATGTCGAATCTTATATTCAGTTTTAAATGTTAGAAGATAGAAGTTTGAAGTTTAGGATTCTTAACTGAAACTTCATAGACTTAATCATCATGTGTAACAGGGAGGTTAACATTATTTCTTTTGTGCCTTCCTTGGGACAAAGACTGTTGTTCTAAGTACAGATAAACAATTTCATCTCTTACACATTTTGTATGCAATAACTAATCAATCCTGATGGCTCAATTTATGGCAATTTTAGTAGACTAAGAATAATAAAATATACATATTTCCATGAAAGTCAGACACAATATAGAACTTCATATAAAAATTTAGAGGGAGCTGAGTCTGCAAAACCTATATTAAGAAATCATTTATCATTTCCCTTGTTCTTCATTTTACGTCGTATCTGCTCTGCTGCAACTATATTATTATTGCAGGCTGCAGCTATGTTCCTACATTCTTAATAGTATATCAACACTGGTTTGCATTTTCAGGCACTTACTTTTAAGTGATTAATTTGGGTGCCAAAAAACCAAATGGTGGTCTTCCAGATACTATTCTGATCAGATTAACTATGTCATTATCCACAAGTATGAAGTATTTCAATTCTATCCCATTGTTCAGTCTAGATAATTAAGTTGTCACTCCTTTACACAATTTATTACAATGCGGTTTGCAAATGTTTTATTATACATAAAAACTTGTAATGGACAGGTTCACATCAATTGCTTGCAACTTCATTAAGTGTATGACTATCAAAAGAGTAAAACAAAATCAAAGATACATCACTAGGAAAAAGAATGGAAAGGAAAAAAAGAAAGCAATAATTTATTTTCAGCCCTCAGGTGAGAGCTCACCACACCAGTACTTTTTCAGCTATGAATGAACCCACATGTCAACTGCCTTGATAGAGTGCTGCTTCCTGAAGAGCTGAGGAAGAGCCCTCCCTGATAGCACTCCCTGCTCACTCCTCATGCTTGAATTGCCCACACCACACTTTTTGTCATGTCATGCCCTGTTTGCACACCCTGTTCACCACGCTCTTTGGTCACCACGCTACCTGGCGGCTGCCTTTATACACATGGAGTGTGACTCTGCTCCTTCTGGCCCAGCTGTTGTGATGTCAGAGCGCTGCTGCCATGAGGAGGGCTAATGGCCCAGAGGCTCCTCAATGAGGCAATTCCCTGCTTCAGTGCAGAATGGATGCATTCTGCATCCACCCAGAGCTAACAACTTTGCAGAAAATATTAGCCAGTGAAATACTAACCGCCTTACTTTTTAAGATTATGTTAAAGAGGGTTGTTTTTCTTTGACTGTTTTTTTGTTGAATAATGCAAATAATTATTTATTTCAAGAAAAGTTTCATACCATGTTTTATCATACTCAGGAATCCTCAGAAAATTGCAGTTTCATAGTTTACTTTATATCCTACCAGAAAAGCATATTTGTTTACGTATTTTTCTGTCTGTCTTCTGACATTATCAACCACAAAATGAGTATCATTCATTCACATCTCTTCAGAAGTTGGTCTTCTTCCTATGTAATGCTCTCCAACACGCACACAAGCTTTTCAAGAGGAGAGAATGTCAAGGATGAAGTACTTGAAAATATGTGACTTCAGTGACCTAAGTTGTCCACAACATCTGCTGAAAACAATCATGTACATAAAAAAATATACATCTTTGTACATTTGAAACAGTGCATGTGTATATATGCTATAGATAAACATAGATGGTATAAACAACCAAAAATTCTGCCATTTGGATGACCTCCAGATTTTCTAAAAGCTGTTAAATTAGTAAGGAATCATGAAAGTGAAATAACATAGAAAACACATTAGAAAAGAGTGCAGTTTGAAAAGACAAAATGAGAAATGCCTCAAATGAAAACAGTCACAACTTACATGGAACCAAACAAAGCAATGAAGAAAGCTGGCATTAGAACTCAGCAGAAGACAAAGAGTACTATTTGTTCACAGAGAAGCAAACAGAAGGGATGGTGAGGAAAAAGTGGAAGTATTCAGTGCTTTCTCACTTCACTCTTCCTGGAAAGAAAGAAAAATCCACAGATTAATTGTGACAAAACTCCAAGGAAAATTAATTTTACATGGTAGCAAGTATAAGTAGTATTTGTAAAAAATATCTTTAAACATGTGCATAGACCAGAGGAACTCAAATCCACAGGCTCACATAAAGTTCTCCCCAAAAAGTACTTCAGGAACTAGCTAATACAACATTGCAATCATAAGTCATTCTCTATAAGAAACTACTGAGCACAGGGAAAGTCACAAAGTATCTAAGAGGGCCGAACATAGTATTTATACTTAACGAGGGAATAAAAGAATGAGAAGTCATAAATTACAATCTTATTTTAACACATGGAAATAATCTGTACTGTTTTTCTATCAATCATTTTGTAAGCTTCTGGCTGAAAATAAGATCTGAAACAAACAACCAACGTGTCAGTAACAGTTTAGTTTCCTTCATCAAAACAGCTACTCTGGTGGAGAAAGGGAAACAGCACATGATACATTGTTTGATATTTTGAAATTGCCTATGAAAGAGGGCAGAAAATTAAAGAAATGCTGTTCAAACTAGAAGAAAATATTTCTTTAATTTTTTTCTCAAATATTAACTAAGTAAGCATGGGTTGTGCAAGGCAATCAAACCAGAATCTCACATGGGGTTGTTTCAGAGGGTTCAGGTAAGGTAATAAAGATTATGCGCACTTAAGTTACCCCAAAGTAGAAGAAATCAAAAATAATACACTTCAACTGAGGATCAGAACTGAAAATGATCTTTGCAGATTGGAGCTACAGCAAAAACTCAGTAGGAGACAATTCAGTTATGAAAAGTGCAAAGTATCATTCACTGGAAGAAAAAAATCCAAGGCATCAATGCAAGATAGAGACAAATTGGTTACAGGCAGTCATACAGCAGGAAAAGGATCTGTAGGTCAAAGCCAGTCTGTGTTAAGGCTATGTTATTGTTGTATAATGATTGTCAGAGAAGTTTTCAGTATAAAACTCAAGAGATTATTTCCCCTATTTCTGGGAAAGCTTCATTTTCAATATTATATACAATTTTGGAAACTGAAATGATACAGACAGACTGGCCAGTCCAAAGCAGCAAAAGAAATTTGAAAGATATGATCTGGTTTTTTTGTTTTTTTGTTTGTTTTTTTGTTTTTTTTTTTTTTTTTTTTTTTTTTTTTTTCCCCAGGATTTTTAATTCTAAAATGGACTGTGTGGTGAGCTTAATAACTGTCTTTTTTTGTGTTGTGCCTTACAAACAAGATTATGATCAAGGGTTATCCATTTCCCTTGCAGCAAGGACAAAAAAGAATAATCTCTCTTTGGTTAACAGTAAAAAGAAATGGATTAAAAAATAAAAAATAAAAAAAACCCTTTCTAATACTGTGATAAGCAGTGAAATTGTCAATCTAGAGAAAATTTTGAAAACTGCCTTTCTTAAAGATATTTAACAGTAGATCTAAGGATCTAAGAGGATCTAAGAGTATAAGAAAGGGTGAAACAAGTTACTCAAGAGCTCCAGCTATTTCAGATTCCTGACAGAAGGGACAATATGATCAAGGAGGTGGTTTTTCTGCAGGGAGTTGGCTACTGTGTTCATGTTGTCCTGAACACGTGGAGGAAAGCAACTGTAAGGTAATGGAAATAAATGTCTTCTGCAGAACTTGCATGGAACTTCCAGTAATTTGTAACTCAGATTTTCATAAACAAACGATTTTCCCCATGTTTAATTATTTTGGATATGTTTTTCTTCTCT
Organism: Tympanuchus pallidicinctus; assembly: GCF_026119805.1. Classification (NCBI taxonomy): domain Eukaryota; kingdom Metazoa; phylum Chordata; class Aves; order Galliformes; family Phasianidae; genus Tympanuchus; species Tympanuchus pallidicinctus. The sequence continues at coordinate 36,162,936 of NW_026294802.1, forward strand.
GGATTTTATTTGTGAACCTCTTTAATGCTTTTAGCTTATGTTCTACCTGGTGTGAATACATTTCATTTTAAGTGGACTACCTCCTAATGATCACTATGAGCTTGCCAGCTGGCAACTTCTTTTAATGCCACTTGGCAATTCTACTTAATGCCTCTCAGTTCTTCTGAAAAAGGCAATGAACAGTGTTTCAACATTCAGCATCTCTCACTCCTCTCTGATATCTCTCAGTTATCTCTTTTAGCCAGAGTCATTAAGTACTAAGTCATTGGTGTTAGACAAAATTTTGTTGGGGATATTCTAAAACATACTGAACCTTCTCATAAGGCAGAGGACTAGAGTAGGTGCTTGAACTGCTAGGAGCTCTTTTCAACATCATAATAAAAGGTGGTAATGACATATATGTTGATTATTGTTGATATTTCATATATGTTCTCTTCTCTGCAGTCCGAATAATCACTTAATGTGGATATATATAAGCTCTTCACTAAGATGTGGTTAACAATACCAAAATGTTACAGAACAGCAAAATGGTCTACGTGGCAAACAAATGTCTGTACTTGAAACAGAAGCTTAAAATATATCTAGAACTTCAATGTTTTTTAAAATAACACATTTTTTTAATCAACTTTAATGGGATATGATCTTACTATAACATGGAAGAAATCAAATATATATAATTTCAAAAGGAATTACATTTTTAATATATTTAAGTGCTTCCTCCCAATATTTCCATCAATTTTTTTTTTTTTTTTTTTTTTGAATGTGTAAGACTCAACTTCAAAAGAAGTTTCTATTTCACACACACACAAAAAAATTAAGAAGTCCTTTAAATTGTCACCTACAAACTAAATGGAAGAAAAATAACAGTTTCACTTACGATAATAATGTATTCAGTCTGTATTTCCTGCATTTGGATTTGCAGTAAGAATTATTACGCATCTGAAGATCACAGAATCACAGAATCACAGAAACACCAAGGTTGGAAAAGACCTACAAGATCATCCAGCCCAACTATGTTTCACCAATACTTCTCACTAAACCGTATCCCTCGACACAAAAATCCAAGATGTATGTTCCTAATTGCTTAACAAGAACTTCCTTTGTCTCCATCTCCCATGTTCTCCTAAGGCTAAATTACATAATTTACACACAATACAGTTGATTCATTTTGATGTATGTGACCATGACACACTTTATTCAGTCAAACGAGTTATTTTAAACAGACTACTGGCCATAGTACATTGATCATATTATTATCTTTGTGTAAGAAAATACTGATACATTAAAGCAGAAGGCTGAGCAAAGAAAAGCCCTCTATTCAGTTTGTCTAGGAAATAATTTGTTTTAGCTAAAAAATGTATGTATATGCAACAGCATTTGGAGCATCCCAATAGTCTTTAAATTCCCAATACACAACGTGATTTTCTTTGGAAGTGATGTCAACCATGTATGTTTCAGAATGTTCTTCACATGTTCTATGAATACTGTTATTACATAAAATGTAATATTCTCTTCTTAGAAGCCTTTGGTTTTAAGACATGGAGAGAGGTACAAAAGCAAAAGTTCCACAATCAAAACTGGGCTGTAGAGATTTGCACGAGTTGTGAAGTCTTACGATTATCTGTAGGCTAAGCTGTATTTAAAGAGAATACTAAACTGTTTTGATCATCATACTGAAAACTGGTGAGGTGAAGTTATCTTTGAAGATAAGGTTGCTTGTTCCTCCACAGGGGGGAAAAAAATGTAATGCAATAAACAGATTATAAAATAGTCACAAAACAAGGCTTTGGCTCTAAAATAAAATAAAATAAAATAAAATTTAACAAATTAAAATAGTCAGTAGAATGCTTTTTGTTTCTCGGTGTTTCTAGGGAAAAAAAAAATCGTAACTTCTCTCATTAACTCTTGATTATTTATTTTTTCAATTTACTGCATGTTTTATAATGTATATTTGACTGACATTATAAGGCTCACATACAGACATTAAACTGTGTTATCAAAAGCCTGAATTAGTGTTTACCAGACCCATCTTTTTTATGCATTTCCTTTTGGTAACCTCTTACTATAAAGACTATTTAAAAAATACTTTAAAAGTATTCATGGCTAAGTACCTCGTACTCACTAGATGTTTAGTAGCACCTATTTACTAGCATATCAAATGATACTAAAAGTTAATTTACAAGAACATACAATAAGAATTATCTTTAAAGTTCTACTAGGAAAATGTCTGTGATACTTTTAATTTCTTTCACTGCTTTCATTATTTAAATTACACATAAATATTTGTTTTTATTGGAAAACTATACTACTGGAAACTGAGAATAAAATTTTAAACTGTTTCTCTGCAGCTTTCACGCTCGCTATTTCTCTTTTAAGAAATTCAGACTATCTTTGCCATTTGTACCTTCATCTAAGAGATTCTGCTCTCGTTTTGTTTGAAACCTCAGCTTTGAAACAATGCAAATGAGATAAAAATGTGACCCAATGAAAATGGTTTGCCATCAAAGGATTCACACTTCAAGCTGTGTTATGTAGCTTTCCAAAAGTGACATCTGGCCTCTTGGCAGGTTCCTGCAGCAGCTGCGCTGGTGGCTCAGAAACAGCTGATGGGTCTGCCATATGCAGTACCTGCAGTTTGGCTGCTTCAGACTTGCTCCAATTCATTACCCTACTGAATAAAATTTGCTTTGAATTATCTTCTATCTGAAGGTACTGGCACACTATTCCTTTTTTTTTTTTCTCTTTTTTTTTTTCTTCCCAATCATAGATTTGATCAGAAAGGAAACATCCAAGTTCTGCTACATTAGTTGAGCTAGAGAAAACAACTCTGTGATGTAAGAGAGTTGTCAGCAGCTGCTCAACAGATCTCACAAATCTGACCAACAGGTTTGTTTAACTCACCTAGTACTATCGACAGAGATTAGTCTGTTTCTCTATTTCTCTGTATCTATTCTATCATTTCATGAAACTTTAGAAATTGTTACAATTTCAGAAGTCTGAGAGGCGTAAGATGACAGAAAGAGCACTACGATCCTTTACTCAAACAGTTTTTCTTCTTTGTCTGTACATCTTTACACAGAAAAATTTAACAGTTATATTGCATTACCAGCTGCAGATGCCAACTTACAGTACAATATCAACTGTGCTAAATTAAGCACACTCATAGAAACAAATGATAAAAACAGCACCTGGTTAGTGTCTATTTGTATGTTAGGATTGTCTTCCCTCATTCTCCATTTTGAGAATTATATGCCATGTTCATATTGGAACAGCAGACAAGCAGGAAGTGACACACAACTGCCTGGCAAATATTCTCAAAATGAACAGTGTAAACAATGAAGTAATATTTCTTATAATTACGCTCTTGGAAGATTTTAAGCAATGATACATACTTAGCAATAAATGTATTAAACACAAAGCCAGAGAGAAAGCCTACTTTCAAAAATGGTTTTAAATTCAGCTTGTACTTAGATGCATACTCTATAAATATCCCAAAGCAGAGCAGCTTAACACACAAAAGCCAGGAAATAGCAAAATTACATTTTGTGTAAAATGTTCTTCTTTCTGAATGGGGGTGACGGTATAGGCTGTAACAAATAAGCTATGCAACAAATGGTAGGTTGGGTAGCATACTGCAAGCCATGTAATTCTTCATGTTTTGTGATGAATGACATGTGGTGGTTTGACTCTGTACAGTTGCTAAACTCCCGCCCAGTCACTCACTCAATCTCCTCTAGAGGAATGGGCAGAGAACTGAAAGGCCAAAATTTAAAAATCATATGTTGAGGTAAGTATGAACAGTACAATAAGTGGAGGGAAAGGTAACCAGCAACCACCTCCCCCCAGAAGATTTTTGCCTGGTCAGACCTTAAAAAATGGCTACATCAGAAAGCTCCTCTTCCTGAAAATTCTACTGTTGTGCATGACATATTGTATGGGATATCACTTCAGTCACTTCAAATCAATTGCTCCATCAGTGCTCCTTCCTAACATCTTGCTCATTTTCAGTCTACTTTCTGAGTGGTCTGGTGAGAAACAAGGAATGTCTGATGCTATGCAGACACTGTTCAGCAGTACCTAAAATATTGTTATCAACACTGTTCTGATCACAAATCTAAAACGCAGTACTGCATGAGGTGCTGTGAAGAAAATTAACTCTGTATCAAATACATGGAGACAGAAAGAAGCGAACCTGCAGCATAGATTTCTGTTTGAGGAGACTCCCAACTCTAGGAATAGATGCAAAGACAGTAGAAAAACAATTTTCCTGCTCATATGGAAAGACAGACAATCATTAGGAGAAGAAACTGAAAAGGGCTGGAAAGCAAAAGATGGATACAGGGTGGTGGGACCAAGAGAGACATCAAGAACAATGAAACACAAACTGGAAGGACACTTCTTCCAAAGAAGAGATACACAAGTACATGCTGTGAAACAAGCAGCTCCATTTGTGGTTGCAGAACTAATCCCATTTTGAGCAGAATGTTGGACTTCAGACCTCTTCGGGTAACTTCCAGCCTGAATTATCTGATGATATTGTTATTGCATAGAAACTGCCAAAAAAACAAAGAACCATTGAAAGTTGCTGTCTCTATGGCAAAGCTGGACCAACAAGATCTCAGTGAGTTGGAAAGGAGAACTTTTTTTTTAAAAAACTTCTCTCATTTATCAGAAGTGTCATTTTTTCTTTAAAAGTTTTTGTTTCTTTGTTTGTTTATATTCCAGTCAAATATATCATTAGAGACTGAACAGCATTTCAGTCATTTCAAGAAACATATAGATGCAGAGAGAGATTACAGAGAGATGCAGATGGACAACTGAATGTCAGTGAGCTCTCCTTTATTCTAACAGAGATATAAAGACATATTTTTCATGCTCATAAATTCATTAGAATTACCTACAGGGGACTTGAAGGGGACTCTTTGCTACTGATATTGTGCAAAGGAATTATTAGCAGTAAAACTTTCCTTTAGGAAATAGCTATGAGATTCCCTAAGCCAGGAGTATACATAGAAGAGAGAACATACAGTTTTTCTAAAATCGAGTGAAAGGAAGAATGTTTTTGTATTTTCTCTGCTTCAAAACTCACATTCAGTACCTTACTAGTCTGCCAGGAAAGAAAATGTGCATCAAAGCTTGTAATTTCCTTTGACATACCCAAGAGACTGTTAGTATTACCTTTTACCTCCAATGTAAGGTCCCCTGAGTATATTAATTAACTTTTCCTGCTTACAGCCACATATTATACTTCTTCTTTTCTTTTCTTTTTTTCCTTCTTTTTTTTTTTTTTTTTTTTTTTGGCTTAATGTGCTTTTTCTTTTAGCACAATAGCAAAGATGAAGAAATGCTTAATACAAGCATCCAATGGACTATATAACCTGATTGCTTGTGATTGCAGGGTAGCTGGACTTGAGTCTGACAGCACCTGGTCTGTGTATTTCTGCTTCCTCACATCAATGACATATGCATTATTTGAATGCCCATGACACAGCTTTCTCCTCTAAGTCCTCAGAAGCCTTACACAGCAGAGGACAATTCTCTGCAGTATATGAAAGTAGTACATAATTCAATCTGAAATAATTATTTTCATGAAAACTACAACAGATACAAAGAGCATAAGAACACTATTTAATAGAGCAAATTCTCAGCTACAAAATACTATTGTTCAACATAGTCACTATCATAAGCTATGTATTTTTGCTTGAAATGAACAAGAGCCTACATGCCACAATTGTAAAATATTGCATGCCCGTCTGAAACATGGCTTATCTTCCACGTTGCTGTCACCACTGCTGAAACGCACCATCCACTGAATCACTCTACTCACATCCACTGTTTGGTCTCCATAAACATTCTGCAAGCACCAATTAATATCAGTGGTTGCAATTTTTTCTGCATGAAATTCAATGACAGATCTTTGCTTCATACACTCTTCCATATCAGATGCCATTTTGTCAGACTGCCACTGTGCTGTCATCTGCTGCATGGCAGCAAAATGTAACAGAATATTGGTGGTAATGCTCAGCCTCTACTGACCATCAACATCTTCCTCTGAAATCATGGGCCAACATAATAACAACAGAGGCATTACTTCTAGAGCAGCCCACATATATCTTATTTATCTGCAAAGCTCGCGACGTTATTCTGTGTTGCTTCAAGTTATAACATGCTATTTAGAGCAGGTATAATATATTCATTTTAAATACATTTAGGTAAAAAGTGGATAAACTTTCATATGATCACCTTCCCTGTATATTGTTTTCTCTGATATCATGCAGTGTATTGAACATCTGAATATGTTATACTTCTATTTAATAATATGGAAAACTATGGAATAATAATTCAAACTAATATGATAATAATAAAAGTTATAAGGGAAAAAATACTTATTTCATTGTTAATACGCAGCGTGTATATACTTTTTCCCATGTTTAAACGATTGTTTTCCTTTTCAAGGTAACACATTCAAGGAGTTCTGGAGTTATCCTATATGACCTATTTCATGCAATAAGGCATCTAGTCTACATCAGTCTAAAACACAAAACTGACAATAAATAACCAGGGGGAAAGGGCAGGGGGACCACACAAAACTCAAACAATATTTCTGAGCGCATTGTCCAAATGCATCTTGAACACTGACATATTTGGAGCCACACGCTCTGTCCTGAGGAGCCTGACCATACTCTCAGTGAAGAACATTTTCCTAACACCCAAACTGATCCTTCCCTGGTGCATTTCCATGCCATTCTCTTCAGCCCTGCTCCTTTCACCAGAGTTCAGCACCTGCCCCTCAGCTCCCCATGTGAGGAGCTGCAGCTGCAATGAAGCCTTCTCTTAGCCTACTCATCTCTTGACTGCACAAACAAAGGGACTTCGGCTACTCCTCATATGTCTTGCCCTCTAGAATCTCCATAATCTTTATTGTCTTCCTTTGGACACACAGTGATAGTTTTATATTCTTCTTGTGGTGATTAATTGTTAATTAAGCTATGTATTCATTGGCTTTTATAGTGTATAATATATTCCACAAATAAAAAACAGGCAAAACGCCTAGTTTTGTATATTACTTACCTCACACTGTATATAATGTACATATATAATTGCATGAGTGTTCATGGATGCATGGAGATAGGGACAGGAAGAGACAGAATGCCCTGAAGACCCTCACAACGATCTCTCTGCAGGGAAGACAGTTCACTTTCTTGAGAGACCCCTTCACTGGCCATTATCTTGTTGACTATGGAGGAAATCATTATGTCTAACTTTTAGATAAATAAAATCAGCCAAGACGAACATCAGCATTAGTTTATTGCTTATTTACATGCATCGTTTGTTTCCTAGCAAGTCTACCTTAAGACTAAAAATTCATACTTTTTTTGTGCAAGTGATTATTCACTTCACCCTTAACCTGGTGCCAATGTAGAGACATAACTGATTATTTCTGCAAGAGATGCAACTTAAAATGGATATATAGGCCTATCTTTTCTTTAAATGATACATTTCTAGTTTGCAAGCAATATCTCAGAAGTGAACATGACAGATGGAAATAAAAGTAATCACTCTGAACCTGGAGTCTCATTATTTTTAAACAAATCTAGCAATGCCATACTGAGGAGTTGTTTTCCAGCAGATCTTGCAATATGGGAGAAAAACAAGTTTAAATCAGAAGAATAGGATTATTTATTAGTTAAGAATCTTGCCTTTGTTACTGAGTATTTTTCATTTTCGTTCTGAAGATGCTAGGTCCTCAGTAAAGATAACTGTCAACCATTAAGCTTAACTACAACAAGTATTCTCACAGAAGTTGTCTAGTCACTGAAAATCTTCATACTCCTAGTTTTATCAAAAATGAGAAGACAATTTACTGCAAAACATTTTCCCTTATGAAAAAATACGATTACACAAATGTGAATATCTGAAATATCAGTTGGTAGCAGAAGGAAAGTTAGTAACTGAGCTTAGTTGAGAACTTCCTCAGGACAATGCACAAAAAAATATTCAGCATGCCATATCATTTATTCTGCATATCCAGTTTTGATTGCTAGAACCAGGAGATCGATATCGTGCTCAAGAGTAGCAGGGATGTTCCTTTCAGGAACAATAACTGAATATGTCCCTACACAGTTGCTAAACCGAAAGTCTTGGTCTCTGAAGAGATCTTCCAGCTCTTAGCTCAGCTCATGCTACTTCCCCCTGCTTTACTGCTCTCCTCTGGTAGGAAGAAGACTATTCCTGTGGGTGACTCAGAATCCCAGCATAGCAAATGGGCTTACTGAACTGGAGGAGATGAGGGGAGAGAGACACAAGAATGTTGCCAAAATGAATCTTTACCCTGGTATCCAAATACCTTGCACACAAACCAGAGAAGGAAATCCTGCATGGATTTCTGTATTCATTCTGGATAAGCTTTGGAGTTCAAATCTGTTTTTTTTAGGCTGATGCACAAATCATGAGATTTTATTCAGAAGTAGAAATAGCAAAAACATTTTTTTCTTCCGTTACACAGTGGGACACTTATCACTGCTAAAGAGGCCAACTCTTTACAGTTGGTTTTCACAGAGAGTATTTTTAATATGTAGTCCAGAATCAGACATGCAAGTCATATTGTCATATTACCTACTTTTTCAAATTTTCTTTATTTGGACACAAGTCTTTTGTGTAATTCCTCTTTCCTACAGGTCAAAGATATGGCAATGGTTCTTTACATTTTTTCCAAATGTATTATGAGCTCAGTGTCATCAGCTGCAGTCAGTTTTGATGCTGCTAAGACTTACATCTTAGTCATCCTTGGACCACACAGAAGCATAGAAATTAAAACCCCAGTTCTTATTTACAACCAAAGAAATCACTAGAACACATATACTAAACCAACTATGCCACTTAAGTCACTTTCCTTTTACTGCATTTTGGTAAAGTAGAAATACCAATAGTCTGCAAATTAATCCTTAACTTTTCAAACAAAGATATGTAGATAACTTAACACTAAGGTCTTAAGCATTGATTTCTTATTAACATTTTCTTTTTTCTTCCTGGGAGGAACTAGCGATCTCTTTGAAGAAAAAGAAGCTTTTGATTTAGTCCTTGGTAATTCACATTTCGTTCTTCCAGAATGATCTCTTTATAATAGAGTAATCACAGTTTAAATGTCAACAGAAAGATAGCTTGATCATTTCTTGATAGAAGATAAGGGCAAGGATGTATCACCTCACAGTGCTTAGTAGATGTTAAAAAAAATCCAGGTTCAAAAATAGACTAAAATATACAAATACAAGTAAATCAAAACACTGTTTTTCCTTTCAAATAAGAAAAAAAGAAATTTCTGTGCAAACAACAACAAATGAAAAACTCAAATTTCTTTGAGAAACAGCTGATAGCAGAAGGTTACCAAGTATACTTTTAAAATAATACGCATTTCTAAAACAAAGAGTTAAAATGAGATCCTAAGGGAAAGTCATTTCTTGTCTGACTTATTTTTAATTAGACATTGCTGAACACAAACAAACAAATCAGATTAAATGGACCTCAAGCAAGGGTCATTGAGGTAGTTCATTGAGGTAGTTTTTAAATCTCAGATTAGACCAATATGGGGAAAAGACCTCAACATGTCATGCAAAAGTCTGCCTAAAAAGAATAGTAAGATCTCTATTTCACATTTTAATTTAAAATAAATAAATAAATAAATAAATAAATAAATAAATAAATAAATCAGAACAAAGAATTTAACTAGTAATAATATTACTGGAAAACAAAAACAAAAAACAGAGATGTAAACAAGATGCTAAAAAGAATTCAGAATTCAATCCAGAACAAGCTCAAACATCCAAAAAAACCTATGCACCCTAGCTCAGAAAAGTAGCTTTGATGCTGTAGCATCTTAGTACCTCTACTATGATCAAAACAAATTGTGTTTATATTACGGCAGAGTCAACTAAACTTTTTCCTAGAATTTCTGCATGGAGAACTGCCTATTATCCTCATACAGCTGTTAAATTGGTCTCCAAGAATTGTCCTCTTGCTTAGGAAATTAGTTATTGTGCATTATCATAAAAACAGTGTCTCAGTTCCCAGAGTGTACTTATTTTGAACAAGTAGCTTAGAGTGTCTTGAATACTTAATTGAATGAATATTTCATAAAAGTTCCTTGTGGTGCAATGATTTTCCCTGATAGCTACCAAATCTCCAAAGCAAATGCTCAGTTTTTACAGATTAACAAAGCAGGCAAAACGATATTGACATTAAAAATATATCTATTTAAGTAGTGCCTCTTTCAATCTTCTCTTTATGATTTTTCATGTAAAATTTCTTTAGATAATGTAGTGAAACATTATGTTTTCCATGTTGAGTTTTTTTATGCTAAAACATATTTTGAGTAAGAACTCTAACTTCAAATCATTAAAGTTATACACAGATTCGAATTGCTCAGATATTCAAGTTCAACACAGTTGTCATGGAAATCAATTTACTTTTTTACAGAAGCACTGAATATAGTACAGTGTGGACATTAGGTACATTAAATTTGCAAACACTGAAATGGGCACCTTATCATATGTTGCAGAAGTAACACACCTTCTTTCCCTTTTGGTCCTGTTCCCATTGCAAGACTTAAGAAATTGTGTGTTTATGTTTTCTGCTTTAAGTAAAAGTATACTATGATGGTTCATCTCAGCTCAAATATTTACGTGTATATATTTTTGTATGCGAAAATATATCTTAGCTTTTTTCCTGCATAATAAAGGCAACGTAGAACATATACAGCATTGAAAAATGTATTCTTGATATATCACTCACTGCACTGTTTCAGGCCATTAATATGAAATGTTAAATTTCACTTTCTAATTTTGTGCCTTGATTTTTATGATGTGTTTCTGTTCAACTGCTAATGGCAGTACTATTCATTGCTACTAATTATATATTGACATTTACAGTATTAGGCAGAATTATGCGTATCTACTTACCACACATGAAGGTAACAGTATCCAGCATAACTCCAGAACTGGTATCCATTTGAATGTTGGGTTACCAAACATTCAGACATAGGAAGGTGTAGTGGAAACTAAGTTCAGTAACTCAGATACAAAATAGGTGCTATTTAGCTACGTTTTTTATACATCGTTTTCAGTGAAATTAACTTGAGTTACAAAGTAGGGCCAGCTCTGGTTCTTGGAGCTTATGTAGATATCAGATATTTTGATCATAAACTGTGTATGCACTACAGCTAGTGTAGCAAACGGATTTGGTCTTAGAAGACTACGAACAAAATCCTTCCAAAACAAAGTCTTTGGCGTCCTTCTGTTTAAAGTAATAAAATGTTGAATGCCAACTATTTTCTTCACCAGTATTTCCTTCATGGAGATTTCTGTTCATCAGAGAAGAAAATTTGTGCCTGGGATTAAAATAAATCTGCACTTCAATTTTTCAAATATAATTTTCTGTTATGTTTCTCTAACTTTTAAATGCTAGTGAATTAAAAAATAGAATATTGGATAGAAAAATACATCTGTATTTTTATTGTACTTCTCTGCATATACAAGAAAATCCATTGTAAGTGGGAATACAGATGAAGCTGCCATATGTATTTGCATGTGTATATATTGATATATATATATGTATGTTTCTGTAAAAAAATGTTTTAAAAACAAATACTTGAACAAAACCTTCTATCAGGAGCATTATCTCTTTTAGACTATCAGTAGCATTATCTCTTTTAGACTTAAAGATCTTACATACTGAAACACAAAAGGGAAGGGAAGGGAAGGGAAGGGAAGGGAAGGGAAGGGAAGGGAAGGGAAGGGAAGGGAAGGAAGGGAAGGGAAGGGAAGGGAAGGGAAGGGAAGGGAAGGGAAGGGAAGGGAAGGGAAGGGAAGGGAAGGGAAGGGAAGGGAAGGGAAGGGAAGGGAAGGGAAGGGAAGGAAGGGAAGGGAAGGGAAGGGAAGGGAAGGGAAGGGAAGGGAAGGGAAGGGAAGGGAAGGGAAGGGAAGGGAAGGGAAGGGAAGGGAAGGGAAGGGAAGGGAAGGGAAGGGAAGGGGAAGGGGAAGGGGAAGGGAAGGGAAGGGAAGGGAAGGGAAGGGAAGGGAAGGGAAGGGAAGGGAAGGGAAGGGAAGGGAAGGGAAGGGAAGGGAAGGGAAGGGAAGGGAAGGGAAGGGAAGGGAAGGGAAGGAAGGGAAGGGAAGGGAAGGGAAGGAAGGGAAGGAAGGGAAGGGAAGGGAAGGGAAGGGAAGGGAAGGGAAGGAAGGGAAGGGAAGGGAAGGGAAGGGAAGGGGAAGGAAGGGAAGGGAAGGGAAGGGGAAGGAAGGGAAGGGAAGGGAAGGGAAGGGGAAGGGGAAGGGGAAGGCAAGGGAAGGGGAAGGAAGGGAAGGGGAAGGGGAAGGGGAAGGGGAAGGGGAAGGGGAAGGGGAAGGGGAAGGGGAAGGGAAGGGAAGGGAAGGGAAGGGAAGGGAAGGGAAGGGAAGGGAAGGGAAGGGAAGGGAAGGGAAGGGAAGGGAAGGGAAGGGAAGGGAAGGGAAGGGAAGGGAAGGGAAGGGAAGGGAAGGGAAGGGAAGGGAAGGGAAGGGAAGGGAAGGGAAGGGAAGGGAAGGGAAGGGAAGGGAAGGGAAGGGAAGGGAAGGGAAGGGAAGGGGAAAGGGGGAAATGAAACTACTGTTTAGTCAGAGTATTTTACATGGAAAACTATGCCCTTAAACTAAAGATGCAAGTTGAATCTAGATGAAAAACAACTGCCAAGTAGGAAACTAAAGAAATGGAGAGTATATAAAGCAGTTAACCATCTTAAAAAATAAAAATGAAAATGGAGGGGGGGGGGGGGGGGAAGGGAGGGGAAATTAAATCTGCAGTCCAGCTAGAAACTAAACAAAGTTCAAGCTGTTGATGGCAGTATGTAGAAGCAAAAAATGGTAAAAATGCTCCAGATCTTCCCTGAATTCACAACACAAAAAGAATGCCTTATAAGTCTGGAGAAATGAGGTACTTTCATAAAGCAGAATAAGACACAGAACTAGAAGATTTGGAAGGGACCTCCAGAGATCATCCAGAGATTGAGTCCATAGTGGTAACTGAAAAGCAAAACTAGAACTTAATGCCTGAGAGATATTAGACATCACTTAGATATTTTTATTTGGAGGATTAATTTTCTCAAAAGGAAGATGGAATGAGAATGCAGTCATCCCAGAGCATGCAGTAAGAATGAAGAAACTGAGAAAAAATAGCAGTGGACAGCTCTATAGAAGGGATTTCATTCTGTAAGCAAGTTTCAAATCATTAAATGAATTTAATGTATATGAAATACTCTGTCACTTTTCTCTGTCTCCTTATGAGTGTTTTAGAGAATCACATTTAAGTGCCCAGCAAAGATTTTTGCACTACATTCACTGTGTAGTGACTGTAGGTATCAACACAAGCCTCTACATGGCAGAAGCAAACAGTGGATGTGAAAAGCAACGTATCAGCAGCTGATATGTAATGAGATGATCCCAAGAGTATCCACTTCCCAGCACTGTAAATATAGCAATTTGCATATTGTTCAATTAATATGCCATTCCTTATTTATGTTTGCAGTCCTCACATATTTTACATCCATGACTGATTATATAGATACAACAGCACAATAAACATATTAGAAATACCAGATGTGTGGGTAGATTAAATTAGATTATCATTGCTGCCATTGCCATCAAAGATTAAGCAGAGATGGATCAAACAATAAATCCACTTCCAATTAATTAACACATTCTCACTCATCTATAATTTATTGGGAGGTACTGCCACAATTTAATGTTATTAAGATTAAATACTATGTTGAGACACTCCGAGTGCAGGCTTTATCTGCTCTTCTTTTAGTCAGTCAGAGAACATTTGTACTTTTTTTTTGTCCCCAGATAGTCTGTGCCTGAATAAAAGTCCATCAAACTCCTGATCTGTGTCAGTGATGGCTTCCATCAGCATAAGACCAAAACAAACAAAAAAAGTCAACCCATCCTTCTCTCCTATCCCCCTTCAAAAAAAAAAAAAAAAAAAGAACTTTCTCCAGAAACATCAAGCACAAACACACATTCTCCCACACATCAAGCAAACAAACAAGTTCTACCTTCTAAGAAACTTAGAGATGTGAAAGACTTATCTTTGCTCACTAGAAGAAAGATGTCGAAATTCATATAAAGCAGTGACTTCCTAATGGAGATAATGACTTCAGCTTTGCTGGGTTGTATGTTTGTATGCTTTTGGGTCCCAGTAAGAGGGCAGTAATCTCAGTATCTATGCTTCTTGTTATAAAGCAGCTGCCTTCTCCTAACTTCCTGCAGGACCACTAACTAGATCAAAGAAATGGATGCAGAGCTGTGTACAAAAACCTTAATATAATTACACAAGGTTCTAGCACAGGAGTATGTCATGCTTTAAATCTACATCTCAAAAAATATTACAAAAATTGGAAATAACATACAATAATTTTTCAGGTTATGTCATAATTTTCCCCCATGTAACCTTGTTTTGTAGCTCTATAATTGTTGATACAAGCTAGAAATAGAGATTTATTTAATAAATTTTTTGTGTTTCCTCTAATGCTTTAATCTTTTCTTTGCTTTAATGATTTCTTCTCTACTGCATCTTCCTGTTAGAAGCTTGTCAATGTGTCTCACTCATTTCATTCTTAAATTTTCTATGATGTGCTAAGATCTTATGTATGTTTAATAAATGGGTTATATGAGAGTGAGATATCTCACCAGAAGAAGAGGAAGAGAGTTTCCATATCAGGCAGAAGTTTATTTCTCTCTGTCTCTATGGCTAAAAATATATACTTTCTATTTTCTATTAGTACTTTTAGGTAATGTATTTGCTTCATACAAAATGATGCATTAAATTTACCTCAAATATTCTAGGAAACTTTCCAATTTTACCCTTTTCTCTTTCTATCATAAATATTGATGCATCAACTCATCTGAACACAGATCTACTTTGAGCCAAAACTGTCAAACTGTTGATTTAACTGAGGATTTCTGTATTAAAAAGGTATAACAGTTTTTGCTTTGCACTGGTTATGCATTTGTGATAATGTATTTAACACTGTGTACCTGTGTAAACAAATTTTTCATATATAGATCAGAATTGCTTGCCTCTCCCTCAGACTCTCATGTGATCTGTTTTTATGTTAGAAAACAATGAGAAAATGTAGATTTGATACTCTAAATAATGAGCATATGACAAGTGAGAAATTTAATGCTAGATGCAGTGGACTCAATCAGAGCATCAGCTGCAAGCTGTTCAACTGATTAAGCAGGAGCTGCATCTATGTCTCTAAAAATCAATAGAGAGAACATTGTGTAGACAAAGACAACACTTTTCCATTCAGAGCAACATGATACCTAGTGAAATGTGCAGGGAACCACCAAGAGAAAAAGATAATATTTTTAATATTTTTGGAAAGGACTTTCTGCTGTATCTCTAGAGTATTGAAGGTGCTGAAACTCTAATAAAGAAATAGGTCTTCTTCTAATAAAGAAACAGGTTTTCTAGGGAAGATGTAGTACCAAAAAAATTTCAATATTAATATTAGCAAAACCAGCAAGAGAGCTCTACAGTGAAATTGCTCCAGGTAACTTTTCCACTGTGCACACATCTGTTCATGAGCTTAAAGAGATAGATTCATGCGTTAAAGTTACTGCAAGTGAAAACTAATAAAATAAATATCAACATCAACAAAGAAAGGTAGGTTCCTGTTGTTATTACACAGAAGGTTATTTATGCATACTGAATCCAGGTACTTCTTCAACTGTTCAGCATAATACTCCTTCATTTTGCTAGATACAGAAACCTTCTAAGGCTGTTGAACGAAGAGATAAAATGCTCCTTAATATCATTGAATGGAAAAAAAAAAAGAAGGCAGTTTCATCTACACACTGCACTGATGATGCTAGCTTAATCTAGGTTAAATGTTTCTTTCCATAGCTAGATGTCTGAATGTCAAAAACTTGATGTAATTCATCATTTTTTTTCTTCCTTTGAAATCCAAATTCCCAAAAGGTTGGAAGAAAGCTGAGGAAAAAAAAGTAACAAAAACAACACAGATTCTTATTTGGGTAGCTATTCCTCGTTCTAACCACAGCAATTGGTAAATATTGTGATACTGCTGGTATTTGAGTTAAGTTTGTATAGGAGCATCAAGATTTAAAAAATATGAAGATTCATTAGAAGATGAGAACCACACACAAGATTTGGAGGCTTACTGTAACTTCATTGCTGAAAAAATTTAAAATGGCAGCATCATGACAATTTGTATTTTCACCTAACACAATAAAATCATAGCTTTTCAGTGCCTGTGCTTTTCCAAGTTAATGGTTTTTTGTCTTGTTTTGTTTTTTTTAAAGACATGATTCTACCAGAGTGAGGTCACTCTTTCTCACTCTTCTTTTGCAGATAGTGTCTTTTCCTTTGCCAGAAGCATAAAATAAATAGAAGAAAAACAATGCACTGAATTTGTTTATCTTTCTTCATCTCACTGTTCCAAAAATAAATAAGAATGGAAGAGTATGAGATGAAGAATCTCTTTCTTTTATTCAATAATTCAGTTACACCTCTCCTACAGATAATTTTTTTTCTCCACAGCAATTATAAACACATCTATGAAATTTTTAATAGATTTGATAATGATGTAACAAGTACATTGATGATAAAGAGAACATGCCCTACTAGTTGCTAATTCAGAAGAGAAAAATGCAATCATAGATAAGAAACCACTCTTTATTCTATCCCCAACAGCACACTACACAGCTGTCCAGAAAATAAATAAAAAAATGCTCTAACAAATAAGTACAGAAGTAAACTCAACTCCAAAATGTTTTCCTGAAGATATTAAAAAATACTATATGCTTCATGAAGATTGTTCAGTTAACTGAACTGTCTCCTCAAACTCCTACTTTTTGAGTAAATCCATAAGCAAGATGATTAAGGCTGGTCTTTGGACAAGATACTCATAGGTTTTGCTAGGAATATAATCTACTAATTCTGAACATAAAATGATGAGAGCAATACGTCTAATTGCATTTACTTTGAACACCATACATTGGATGCTAAAACAGTGCTGAAGTTTTAATTCAACAATCTGTCATGAGCTTTAGTGAGTTTGGGTGTGTGGGGATTATATTGCTTGTTATATTACATCTCCTGAATTGTAGGGAGTACTACATAAATTTCTTTAGTTGTACCTCTCTCATTCCCATTTCATACTGGATTTATACGCTTTCGTCTTCCAAAAATCTTTGTAGTTAAACACTCCTGCCCTTATTTATTAGTTGCAGTTCAGAAAGTTCCAAAATTTTTGAAATTCTTGTATTTTCTTTCGAGATAAACGCTTTTGAGTTGTCTGCAACATCACAAAAGAAGAGTATAAATTAATATATCAGAGCATTTCTACAGCACTTTGCGTCCAACTTCTAGTGATAACTCACTGGCTAAACTCAGTAGGTAAACAAAGTCTGTTCAGCATGAATAATGGCATTGAGCCCAGGCCATAATTTTGCTATTCTGACTCCCAGTGCAAATAAATGATCACAGAACACAATGAGATGTGTCAGAATCAGGCTTTTAATGTCTGCAAAGCTCTCTGGAGATAGCTGTTCGCCATTGACTGTTTTACTGATTGAAAGAGTACTATTAAAGTACAATCACTGATTGAAAACAGTTTGAGTGTTATTGCCCCTGGTCAAATAGTGCCATAATGCTCAGAAGAGAAATATCTAATGTCTTTCAAATATTAGTTTGGAAGTAATATCATTTCTGTAAACTTAAATTAACTTAGTTAAGTGTGGACTTCTCCCATCTCAGTCTGACAGAATTTTTACAGAATTTAAAATACAGTTCTGTCCCAGGACCTCATGTAAAGAATTTCTTCTTGAAGTTGGAACTCTCTCCAATTCTTTATAAACATATTCCTCTCATACTCCCACTTCCTCAGCTGTTTCGTCTGAAAGTAGAAGCCCATGATTCCCAGCAACAGAACTTGGATGACAAGCTGACTTACCTGCTTTTTACCACAAAAATTGAGGGGATTTTTAGTCATTCTTCTACTTTTTCTCCTTCTTGTACTCATTTTATGAAACTGGTACTTGTAAGACTTCCTCAAGGGTTAATCTAGTGATACAAAGAAGAAGAGAAAGGGAGAAGAGGAAGAGGAAGAAGGAAGAGGAGGGAAATGAAGTGGAATGCAGAGCTGAATAAGTTCATGGAGGTTTCTTATATTTTCCAGAGCTGATTTCACTGAGTTTGATAGGACGGGGTCAGTGGGTAATGTTGGAGTTGTAAACATTAAGGTAAGGTTTGTGAAGAAAGCTATATAACCTTCCCTCCAGCATGGCAGAGTGACCAGGTTGTTTTGCCTACTCATGAAAACACAGCTTTTGATTTCCATGACTTTTTTCTCTCACCTGCCACCATCTTCCTCCTGAGAATGAAGGAAATATTTAAATATCTCTGTAATAGCCTACACATTCAGGCAGATATTAAACTGCATAAAAGAATGATTATTCTAGCTTTCTGAGCGTGATAAAATAAGCATGTAGTCTTTCTAAATTCTATAGTCTCTCTAAATTAAGGTATCTATTATTCTGCACCAATATAATCACTTTTGGTGCAACTTTTGTGCACCTAAGAGCAAAAAAGAAAATGTAATTATTTTTATTCTGTACGTCATTAAAGTCAGTGAGAAGACCAAATCAAACATCTCCATTTGGAAGTCCTGGCATCAGATGTGTCATAACAATTGAGTGTTTCTCTTTATTCAAGAGGAAGAAGTGTCTTCAGACTATAATTTTTTCTCTGTCTTTGGGGAAAAAGTGGTCTCTGGAAAAGTTCTTCTCTTCTTAATTAAAATATCCATCTATATTCTACAATCAGGTAAAAAGTCTAGTTTTTATAAGGACTGAGCTTATTACATTTGACTTTTCCAGCTTCTTCCTGTCAAGGTCTTGGATTTTCTTTGTGACATTCAGTGGTTTAAATACATTCACAAATTTAACGTCAGCTAGAATTCATAAGAGGAAAACTGACAGTTCTCCAAATTTCCAGATTTACACATTCTTCCTAACTGCTATAAGCTTTGGATCTGGCCAGAGAAATAAAACATATTTTGAGAAAATAAGAATGAATCTCTTAAGCTCATTTTCTGTTATTTTGATTATTTTTCTTCTCTTGCTTTTGGCTTTAGATACTATGATAAATATAATATATACATTTGTATATGTATATACAAGTATACATATATTCATTTTCTGTACCAGGGTGGAGGCCAGTCACAAGTGGTGTCCCTCAGGAATCGGTCTTGGGACCAGTGCTCTTCAACATCTTCATCAATGGCATAGATTATGCCATTGAGTGCATCCTCAGCAAGGTCATAGAATCACAGAATCACAGAATCACAGAATTGTAGGGGTTGGAAGGGACCTCCAGAGATTGAGTCCAACCCCCCTGCCAAAGCAGGTTCCCTACAGCAGGTCGCACAGGTAGGCATCCAGGCAGGTCTCCAGAGAAGGAGACTCCACCACCTCCCTGGGCAGCCTGTTCCAGTGCTCTGTCACCCTCACTGTAAAGAAGTTCTTGCACACATTTGTGCAGAACTTGCTATGCTGCAGTTTCCAGCCGTTTCCCCTTGTCCTGTCTCCACTCACCACTGAAAAGAGTCCAGCCTCACCATTCTGCCCCCCACACCTTAGATATTTATAGACCTGGATCAGGTCCCCTCTCAGTCTTCTTTTCTCAAGGCTGAACAGACCCAGTTCACTCAGCCTTTGCTCATAGGAGAGATGCTCCAGGCCCTTCACCATCTTTGTGGCCCTCCGCTGGACTCTTTCCAAGAGATCCCTGTCTTTTTTGTACTGGGGAGCCCAGAACTGGATGCAGTACTCCAGATGAGGCCTCACCAGGGCAGAGTAGGTCATGCACGACACCAAGCTGAGTGGTGCAGTCAATTCAATGGAAAGAAGGGAAGCCATCCAGGCGGACCTGGACAGGCTGGAGAAGTGGGACCATGAAAACTTAATGAGGTTCAATAAGGCCAAGTGCAGGGTGCTTCACTAATGTTGGGGCAATCCCAGGTGTTTACACAAACCGGGGAAGATATCCTTGAGAGCAGCTCTGTGGAGAAGGATTTGAGGGTCCTGGTGGATGAGAAGCTGGACATGAGCCAGCAGTGTGCGCTTGCAGGCCAGAAGGCCAACTGTGTTCTGGGCTGCATTAAACAAGGGTTGGCCAACAGGAAAAGGGAGGTGATTGTCCCCCTCTACTCGACTCTTGTGAGGCCCCACTTGAGTCCAGGCCTGGGGCTCCCAGTACAGGAAGGACATGGAGCTCTTGGAGAGGTCCAGAGGAAGGCCACTAAGATGACTAAAGGGCTGGAGCACCTCTCTATGAGGAATGGTTGAGGGAACTGGACTTGTTTAGCTTGGAGAAGAGAAGGCTCCGGGGAGACCTCATTGCAGCCTTCTGGTACTTGAATGGAGCATTTAAACAGGAAGGGGAACGGCTGTTTACAAAGGTTGGATAGTGATAGGACAAGGAGGAATGGTTTTAAACTGGGACAGGGGAGATAGGAGAAAGTTCTTCACTCAGAGAGTGGAGACACACTGGAACAGGTTGCCCAAGGAGGTTGTGGATGCCCCATCCCTGGAGGCATTCAAGGCCAGGCTGGATGTGGCTCTGGGCAGCCTGGTCTGGTGGTTGGCTACCTGCACATAGCAGGGGGGTTGAAACTAGATGATCATTGTTGTCCCTTTCAACCCAGGCCATTCTGTGATTCTATGATTCTAGGATACATCTTGGTACCCAAATGTCTTCAATATGTGCATGTTCTTCCAGTTTTAAGAACTATATGGCAAAGTGGTTGTTAACATTAAAGATTATATCATAAATGTCAAATGCTATGCTGTACCAATTCATAATAATCAAGAATTAAAAAATAATTTAAATAATATTTAAAAAAATTTTAGTTGAATTGTGGGCTAGAGGACATATTTAAAGAATATGAGACGCTGGCAAACACAATGGAAATCTGGCACTTCACAGTGATTACAGATTGAAGCAAAGCCTTTTAACATGCAGTATAGGGTAATTAACATTGTGCAGCAATAGAAACAAATATTACTGAAACATTATGAGGTTTATGAGGTATTCCAAAGTCATCTATACATGGATTCTCAGCTCTCTTTTAGTATTTGTAAAAAAATAAATAACTAATCAAATGTACTGACACACAAAACCAATAGCTGGCATTTTTATGTACTATTTAGAAAGATACAATTATAAATCTAGATTGCAACATTAAGCTCTTGGCTTGGTCATTGACATTTTATGATATGTTGTTTGGTTTGGTTCAGGAAGTGTACAGTACAATGTTGATGTGAAATATTATTACACCAGTGAGGTATTCCACTGACTGATGGTAAGATGTGCAGTCATGGAGAGCTCTTCAATTCAATGCCTCCCCTAGGCAGTAAAATGGTCATAGTGATAATGACTATATTTTTTCAAATCTCCACTTGGCAAAACAATTATGCATTTCCTTTTCGCACACATTCATTACAATTGAGATTTTTCCTATTTTTGGAGCAGGTGACCGTAACACTCCTTTTCAGTAGTCAACACCATGATCTGACAGACACTGTGGCGTTTAGCACTCAGGAGAACTGAGGCTGATTCGGAGAAGGTTCAAGTGTTCCCTGAACTACGTCCAGAGTATTAAGATCAAGCTAAGAAATATAAAAAATACCAAAGTTAGAAAAAAGTTTTTAAGTATCCCTGATTTCTCTCTTCTTGGAAGAGTGTCAGTTTCCTAATACATTTTTTTGTACAGTAAATTTTTCTGATTTTCAAAGTTTTGTGGAAGGTGGCTGCTCACATAGGACTTTTCCAAACTCATTTACTGATCTGGCCAACTAATGCTGTAACAGTACAAATAAAAAAAAACAATAAATAAGTCTGTTCAAAAAAAAAAAAAAGATTATCTTTGAAATGCATCTAAACTGCACAGTGTTGAGTAGTGTTGAAACACTCCAGAGTTTTTGGCAATAGAAATATCTCCAAAAAGATTTATTTGTGGAATAGAGAACTCTTTGAAGCTAGTAATCCATAGATAGCTCTTTACTACAGAAAAATTCTCATGCTTAAGTTGTCTTTAATGAGAGAGTTCAGGGTTTCTATGAAGTATTACGTGATGTTTACAGACCAGTATTGAAGGTCTCATATTTTGGATGATCTTGATACATGTGTATGAGAATATTACAGTATCTACATATGTACGTATTGTGAATAGGTAGTTTAAGAATTTTTACACACCTAAAATTTCAATGAGGGACACTGTAAACAGTGTATTACTTTTGAAAATATTTTATGACTTTAAGGGACACAAACCAATGCCATTCATATTTGCTATGTCTTATGTATTGTGACTGTAGTTCCTTTTCTTTCAGGATTTTACTGAAATAGGAATTCATATGCATAGAATACATCAGTGGAGTGTGAGCTCAGGTCAGAATAAGTTTTTACTTGATTTACTTCCCTGAAGCTTACTTTTCTGAAACAAACCACTTTCTTGTCAACAATATTTTTATGGCTATTTGTACTGGCAGGAGAGGAGAAAAAGTATTTAAAAATAAATCTAGAAGGACATTTCTAGATAGGAAAAGGATTTTTGCATTAAGCTTTAATCCTAAATCTATGAAGTTGGCAAAGATTTCTTTAATTATTCCCCTAGTTATTGATTCAAGGCTAGGATGAACAAATAACAGAATTTTAAAAATGACAAATGGATCTAAACAAGAAACCAAAAGCTAATTATTCTAGCCATACAATGTTAACATTGTTTCTTGCAGTCATGTGTCTGTCTTTAACATTAGTGTGACATATAATTAAAACAGAGCTTTGATCAGTAAAAAAAAAATTTAAAAATCAGCTTACTACTTATTCAACTACTTACTAAAAATACCAAAGGTTTTTAGACAATTCATCATTAGAAAATTGGCTGTCAGTGAATACAATAATTTCTTTCAACAAGAACAATGTAGTTATTAAAAAGTATAAATTGCTTCTACATCAAATAATTTTATCCCTGTTAGTTTGATAATACTAATCTTTCATGGGCACTTTTCTAACATTTACAAAACTAACTTTACATAATATTTTCAAGTCTAAAAAGGTTTTTAAAAGAAACATTTTAAAATTGGTTTTTAAGTGAAAAAATATATTATATAGCAGATAGTATTTGCTTTAAGAAGTAAGCTCACAACTTGCACTGTTTGTGATTCCTGACTTCCAAATTGTACCTTTATTACTTAATTACCTTAATTACTTAATTAATTAATTACCTTAATTAATACCTTACTTACTCAGAATCTACATCAAAGTAATTAATATGACCTCAATAAAGTGATAAAATGAATTGCAGGATGAAAACAAGATTCTTCCTCAAAAGGGAGTAAGATGAAAAATGGTAGAAATTCCTTTTTTGTATTTTCACCTAGCTGCATGGGCTAGGAGAAGCAAAAACTAGCACAGGTGAAGCCAACATAACAGGAGTGGAAGATGACTTCCAACAGCAGGCAAAAGTAGCTGGAACAGAAGATGTGATCCAAGCTCATTTGGGACACTTTGCTCCCTTCACAGCTGCCTCCCACAAACAAAAGCATTAGCTTGCTCTCAGTAACTGGATCTCTGGAAGTTAGTTTCCTTCCACTGTTGTCTTACCTTGTACCACTTCCACCTTCACCTCCTTGGCTACTCTTCCTTCCTTAAGATGGCCTATGTGTTACTCCACACAGCTTGCGTAATTAGTAAGATAATTCACTCTTTCCTAAGAGATAAAACTACTTCTGAACTTCAGGCACAGTGTTGCCACATAACTCTTTGTCAAGAAAAAAAATAACTACAGCTGCAATTAAATACTAAGACTGAATGTGTTTATCACCTGGGCCTCATGCTGTCCTGTACACTCTGATCTGTAGCTGTGTATTGACCTACTGAGCTGGGAAATGTAGAGTTTACATTTCTAGTGTAACTGGAGTTCCTTGTGTAACTGGTGATAGGACTAGAGGGAATGACTTCAAGATGGGCCAGGAGAGATTCAGGCTGGACATTAGGAAATACTACTTTTCTGAAAGAGTGGTCAGGCACTGGAATGGGCTGCCCAGGGAGGTAGTGGAGTCACTGACCCTGGAGGTGTTCAAGGAGCATTTGGATGTTGTGTTGAGGGATATGGTTTAGTGAGAACTATTGGTGAAACACGGATGGGTAGATTGGATGATCCTGTAGGTCTTTACCAACCTTGGTGTTTCTGTGATTCTGTTATTCTATGATTCTGTGAGTTTATATGCATGTTATTTACTGATATGACACAATGTATCTGTACACAGAGGTATATACATATGTCTGGGATGATGCTAAGTTTACTCAATCCATGGGCATCACTGTTTTGGAGGGAATTTCACTCTTTCTTGTGCATAGTCTGCTAAAAATATCAGTTATAATTCTGCACAGTATCTATTTCTAAAATAGATCTGTACTTCTCTGAGAAGACTAACTCTGTTTCCTTACAATTTCTGCTCTTCTGATTGAAACTCCTTGTTCTGGATCACATAAGATAAGGATCAACATATTTCCTTCTCTTCCATCCTTTGGCTTCTTTCTTTATATGCTGAACTTTAACTTTTTATTATTTTGTTTATGTGCTTATTGGCCAGCACAACAGGTAAGGTTTATAAGCACTAGCAGAAATGAAAGTATAAGAAATATTTTGCAATGCTGGACAGAAAACATGAAGTTCTATATGATTCATGTCCATTCAGAGTTAAATGTCTAGTTTCCTTAGGCACATCCATAAACCCTTCTTTTACAGAAGTTCTGTAGAAAGGCATAAAAGGAACTTGCCTGGTAAGCAACTAGATGCACATCTTGAGCAGCCTATTGATAAGAAGCTGGTGACGAAAAAAGTACAGGTGATACAAAATGGTTGTGTAAAGCACTTAGCAGTTCATCGGATATTCAAACTAAAGCGTATTGTTTGTGTTAAATGCCACACCACTAACAGTCTTAGCTTTAAGTTCCAAGCTCATTTCACCCTAGAAGATTTACTGGCAATATCCCTGGTTTTGTTTCAAGTTACTGGATTGACTTTTGACAAAGGTTTTAAAAAAAGAAAAAAGCAAAGTAAAAATTAGGAGGCAACCTGACAGGGCTTGATGGTCTAGTTTCAATAGGGCCTTAGTGAAGGACTAGATTCTGATGCTACTTCCTCAGAATTGATAAGTAATTTCCTCTTCAGAGAAGAATTTATGTGATGGTTGACAGTGCAATAATTTTAATGGAAAATATGCTCAAGCTTCTCAGTACTTTTGTTGGCTACTTCCCATTAGTGTTCATTCAGACACTGTCGTATTAATTTATTGATGATTTTTGAAGCTCTATAACTTAAATCTTGCATCTATGTTATCAAAGTATTTTATACTGGGGAAATCTCTTTGCTCCTTACTGAATATACATATGTGATCAATAACTTAATCCTTTTGTAGACAAAAGGCTGGAATCCCTCCTTTTTAAAATGTTACTGGCATAGAAACCCTAGTGAATAGCATACTAAATTTAAATTAAAGAAGCAAACATATTCTGCTTCAGGGGAGAATGATCAATGTGTGTTTAAAATCTACAGTTATAGAATAGAAATATTTTTCTTTAGTTCCTATTCTTTCTCATGGTCCAGCCCAAAGCCTTGGAAAGGCTGGAGTCATAATTTGATTTTTGTTTCAAAGCTTATGACTAGTGAGTGTCACTAATCAATAGAAAAGTACCAAATTGAGACTTCTGCTTGTAGCATTGCTATTCTACAAGGTTGGACTTGAACCAGGCTCAGCTACTGTCAACACCAGTACAACGAGGAGCATTGTAAGAATTTTCCTGCATCATTGCCATGAGCTACATGATAAACACTGGACAGAGATTATATTGCCCTTTTACTACTTTGCACATCCAAATTACATTTAAAAAAATGTGAGAAAAGGGACTGGATTAACTAGTTAGATGCATGCAGATTGAATCTTTCAGACAGTTGCCTATTCTGTCCTTCTACACTACTAGATGACTTAAAGATATTGTATTTGGAGGGAGTTTGGTGTTCTTTTTAGTACTTCATTCTGAAAGCAGTCCAGTGATCTCACAGCTTCTGCTGTGTATCATCTAAGGAACATCAATTGCCTCCAGCGAAAACTAGGTAAAATTCTCTTTAGCCAGAGAGAGTAATCCTAACTGGAAAGGACATTGAGCTTTAGGATGATCAAGGGATCAAAAAGACACCTGAAGGAAGACTAGAAAATGTTTGTTTCACTTATAGAGACATAAAGTATGCTATGAAGATTACAGTGAAGATTACAATGTGGAAATTAAACAACAGTGAGGAAAGCTGGGAACAAAGTGCCTATATGCAATTGAAAAGAATGGTTCTACATTTCAGAGGAAAGAGGTCTTCTGAAAAATCTGACAATAGTAGCTGCGGGGAAAAAAAAAAAAATCCAGCCAAATTTTAAGGTGGATTTTATGACTGAGATCATAAAAATGCTTCTGTTGCTAGCAGACCAGTTTCAGCAACCCAGGAGATTCCTAATCCTTTGTCTAGTGTTTCTGTGGTCCAAAGGTAAAACTGTCTCATAGAGGCTCAAAAAGGCCATGATGTTGAACTGCAGCTCTTACCACGCTCACTGCTATGAAGAAATGTATCAGCAGTAGTGGGGGTCTGCTCAGCCACCAGATGAGGTGAGATGAGCACGTTTGCTGAGATAGCCAGTAATAAAAGAGACTGCTGAAGCATATTTCCCCTGCCCATAACCTGTAAATCTCTCTGGCAGATTATAGTCTTCATGGCATTTTTGAGAAGCAGCAAGCAATCCCAGTTACTTTTCATGCCATCAACTGAGAAGAGATATTTTTTAAAGAGAGATACTTTTAAAGTGTTCAGTGTGTATAGTTCTCCATACATCAGAGGTAGAACTTTGTTATTACAGCCAAAGGGACACTAATCTTTTTTTTTTTTTTTTTCTTTAAAGAAAGGAAAAGAAAAACCACAGCAGAGCTTTCATGATCTGATTTAACAAGAAAAAAAAAGATAGATGAAAATACAGTAAATGAAATGATTACATTTGAGTGTAATCCTATGGAAACTTGAACTCTTCTTCTGAAAATCTAACAGTAAATGTACCCTCTTGCAAGGGAAGAGGAAATCGTTCTAAGTGATAATCAGGCTTATCTGAAATTCAGATTCCCAGTAAAGTAGCAATAGAGTTTTGTGATTATTTCAAAGTGGAAGAGTACAAATGGAAAATTCCTTCAGAAGAAATCATGTACCTTCTCCATTTATTGATGATTACTCTCAGCGACGTGAAACTGTTTCGTATCAATTATATAAAGTATTAAGTAAAATGGTATAATAATTACTGCGTTCGAGAGAAAAAAATGTGGATAACTCTTTCAAAATACATTTCCTGAAGCATTCTGAGCACTGAGAAATGATTTTTTTCCCTCTGTTTTTGTTTCTGTACTGTTCTGAATACATATATTACAGGTTTTCAGCCCCAGGTGGGAGGATGTCCACCTTATAATTAACTGTTGTTGATATTTCCCAGACTTTTCCCATTGTCTCCTTATCATTCTGTTTTATGCTGATAATTTTGTTTTTAAAATTACCTTTACCTGCATTTAATGGGCCTACACTGGAGGGATTAGTTATCATATTTACCATGCCACAAGAATCAAGGCTAAATGCTCTAAGAGGCACACTAGGATTTAAATGTTAGCTATTCTGTTACTCAGTTACAAATTCAAGAACACTGTGTGATGCCTAGCTAAGGTCCTATCCTGATCACTGCTCTAATAATGTGAAACTGCCTCCAACATAGGCATAAACTGTGCAAATTTGGAGGCCCATTTCTGCAATCATTCAAATCAGTGTCAAGGTCTAATAGATTCAGTGAAAGTGTGGAACAAATGAGTGGAGAGTGAGGTGGATTGAGAACAATCTGACTGGAAGAGCTTCAAGAGTTGAAATGAGCAGCTACAGAGTACCAAAACAGGCTGCCTAGAGAGGCTATGGTACCTCCTTCTCTGGAGATTTTCAGAAGCTTCCTGGATGCTTTCCTATGAAACATACTGTAAGGGAGCCAGCTTCAGCAGAGGATTGGAATGTTTGATCTACAGTGGTTCCTTCTAACCCTCTATTTTTACTAAATACATCCCTGAAATTTTTGTGGGGATTGAAACTGAAAATAAAAACATGAATGAAATACGAAAGAGGAAGTGCTTGTAGACTTCAGAAAGATGACAGAAACCTAAGCTTATTCATGTACTGTGGGCTACCAAGGAATGCTCAGCTCTAGATTTTGCTTTAGCACTGGGAGTTATAAACTGCCTCTTAGTTGAGTTTGGTAACTCTGACATTTTGGTATGGAATAATTTTCAGTTAAGATTTTTCACCTAGTGAGGCTACTTACCCCACGTGCTATTACTGGAATATTAATGTGAACATTCTTTTTAAAACAATTTTAAAAACAAAATTATTTTCCTAAATAAAAAAAAGAGATGAATAAATATTTCTGTAAGCATATCCAGACATGAAACAATCAAAGCCACTTAGAGTAAGAATGGGACCTAGGACTTAACAACAGCCCATGACTACTGCACAAAAAAATGGAACAAAACATTTTCAAGATTCAGTTTTCCTCACGCTATAACACAACTAAATCCTGCAAGACTTTCCTGGCTTTAGCCTACAGGGTGTTGCCATCTGCCATTTGTTGAAGCATTTCTGTAGAAGTATTCCATGAAAATCCTTCCAGTAAGTATTTCTTTAAACTGCAACTCATGACTACCAGGAGACATGACCAAAAGCAAAATTTTTTAGTTTATTAAAAAATACAATGGGTTGCACACAAAAAGAATTTCAGTGATGCCTTTAACTTGAGATTTCACTGTTTTGTGCTCTCATGCTTCCATGGTGACTCACATAAAATAATGTTAAGTCTAGTGTTTGTCCAAGACATGAAGTAGTAACTGAACTCTGACGTTCATAGGTCAGGTCAGCAGCAAAAGCATTGGGAACAGTTCTTCTACAGGTAGTTATTGCAGAAGTTAGGTAGAACATAACTTTATATCCATGTTTGGCTCATGGATCCTTTCTCTTTGGTACTGCTGCCTTTTCCTTTCTTCCATTGCTATTTTTCTACAGAAGCTGGTTTAGATGAAGAAACCAATCAGTGATTCCGCTCTAATGGTTGCTACAAGAACCACTGATGATGGGCATTTCATCTTTATTTTTGATGTTTATGAAAGATACTCATTATCCATACATATCCCGATTTTTTGTCTAGAAAGTATGAAATAAGGATTGTTCAACATGACATGAGTAATTAGACTTTCTCCCACTGTAAGACAGTAATTTCTGTTCTAAACCTATGTCTGACAAACACATGAGAAACCATGATTTTCTCACTAAGTTAATGTCCTATTAAAAAGTGTTCTTAACTGTTTTACAGTAATGAATTATGCTCCTGATTAAAATAGACTGAAGTTATGCTCGATAAAAGTAAATCAATTAATATACATGGTGCGTAGGTGGGTGCAAGAAATGAATATTATTGTTTCATTTGTTATAGGCAAACAAAGCTGAAGTTAAATCAGACTGTGAAGAATGAAAATTAACCCTCCTATATGATGTAGCACTGTTAACATATAAGCACAAGTCACCTTTCCTGTGTAAAAAGTAGTAAGAAAAAAAATATCAGCAAGCCACTATTTAACAATTTCTCTTCTGTAGAAGTATGTCAGGATATGAATAAGAATGTACTCTTCCTGTCAGGTAGCTGTAGTTAATTGCCATGATACTGGTCATGGCGTGAACCAGTGGTTGAGCACCAGGTGAGAAAGTGTTGCTAACCCAGGGAGCTCAAGGGAAAGAAATGCACCCCTTCTCACCCTCATTTAACAATTAGCAGCAAAGGGATCAAAGTATCTCTTTGGACAGAGATTGTACTCCTCTTGAGTTTTCATTGGTTGCTGGAAGGATTGAACCCATTTTTCTTCTTTGTTACTTGGTATTGCTCCATGGTGCTTGTATCCCATTAGAAAGCACTGTCATCACCTTCTTTTGCCATACAGCAGTCAGAATGGATGTAATTGTTAACATTACGTTTAAAGTAGATTTCCCATCCATGCATAGAAGCCACACTCCTACCAGAATTACAGGAACTCTTTCAGAAGCTTTCTAATCATTTGAATTGATTATTAGAAGATAGACCTTGCAGAGAATTGCATTCACAAATTCAGACTTTCAGAAATTCTTCCCATAATTATGTTTATCTTGTGAATTTAAAATAGCTAAATGTGCATTTAAAGTAATATTTATAATGTTGTGTAAGCTTTATTTTGGAGAATTCTTTCACATGAATCTGGTAGGATTCCCTTTTTATTTTTTTACCTTCAGTACTGTTAAGGAGTTTAATGAAGATTCAGAATTGCCTAAATCCTAATGAATTTGAAGACAGCCTGTGACATCGTAGCACTTCTTGATATTCTTTACTATTGAAACCAATGACAACTAGCAATCAATTGAAACCAACAACAGTAAGTAGGCAAAAAAATACTAAATTTAGGAGAATTATTGTAAACAAATGTTATACCACTGTCATGGTTTTTTGATCTTTGCTATCAATATTCCACATGATAACATCATATAGTGCACTGGGAGTTAAAGAGTTAATGCTCTAATTCTGTAGATTGGCATCAGCTCTGGGTATACCTTTCTCAGAAGAAACAAAGAACTACAAATCCCAAAAGACTTAGTTGTTCTGTTTCAGTTTTCTGTTCACAGGGAAAGATAAAACTGCTCATGCGCCACAAGTTTGCTGCTTCTTTTACCGCTTGTTTCTGTGGTTGTGTGCTCCCTAGCTGTCTTGCCTTCAGCATTATACTAAGGTCTCTAGTTTTGGACACTGTCTTTTTTTTTTTTAATTAGCTTCAATTGCAATTACATTGTATTATATAGTTCTATCTTGCATTCCGCTATCATAGTAAGTAAATCAGCTTTTCCTTCATCTTATTGCCACTGTTTTGTTTGTAGGCCCACCTTTTATCTTTTCCTTCTTCTCCCTCTCCTGGGGCATGAGTCCATGGTTTCCTCCACCCCATTATGCCATGGAACCAGCCCAGAACTGGGCTAGAAGCATTGACGATAGTATATTATGTCAATTCGCATGGCAAAAGAGGTGCTATGACAACTCAGAAACAGAACTTGTTAAGTATTGCAAAATGTTATATCTGAAAATTAGTTGATTTTTAAAATTAACGTACTTTCACATCCTTTCCAGGTATGCTTCCTATTAATATTCTAGCAATGAAGTTTGCTCTGCATGTTAGAAATTCTTTGTGTATCAATGTGTTTTCTATTCAATTTGAATAAATAAACTGTATTGGGTGAAATATTCGTGGGAAATCCTTCGGGATTCTATTACAAAAATCAGATTGTTATTCTAAACATTCACAGAGGAAACCTACATCTTGGTCCTTTATTATGTCTATCATTCCATGGCATTCAACCTATATAAATATAGTGAACAGACAGTGCTGAACAGCAAAAGCATCGCTTTCAGGTAAGTCAATAAAGATGCATCCACTTACACATTTTATTTTCCCATCTGAGGAACTACAGCCATTATAGAGGCTCTTAGTGAATCCCCATGACCATACCTATAGCCTACCCACCTGGATGAGGAAAACCTCACTGCATTGTGCTCAGTTGTAACTGACTAGCTTAGTCAATTAGGAGTTAGATAATATATTAACAATTCAGAAAGCAATCAGCAGTTACACAGAAGGACAATGTCACTCAGATCCCTAAGACCATGGAAAAGCTGATTTGCTGCGCATAGTTGTTGAGCTGTCAACCACGGTTGGTGTGAGCCTCATGTCCCCAGGAGTCACTTGAACAAGCAGACGTAAATTGCACTAGTGTGGCTGAGCTGTGATTTATGCACAGTCTTTTTGCAGGATCACAATCCAACTGCTATATTTGTTCTGCCAGGCAGGTCAGCTTTAAATTCTCTCAGTGACTGCACTGATTCTGCTTGAGCAGCCACCTGCTAATCTTTCTGTGATATCCCAGAAAGTTATTTCATGATAGAGGAGCAGGTGAAATGCAGATTAGATCTGTAAAAGCTGGACTGAGTGTCTTAGTCACAAAAGGCTTAGGAGAGCTCTGCCGTTTAGAACAAGGACTCAGAAAATTCAGTCCTAAATTTTACTCAACTGCACATTGGCTTGCTAAGTATGGCAAATTGTTCTTTCTGAAAATTAATTGATTATCATGAGTTCAATGAGAAAAAGCATTCAAGCCCAACTACTCAAAGGTAGTTAGACAGATAATTCATCCTAAAATCAGACAGAGCATCCTATGTGTGTATCCAGGATATTTTTCAGACGTACTCAGCAGAAGAGTGATTTAATAATTAGTAATGCATTAGTTATCTAACGGAAATGCATTGCCTTGAACACAATGTTATAGCCACTGGTTAAAAATAAATATTAGCCATTTTACAGTTTATCATTTTCCTGGACATGATTAAGCTCTCTATATTTTTATATTAAATAATGCAAAATATTTGTATTTGTAAAGCCCAAGTATAATCACACTTTAAAGGGTTGCTGTAACATTGTATAAGCTGTCTAATGCTCTTAATACCTTCTCACATGTAGCACACATAAGAGTTAGAAAGACTGAGCAATTTACCCAAGGTCAGAGCATAGCCTATCACTTTCGAGTTCTTGACAAAAATACTTTTCTTTTCAAGTGCATAAACAATGAATATTAAGATGTTATAATTAAGAAATAAACAAGAGAGTCAGGCAAAGCAGACAATAACAAAAAGAGAATAGATAGAAAGACAAAAAGAGAATAGATAGAAAGCTTACCCATATCCTAGGCTCATTTACAAAAGTCCAGCAGAGATTAGAGATCAGAGATTCTGTCTAATATCAGAAACTGGCTGAAGGAAACGTAGGCATGATATTACTAAGGAGCTGAGTAGCTGCACTGTGGACACTGTAAGTGAGCAGACTTCTGGTGTCAAAGAGATCAGGTCAGTAACAATTACTGGAGGAGAGAGAAAGAATTCAGGAAAACAAAGTGAGCACACATCTACAAAAGAAGGTAATATCTCAGATAATGTGAGAATAAAGCCTACATATGTGTATGCATCTAGCCTTAATGCTAGGAAAAAGACAGCCTTTAGTTTCTCCCCTTAAGTTTCCAACATCACTTCCAGCAAGAGCACCTTGTATCTACAGCTATTTGCAATGTTATATGTCTACTTACTTTCAGTTGATTAGTCCATTTATTAATTTTGTGCCCTATTGGCAATCTCATCTTCTGGCATTCATGGTTCCTTTTGAGAAGGCTTCTGAGATATTTCTTCTTCAGAGCTGCCAGGCACTGCAGAGGAAACAGCCTTCAAAGGAAACGGTAAGAGGTTCTGACCCTCATGAGAACAGGATCAAACACAGCTTATCTGATATAAAAGTGAAAAGATTCATGAGAGAAAGAATCAAAGTGAAATAAATTAGTAAAATGATTTACATGTTCAAGGGAAACCACAGATCATTCAGAAGTTTCTACAGTCAGAAGAATCATTGATATCTTGGAAATGTTTTGTCAAATCTGCCTAAATTTATTATTATTATTTTTAAATTTGCCACAATTTTCACTATAATTCTGTTATTTTTGCTGCATTACAAAACTAAGCAAAAACTAAAAAGGGCTGTTTGAGGCATTTTCCACTTCTGTAGCTCAAAGGAAATCAAGCATACCAGCATTTTATCAGGTTTTTCTGATGTTTCCTTGTCCTGACAGGGATAACGCATTGGCCTCACAGTTCAACTTCATTTTCATCCATATTTACGAATCCTGAAGATTGAAGATAATAAGAAAAACAGAACTCTTTAATCCTATGGTATCATAGAGAAATCATGACTTCATGTTCAGACATAACTAGGTCATTCTCTTCTGAAAGAAAAGTAGGTTTTGTGTATTGTATTTCTGAAAACAAATCCACTGCTTTATTCACTAGCAACAGTCCTTTTTGTTTTTATCATCGACAGTTGCAATGCAAAATGATTTCAAAATGTACAGAGCACAGATATGTTAGAGAAAAACATAGGACGGCCTCTTCATCTGATCCAAATGCAAAAAGTCTGCTTTGAAATGACATTTCTTCTGTAACTTCTACAACAGCAGAAATTGAGAATGTCTTGTAATGTATCTTTTACACTTACCAGCAATTCTTGTCCTAAATTATCTCCTTTCAGTTTCATTGAAGACAGCTAAACTATAACTCACATTAGGTCAATTATAATGCCAGATCAAGTATTTGCACAGGGTAGCAGATTTTATTAAGACTACTTATTAAAATCTGGTAACTCTTCACCGGATACATTTTGTTACTTCCTACGCTGCTCTCACACACATCCTTCTCAGTTCAGCTGTGCAGAGCAGCAGTGGCATGACAAGGGCTGTGAGTTAGGAGTTCAGGTATCTTTTTCCTTAGAGGCACATGAGGTTCTCTGGCTTCTGACTGCCCACAGCCACCACCATCACCTCAAATATGGTTGCAGAGCCCCTCATGTTCTGATGGCTTTACACATACTCAGCAAGCTCTTGGGCTTCTTCCATTTCTTGCAGATGCAACAGAACCACAAAACTCCAGTGCATTTTCCCTCACTGATTTCTTTACCTCTCTTTAGCTAGCTCTTTCACACTCATGGGTAGGATCCATTCACACCTGCTCTCTGAGGTGAGGACTTTAAGATACATGAATGTATGTATTTACATCCTGACATCAGTCTGCTCTTCTCCCTTTCCCAGAAGGGGCCTGTAAAGGAAATTGTGTATTTGGTAGTATCTATTAGTATATTAAAACAGAGAGTAAACCTAACAGGGATTACATGTGTTTTGAGGGGGAGACATCAGGCTCCTTGCTTTATCCTTACATCCAAAAGAGTTGTCAGTAAATAAATCCCCAAATTTTGATGGTAAGCACTGCATTGCCACAGACAAGAAATTTTTCTCTTTTGTGACATCGTTCTATTTGTGATTAAGAAAAACTGATCCTAAGCTGCAGCTGTTGTTTGACAGAGTTGCCAAAGAGCAGTGTCTAATCCACTGAAAAATAAATATTGCTGATACGTCCCCACACAGTAATTTGAAATTATTGCCCTGAAAATTTTGGAGATGATAGTGTGAATTGAAAGAAAAAAAAAAGCTTGGCATAAAATAAAGCACAGTTGGTCTTCCTGTGAGAAGAAATGAAAAAGGACCACAGCTTCACTCATTAAGATGTCTACACCTAACAATTTGGTACAATCAAAGCAGCTCTTCAGCTTTTCCCTCTCTCCCTCCTCACCCATCCACATAACTGGTGAAGTTTCACACACACAGAAATGGATCGGAGAATGAGCAACTAAATGAGTAATGCAATTTGGTGCTTACTGTCGCAAAAGAGACAGCATGATGTTGGCTTCTTCCGTGTCAACAGCAAACAAAATTCAATTACTGTTTGGGTATGATCAATTATTGCCAAACTACCTGCCAAGCCTGTTTGCTCTGTTCGCACAAAAGAAGCAGCTCCTCCAGAGAGGATGTAAAGAATTTCCATGATAAAGAGAAAAGGCAGAGAGAGGAGAAACAGAACATTAAGAAAAGGTACTGAATGACAGTAAGACAATTTTAGGTCATGGTTTTGCTGTATAAAGACTTTAAAGTGTGACAAGGAAGGCAGTGGCAGAACGGACCCGAGATGGAACTGCCAAGGCTGTGCTCTCAGGCACTCTACAGTACCCAGAGAAAAATTGCCTTGCAGCTGGTCAGTGGAAAAATAGCTGTGGTGCTCAGCATAAAATATCACCAATACTCTGTCACTACCACTGCAATCTGCATACACAACAAACATTCTCTGAGCCTTTTCAATTAAATCAGAGAAGATAAGCCAACTGCCTGTGGAAAAAGGCATTCATGTTTACTGACGCTTTTTAGAGTCTGACTGTTTCTCAGTTCAGTAGCACAGGGCTACAAGCCTACTGTACTTACCTATGTAAGTATCTTTAATCTTTATTTGTTAATTGACATAGAATATCAAATATCTACTAAGGATACGATTATATATGAGTATATATTAGTAATCTTGTAGTTGGTGATTGCCATGTAGCACCTGAAGATTGAGAAAGTAATTTTGTTATGAGAATGATGAACAAAAAACATAGTCCAAAGATGGAAAAATACAGGTACATTCCTATTTCTTATTTTCAAATTAGAGAACGGATTTGATTCTGTATTATTCTAAGGTAATAAACCCTGGAGTACATAGGCAAATCTGTACCTTCTTATGTGGTTATAGATAAGTATATGATAGTAGAATATCCCATTTTGAGAACTGTTTGAAAGCCGTTGTAGTTGATGCTCACCTGTGTTTTCTTTGTGTACTAAGGATAAATGCACGTAAAAATTGTAGGCATATAATCATACTATTTACCTGACTTCAACCTATGACATATTAACTTTAGAAAATCACAAGATTTATAACTTAAAACTCAGAAAAAAAACCCACATTTATTGTAATGAAATTCTGCAGAGAGCAATGAGAGTAAAATGAGCTGATGACATCATTAAGCAAGAGGTAAATAAAAAGGAAATTTAGAAGATCATTTATTTAACAAGTAGAACTACTGTTGCTTCCACTTTCTGCTTCCTACCAGCCCCAAGGTTGTTTTTCCTTTGTGCTTTAGCAGTTACTTCAGTCAGGTTGCTAATGGGAAGACAGAGATGCTTCCAGGACTAGAACAATCATTGATATTTGAATGGATGATTCATCAAGTCCAAGTTTTCTCCTGCAAGCCTGGAACACTCTGACCATTCTCCCAACTGCAGTAACAGTTTTGATGCTTACTGTGTGGCCATAACAACAGTTTGATTTGTTTTCCTGCTGTAGGCTGCAGCAGTCAAGTGAAGAGCTGCCTAGCACCTACCCTAACACAACACCAATTGCATGATTCTCAAAGCTTATTATCTGTTTTCCCGTTTTTGGATCCTCCTTTTTACTACTCTCATAGTTCTGTTTTTCTACCTCCAATCTCAAAGAAACAGCCCACTGATGACTACTTTATCCCCATTGCTACAATTTCAGTATGACTGTAACCTAGAAAATCTCTGCTTTATGCAGCATGACTGATGCCATCTCATTAGGCATTGCTGGACTTTGAGAATTTCAGTCACCAAAAGATCACAGGTAGTCCTCCAGTTATCTGTAAAATGTATCTGTCTCTCCCATAACTCCCTGCTAAGTGCCTGTGAACATAGGCAGACTCATGGCACCACCTCTATTTTTTGTCAATTTTTCACTGTTAACATGACATCTGTCATTTTCTCACGTTGTATAGAGTAATTTTTTATGATCTATTCAGTTACCTTAGCTACAGTGATAATGAAGCACCTGGTATAGAATTACTTGTTAAAAATATACAGTTTACATTGTATTGCAAATTTATATTTTATAATGTATATTTTATAATGCATTTCTGTCCTCAGAGGATGTCAAAATCCTTCACTGTGTGGAACAATGAATTCCAGTTTATATTCCTGTTTTTTGTTTTGTTTTGTTTTGTTTTGTTTGTTTGTTTGTTTGTTTTTTGCTTTATTTCCATTAAACGTATGGGTTGAGCTTCACATCAGCTAAAAGATGATATAGAATAAACCATAATACAGGAGGTAGTGAGAATTTATTCAAATGTACTGCAGTATAACTTTATCCAATGATGCTATTATTATTATTGTACATGAGTTAATTGTATTAACATAAGGCAAAAAGGAAAACAAAGTAACACTTTAACAAAGCATAAACACTTTTATGGAATCAGACTCTACTGTAAATATTTTATGAGTGAAATAATGTTATTTGTATCCCAATGCTTCACAAAAGAAAATTACACTATACAGTCATATAACATACTTACCAAAAGAACAGAACAGCCTTGCTGGGCCAAACAAAATATCTATTTAGAAGAGTTTTTTAATAGTAAGCAAATAGAGTCTGCTTTTACAAAATAAGCAGAAAAACAGCACAAACGAATGACAGTCCTAATGCACTGTCCTCATTTTCAGCAATTTAAAGCTTAGGGACTCCCTGAGTTCAATCTTGTGTCTTTGCTTCTGTGTGCATTTGTATCAACAGGCACTGATGGATTTTTTTCCCCCTGAACTAAATGTTTAGGAGGTAGAATCAAATTCTGTCACCACTGCAGCATGTGTATAATACGATAGAGCCATATTTCTTTGCAATTCTTGCAAAGACTAAAGGAATTCTGAAACAGTGATAATTAGTAATGAATCAGAAGGAAAAAAAAATCTGCATTAATCAGTCATTTTAAAAAGAAATGGACTTGTAGAATATCACTATTAAAGGAATTTTTTTCAGGTTTTTTTTTGTTTGTTTGTTTGTTTGTTTTTCCAAAAAAGAGAGGAATTCTGAAATAATATTAAGAATACAAGGGAAAATATTCAAACATGAAGATATTTAAATGCTATGGTTTTATTTTACTTGCACATCTGATTTTTCAAAAACAATTGGGAAAAAAAAAATGAATCCAAGAGAAACAGGGAGATAAAAATTTATTTGTAGGATCCTTTCCAGTTTATCACAAAATGATAACTTTGCAGGTAGGGAGGCAGGGACCTGTAGAGATAAGAAAGATGTGTTTACAATTAGAGCAGCTGTGTGGTTCTTGTTAAAATTTTAATAGTTGAGTAGTAATTATCCAAACCTCTTTACCAGAGGTTTGACTTGAAAATCAGATCCAAAGAGCTCAGCTCTCACAACTCTGACAAAGTCAAAGCAACCTTGTTTTGTGTGAAGAGCTCTGAGGAGTCAGGTCCTGGGATGTCTTGCTTAGGGGAGAGCCTGATGATGTCTCATATGTAATAACAAAGCTAGTTAATTGAGGTCCCTGACCTTCCCTCACTCTGACTGTTTGAAGACTCCCCCATATGACATTTTACTGCCCACTCTGTTAAGCTGATTCAGCTGTGTGTGTGGATTCATGCTGTGAGCCAGACATATGAAATCATCAGCACTGAAAAATAATAATACCTTTTTGGCAGTAATTCAGCTTTATGTGTTTGTTCCTTAGCCTGCTGATTCCCACAAGCGGGCTTACAGCACAGCTTCACAAGCAGCTAGGGGTCAGGGGATCAACTAGGGATCAACTAGTTGCATCAGGGAAGGAAGAAAACCATTGTGATTGTTTAGCCATTAGATAAACTGTGCAGCATGGTGACACCTCACAGACCAGCACTGGCAGGGCTGGTGTTGACACTGAAGACAATTAACCTTGCGGGGCTCTGATCAGTCAGAACAGCCACTTCTCCATCACATCCATCAGTGCTTCCACTTCCAAGGAGACAGTGCAGAGACACACCAATGTCTTGCATCACAGAATCACAAAATGGACAGAATGGCCAGGGTTGGAAGGGACTTCAAGGATCATGAATCTCTAACCCACCTGCCTCATGCAGGGCAACCAGCCTCCCCATTTAATACTAGACCAGATTGCCCAGGGCTCCATCCAACCTGTCCTTGAACATCTCTAGGAATGGGGCATCCACAGCCTCTCTGGGCAACCTGTTCCAGCACCTCACCACTCTTATAGTAAAGAACTTCGCTAGCCCACAAAACGTGAGACTGGTTTCTATGTATTTCATTCTCTGCAAGAGCAACTGTGTTGCTGAGCCTGATTTTGCCATGAAATCAGCTCTTTCTGCAGCGAGCTTTCTTCCAGCTCCAAAGGCTGCCTGGATCCATGCTAGTGCTTATGTATTTCCACATCCATGTGATGATAAATCTGTTGTCTACATAATCCATATGTGGAAAACTGAGAGCTGATAGTTACTCAGCTGTCATTTTTGAAACACTTAGGAACACTGTAGAGAAAGGTATCATGAATAACTCAAGAGAAAATTAATAGTTCTGTCTTCCAAATATGTAGGCATAAGCAGGAGGAAGTAAAGTGGTGGTATCTCATGCCCCTGGCCTTGTCCATCTGTGTCCCTCAGACAAAGGATTTCACAACCCTTGCCCAGGACTTGTCCATCAGTGTTCTCCAGACAAAGGATTTCTCAACCCTTGCCCAGGACTTGCTTGGACTTGTACATCTGTGTCCCCAGCAAGCTTTGAGACAATGATGTAAAAGAATAATCTCTTACAGGTGGGTACTTGCTTGTTTGGTTCTGTTGCTCATCCTGTACCCTGAATGAAGCAGGAGTCCTATTTTTTAGAGAAAAAAAAATATATATATTAACACTTTCATGACATGGAAACAGAAAGATCCAAGTCAGTTTTTGCGGACAATATTAATTGTGGCATCTTCTAACTTTTAAGGCATCACCATGGCAACCATGATGAAGATCTTTATGACGTTCCCTGATTTTTTTTTTTAGTACATTTATATAGACTGTGTCAGATTCAGTCATTATGCCTGTAGCTACCCAGCTAAGAGTTCATTACCAATAAAAATTTCATAGCATAGGAGATGGTGGTCCGCCACACCAGAAGAAAAATGAAGAAAGAGTTTCAAAAACAATACAGAAAGAAGAAAGAAATCTTTATTTACATATGCATGAAAAGCGTGCTAAAGCTGGCTATGCTGGCTGAAATGAGAATGAGGGTAGCAGATATGAAAAAAAAATATCTAAGCACAATTATATACAGGCTTGAATAAAGTGTTTAAATTGATGCACTCCCAGAGTGGCATAAGTAATAGCAACAGATAAAAATGATATGAACCCTGAAGGCCAGGTACAAAACAATGTTTTGAGGCAGAGGCATCAGAATTTGGAAATTAGTTACTTTAGATGAGATAGATACATCTATGAGACTGTGTTACCATCAAAGGAAAATGGGAGCAGAATTGCAGAGGCACACCATTTCTGAACTGGCTGGCAAGAATCTAGCTACTATGTTTACAAATTTCCTGTTTAATTTAACAATCTGATAACAGAAGGCAGTGAGCAGTTGATATTCCTACAGACCCCAGCTGAATCTCAGGACTCAAATAGAAAAAGTCTCTTTTGGAGACAAGCATTCAATACAAAATGAGGAGATGACCTACTGTGTTGAGATTTCTGTGTCGGAATGTGCGGAGT
This sequence comes from Tympanuchus pallidicinctus, assembly GCF_026119805.1. Taxonomy (NCBI): domain Eukaryota; kingdom Metazoa; phylum Chordata; class Aves; order Galliformes; family Phasianidae; genus Tympanuchus; species Tympanuchus pallidicinctus. The sequence goes on from NW_026294802.1 coordinate 36,204,181, forward strand.
ATATAGCCCAAACAATAAGATGTGCCAAAAAAAAAAAAAAAAAAGAATAGAAAACATCCTAAACATACAAGAAAAGGTAGGAGGGGAGCTTTCAATACAAAACTGTGGAAACACATCTAAGTGCTTCTATGGAAGATGGATTGGACTTCATGCTCTCTTTACATGAAGATAGGTAAATCTTGCTTACTCCATACATTTTGTGAGTGTGATAAACTCCACAATATTTCAAATGTTACACTGTTATGTTTCTTTCAATCAACATGTTACTGAGAGTAAAAATTTCCACAGTCTTCCACAGTAGGCTGTGCCCTGAGCCTAGTCCAGGTCACTTAATAATCAGTGATTAGCTTAGCAGTAGAAGTCCAAAAAAATAGCTAAGGCCAATAAGAATTTTGATCAAAGTGATTTTTTTTTTTTTTTTTTTTTTCCCCAGTACTTCAAAGTAAGTCTCATGCATCGTTATTATCTGCCTCATTTGTAGCTAATGTAGTGCCCAGTTTTGACTTACTGGTGATTGCATATCCTGCTTCTGCGCACCACCACTTACCTGTGACTTACTGTCATCAAGGATTTTGAATTCTTCCTCAAGGTCAAATATTTTTGTTCCTAAGCTTCAGTCACATGCGACTAGAGAAAATTTTTTGAGATTTAACAGCAAATTCTGCTATATGATAGACAGTCATCTCTTCTCATTCTAGTAACTAATTTCAGCACAATATCTGAATTTATTATTTCCACGGCTATAATAATTATAAGTTCATCAACTATTGTGCCAGATATTGAAAGTTACAGGTTAGCACTATCAACTACCCAATGTAAAATATATAACCAAGGGCACCACAGTGTGTCTTGCCATTTATCAGCAGGATTTTGTTTACACTCATATACTCATAGCCAACACCATGCCACTCCATTTGTTAATAACCTGGGACATTTTCTCAGTGACATTTATGTTAAATCTACTTGAAATTAATTTAGTTTGGTTTTTTTAATTATTTTTTTTAGAAAGAGGAACTATGCTGAATGTGTGAATTGGATCAACCATTGACAGCAAGCGTTTTCTACAAATAGTCAGTGACGTTCCAAAGTACATATTTCACAGAAGTAGGTCAAATTAAGCAGAGATTGAAGACTAACATGTCTGCAAGTATTTAGCCATTCAGATTTCATCAAGATAATATCAAAGAGAAGTGCTCTGCATACAGAAATAGGTTATTTTTTCTAATAGAGATCTTAACTTTACTGTGTGTAAAGGTCTTTTCTCTTGTGACCTCTTTTTAAATTTCTGCTCTTGCGCTTCTCAGGTCCTATTAATTCAGGTTTTACAGCATTAGGATAGAATCTTCTCATTCACTGAAGATTTTCATCAGGTCTGCGTTAGGATGAGAGGAAAACACCCTACTGAAAATAGAGATTCCAGTATATGTTGAATCTTCTGCACATATATTCCATGTCTCAGAAATGCATTAATACTATGCAGCTGTCACACAGAAGTGTCAGCTAATGAAAGTCTTTGATGTCGGAGTAGCATCTACTCCTAATTTCTCAGCTATTTTCAAGAGGCTTAGTTTTCAGATTCTTTTTATTTTTCCCTTGTGTATGAGATCACAGGAACATATATTGTAGACTAGTTTTTACATTTAATATTCCCCTTCACAATATTCATTGGCCATTTTATTCTCCATACACATTTTCTTGTAAAGTTAAACCAGACATCAGTTGCCAGCAGAAAATCAGTACTTATTAACCAAAACTTCAGCATGGAAGTTTATGTGTAAATATATATATATATATATATATATTCCAGTAAACTTTCCATTGGAATACAACACAAGAAGAAAGAAAAGGTTTGAAATAGTACAGTGGAATGATCAGAAGATAACAACAGAACAGTGCAGCTCAGCAAATGAATTAGAAATTTATAGAGCGTTATCTACTGAACAGCTAGAAGCTGGGCTTGATTTTTTTCTTATTAGGTATATTAAAAGGAGTCAAAAGGAGAATTCGCATTCTGAAGGAAATTCTAACATTTTGTAATCTATTCCTATTCCAAGTGAAATGTTCAAATGTCAGCATTTTCTGAGGTACAGTTCCAGGGAATACATATTTTTTAAAAAGCCAGAATTTCAATACATCCTTCTTGTTAAAAATATTGGATCATTAGATTACAGGAGATTATATGCATGTGGATATCTCTACTGTTAATTAGAATACCTGGAACAGAAAAACATTAGTCAGAACAGTCAAAATGAAGTTATTAATTATAGCACAAATGAAAAATGATGAAATCACAGTAAAACAGTTTTGTCACATTGAAGTGAGAGATCTTCCTGTAGCTACGTTAATCAGTTACAGAATTTAAACAGCAATGTTACTACCTTTAATGATATTCTGATATCACTATGATGGCTAAACTTTGTAAATCCATCTTAATTAAGCAAGACCACAACCACAGCAATTGCCTGATGTTATTTATTTATTGTTAACTCCAAACATTCAGATGGCTTCATGTCCAGTGTTTCGTAAAGTACACAGGAACATTTTAGAATTTTAAATGCCAGCAATTTGTCTTTTAGCAGGTGCCTACTTATCAACGAAAACAAGTTCTGATTCTAGTACAATGATACTAGAATTTAAATGGAATTGCAGTTAAATTAATTAAAATTTATTACAAAAGTGGTTAATTCCTGCTTTTATATGTTCTCGTATTCATATTTTCACAGCAGTTCTTATGGGAATTTAGCTATACAGCTCCCATTACTGCACTGAAAATTTATCCCTTGGTGTATTATTTTGTAGTCTTCAGTAAATAACAAACTTGAGTTTTATGGGCTACAGTATATTATTTTTTGTCATCTCAGAATCCAATTTTTTTGGCTGCTAGGAATTAATTTACAAAGAAACACTTCACAAGACAACACCTCTTGTGCCCCATAACATGCTTAGATGTTGAAAGAGTTCTTTACTGTAGATTTCCTTGCTTCAGTAGGTTTTTAAAAACATTTGTTATAGTTAGTGTTTCATTGAAGGAAAATCACAAGATACAAGTGACAGGAATCTGTCTCTCCTAGAAGCTTAAGCTTAAGTAGTACGTTTTGTTAATTTTTACCCATGCTGTCACCCAGGCTTATCACTGATCTGTTAAAGTGGTGAGGATCTATTGGATTCCTGGAGGAACTGGCTTGGAGCAGCATGTGGGTGCATTTACACAGGGATGTTATTTGCTTTAATACTGGTTGCTTGGCAGTGTTCCCACTGAGTTTGTTCATTCATGCCCTCAAATCTTACAGCCTCATGTGGACAGTCTGCAGTTTACTAACAATAAATTAAAATTATACTCAAGGCCTCAAATTAGATACAGCATAAATAGACTTACCAACACAGTAGCCTCCAACTGTATTTGTTTTGTTAACAAATTCCACTTGTTTTATTTCATTCCTCTTATTTTCAGCTCCTGTATAGTACTGAATGCTTTTTGTTGGGTGGCATCTGTGATCTAGAACATCTAATTTCCTGAATAAACCACCAAAAGAGACATTTTTGGCAGCTCTGAGCTTTTTCTACTAGCCTGTAGTGAGATGCACACACAGAGCAGTTCCCCAGTTACCTTTCAGTGGCAATTTCAGAGAGCTTTCTTAATCCTAAAAGCCAAGTGTGTAATTCAATTTTTAAAAGATTTCTAAACACTGATCTTGTTATGAACATCAAGATACAGACAAGCATCTGCTGCAAGTACACCTTAAGTCAGCTCTGCTTAGTTTGTATCTTTCATCAGCTTTTTTCTTGGGACAGCTCTTTGGACCTCTGACGAGTGACTACTACCTGGAGAAACACTGCCATGCCTGATATTCTTCTGACAGTGGAGAGAATCTCATCAGTGGTGAAGATACCTGTGACTGCCCTTCTCCTTTCTTCACTTTTTCTGCCTACAAATCTGTTACCAAGTTCCCCCCTTCTCCTCCCTACTCTGAGTGATGGGGAGAAGAAGCCTGGGCAGGCTGGGCCTGCACAGAATCACAGAATGGCCAGGGTTGGAAGGCACCTCAAGGATCATGAATCTCCAACCTCCCTGCCACAGGCAGGGCCACCAACCTCCATGTTTAATGCTAAACCAGGCTGCCCAGGGCCCCATCCAACCTGGCCTTGAACACCTCCAAGGAGGGGGCATCCACAACCTCTCTGGGCAGCCTGTTCCAGTACCTCACCACTCTCTGGGTAAAGAATTTCCCCCTGATGTCTGACCTACATCTCCCCTCTCTCAACTTAAAACCATTTCCCCTCGTCCTACACATATCAACCCTTTCAAAGAGTTGATTCCCTCCTGCTTGTAGGCTCCCTTTAGGTATTAAAAGGCTGCAATGAGGTCACCCCGCAGCCTTCTCTTCTCCAGGCTGAACAAGCCCAGCTCCCTCAGCCTGTCCTCATAGGGGAGGAGCTCCAGTCCCCTGATCATCCTAGTGGCCCTCCTCTGGATCCTCTCCAACAGCTCCCTGTCTTTCTTGTACTGGGGGCTCAGCACTTGGACGCAGTATTCCAGATGGGGCCTCACAAGAGCAGAGTAGAGGGGAACAATCAACTCCCTGTCCCTGCTGGCCACCCCTCTTCTGATGGAGCCAAGGATACCATTTGCCCTCCGAGCCGCAAGAGCACACTGCTGGCTCATGTTAAGTTTTTCATCTATCAAGATCCCCAGGTCCTTCTCCACAGGGCTGCTCTCAAGGACCGCTCCTTCCAGCCTGTACGGATGCCTGGGATTCCTCCGGCGCAAGTGCAAAACTTTGCACTTGCCATGTTGAACCTCATCAGGTTCACCTGGGCCCACCTTTCTAGCCTGTTGAGGTCCCTCTGCATGGCATCTCTTCCTTCAACCGTGTTGACCGCACTGCTCAGCTTGGTGTCATCAGCGAACTTGCTGAGGGTGCACTCGATTCCCACATCAGTGTCATTGATAAAGATGTTGAAGAGCACCGGTCCCAAGACAGTCCCCTGGGGGACGCCGCTCGTTACCAGCCTCCACCTAGACATAGAGCCATTGATGACTACCCATGACTACCCATCTACTATGCAGATACTAATGGCCTTTTCTCTCTCATCTCTGCTCTGACCTCTTGGCTACCTCCTTGTACTTCAACACTGAATTCTCATTTACACATTTTTCACAGCAACTCAGAATCACCTTCACATTTCTCCCATTTCCTGTGCTGAAATACATGCTTCCTTGAAGATAGGAGAGCAAACATTTACATTAGGGCTGTAGTCCTTCACTCAGGTCTGTGCATTCATCATTACAGTTGGGTAATAATAACATGCCCTCTGGTTCTATATCTCACAGAAACACATGCGTTTCTTGGTACAGCCATATGCCATTTGATGCAGTAAGTCTTCTCTACTTCTCTTGAAAATATAGATCCACTCATTTATGTTAACCTGACACATTTTGACAGATTTTCTCATTCAAGGCTTACCTATTTGTGGAAATTCTATCCTCTGTTACTGTTCCTATTTGTTATTATTGTTGTTTTTTTAATTGTTTGCTTGTTCATTTTTATAATAAATAAACAATGTACCACCAAATTCTACTTTCAGGTCAATGTCTCTATTTTCCTTAAATCCTGCTGAGTGCAGCTTGGATAATAAAATAGATCTATTTTACTTCACAGTGCATAACTGCATTTAATAATCCCAAATATTACTTTGACTATTATAATACTGGATATAGGCATACTAAGTAATTACACCTGAATTTTTCCAGGTGATATAATTATTCAATTATTTTTATAATATTTTATAATACATTTTTATAATATTTATATTATTTTTATAATATTTTATTTTATAATAACTATTATATAGAGATTTTTACATAGCATAGAGAATTATTCTTTGTCAAACATATTTTTTATTTGCTAGCTTTAACCAATCTCAGTAGATCTGATTGCTACCATGCAGAAAAGTAGAAAGAAATAGATAAGTGAATGAATTTCCTTTTCATCCTAATCTTGAAAATTCTTCAGGCAAAGCTATTCAAAGTACAGATGACTTAAAGTGTAATTTGCTCTTTTCTTCCACTTCAAAAATTAATGTCTTTGTTCTTTGTTTAGCCTCTATTATTCATGTAATGGCAAGTTCTAGGTCTTACCTACAGTCAGCTGATATTTAGCAACTGATCTTAGGGCTTAATTGGTTGTCTTCTGAAAATTATATGTTTTCTGAATGAAGATCAAAATGCATTACTTCTAGCAAATCCTTATTTTCCATAAAAACAGAGTGAATTTCAACAAATAAACTCAATGATTACTGATATTTTTTCTTAGTTTATTTTTTCTTTGGTTATGATTCAAGTTTTAATAAAATGTGTGGAAATAGATGCCATGGACTTAAGACATAAAATCTCTTCCTTTATTTGGAACTTATTTGCCAGATTTTTTTTTTTTTTTAATTAATGTATTTAGATTCTCTATTGTGATGTGATCGTTTGAAAATTCCAGTCTAAAAGTGGTATGAAAAAGAAAGAAAGAAAGAAAGAAAGAAAGAAAGAAAGAAAGAAAGAAAGAAAGAAAGAAAGAAAGAAAGAAAGAAAGAAAGAAAGAAAGAAAGAAAGAAAGAAAGAAAGAAAGAAAGAAAGAAAGAAAGAAAGAAAGAAAGAAAGAAAGAAAGAAAGAAAGAAAGAAAGAAAGAAAGAAAGAAAGAAAGAAAGAAAGAAAGAAAGAAAGAAAGAAAGAAAGAAAGAAAGAAAGAAAGAAAGAAAAGGATATCTATACAAAACATAGGGGCGGTTTGATAGCACAAAGCTAAACAAGCCCAGTTTTCTCAGCCTGTCTTCATTAGAGAAGAGTTGCAGAACTCGGAGCATCTTTGTGGGCCTGTTCCAACAGCTCTACATCTTTCTAAGAGAGATACCTCTGTGTTTATCTTGATACTCCCTCCTGCTGCATGGGAGGAGCTATTTGCACAAAACTGTATTTGCCTTTACTCTCTCCCAGTTAAGAATTTTTAAATTCAACTGACTGCAAAACAAAACAAAACAAAACAAAACAAAGCAAACAAAAAACAAAAGTCATGCAGCAGATATGGCAGCAGGACTGAATATCATACTGACATGCATGTTTCATGCTGATGCTTGCAACTATCTGTTGTTTCATCCCACACATTTAGAATACTATTTACTTGCAGAAGAGAATTTCTGATATTTTTTATTACCTTCTAATACACTGGCATTCTAGCCTGTGAGCTGGACTGATGCTAATATAAATAATAACCACAACAAAATCAACAACTTGCTTTGGGAAATGATTGTGAACAGAATGCTCCTATTACCGAATAACTGCAAACATGAACTTCTTGTTCACTTTTCCTTTACAGTGAATTCTGATCTGACCCCAGTTTATGGCATATGAACTGCAATATTAGGCTAGATTGATCCAGTAGAAGCTATTGCATGAATGCTTACATTATTACATTATGAAACCTGTATGATCCATTTATATTCTTCAAGCAGTCTTTTCTACATCCCACTGATCTTGTAGTCAGAAATGAGAAAGTGCAACCAGTTATTTATGCTGTGACTGCGTTATGCAACTGGAGAGCCTGCACTATGGAAGAATCTAGTGCAAAGAGTAAATAACTCCAGTAGATCAGTAAGCTGTAAGTAGCAATCCATGAGCTCTTCCAGTGTACATCTGGAATTATTTCAAATGACTCTCTAAGGTAAGATGAAATGTGTTAATTATCACATAACAGGCTGTAAGCATTACGGTGAAGTGCTTCCTTAAAATATGTTACCACTTTTTACTTATTTCTTTGTCATCAATACAATTGGCTGTGAATAAAATAATAAAAATAATGGAAATCTGTAGTCTTAGGTTACTTTCTGGGGTCATTATATACAAGACAGGAAGATGGCATAAGATTTACAAGGCGGACTGAAGCAACAACTCAAAGAAACCTGGTAAATTAAGCACCAAGATGCCCAAAGCAGACAGAGATTAAGAAACATAGGTGGCATTTATTTCTGCAAGAGTAAAGGGCATTTTACCATTTAAACCCTCTGACTGTAATGAGGAAAGTGAAACATAAATCGAAGTATGGGGATTCTCCAAAAAAAAAATCATATTCTTCCAAAGTGTCTCATGTCTCCATTGTATAGTATATGTTTAATCCTGAGCAATTCCCCTAAAGTCATTAAGAATAAGCTATAAAAGAAGAACATTTCAGTATCTATAGTGTGTTTTAAGCAGAAATCAGAAGCCTAAATCCAAATGAGAGATCTTAAAGAACAACGATTTAACCAAGAACAAGTGTCCAGGAGTACATTCATGTTCTACATCCCTTTACAGACTCTACATACAGTGTCTGTAAAGGTTCCGTCTTACAAAATTTGGGTCTCCAGTGTCAGCATTTTCTAGTCATTCAAACTTCTTTATCAGTGACCTAGAATACATAAAGTTCAGTACACTTCTACTGTTTCAGGCATTAACATTAGGATGAGACCTAATGTAGCATAGAAGAATTCACTTCATTGACCATGAAAATAATCTATACTGTATGCATACATATTTGGTCCAATGACTCAGACTTCACTTCTCCTAGGAAATTTAATTTGATGCCTATTGCATATGTCCAAATTCTGCTTCCTAAAGTGGTTCGGCAGATTTTAAGTGTCTTACTTGTACTATAGGCTGTTTCTAATTCAGCACTAGATCTAGATATCATGAGGTGAGTAATCTGCTAGGCACAGCCTGAAACCATCTATACCAGAAGGACAATGAAGAACAAATTGTTTGGGATATAAATCCATGTTAGATCATGCTAATATAAAGGGATGAATAATGTACACAAGAAAACTGTTTCAAACTCTAATGTTTTGTCAAATTTAGTAAAAGAACTTCCTGTTGGAGAAGTGTAGTTCTTCCTCAGAATGATTACTGATGTGAACATTCTCTGAACCACTGCATTTGTTTTGGATATCCATGTATGTCATGTTCATTTGTGACTTCCTTACCCAGAGCCTAGTGTGAAAGTAAACTCAAGCTTATACTTTGTGGATTTCACTGATGAAGTTTCAGTGCTTAATGCTATGTGAAGACGGCACATCTATTACAAACAAACCATTCATTCAGAATTACGGAACAGGTGAAATTATTTGAGAGGTCAGAAAAGTCCATGCGCCAAATAACATAAGCCAGTACACTTTTTGGACCTATGAAAAAAATCTGTGATGCCATGTGCCCATGTGCCTATAAATATATGCTACATCTGTGAAGAGCTGTCTTTACTTTAAAAGCATGTATTTGACAGAATGGTTCCCATTACGGTATGCCCACCTTCTCTCTATGGAAACCTATAGTTATAGTACTTGCCTGACATAATACTTCGAAACTACAGATGGTCTAATAGCAAAAATATACTTTTTGTACACCACAAAATAGATAGAAACCCAAACCTAGAGGGATACATTTTCTTTTTAAATCCAAAGATGTATCCTGTGAACATTTCAAGAATTCCAATGTATTTTTTTCTTCACATCTCAACAATCAAGACATAGTAAGCCAGGCACTACAATGATAAAGTAAACAGCACATATCTTATTTCTAGGAGTGAATTCACACTTTCTGAGAGAGTTGTGCCTGAGGGAGCTCTCGATTATTGTATCTGTATCAACTCCAAGTGTCAAAAATGAAAGCTAGAGATGTGAGTAGATGAGGGAGTAGTATGCACTACTTAATCCTGTGCCTAATTGTGGTTCTGTGGTAATACTGGCAATACTGTTGAACATAGAATCATAGACTCCTAGAGTTGGAAGGGACCTTTAATCATTTAGTCCAACAACCCTTCAATGAATAGAGATATCCACTGTTAGATCAGGTTGTTCAGAGCTTGATTCAACATGTCTTTGAATGACTCCAGAGATAGGCTTTCTGTCTCTTCTCTGGGAAACTTGTTCCAGTGCCTCACCATCCTCATTGTAAAATACTTTTTCCTTATATCCAACCTAAATGTCCCCTTTTTAAAGTCTGAAGAAATTTCCCCTTGTTCTGTCACCACAGACTCTGCTAAAGAGACTGTTCCCTTCTTTCTTGTAGCCCCACTTTAGATACTGAAAGGCCATTATTGGGTCATCTTGGAGTGCTCTTCTCCAGGCTGAACAGCCCCAGCTCCGTCAGCCTGTCTTTGTAGGAGAGGTGACATTACTTCGCACCACTGGCAAGTTACCTATGAAATGTCTGTATACAGGGAACAGATGCATTTCCATTTACAAACAGATTTCATCAGTGCAAAGCTATAACAACAGATTATTCTTAGGAAAATACTCAATCTTTACCACTTACCTCTTTTAATTTAGTTTTGCATTTAGAGGAATAGAAAATAACATGTTCCTCATCACTTATCAAAAATGTATCAGAAAATGCAGAATATATTGTAAATAATACAGCATGTTTCATCTTCTATGTTAGGATCAGATCATTATCCCTGTGGAATTACTGTTTACAGAGGAAAATCTCAGAAATTATTTTCCAGGGTACTTCTGCTCTGAGAGCAATACTTCCTCCTGTGTAATTGAATTAAAAATTCCAGTGGGAAAGTAGAATCACAGAGGAAGCCTTATTGTTACTCACCCAAAATTATTACAGATTTCATTAAGCTATAGGACACCAGAACTACAGGGAAAAAAAAAAAAATAAAATAAAAAATAAAAAAAAAAATAAAAATAAGGCCTTGCAGTCTAAACACAAGAGCTGTATAAATCATCTAAGGTATTGCTTCCTCCAGAGTTTTGCAGACCACCAAGTCATTCACGAGGCCAAGAAATGTGATCAATTTATTGTCAGTTTGAATGTATTTTGAAATAAATATTTATTCTGTAAGTTGTTTGGTAAATAATTGTTTGATTGTAGTCCATAGTCCCAATTTTTTGAGATTACAGGGAAGGAAAAATAAAAAGCTCTGAAGACTCTGAGACTGTGAAGGAACAAAATATTGACTATGGAGGTGCAATGATTTGAGAGAAAGTGAAATTTTAAAACTTGCTAGATAATCCCCTCTAGAGCAAACTTGCAGGCATCTTTCATCTACTACAAAAGAAATATTAAGAAATAAGAAATATTTCATGTTATAGCATATACTCTTCCCTTCCACATAGGAATAACAGACTGAAACAGATCAAGTTCTGAGTAAGAGAGGGATGGACTAATGAAGAAGGAATGTCATTAATCACTAGGGAAGTATTCTTCAGAAAAGCGATCTCCTACATCATTCATTTAAGTTAAAATACTGAAAACTTTAGATTGAATGCCTGTCAAGGCAGTCTTGTGAGATGTGAGAATTTCACAAAAAGGCTGTCTACAAAACGCATGAGTGGGAAAGGTGAAAGTGAGTTAACTGGATTTGAGTTTTACCTCGTTTCTGAGGATACTCAAGAGAAACTAATGCTAATACTCACATACTTTATACTTGCCATTTGTTCTCAAAGACATTTGTTCTGTTTTCTAACTGAATTTTCCTCTTTTTGATTAGATCATTTGATACTTGCATATGTATTGTCTCTGGCATGGTGGTGGGCTGGGTGGTCCCCATCATCAGTTTTCAAGTGAAAGAAAAAAATGAACTAGAGCAATGTAATAGGCACCCTGACAGCTATAATTTCATTTCAGCAGCTCATAGCCTTTGCATTCTACTCACAAGGTCTATTTGAATTTGATAGTGAACAAGTATAAATGCATTCAAGTACAGTCTGTTGCCTAAGATATATAATTTCTTACTGAGATCATTTTCTATTCTGGTAGACCACAAAGGGTATAACTTCTGGATGGGAAGCTTGCCTTAGCAATGACATTGTGCTTATACCCACAGGAAACAAATAATGAAAGATTCCTCTAAGTGGAATAGCAGGGTTATAGTCTCAGATTTCTCTACAAAATCTTTGCCTTTAATGTCTTAAAAATTCTGTTTTCTATGCCCTTGCTCACTCTATGCAATGATTCAGACATGGGATAATCATGTCCTTAAACAGTTCATTTTAGAAAAAAAGTAGTAACAGCCAAGAAACATCTGAAGAACTTTATTCTGCTAGAAAGACTGAATTTAGTTTGTACTGGAAAGAGCATAGTGATACACAGTTTCAAATGTTTAACGTCTTGAATCTTGAAGTAAATTTCCTATTTTATATGTACCAGGGTTGCTTATTGATATGAACCTCTCAGGTCATTCATCTAGCAATGTAGTACTGAAGGCAATTACGATATGACATATACAACAGTTAACCAAATGCACCATGACATTTTTGCAACAACTAGAGACATAAATTCTGGAAGTTATTTTAGATTTTCCCATTAGGAAGTCATCCTGCAATGGTAAATTGCAGCTTCTCTGTCTTCTGTTCAGCTGTCATTCAAAGCTGATCCACCGATGCCCTGCAGATAACTTCTCTTTCACTAAATGAAAAGCTAGCTCACTTTGTTTTGATTTTGTCAAGGTAGTGAGCCTATATGTTGTCAGGCATCGTAAGTGGGTTAATGAGTGAGTGACTAACTGTCCAATTGACCAATGCACTCCTTGTTAATGGGAAGTGATAAAAGATCAGTTACCTCCTGTGGAAGAAGAAAAAGTTAGCTCACATTTACCACTGGTACGGAGAAGCACTTACCATGGTGTGGTTATTTGTGATTTTATAACTTATTCATTTAATATGATTCAAAGTAACTCATCTTGATCTTCTTTAAAATACTTTTATTAGACTGACCTTGTGAATCGATAGACTTGTTCTGGATTTGGGTTTTTTTGGAAGGTACCCAAAGAAGATCACCGAGTCCAACTTCAGACTGTACACAGGGCAAACTAAGGATCATATGTCTAAGAGAATTGTCCTAACACTTTTGAAGACTGATGCTTGGGACTACGGCCACTTCCTCAGGAAGCTTGTTTCAGTACTTGGTCACCCTCTTAGTGAAGAACTTTTCCTAATATCCAATCTGAGCATCCTTTGAGGCTGCTTTAAGACATTTCCTTGTGTCTTCAGATGTATCAGCACCTCCTTCTCTACCTTCCCCATCATGAAGTAGCTGCCACGAGGTTCTCCCTCAGTCTCCTCTTCTCCAGGCTGAACAAAGTAACTTTCAGCCACTCCTCATATTTCTTTCTCTCTAGTCATTTACCATATTTGTTGTCTTCTTTTGGACACATTCCAATATTTTTATATTTTTACATCCTTCATACTTCATAGAGCTCAAATCTGTATACAGTGCTCAAGGTAAGAATACAAAAAGGCTGAGTATAGTGGGACAATCACTTCTTTTGATTACTTAAATTGTGCTTAATGCACTCCAGATTACAGGTGGCCATTTTAGCCTCCAAGATTATATTGTTGACTCTGATTAAGTTTACAAAAGTCTGACTTTACTACCTCAAAGTGGTGATTTGTTTTACTTTTTTGGGAAGACTTCTTTGAAGCCAGCTCTCTGATAGTTAGCCAATTGTTTTTAAATTTCCACTTACATTTATTCACAGTGAATTATCCTTGTTTGTTCTTGAGCTAACATCTCAAGTCACAGAATCATAGAATCACTGCTGTTGGAAAAGACCTCCAAGATCATCCAGTCTGACCATCCACCTATCACTAATATTTCCCCATTAAGCTATGACCCTCAGTACAACATCTTAATATCTGTTGAATGCCTCCAGGGATGGTGACTCCACATGTCCACTGAACATCCTGTTGCAGCACCTGACTACTTTTTCAGAGAAGAAATTTTTCTAATGTCCAACCTGAATCTTTCCTGGTGCCTCTTGAGGCCATTCCTTCCAGTTCTATTTCTATTCATACAGGAGAAGAGGCTAACCTCTTCAGGTAGTTGTAGAGAGAGATAAAGTCTCTCCTGTGCCTCCTTTTCTCCAAATTAAACAATCGCTGTTGGCACAGCTGCTTTTCATAAGATTTATGTTCCAAATTCTTCACCAGCTTCTTTGCCCTACACTAAACATGCTTCCAGGCCTCAGTGTCTTTCCTGTAGTGTAGGGCCCAAAACTAAACATAGTACTCGAGAAGTGGCCTCACTAGAATTGAGTACAGAGGGATGATTGCTTCTTTGCTCCTGCATACAACAATTTTTCTAATACAAGCCAAGCTGCAGTTAGCCTTCTTGGCCACCTTGGCATACTGCCATCTCATGTTCAACTGAGTGTTGACCAACGTCCCCAGTTTCATTTCTTCTATACAGTCTTCCATTCACTCTGCCCCAAGCACTGAGTGGAGTTGTGGCCTAAGTGCAGGACACGGCACTTGGTCTTGTTGAACTTCATCCTATTGGTCTTAGCCCAGCTATTCAGCCTGTTCAGATCACTGTAGGGTTTTTCTACACTCAAACAGTTTGACACTTCCTTCCAGTCTGGTGTCATCCACAAACTTACTGAGGGTCACTCAGCACCCTCATCTGAGTTATAAAGATATTGAAGAGGACTGGTTCCAATGCCGGCCCCTGGGGAATACTAGTCATGGCTGGTTGCCAGTTGTATTTAACTCTATTCACCACCACTGTCTTGGCCCAGCCAGCCAGCCAGATCTTTACTCAGCAAAGTGTACCTGACTGCTTCTTCTGTGCTGTATTGTATTTCCAGCATATAGCAGGGAAGTTGAAGTCCCCCCTGAGAACAAGGGCTGGTGATTGCATAGTTTCTGCCAGGTGCTCAAAATATGCCTCATCTGTTTCTTCATCCTCGTTAGGAGGTCTATAACAGAACCCCAACAGGAAGTCAGCCTCTTTGGCCCTCCACTTGATCCTTACCCATGGAGATTCAACCTTACCATTCCTAGCCCCAAGCTCAACAACATCAGAACACTCTTTAACATAGAGAACCATGCCATCACCCTCCTTCCTTGCCTGTCCCTTATGAAGAGCTTATAGCCATCCATTGCAGCACTTCAGTCATGGGAGTGATCCCACCATATTTCCATGATGGCAACTATGTCAGTTTGCCTTCTGCACAGTGCCTTCCAGCTCTTCCTATCTGTTGTCCATGCTGTGTGCATTGGTGTAGATGCACTTCAGCTGAGCCACTTGCCCCACCAGTCCTTTCATCATTCCCGTAGGTTCATTTCTAGAAGGTCTGGTTTTATCCCCTCCCCCCTTTATACCTAGTTTAAAGCTCTCTCAATGAATCCTGTCAGCTCCTGGGATATGTTTCCCCCTTTAAGATAGATGAGACTCTTTAATTTAAGTAATTTTTGTTCCCTTGTACATTTGTAGATAATGATCTTGTCCTTTCACAGTTTCTGTTTTGCTAAACAAGACAAAACTCATTTAGTCTACACTAGATTCCCTTCTCTGATACAGTTATCACCCTTTCTTTGTATCTGCATTCCAAATTCATCTGACTTGGACATGTGTGCATTATTCCTGTCAAAATTTCAACAGTTTTTAAAAAGAATGATAAGCCTCATGTAAGCTAGAATATCCTTCCTAGAGAAAATTCAGATAAATTTAATTTTTTCAGGTATAGTCTGCATTGCTGATTATTTAATATGCCAAGGTAATTGACTACCTGTGTTACTGCTGACTGATCTTACAGTGAAATGCAAGAAGTCAGAGGTTTTAATTTTTCTCAATAAATTCCAACTCATTTATATTATGTCAAAACATCTAAGTGTTCTTACACAATAATCCAGTCGTTCTATATTGATAGTCTCCCTGAACTTACATCATTGCTGAATATCAGTAATATCAGTTTTCGTATCAACAACACAAGCTCAGGAATGCACCATGCTTTTGTCGTTAATTAGCTTCACACACATTCAGCAAATTTTTCTACCAACCTCTAATTCAACTGTTTTCTTAAAATACTATATGCTTTTTTTTTTTTTTCCCCCCACATTTTACAAGTATAGGTACTTATCAAATAAATATGGAAGATTATCTTGGTACTTTATTTATTATTAATATATTATATATATAATAATATATATATATATATAAATTATATATAATATATATATTATATATATAATATTTATTAATTATCTTGGAAATCCTGGAATCTAATTGCTCTTACTCCATTTTAAATTCATGTAGTAACTTCAGTAAATTTTTCCTTCTAAATCTAAATATAGGAAAGCCTGGAAAAAAGCTAAAGATGAGTATCTGTGTTTTATCTCTTTATTGATTAGGTATATTACACATGAACTTAGTGTCTATAATGAAAGCTATGGTAATACCATTGTTAGACATCGAAGAGGTGATTTTAAAGAGAGTTTTGAAATCATAGATCATAGAATTATTAAGGTTGGAAGAGACTTCCCAGATCATCTAGTCCAACCATCCACATATCATCAATATTTCCCACTAGACCATGTCCCTAAGTACTAAATCAACCCTTTCTTAGGATGGTTACTGAGCTTACAGTGTGCCACATATTCAAATAAGCAAACTAACTTTTTGCCTATATAGAAATCCTGTAATTTTGTCACTGTCAAAAATCCTTAATTTCTTTTCTCATTGATCCAGACAGAGTGTCAAAAGAGATGTTGGCCCCAGTTATCCTCTTTGTAACTCAGTAAAGCAAAGGTTTCCAGTGCTAACCTTCTCAGCTCAGTCTATTCAGACATTCAAGAAAGCTGTTTATTTCCTGTTTGCGGCTACTTCACTGCTACAAGCATAACACAAATTGCAAAGATGATGTTCTGGAAAAGCTACTGTATGCTTCAGTTATCTCCAGAAAATAGACCAGTGTTTCAATATTAGTAAGAATTGCTTTATAAAGTTTGAAGCAGCCATGATCTCTTCTTCCACCTACATTAGTGGTCTGTTGTGCTAACCTTGCTCTATCTTCCGGTGTGGCATCTGCAGGTACTATTCTGTATTCCTTGGTTACACTAAGTTACACAAAATCTTTGGAACAGATTCATATCATAAGTAAAAGGATATTTCTGAACTTCACTTAAGCCATTTGCCTTTATAGGAAAGTGTTCAAAATATTTTGTTGGTGAAACAGAACATTTTGTATGGTTGTCAACAGAATACAAGTGAAAACTTCTGTCATTTATCTATTCACTTGTGCCACTTCAAGTTTTTATTGTCAAAATCCACAGCACAGACAGATATATATTTCATTTATTGAAATGTATGTGTCAGAAAATAGTTTGCAGAAGAATAAAAACATAGTTCTTGAAGCATATACAATAAAAATGATATAAGTTCCTTTCCATAAAAAAATAAAAGTATGAAAATGCATAACAGTATTTATGTCTGGAAAGACGTAATATAAATAAAAAATAAACCATTTTGAAAAATCTATAGGCATGGAACATATAAAATAGAAAAGAATTACATCAAATTTAACTTTCCATTAGCTTATGCTGATGATTAAATTATGCTGATGTGAGAATTATTGTGCCCTTGAGCCAAAGTTTAACAGTCCACTTACAGTCTAGTAATAGAGATTTAAGAAATGATGACTCTGTCATAATGTGGGTGCTATAATAGATATATTCATATAGCTGTTCACATACAAATGTGTTTAAATAAAATGAACATCACATCAGTCATGATCTGCAACACACTTCAGATATTTTGTCTGGCACTTTATTTCATAAAATTACAGTTAAATTATAAATACTGTGAATCAGCAGTTAAATAATATCAGCCTAACAACAGTGAAGATAAAGGGGAGAAATATTTTGTTATTTCACTATGACCTATAATGCTATTGCATTTGGTGATATTGTTGCCAGAAATGGTCTTGCCATTTTCACTTTTTAGAATTTCTTGCCCTGTTCTTACAATGCAGAGTACTGCAGAACTTCAGACACTCATAGAGAGCTAACATACCATGTCCATCAAAACAGTAATATGCAGTTACTAACTGCATGGACTACGAGGATTTGAAACAACGTGCTCAATGTTAATAATTACCAAACAATACTAATTTAATTTTAATATTACAAGGCTTTCTTCTTTTAAAGCTTTTAGTACCGTAGATTTAAAGCACTTTTATGATTTCAATTTTATGATTTTATTAATTCATTCGGTTTGACATCTTGCTTGCATCCCACCTTTGTGATGTTTCCCTTAAAAAAAAAAAAAAAAAAAAAAAAAAGTTTCTGAGGCAAAACCACAATGACTAAACATCAAAACTCTATCCAGCAACAAGTACATACCTTGAAGTAAAATCTCCTCTTTTCCAAAGGACATTTTTGTTTTCTCCTGATTCCAAAATTATGATAAAATTTTAAAAGACCCTCAACTCACAAAGACTTTATTAAGAAAGTCATTGATAAGTAACAGTGACTCATTATCTAAGCTTCTGTAAAATGTCAGACACTGAAAATAAGAAAAATGTTTCTGCACAAGAGAAATCACAAAGTTTACAGAATAAGCCATGCTATTATTTGCATTAAGTGTAAAATTTTCTATCTGTGCAGTGCAGCAGGGGAACAGGGCTAAAGTCATTCTAAATGTGCTGAATGACAAAGGTTGTTCATTGAAAAACTGTGCAGGTCTCTGATTTCACACCAATTTGACATAAGAACAAATATATGGAAGTGTAGGTATGGATTCCAAAGCTCTTCAATTACTCAAATGTACCGTAGGAACATGAAACATGTCAGTCCACCTCAGTATATTCTCCCTCTGCCAGAGGAAGATAACAATTCCTGGAGAAGAGTACAGGAAACATGAGTTATACAAAGAGATCACTCCTAGGTAAGAGTAATTTACCATCTTGAGCTAGAGGTTGTGTTAAATATTCTCCAATGGAATTCTATCATTTTTTAAAACCCATTTATACTCTCACTTCCTTGATAGCTGTTGCAATGAGATCCACAGTTTAATAATGTTGAAACAGTGACAAATTTTTTCCAGTCTACCTTCTCCACACAATACGCTCTTATAAACTTCTACCATCTTTCCCTTCAGCTTGTCTCCAGTCTGTAAACTCTGAGGATGTTTTATCTTCTTTTACACTTCAACTTTTATAGCACCCTGTAGAAGGAGTTCCACAATTCAAAAAATCAGAAAAAAAATATTTTTTTCCCACCTTTCTTCTGTACATGGTTACAGACTCCTTTGTTATCTTCCTTAAAGTATCTTTTCTAGTATGAAGAATTTGGGCTCTTTTTATAAGTAACTTTCCCTTTTTAGTAGAAAGCTGTTTCACATCTTTCTTTGACTTTGTTAAACTTACCTTTCTCTGTTCCTTTATTCTGGGACAGCTCACATGACTGGGGTGCTTTCATGGATGGCTATGTCCTCTTTAGAAAAGGTATACTGGTGAGGCAAGACAGTGGAGTTGCTCTTTATGCAAGAGAGCAACTTTATGATGAACAAGTGGAGGACTTGTGAGAATTAAGGGGTGGGTAACATAGGTGACACTGTTGAGGGTATGTACTACAGGCCATCTGATCTGAAAGGGAATGGATGAGGCCTTCTACAAACAGCTGGAAGTAGCCTCATGGTCCTTAACACTGGTTCTTATGGGGGACTTCAAGCATCCTGATATTTGTTAGATAAGCAACAGAAACAAACAAAAGATCCAGGCAGTTCCTGCAAAGTGTTGATGATAACATTCTGGCAGGTGGTGAAGGATTCAACAAGCAGTAGTGTGCTACTTGACTTTATTTTTACTAAGAGGGAAGAGCTGATCATGAATGTGAAGGTTGGGGGCAGCTTGAGATGCAGCAGTCATAAGATGGTGGAGTTCAAGATCCTGGGGGGAAGAAGTAAGTAGATAAGTAGAATTGCTACCCAGGACTTCAGGAGAGCTGACTTTGACTTCAGCATATGCTGAGCATTTCAAAGAACTATCTAATAAATTTTCTTTTTTTTTTTTCTGAGTGAATTTACGAAATTTAAAAAGTATCATTATCCATATATATTTTTTCCCATGTGCATTTCTTCCCACTTATGAATTTCATCTGCTATTGTACACATAATCATTCCTTTTTTTTTGAGATTATTCTCTCTCTCTAGGCAACCAATTTTAGTTTCTACTATAAGACCGTTGTTTCAGAGAAAGATAGATTCAGTCATGCATATCCATTGTGATGAGAAAAGCCTGTTGTTGTCTCATTTGACATCATTCAAGACCAATGACAATGTGAACACTTTTATCCACTTTAGATCTGTACACATACCTTTAAGTTCAGAGTGATATAAAATAAAGAATGTTATAAACATAATTTTTAATTCAAATGATACTTTACTATCAAACTTAAGCAAGTTACCAGAGCTGGCAGAGGAAGGATTTACCTCTCACAGAGGCAAAATTGTTTATTGTTTAGCAAGTAGAAGAAATGATATCTGATTTAACAAAGGCATATTAACATTTCCAAGGATGCAGATAATCCTCTTCTTTGGATTAAGAGACATGAAGGTGTGTCTGCTTCTTCAAGGAAGTAGTAAAAAAATATTTTGAGAAAAAAAGATTGTAAATCCAGAGCTTTGGATGATTTCAAAGGAGAGATTGGCTATAAAAGCTAATATATATCACCAGGATAGAGAGCTCTCTAATAATGCAACTTGGAGAAAATGATGAGCAAAAACATCCCTAATAATCACCTCGTCTGGGCTAATTATAATATAATATGAGAAAAACAAAAACAAAAAACATGTTGTTTCTCATGTTAGCATCAAAGCAAGTAAGTTTAGTTTTTCGTCAATTTATTTTATAAACTTATTTATTATTTATAAACTTCAGCAGATTTTCTTTTACATTTTGTAAACAAAATAATTTGTTCTGCATCTTACCAGGGTTTGAGTTAGATGTATAATAGAGAGAAAGACAGCAGGCAAATGAAATAAATCTATAGATGAACTTCCTCAAATGTCCAGGTTAGGACTTAGGATATCCAGGATATTGTTCCAAGTATCCAAGGTGAAAAAAGTTGTTGTGTGCATTTTTGGGAATTTAAAACAGAGGAGTAGCAACTAGGAGATATTTCCTAGGACTATTTCCTGTATGTATTTCTTTTAACCATTAGAAATCAGGATGGTTTCCTGTACTGGAGGTTATAAATACATCGTGAAAAATGCTTGGAAGTTCTCTTCAGCTGCTCCTTATGATTGTGTATGATATTTTTCTTCTTAATTATTATTATTATTATTTTACTTAATTTATTGAGATTCTTAACAGCAAGGATATTAGCATAAAACCATATATGACTTTTCTACAACTGAGAAAAATGGTCATCGATCTCCACTTTTTGTTTTTCTTACTCTTCAGTCATTTTCTAATCCTTACAAGAGGACCTTCCTTCCCATTTATATTAATTTAGGTTTGCTCAAATCTGAGATTACTATCTCATGGACACCAGCTGTCCACACACTATGTCCTTCCAACATACCTGTGTAAAGCAACTTACTTTCAAGTAACTTACTCTACAGCATTTAAAACTTTTCCATGTGTCAATTCTTTCTACTTTTTACTGCAGTTTTTATAGATCTGACTGATACAAAAATCTGGTTTATTATCCTCAATTCTTTTTCCAAGCGCTTTTTAAGTTTGCAGTGTTCCTTCCATTTCTCTGACCAGGTGTGATGTAAGTGATATGTCATATCCCATTTAGAAGTTCACTATTTTAATGCTTGAATTTCCCATGAAATTTTGGTTTAATATTATGAAATCCATTTTTTTCTGTAGCTTTCAGTATTCATAAGCTTCATGGAGTCTTAAAAGGCTGAATTAATTGTAACAATCTTTTTGTCACAATAGAAATGTAATTACCTTTTCCTTCTGGCTATCTCTTTCAGGCGAGTTCTCAACTTCATATGATAACTAACAAGACGTTTTTTTAACACTGAGTATAAAGTAAAGGTTTTCGTCATGATCAGTGATCAGGTTAACACTTTCATAAAAACTTGATGACATTTTTACATAATTAATTATAGTTAGTGTGCAGAGAACATTTCTATAATGGCTGCTCCAAAAGTAATGTCTCTCATTTAATTATGTTGACCATGATATCAGAGGTGCATGTTGATAGTATGGCAATAGATGTTTAACCTTCCCACCTATATTCCGTTACATTTTGTTGCTATGTGACAGATGACAATAGAGGAGCAGTCTGACAAATTGACATTAGACACTGAAGTGTGTATGAAGCAAAGGTGTGTCATTGAGTTCCTCCATGCAGAAGAAATGGCCTCCACTGACATTTACTGATGCTTGCTAAACATTTATGGAAACTAACCAGAGGATGTGAGCACAGTGAGACAGTCAGTGGTGTGTTTCAGCAGTGGTGACAGTAACGGTGGGTCACCTTCACTGGTGCAGACTTTTACTAGCTCAGCATACAGGCTCTTGCTAATTGCTGGTGAAAATGCATAGTTAGTAGTGATGACTGTGCTGAAAAACAATATTTTGTAGTTTAGAATTTGCTCTATCAAATATGTTATTTTACTCTTTCTATCTGATGTAGTTTCCATGGAAATAAATAGGAGGTCTTTCAATGCAGCCCAGGATATTCTTGACACATTGATGGCTCATGCCCAGTTTTTCATCCAACAGGACCCATAAGTCCTACTCTGCAGTGCTGCTCTCTGTGAGTTCTCCGACTCTGCACATGTATCTGGGATTGCTTCAACCACAGTGAACTCCCTGCACTTGGCCTTGTTGAATCACATTAGGTTTACGTTGACTCACTTTTCAAGCCTGACCAGGTACCACTGGATGGCACACCTCTGAATAGCTCTGGTAATCTGCCCAGACAGCTTGCTTTCCAAAATATTCTTGACTCACCTGTTTGGTTGTGATCCATTTGATGCCTTTGAAGGATTTGTCCTGAACCCAAAGCCTTGATCATGACAACATCCATGCAGCCAATCATTCACCTGGTCTGTTCTCCTCCTTCTTTCTGGGTCCCAGACACCAGCCAGGAGGAATGAGAACACTACTTGTGTTCTTAATCTCTTCAACGTCCTCTTAAGAGATATAAAGCCTATTTTAACATTCTGTGGTTTCCTTGTAGTAGTCTCCTGAGACCTAACTTGAATGAGAATGAGAGGACTGTAGTCATCCAGCTTTATCAGACCTGGTAGCCTTTTCATGATATCTCTAATGTGCATCCCAGAAGACAGCAAGCCTGTCTGAAAAGATTATCCAAGTGGCAAATTAAGCCCTTGGTTCTTCCCAGCAAGGAGTTTTCCAGTACCAGGACTCTGGCTTTTTTGTTTGTTTGTTTCTTGTTGTTGTTGTTTTTTGTTCTGTTGACGCTAGTTCTAATGTGGTTCCTCAGCTGGACCTGCTTAATGTGCTTTTTCCTTTCTGGGTCTTGACTGTTGGCCATATCCTCTCCCATTTTTAGTCCCAGAGCCTCATATCTGTTGCTGATGGACACTACGGAGGTTCTGCTTCACTGCAGAATGAGCTGCACCAGAGCTGATCACATCAGAGATGGGGAGGCTGAAATGTCTATTAAGGTTCTATTTCTCTCCAAGTGTGTGAAGTTAGGTGAGACTAAGCATTTCTTTATTGACTGCTACACAAAGGCATTTTAGTTAAATGAAGCAAACAGATAAAAGTGAGTCAATGGGGACTGAGTCTCTAATCATTTCTAAGGTCATTTTACAAATAAAGGCAAACTAGAAAAAGAGTACCAATTATTACACTTTCTGACATGGGATCTTTTCTCTCTCAAAACATTTTGCACCCACGCACTATTCTGCTTTGCTATTATAGACTATTTACAAAGATCCCTCCTCTTCACACCACTAGTTAACAGTAAGCCTCCTCATGCAGAGACTGTGTATTGTATACATTGTGGTGTGCATATGTTACTGGTGTGGGCTCCCCGGCTCTGCTTCAAGGTAAAAAAGAATGGAAGTAAGCATGATCTCTCTGCATTTCTTCTTTGTGGACAAAACTATTTACTATTTCATCTTCAGAACAAATTCCTTTTTCCAGGGGGATACTACAAAGCTGTTTCTTTATTACAGAACATTCATGTCTCTTCTTGTATAATTGTATACTTCAAACACTAAAGAAGAAAATGTGTATAAATAGATTTTATAACTAGTGGTTTGTCCACTGGCCTTCATATTATCCAGTACCAAGAAAATCTTATTCTTCTACCTGCAAAGCTACCCTTTTCTTTTGATCCTTGCTCATTATAATCAGTCACTTTTCTCTGCTTCTAACCTTCCACTTTCCATTCAATCACTTATTGTTACAGGTAGAAATTGATGGACACTGCAACTGGAGAAATGATAGGAGATTTATACTAAATATTAAGTACAATTGGCATTTAGGATTTGCCTATAGCTAGTAGTACAATAAGGTAGATTGAATTGGCTTGATATTATAGAGAATAGATTGATATTTTTAATTAGTTGGACTTGTGACTAGGAGAAGATAGGAATGCAAACACGGGCTGAATGAGAAAAGAA